>NC_051187.1:124883618-125563399 GCF_015220075.1 Falco rusticolus
ATGCTTGGAAAACAGGCCAGAAAATCCATTCTACCTTATCGGTGTGGTTTAGCCCCAGCTGGCAACTAAATTCCACACAGCTGCTCACTCCCTCCCATCCCTAGTAGTGTAGAGGAGAGAATTGGAAGAGTAAAACAGAAAACTCGTGGGTTGAGATAAAGACAGTTTAATAGGTGAAGCAAAAGCTGTGCATGCAAGCATAGCAAACTGAGGACTTCGTTCACCACTTCCCATGGGCAGGCAGGTGCTCAGCCATCCCCAGGAAAGGAGGGTCCCATCACACATAACAGTTACTTGGGAAGACAAATGCCATCACTCTAATTGTCCCCCCATTTCTCCTTCACCCAGCTTTATACATTGAGCATGACATCATATAGTATGCAATATCCCTTTGGTCAATTGGGGTCAGCTATGCCAGCTCTGTCTCCTCCTAACTTCTCATGCATCACCAGCCTACTCACTGGTGGGGTAGCATGAGGAGCAGAAGCAGCCTTGGCTATGTGTAAGCACTGCTCAGAAATGACAAAAACATCTTCGCATTATCAACACTGTTTCCAGCACAAATCCAAAACGTAGCCCCATACAAGCTACTATGAAGGAAATTAGCTCTATCCCAGCCAAACCCAGCACATTTTCCACCCTTTTTCCATGCCATTTACGTCATGCTCAGGTACCACGCTATCCAATACAACCTGATTAACCATCCCCCTCTTCCCATTATTTAACATGATACACAGATATCAATCCCTTAGTCTACAGACTGGCCTTGTAAAATGTCTGTAAAATGCCCACAAATCTCCACAAAATGTCCACTGAGTTCATTTGGTCCATGACTTTGGGGTCCATCTGTTACGGTGGTCACTCAGGACAGGACAGGTGGTGTGTTCTATAGAGTTACTGGGCACCGAAGCCATCTCAGGTCAGGTCACTGCTGCGCTTGCACTGCTTCTTGTAAGTCTTCTCCTGCATTGGGTCAGGTGGTTCCTGGGATAGGAATTCCCACAACATGCAACTCAAACCATAGGTTACAACAATTTAAAGGTGTATCCATCACAATCTCCACCCCTGGGACCTTTGGGCCAGATGATAGGGTTTAACATTGCAATGAAGCCCTCCCCTTGCTCCTAGTCTGGCTAGTAACCAGGGGTTCCTGCTATAGGAATTCCTATAACATGCAACTCAAATTATGATGTACCTTCTGCACTGTGGACTTATTCTTGGGCCACAGTCCTTCCACAGGTATACCTGCTGTGGCACAGGCATAACCACAGCCACAGATGCTTTGGTGTGGTCTTATTCATGCTGTTTCTATTGCCTTCCAATGAAAAAATGTTCATTTGCTGGTGTCCTTGCCAGCCAAATTTGCCTATCATGTTCCAGTGCCCACTCTTGAATTATTCACAGTTTTTGCGTCAGGCATTCATAAAGCCTTTTCCATACCATATGTGGTGCTGTCACTTTCTACCTCATGAACTAATTTACAGAAATAAGTCACAAGATCCAGACACAAAAGTCATCTCCATTTTACAGAGGAACATGAATGCAGGATGTTGTCCAAGAAAGATATGGCACTGTTCAGAATTCTGTTTGTTGAAGCCACAGTTTTATTCTTTTACCACAGCCTTGGCTTTATCTAGAAGATGATTGGAATTCAATCCTTGTTACAAGCTGATGCTAAGGTGTTTGTTTCTTATCCATGTGTTTTGAGGGACAGGAAGGGAAATGAAGAAAGAACTACCTATAGCTGAATCTAGAGGGCTTTGCCACCTTTTTTTAATTCCTTACATATTGAGTGTAAATAGAATTATCCCATTTATAATGATGTGTCCAAAGCCAGGAAAGAAAACAAGCCAGTGATAAAAATGAGCAAGCTGTCCAGGGCTTGGCCAAGGGGATAAAGTTAGGAGCAGACAGTAATAAAGAAATGACAACAGTGCTTGTTCAGCTTGAAGGTCAAGGAAAAAATAGGAGAGCAGCTAAGCCTATGACTAATGCTGTTATAAGAGAATGCAGGGCATGAAGAGTCAAGAACAGTAATAGTTGTGTTGCAGAAGTGTGCATATAAAAAGAAATCCATCACTTCAATTATATTATTTCTTGTGGCTTATATTTTCCTTGTGTCAGACAATCTACAAAAAGCTGAGCTTTATTAAACCGTTTTAAGTCATGCTTGTCTTAAGTCTTTTAATTAATTAACTTCTTATGTTTTAATTATTAATCTTTTTGTTCTTTAGATATCTGATCACTTATAAAAAATACTTTTTAAGTTAAAAAATAGAAACAAAAAGGAACATCTTTTGTGTTAGGACAAACCTTGTGTTGTTCCTGTGTTGGGTAGAAAGCATAAGATAGAAAATATCAGTTGATCACTGCATTTAAAATTATGGGTAAGGCATTTCTGTACATCATCATATATTTATAATTCTACTTTTAAATTATTCCATTTTGAAATGTTGCACTTCAGAAGCAGTTTAAAGGTAGGAAATGGTGATTTAATTTTGTTCACTTGCTTAGATATAAGTTAAAGTTTAAGCAGGCCTTACAATTTGAAGACAAAGAGGAAGTCAGTGACCTCTTGGCCACCATTATTGTTTTGAGGCCTGCCCGTCAGCACTGCTTTGAGTTCTCGTTAAGCCCTACACTGGGTGACAAACAGGGTTTCAAGGAGCAGAGAAATAGTGGGAGCATGAGTGAAGGGGAGCCTTGAAAACCAATACATTCAAGAATGAAACGCTCGAAGGATTGAAAGGGAAGAGAAAGTGGCCACCCTAACAGAATGAACAGGATGAACAAAAAAGGGCACATTTATAAAATTTATCAGGTCCTACTGAATAGATAGCAGCAGGAATAGCAATGTAAGCTTATAATATTATTTGACCTAAGATTGAATCCATTCACCTGCTTTTATTACGCTTTTCATATTATGAAGCATAATTGCTTCCTCTTTTGGTTGTACAGAAAAATGTAGTAGACACCATTGTTACAGAAAAAAATTGCCTACTTTCTAATACTTGACAAACTCATTAATGTTTGTGCTGAGTGGGGAAGAAAACTTTACTTCCATATTCTTACATCTCAGACTTGTCTTATTTGAGAGAAAAGTAATGTTCAAATAAAAACATAAACAATGGAACACCCCAATTAGAACAAGAAATAGGTATATTTTTGCCTATATATTTTTTTCTTTAAGTTTAATAACTTGATACAAAGCATAGACATTGTTATGTATGCATGTAGACATTTTTATGTCTATATATGTAAGGCACTGAGCAAACCAAGACTGAGAAGAAGCACATTTGTTTATAAGTGTTTTACAAGATGGATTTGTTTTTAAGGAAACTGCTTGTCACTCCTTCCACTGTAGTGAAGGGACTCTTAGGTCCTCATTCATTACATTCAGTTTTAGGACTCTGATGTAGCTAACCTAAATTAAGAGCCTACTTCTTGTATAATTAATGGAAAAAGGATGGAATATATACATGAACAACGAGGCCCATTTAAGATCTCTACTAACTATTAGAGATATTTATCTATTTCCAATAAAGAGGGGGATGGAGCTGATGGTATCTTTTCTTCCTAATTTAGATGCCTTGGATAATTGTGTAGGCAGGATGGCTGACTCACTCCTTTGCTTTCAAGACAAGCAAAAAGTTAGACCTGAGCTAAAGGCACCCACCTGTCAGTGGATACACATAGCTACCACATCAAGCAGAAATGCAATTATTTAAATCCATGGACAAATATTATTTAAGCTCATGGACAAATTTTCTGATACTTTTGCTGGCTGATGTTTGATACTTGTTCTCAGTGTCTCTAAAGCTCTGTTTGGAGGGTCAATATACACAATCATCTTTCTTATGAATATAGGCTCCCACTCTCCCCACCTCCGGATAACCTAGTGAAAAAAGTTAAAGTGGCTTAATATTAAGCACTATGGAAATCAGGTATTTAGTAATTGTATGAATTAGTGATGAACCTGCAGTCTATGGGTCTGTGCTAAACCAGTTCTCATTCTATTCATTTTTATAGGGATTGACTTCTCATCACCATTAAGGACAATTATACAGCTCTTATAAGGAAAAGATATTTTTAAAATGGAACAAGCTTAATATATAAGCATTTCCATGTATGCTTTAAATAGCCAAAATAATTGAAGTGGCATTTGTATAAACAAGAATAAGGATGACGAGTTAGAAGAAATTTTTTTATGGAATAATATATAGCTAAGAGCAGTGAGGTTTCTATATATACTATATAGATGGTTATTGAATATCATTGAAGAATAAGGTTATCCAGGTATTTATTTTTTTTCCTGGTAAACATTAAATTGTTGGGTAACAGCCAATGGTTTAATAGTTAGGTCTCACCTGGGATGTGAAAAAGCAGAGATTCAAACCCTTATTTTTGCGTATAAGCTCTCTCATTCAACTCACTTCACCTTGTGTAAATGTCAGTTGGGTCAGAGGAAACAAGGTTATAACTAACGATGTTGCCACAGTTTCTTTCTGGTGTTTAAACCTTTTAACACTCTAAAAGAACAATATTCAAAAGCAGATACATAGTGATTCTTCCTGACAAATATCATTCATTTATAGTTAAAATATGATATTAACAAAATAAGAAAGAAAGTATGCATGATGAAGATCTCTTTGATTTAAGAACTGTGTACTTTCAAGTGTCCTGGTTTACAGGAACTCTCAGTCTGACAAAATGCTTTATATTTGTGCATGTATATGTATATATACATTCATACACAGTTACGCACATGTGTGCATACACATGTAAGCACCCACACAAACTTCAGATACACACATACTGAAATGGTCTTGTGTCCTTTCCATAGTTCTGCACTTGCCAAGAAGCATTAGGCAGCTGCTTAACATCAGCTTATTTTCTGCCATAAGCTTTAGTGATTAGGGTGGAATAAAATAAGCGGACTATTATAGCTTTCAGTCAGGAGTTTTAATTGGCATTAATTAAATTGACTTCCAAAGGGCACATTATGTAGGGGACTTCTCCATTTAAATAATTAGTCCATGTTTGTCAAACACATTAGTTCTGGTAGAAAGCCAAATTTAAAAAGAGGAGATACAGACCAGGTAAGTGTTAATCTTAAGTGCCTCCTAATTGTTTTGGACTAATTATTGGGAATTTTTATTATGTAACTGTTAATAGTATTGCAGCTTTCTTCAGTAAGAAGCACTACCAACGTGCTTCCAGACTGAATATGTCTTTTATACTAACAAATCTCCTAACCGAAGCATGAAAAACATGTAGGAGAGTCTAGAAATTGGAGTCAATAAGACTTCCTTTTCCTATACAACTTTAAGTAAATGACTTCTCATTTAGTAAAGCCAGAAAGCAATTTTCTTAAAGCCTTGTTTTGTTTAGCACAGAAACAATGAACTTTTGTGCATATTTTTATTTCACTAGTTAGTAAAACTTTATGTGGAAACTGTAAAATTCTGAGGCTCCGTGTATTCTGTTGGACAGAATTATGTTTCTGTAACAAAGGAACTCCTATCTTTTCTAAGAAAGGCTAAAAAAACCACAAAACAAAACAAAACAACCTCTTGTGGTGGTTTTTTTGTTTCCCAAATTTCACTTCCTAATCAAAAAAAGAATACAAAATATGTCTAACTCTTTTTTGTTATTGAATTCATTACTTCTACCTTGGTGTCAGATATTGCAAAATCTGCAATCAGTTTGTAAATGCATGAAAAGATATGCCTTAAATGGTTAATTTCCCAACTGTTTATCCAGTATTCCTGTATAACAAGCACTTTTACTTTTAGGGTGAAGAAGTTAGAATGGGAATTCTTAGATGGACAGGAATCTTTCTTTCTCACCTGCAGATACCCAGTGAAAACTTAATTAGTGTTCCCTGAGTATAAGATCTGGCAGGGTTTGATGAACCATTTAGCCTAGGCATATCTTATTTCAGCAATCTGGGGAACACAATTCTTTTTGGAGACAAGAAGAAAAAGGCTTGGTTTTGGTTTTTTTCTTTAAAGTAACTGTGTATACTAGTGTTTCAGAAGTGATTAGACATTTCAAAAATGATAGAACAGTCTTGTTGAAACCATAACCACTTATCAAAGCAAGGCTATGTCTCAGCAAAAAGCTTGGTACAAAGAACAGAATACAATATTGCAAGATAATCTCTATTAGGATTGAAAAGAATGGTGACAAATCAAACTCAGTATTTTTTGAGCATAATTTGTGTGAGTGATACTTAAATTAAAGGAGGATTAGTGTTCAGCAATTTCCATACTTAATCCAAGAGGGTAAAACATGGCAGCCTAATGACTTGTTGGCATCTGGAGGGACTCACTTTCATGAATGTGATAAAGGGTGTTTGAAATTCAAGAATTTAAACTGTGCTTTAGTCAACACAGGAGGATTATGCTATTTTTCCTCTCTAGCAAAAATCCTTATAGCATCTAGCAGACGTGTTTTAATCTGCTTAGCTTGTATTTACATTGATTTTTTTTTTCTTTGTACCCTTTCTCCAATAAGTCTTGATTTAAGACAATAGAGATTGGTAATTTCACAGAGGCAAATTGCTGTATAATGCTGCACAAGCGCAGGAAGGCTGCCAAAACATGAATTTCCTTAAAGTTGCATTATTCTACTTCTGAACTTTCGAGCTTTCAGCCCAAAGCAGTTGTAATCCTTCTCTACCAGTTCCGTAGCCCTTCACATTGAGACACTTTCCTCTAGGCCTTCATGAGCTTTTGTCCACTGCATCCAAAGAGGCCCTGTGCAAGGAGGATATGCACAGCTTAAAAACACACAGCAGTTGTGTGTGTGTCTAATACGTATAGTAGATAGACACGATACCAGGTTAAGCATTAATGTAGTTATCAGTTCTGAGACTCCTGAACAATCTGTGCTGGCCAGTAAGTGGTCAGTCAGCTGCAAAGCGTCACCTCCCATAATCGTGGAAATGCCTGACCTTTGATATTGCTGATTTCTCGTGTTCAAGTTGCCTGCTTTTTCTGTAAGGTGTTGCATTTTCAATGTCTGTGTTTTTTTCTTGTGATTCCCTGAGCTGCCAGCTATCGTCATTGCAACAATTTCTCTTCTGCCTGTGTTATTACTTATTTCATGCGGCTCCCATTTGCGCGTTCTCAAAGCTAACAACAACCTTCTCGCTAAGGCTGGGCCAAGGTCATCCGGCTGCGCTGCACTGAAGTGGCGCTGGGGTTGAGAGGGGCTGGGGGTTATGCTCTGTCTGTAGTGTAAGTTATCCAACTGCTGCATTATAAAAAAAAAAAAAATATATATATCTTGTAAATTAGCTGTCAAACATTAAAACTTCTGTAAATATTTCATTCTGTAGTCTTTACCAAGTAGGATAAATCATTTTATTTACAGGATATAGTATTGAATGATTATTCTGTCTCTGGGAAAGAGGTAGAGGGAAATTGTTATGATGAATGGAATATATGTGTGCGTATGTATGTATGTATGTATGTATGTATGCAAATCTTTCTTTGAAAGCATGCAGCTTCAGATTTTGGAGGAGGGATTCAGTACTTACCAGTATTTTCTCTTGGCACCCGCTGCAACAGAAAAGAACATGCTAGGAACACAACTTAAATGTAAGCATGTTTTATGATTTTGGGAGTAGGTGTTAGAGTACAGTACAATTCCCGTATTTCCTAAGCATTTTGAGTCTCATTGAGCGGGGTGGGAAGGCACAATGAGCATGTTGCAGTTCTTCACCATACTTGCTTTTCTTAATATTGATTACTAGACCTGATGTCAAATCTCTTTCTTATAAGAGGAGGGGGAAAGTTCCTAATAAAAGTCTGGGGAGGGAACCAGCTGTTTTATACCCTTGAGGTCAGTGGATGGGTTTAAAAAACAAGTGCTTGAGAGAAAATATACAGAGAACAAAAGAGAAGACAGCTAGATTTTGGAATACATTTGAACAGAGAGAGATTTGGGCAAGGGCAATAGCGTGTGCTGGAGGGTGAAAAGTAGAATGGAGAGAGAGATCAGCTTTAGGCACGATGTGAAAGGCAGCACTAGAACAGCAACAGTAAGAATTTATGCAATGAGAACATGCTACTTTCCAGAACCAGAAAAGCTGTAAGTATTTATATCACTCCAAAACATTGGACCTAAACCATTGTCTTGAGACACTTTTTTCTCTGTGGTTAAAAGGCAGTTTGGTGACAAAACTCTTCAGTGGGATTTAGCATGTGTCAGGGAGTGATTACATATGTTTGTTTGTTTTCAGTGAGCACCAAACTTCCAGCCAAAGTTTTTGTTTTAATCTGAAAATAAACCAGTCTCTATGATACTGGTGCAACTCTGGCACTTGTATCCATTCTGTCGTAACAGTCTGCACAGATTTCCATTTCAGCCCTTGGCAAAAGAATTCATGTGCCCAGTTCTTACACATCTGAATGCGCCAGGCATTTAGGGATGTTTTATGGGCTGAGAAAGTTGGAAAATAATGCTAAAAGTATTTTGAAAAATAAGAGTGCCAGATTCCTTTCTGAATAGACTTTTCCTTTTGTTTCCGTAATGAACTCAGTATTGGTTTTAGGCAGTTAGCAATGAGAACTGTGGGCTGGTACTTACTAACTCATTCTAGTCATATAATGTAAACCTAGCATACAGCAAAGAAATGTCTTTGTGAAGGAGGAAGGATGTCTGCATTAAATGGGAAGGATGCGTCTTTACTGTTCAGAGAGCACTTTTCAAGTAGATTTCCTGATTTTTCTCACTTTCTGTGCTTTGATACACGTTATGGCACAGTCTTGAAACATATGAACTGGATATGTCTTGTGTGAAACTTAACTGGGTTGTGCTCCAGAAGGCGCATTGCACGCTGGTTGCAAATGGGCAGGCAGTCAATGAGTATAGCTCATTTAAAACAAATGAAGCCCAGCAACAAGCAAACAAAATCCTGAAATGTGCACTGTGTTTGTCTCAACAGAGCCACTGTCATTGGTCTGCACAACTTGATGTATAGAGTCTCACACTTCCATCACATACCAATGAACCGTGTCTCAGTCAAAACACTTTATTTCAATTCAGCCCAAGCCTCTAAAGGGCCAGTTTCCTTGGGTAGCTGAAATTGTTGTCTAGATTAAGAAAACAGCAGGAATGAAATTCTGTTTGTCTTCAAGAAGACTGACCTAACTTCCTTTTGTCACAGTTCATGAGCTGAACTGCAGTGGCTGCGGTGCAAGAAGCGACGCTAATCAACAATGTAGTGCCTAGTAGTGGCAGGGGCGTGAGTCCTGACCTAAGCCCAAAAGAGCAAACCATGAACTCAGTACTGGTAACCCATGACCACAAACATGCATCAGATTTTGTGATGCTGTTAATTCAGATACCTTCTGATCAGATCTCTCTATAAAATTCCACCTCTGATTTGGGGCTGTCTGTTCATTTGTCAGACACCTAAATTAACTTGTTCATGAATACTTTGAAGATTGATTCCATTAACAATGCTCACACTGAACTTCCTGACTGCTGTAGTCATTCAGTAACTACTTTCTGAGCATCTAATGAAAAGATTAGGACACATTCCGTTCTATCTCTTTAAGTCACAGCTTGCACTCTTTTTCTTTTTTTTTTTTTTTCTTTTTTTTGTACTGTAGATTTTAATAAATCATTTTGAGTAAAATGCCTTGTAAAACTAATAAAACAAAAATCCTATGCTGATACTGTTTCTATAATGAAACTATATACAAAGAAAAGCAACACATTTCACCACTATTTTTAAATCATTTTCCTAATGAAAAGAAGAACCTCGATTTGCATTCAGAAGCAGTTTTCATTACTCATTTAAAAGACCAACATTAGATTTATGAATCTCTCTGAAAAGAGTGACAGTAACCTTTCTATGTTTACTCTTCTCAGATTCTGTCCTGCTAAAGTAATAAAATTCTGTTATGACAAACAAAAAAATTAATACAAGACTTTTGAAATTTTTCACAGACACACAGAGTAAATGAGGAAGAGGAAGTAAAGGGCTGGCTTTTTTCCATGAAACAGAAATAACTCCAGTGGCCAAAATTCATGGTGAAAAGCACAGCATTATCGTATGTATCATATTTATATTAATCTATTTTTTTCTTCAGATGGTGAGATCTTGTACAAAGGGGAACATAAATATGTGATAAGATGTATATCTATAAAATATAAATTTACAACCACTTGACACCTTTTGAATGTTTTGTCTGAAAGTAATAATATAAGAATGGTTTTACATGTGGCTGTGGAGCTGGGTTTCAGCTCTGTGATTTCAGCTTGTGACGAATCATTCATGAATGAATACATTTAATAATCCAATTATGGTCCAAGGAGAGCTGCAGCTCAGCAACACCAGAAAAATTTATTTTCGCCTTGCAGAAATGTAGGTATGAAATAAATGCATTATGTTGATATCGATCTATAGAGGATTACTCATAATTATTATACTGTTATGTAAACTCGATAGCAGTAGATTTTTCATATTCTGAATATTATAGGTTTCTTTTTCCCTCCAAGTTTTTTCCTGTGGTTCAAGTCCCACTAGAATCTTTTTGTACTTTGCCCAAACCTTCCCCCTCTCCGTGACTACCTGTTGCTTATTCCTCGTTTTCTTGTTTATGGGACACGGCGTAAGAAAACGCTTCTGTGTTGAATTACACAAAATGCAGCAACTGACGTGTAAGGAGAGCATTCTAGTTTATGCAGGAAGGTTTTATCTTGGTAATTTTAATCCTTTGTGATAAGTATTCATTTTAAAAGGACAATTTCTTGACATCACTGAATACTGCCTGTGGTTATTACATGTTCTGACCTTGGGAAATCAGTTATGCCTACTAAACAGGATACCACAGTCTAATAAATGCTTGTTTCTCTAAAAGTTCTAATAAAACACCACCCTAAAAATCTGATTATAAATAAATAAATAAATAAGCCTCACTGTAAGTCAACATTGAAAATTTTTGAAAAGTATTTCTTAGTTTTACAAAATAATAAAAAAAAAAGTATAAGAATCTGGATGACGCATGAAATCTGTTTTCTCAAAAATTTTGGTTCAGACATTAAGTTCCTGATCCTCTAGAATCCCAAACTGTAAATGACTCAGTGTTATCAGACTGAAAACCTTTTTGTTCATTGCAGTTAGACGTTCTTTGATTCTTTGATCATGAAGACTCTTACTGCATTATTAAACAAAAAGTATCTGAGCCCTGAGGTAGGAAGATCGGAAATGCAACTCAAAGTAGTTTCCATAATCTCTTACTTGATAAAGTTATTTCTGAATAATTTTTTAAAGCCCACTAAATGGAAATATTTGGGCATCACATGCTTGTGGGATGTCTTACTTGGGTAATTGTGTCTCCAGGTCTCAAAGGCTTAGCTCAGCACAAACCTGGTGTGTCACTGATGAACAAGTCTAAGGCAGAAGTGCAGAAAAAAGAATTCTGAGTCCTCTCCCTGCAATGTCCTGTGTTCCCAGACTTCTTACTGCGTGTGAGCTGGGGGCAAGCTGCCTCTGAATTACTCTGTGTCTGAGTGGTCTCAATCAGCACTTTGAGATTTATGCACCTGTCAGCTTGATATCCACAGCCATCTTATCAAAAACAGTCATGCATGGATAAACCAAATGCAGAAGATGCCAATATTTTGAATTCACAACAAGAAGTCATAATTTTTCATTGCAGTAAAATTGTCTATTTGACTTCAATATTAGGGAAATACAGCCATCAAACTTCACAGAATGTGTAGTTATGTGTATATATTAGATATCGGCTACAATGTTGCATCTGTTAAAATGAAGAAAAGGGCAGCATTGTCTTAATACATGCAATTTAAAAAAATGTTTGTATAAGAGGACAATATAGTTTCATGAAACTGAACAAACCTCATACTTTTAGTTGGCTTTGCAGCAGACACCTTGGCACTGACAAAGATGCAGGCTGAAGAGGGAATTGAAAACACTCAGGCTGAGGTGTCAGGAAATAATTGCTTCGTAGAACTAATGTTTATCTCTCAGAGGTCACAGCTTTACTTAAAAAGAGAACTATCTAGGCTTGTTACAGGGGGTTTCATCTTTTAAGTTTTGTTTTACGCACAAATGGTGGTGTACTGTAGGTTGTACCTTCCACCTGTGAAAAACTATCAAAAAAGTGAGGAAACAATAAAGACATCTTAAAATATTCACAAGCAAGAGCACTTGAAATCTTGCTGTTGCATTAATGTGAGAGTCTGACTTGCTATTATGTATAGATTTCTGGTTTGTATTGCAGTAATGAATAGTTTTGATAAAAGTCATCAGGAAAATAAAAGCCATGAGGAAAATAAAGAAAAGAAGATGCGCTAGACGCTGTAATATTTAAGCTATTTAAGAGACACTGTGAGCACTAAGGTCAGTTAAAAGTGAAATATGTCCTGGAGTGCTGATTCTCCAAATATATTAGAAACTAACAGTTTGGTATTTTGCTTCTGGGGGGTTTTTTTGGGTTTTGTTTGTTTTTTTTTTTTTGGTTTGGTTTGGTTTGGTTTGTGGTTTGGGGTTGTTTGTTTGTTTTGTTTGTTTGTTTGTTTGTTGGGGGTGGTGTTGTTAGGGTTTGGGGGGTTTGTGGTGGTTTTTTTGTGGTTATCTTTTCTATTATTATTATTGCTGTTGGTTTTATATATAGAATGTGATTCTTGCTTCTCTAAAGAAAAAGGATGATTATTCAAACACTATACCTTTGGGTAGTAATAGATACATTCAGCTTATCGAGGCAACGAACAACCATGTAGATGTGTCCGTCTAACCTTTAGACAACCAATGCAACCTCTCATGCTACAAGCCTATGTTTTGTTTACAAAATTTAGTGCACGCTGCCTGAAGTTCCAATCTGCTTTTACACATTTTTTTACAGGAGTGACTGCTTTAAACTTGTCATGTATCAAGGACAGTAATTGTCATATCAGAATATTATTGTAGCCAGTTAGGTTCTGAGGACCTTCACTAATGACAAATCCAGTTGAAACTGACTGGGCAGAACAGTTCTTGTGGTTTAAAGTGACCGGATAATATCGTCTGAACAGTTTGATGGCAATCTTTAAACTAATATTGTACACGGACCTGAAGATTCCTAAAAAAGCAAACTTGAAATTAGCAGTTATTTTAAAAACTTTTTTTCCAGAATTTCAGTTGAGCTCTCAAAATCCTCAACCACTAATTTCACTGAAACTAAACCAGCACGATATTTCTCAAAACACTCCTGAACTGTACATAAACAAAAATGAAATTAAGTAAGTATAATAGAACCATTAGATAAGGAGCTCAACAGGAAAGTGGGTCTAACTCAGCAGTAAAAAGAGTGACACTGGCAACAAAATTAGGTTTTTATCCTGTATTTTTAAGCAAAAGCAGATAGAGGAAGAAGCTTGACTACAGGTTTATTGGTCAGGTGCTTGATACTATTTTTTATCAAACAATACAATGAAATTATAATGACACTAAAAAATTAAATCACAGAAAAATCTCTGGGAAAAGTAGCAAAGGAGGGTGGGTTTTTTTAGGCAAAAATAGGATTGGATTTATATCTAGAAACGTGCTAGTGGTAACTGTCTGTAATTAACACCTCACGTCTAACATGGACAAGATGGCAAACATGCAACCATTCGGGACTGATGTTAGAGCCACACAAAAAGGTTTCTATCCTGAAAAGTAATTACAGAGGTGAAGAGAGTGGGAAAATGACTTGTACTCAAATTAACCACACTAGTGCAGCCTTTACAATTGAGTCAGCAATTGGGGAAAAAAAAAGTAGATGGACCACAAAAATGAACGCATTTGTTTTCTAGTCATAAAGCAGATATTCAGAGTACTAGATTATCTGCAGAGTATTTAATTGCTCTTGTGGTGAGCATCTATCACACATTAGTGCTGTTACGGATGTTGCTTAAGATTTCATTTTAGGCAAATTGTATAGCTCTACTTATATGAGTTATACTGAAATAGATGACATTACTCACCTGACTAAGCTTAGCAATGTTTGACCCATTAGCTTTTCATTTGTGGGTTAAATTTCTTTTCATAAATAGTTTATAGGTATCATGTTGCTTACTGCACATTCATTTCCTTTTTCAGAAACTCATATTTGAGCCTTGGTTTATACTGAAAGCAAATGGACATTATTATTATTATTGTTGTTGTTATATTATTTTATTATTATTATTTTACCCTCATGAAAAAATAACTAAGTAGCACTAATTCTGGTTTCCATGGTTAGAGGTTGACAATAAATTATTAACATAAGAACGACTGACCTTGGGGAAAAATGATGGCTGTAGAGTTAATGAAAAATTATAGGCTTTTTTGAAAATCGTTTTGAGCCATTTATGATTAATATTTCTGTAGGTAACCTGAAAGACTTGAGTTGGTTTTTCACATTAGATGAATTTTTTATCTCACATGCATATGGTTTTTTTAATATCAAATTTCATTGCTAGCATTGTGAGTCAAGCTCCACTAACACTGACTTTTTCCTCTGTGCCTCTATGGGTGGTTGTTTTCTTTTGCTGGGGCTAGTTTATGTTTTTTTCTAAAATAAAATAGGGCACAACTTACTGTATTGAAAAGTAAATAAATTAGATATTTTTGTGTCTTCATTATGTACTATATGTACATAATGTATTATGTGCATATATATACACATATATACATATATATGTACATATATATATATTATGTACATAATGTATAATGTATATTATGTACACATCTTCTATACAATTAATTCCCTTCAGTATTTTTCTGCTTATGTCTTGCAGAATGACAGAATGATGACTTTGTCTGAATTATATGGTAACCTACTGCACCAAAAATGTTTTAGCCTCATTATACATATTTCGAAAGCTTCCATAATGGATACTGTTTAGATACTCAAGAATCATGGTCCTTTGCTTCAAACCGCTTTGCTCCTTTATTGAGACATGTGGTCTAAATCATGGAACTAATCTTACTTACTTAAGTGGAATTGTAGTGCAAGCACATGCACAGGATATATGTCTGAGTTGCATTCTGTTCTGCATTTACTGGGTACTCGAGATAAGTGTGCCAAATGATTAAAAGCATTTTTTTATGAAGAAAGAAGATGCTCCAGAAACAGATAAGCAGAATGTTGAATTTCTATCCGATTCTGAAACTAGTTTAGAACACCTAATAATAGACTATATCTTAGTGCTGGTCTTTTTGATCAAAAGTATTTTCAGGTTGCTAAATATGAGCTATACTGCTTTCCAAAGGCTTTCACATCATCTGTTTTTAACTCCTGCAAAGATTCTCCCTTTCATTCATCGTTTACTTTCATTTACCATCCGTTTGAGCAGCTTGGTTCATTTAGCGTATGTGATGGTGCTTGTTTATCCATGACAACTCATGTTATTAATTTCACATAAATATACCATTATGAAAAAAAAATGCCAAAAAGCAAAAGCTGTAATCAAATATTTCAAAGAAAAATGAGTTATATCTTTGAATACCATAAAAGAGGATCCATTTTCAGCACCCAAAACACTTCAGAATTCATCATTCATTTTTTTTTCTCTTGTACTGTTGATACCAAATTATTATCCAGCAGGGATCTTTTATAAATCAAATGTAAGTTCTGACTGGTAAGGTTTTTTAATGACAGTATTAAAAAAAAAAAAAAAAAAAAAAAAGCAAATGACAAAACCTACCCAACAACAAAAAAACCCCCCAAAACCACCAGCATTTATTTTCATGTGGTGGTAGACAATATGAAAGTCATAATTTACATAGCCAGCTTGACAGTTGCTTATTCCTATATGGACAAATTCTGTTGCCTTTCTTCAGAAAATACATGCGACATACATGTTACTGTTTTGCCAAAGGACAATCCTCTGTGTTGGTGGGACTAACTTTTTGCAGTACATGAAGTGCCACACTGTACGTTTTCCTTGTCAAAGCTTTGATCCAGATTTGAAGTTCATCTGGGATGTTGTTATAGCCATTTGCTTATCACTGAAATAATATAGCAGGTGCACAACCTGTAATAGTATACATTCCAATGGACACTCTTTTTCAGCTGAGACCTTTATTTTCAGTTCCGTTCAGTTTTAAGCACCCTGTGGTTTTCCTCATTTTGTTAATACAACTTAAGGATGATTCTTTGTTGCTTCTTAGTGTAACCCATCTTATGTATACATGTGTGTACGAGTCTATGTGTGTGTATATGTGCAAAGCAGAGGTCTAGATATTTTTTAAGTACTTGGTGTTCCACCCACCCATGAAGGAAAGAGCTGTAACTGAATTCAAGGTAGAGACAAAAGGAGAACAGGACTAGAAGAAAAAATGTCCGGCCAACTGTGTTACAAGGTATATTGTTTCCAAAGTAACGCTTTAGAAAGTTGAAATAAGGGCATTGAGGAAGGCTTATTTTAAAATAGCAAGACCTGAGTATATTCTTTAAAAAAGAGTAGAAAACTCACTAACTCATCATACTTTCTTAGGGCCTAGGAACTATACCCTTTGCTACAGCAGTATAACTCCTGATACTTCCCTTCAGGCAATGCGATTCCTGCTCATTTCCTCACTGAGTGTAGAGACATCACAGGTCTTTCAAGTTGTTAGTGTATTTATCAAAATCCAAAGAGGCAATATAAACCCATCAGCTATTATCAAATTTCAATTTTATACTAGTTGTGCATTTAATTTCTAGATTCATAGAATTCTTCTATAAATTCTTATAACATACTTCATCATCTGTGGTTGCAAGATAGCAGATTTTAGAGATAAGAATGCCTCTGAGTTCCTGTTGATACAATTCAGCAGTAGAAAATATTTTTGTGAAATCATGCAACAGTGAACTCTGATTTAGTGGAGAACCCCACCAAATTCAAGGCATCCTGTTTAGCTAGAGTCAGATAAAGCTCAATTTATACTCATGTGAATACATTTTTTTATCAGAGCTAAAGCTGCATTTAGTTCAACATTTATATTGATGGGGGTTTTTAACCTTTGACTGTTATTTCAAAAGTTACCCTGGATTGTGTTTGTGTATTTTAATTACTGTTGCTGTTATTGTCTTTTAACTTTGGTCTGTCCTCCCCTTAACCATGACTGTGGTCCTGCAGTCAACAAAACTGAGTTTTGAGGGGAAAGGTTTGCCACCAGAAATGTCACCATTTTATCATTAAACTGTTGGCAGCTCTGACAAAGCAACATCGTCAATGTTGCTATGGCAGAAACTCCATGTTATTTCGTACTGTAGGTCTTTGTTTCTTTGGTGTTTCTTGCTTTTATGTATTGCTTGAGTCCTGTGCACACAGAGATAACATTCATATGTATTGCATTGCAACTCTGGCTTCACTTTGGATTTATAAATGATTCACAATACATTCAATCAGCCTGTATGTCTTTGAAGGTTTGGTATTGTATGAATAACCAAGTTATTAGGGTAAGAGGAAAATTATTACACATACATTTGAAATAACTTTGAAAGATCAGCGTTATACAGTTGAGGATGATGGGGGCATTGTATGTCCTAGAGTATGGAAATATGATAATATTGTATAGAAATTTGAAGAAATTATATATGTTTCCGGTGTTAACAAATTCAGGCTTTTAAAATTTAAGTTGAACACCAGTAAAGACTCAGGAGGCTTAAGATGAGGCAGAAGGCAAAACTAGACTTAAGACAGCAACACAAGACAGATAGAAAAGTGATGAACTGCACAGGTAAAAGATGGAAAAGCCCTACTGTGTCATTTCCCAGTGTGGCCTTGTTTCAGGCTTATGAACTGTGAACAGTGTTTATGGGTATCTAGAGCACTGAAGCATTGCCCACAACTCTGATATGAAGAGTCAGAAGATGCTGCATACAGGGAAAGGCACTGGCACCCAGCCTCTTTGAAAAATATGACCGACAAGGTTTGGAGAATACGCTTTTACCTAAGGGCAGTATTTTTGTAAAAAATACTCCCAATCATCCTAAAACTGGTTGGAGTGAAAGGAAACTCACATGTCAAAGTTGACAGTTCTTTGCAAAGTTGTATACATTTCTAGAAAGCACTGAAAGGAGCTGTGTTTAGCTAATGTTATTATTAAAGTTTCAAAGAAAGGTGTTCATTCTTATGAAATTAAATTTAACCTTAAAAGGAGTTGGTTGGTGAGCTGACTAAAGGGAAGTGTGTTCAGAATGGAACAGACACTGAGTGGATATGTGGGAAATGCTTTTTCTATGAACAGAAGGGTCACTTTTGAAATTCTCAGACAAAAAAAAAATAATCTTGAGAGTAAATATATGAGAGATTAGTATTCTTTAGATGATGTAATAAAACTCTCAAAGGTAAATTATCTTTGTAAGACTAAGATTATAATACAGTCTTTGCTGTTAGATTAATTATCTCAGAGTTCAAAAAACTCAACCAGTTTTCTAAGATTTTTTTTTTTCTAGGAATTCTAAGTTTCTGGCTAAATCCTTCCAACGCACCTTTGTAATGATTTATTCACTTTCACCGCAAAGTTTTGATCCACTTTAGATTTAAGCAAGTCTTAAATGACTTCAACTGAAAAGTCAGTTTAGTAGGTTTACTGTGATGGTGTCGTAAAGCCAAAAAAAATTCAGGCATATATATATATATATATATATATATGAAGTAGCAACATTATTATCAGTCAGTCATCTGGTATAGTTTTGCCTATATGACAGTGAATTTATTTTTTAAAAAAATATTGCCTGTTGGTTTATAGGTTTTGCTGGCCTGAGAAACAACTTTATCAGAATTTTTCCCTTTATTTTTCTGAAATAAATTTCTTCATGTTCAGTTGCAGTCGTGTTTCTGAGTGTAATGCAGTATAGCATTAGGTGAGACTTTTGTTACTGAGAGCTAATTCCTGAGGAAAGCAGGCTTGCTGATGTTTCTCTTCTTGTTCCTGTTATCTCCTTTGCTGTTAGTGACCTTTGCTATTTTGACAAGAGCACAGGCATGGCCTTGTAACCCAGGGAATATTGAGGTACAGTTGTAACAAGCGTAGAGGATTGTGTTGAACTGAGACCACAGGCTTCAAATGCATCAGGACTGGTCTTGGCGAGCTTGGAGCTGTGTTTTAGCTTGTAATAGCAATGAGCTAATGACCAAGTGATTAGTGCAGACTTGCTTTTAGCTTTTGCTTACTTTGGTATAACTTTGTGATGTAATGACTCGTTACATATATTTTGTAATGAACAGACAGTAATAGCAAGTATTTACCTGTGTAAGCTAGAGTACCATACAGCATTGAGTAGTACAGGCATGGTGGGATTTTGCTGGAACTTTAAAATACCAGAGGACCCAAGACCTCACCAATGGACATTACTAGTCGTCCAAGAGATGCAGTGTTAAGAGCTGTGTAAGGTCAGAAAAAAAAAAAAAAATTACCACCACCACCCCCAACCATACACATACATATACATCATACATAAATTTGGATACAACAAAGACTTACAAACGGAAAAAAGCAAGCCATAGAGCATATCAGCGAAAATATGAAAGTAACTCCAAGTAGTCCTAAAGTGAGGAAGAAGATACCATTGACATGATACTCCTTTGGTGAAGGACTTGGGATGTTCACAGTTCACTGTACAACCCCTTCCTAGACCATCAACTTTTAGAACCAGAAAGTAGGTCTGAAAGTCCAGAAAACAGGTCTGGAAGGATGAGCAAAACATCATAGAAATCTACACAGGGATTTCATACCTTTTTATGTATCTTGAAATATCTTCTATATATACATTAATATGAAGTGAATTAGCTCATTCCATTAAATGTTTTCATTTCACAGTATTTCCAGACTGTTTTCTTGAAGTTTGAAGCTTTCTATTTACCATTCTATTGAAGCTATTCTTTACTGAGTTTAGAGATCTGATTTTTCTTTGTATTTTCAACTTCTGTTTGAGCTTCTGTTAAAATAGCACAGCCTCATTTGCTTTCTCATTCAGACTAATTTCTTTTTCCTTAAATAGCTGTCATTCTATCTTGAAAAAGCATTTCATTTGTAGAGAATGTCTTTCATATCTTTCAGGAACTTTTTTTCCTCTATGATTTAATACTTGCAAAGGCTTTCCTGGAAATTTGGCTATCTCTAAAAATCATTGGCTGCAGAAATAATGCTTTCTGTAGATTTGTGTTTGGACTTTTAGACTTTGTGGGTATAGTTCAGACTCTACACATGAAAATGACTGTGTAAATTATTTCCTTTGTATGGAAGGTATTCAAACACAAGAGCATAAAGCAATTAAGGTACTTTAAATCTTCCTTTCTCTCCGTATTTCTGAAATATCTTACCATATATCATGATACTATTTATCTATCTATATGTGGTACAAGCTGTGGGAATTAAAATCTTTTTTTAAGAACAAAACATTTTTAGAATGTGTCCTGTCATTACATCAGTCTTTCCCATTCCCATCACATCAATATGCTTTGTGATGTAGCGCGCACTTCTCTTGCAAAATGTACACTGACCAAAAAAAGGAATTATTAGAAAATATGTAAATCAGTCAAACACAACTTTTTACATAAACCTGGTATTTTGGATGGCCTGAAAGTAAAAGCTTTCCATTTTGTTGTAGGCATTCCTCTCCCAATTTTGTTACATACCCCTCTGAGACAGTCCAGTCACCCCCTGTGTTCTATATGCTCTGTTCTCTGCATCTGCAAAAAGAGCAGTCACAGGCTCCTGCTTTGGTGATGATAGGTGTAGGTGTTGAAAACAACAGTGTTTTTTCTTGGGAATTCTACCCGGTTTCTCATGCCTCATTTAATATATTTACCATCTTGAATTTCTGTTAAATACTAATACCCTCAGGCTCTCAAAATCACTAAGTTGTACACTGCTCTACGGTATGGTTCTTACTTGTCTGTGTAATCTTTGTAGCTTTTTACCCATTCTCACCTTCCTGTCATCTACAGAGACCTCTAGCAGTGAACCCTGTAACTAAATTGCCCTTTAACCTCTTGAGGACTGTCACTTAAACTCGCTGTAAACTCACTTTTTTTCATGAATTCTTCTACTTGTGCAATTACACAAATACTGGCCTGTATTAAAAAATAAAGTTAGGTGAGACAGTAGGTGACATACTGATGTGATGCATACTTCTTAAATGTACTGTTTAATGATGTTCTCTCCCACTTTTATTTTGTGTGTTTATTTCTATCTGTTTTGTAAACTGTACAATGAAGTGGGTTTACAGGCTTATTTGTGCAGTAAGAGAGCGGTCAGTTGCTTGTACTGTGTTCATTAACAGATGTGTTAATTTTTAGTATGAATGAGGTATTTTTTGACACTATAGGCATGGCTGTAATTCTTGACAAAAATTTTCATACTTTATACTTTTTTTCCCAGAGTATAATTCTTAAACTTTGGTTAATTTATTATAATTCAATTTTGGATGAAATACACTCATAGAATAACAGATATTATGCCAGGGTAGATCCTATTCCAAAGAATTCTTTGTATTTCTTTCATTGTCATCACAGTAAAACCAGCAAAATGCGAGAATTCTAATTAGAGGAAAAACTGAAACCACTTCTGTCTTGAAGAATTAAGGGACTGGCAGACTGTTAAACCAGATGCACAATCCATTAAAAGTAAAGCAAGCTTTTATTATCAGTGTTTTTCAAAACCAGCTGCAGTTAAGAAAACTTTCTTTCCAGCCAAAACTTATGAAGGATAGTGAAAGCTGCCTTTCCATGTACTTTCAAGCAGAAGATGCATTTTCTAAACAGCAGCAGTGTTTGAAAGTTTTGCTAACAAAACAGGCTGTACTGAAAAATGGAAGTAAGCACATCTACGGGCATAAATATTGTTAGTATGTTTAGGCTGCTGAGTTCTACTGACTTTGAACCTTCACAATTCACTGCTGCTATTTCTGAAAAGCTTCCTTGAGCTAAGTGAATTGAGATATTGGTAGACTGAAACGTAAGTCTATTACCCAGAAAAGTTATTATCTTTTCTGTTGACTGAAATTAAACAGAGGATATTTTTCTGAAGTTGGAATTTTGGCTTGTTAGACTTTTGATTAGTAACAAAATTGCAAAGTGAAGTTGTGATATCCTGAACTGGAAAATATATTGAGAATGGAACAAAATAATTCAAGTGGGTATTTCATTTTGTAATAAAGATGGGAACTAATTAAACAGATAAAAGTCATAATTAGTTCTTAAGATATAGAGCCAGGGGAAAATTCTGGAATATCAGTAGAGTCTGTTAGAATCTTGGGAAGCAGGCATATATAGTTTTATGTGTTCTATCTATTGCAAATTTAAGTATTAATAACAGATCTTCCAAGAAGATTTTGAGAATAGGTAAAGAAAAACTATGCTAGCTGCCATAATAAGCACTACTTTCTCAAAGCCAAGTTGCCATATTATATATTGACTTCTTCCTGATCAGGTTTGTTTAGGTGGAAGTTATTCAGCAGATTTTTGCTTCTGCTGCAATGGAATTCCCAAATAGATTAAGCTCATTAAATTCTCCATAGTTTCCACTTTAAATTTCCAACTTCTCTTACCTAATTAATTAACAGGCTTTTTTTTCCCTACAAAGGTGTAATGAGGTTACTGCATAATGATATTACAAAATGCTGTGTGCAGGATGAGTCATTTTCATCAAATATCATGAATGGCATTAAGAACACCAAGGTCTTTCAAATTTAATGGAAAAATCATTGAAATTTTTACCATCATTCAAAATGTATTTTTTAAAGCTTCTTTAGCACTTATTACAGAGCACTTATTGTTTTATTACTATAAAAACAGTCATATATACATCAGCAATAAAGATTTCTTCTATTTAACTTGTATTTATTTCTTCCAGTATATACTTCATCTCTATTTTAGTTAAATCTTATCATAACTTTCCTCTGATAAAATCATTCAGCCTTCAAGCCATGCCTCAATATAAATAATTTTGTTTGCTTCTTCTTTCTTTCTTTTCGCCCAGAAGAAATAAGAGTTTAAACAGAGTTACAGGTTTCTCTTTGTCTTTTCACAAGGCTACATACAGAATTTGCTAATCTGGTACTCAGAAGCGGTTTTCGAAACTTTCAATAACAAAATGTGACAAATCACAAAGTTTTGCTTTTCACTTGTGCTTTCTTTTTCTCACCTTCAACTTATGTTCTCATGCATTTCCTTCCTGGACTTTGTTCTGTTCTTTCTCACTTTCTTAAACATAATCCTACTTCTTTTGAAATAAAAACCAAAACAACAACCCACTATGATGCATGCTTTTAAATTACTGGTATGCAATTCTTTCTGTTTCATATGAGTCTGTTGTCAATTCAAATTATTTTTATTTTTCAAAACTTTTTTTTTCACTCAAGAGTGTGACCATAATAAAATAATAAAATTTATAATGGGTTTGGCACTGTATTTGCCATGGAGAGAGTTCATTTTGAGTAGGCCCTCCTCTGAGAAATGCCAGTCCTTATAGTATATAGAATTTATTTCTGGCAATCAGCAAGAGTAACGTTGCAGTTAATTTTATCTCCTATGAGAAACGAAGTTTGTACATTTCATTAAAACTGTTCATTTGATAAGGTTTTCTCAAATAGTCTTCACAATCTACTTACAATTTCCCCACCAATGGAAAATGTGATTTACTTCAGTATGTTGGTTCGAGGTGACTGCCAGTAAAAGATATATAGCTATGAATCTTGTATGATCTTCTATATTGATGTAGTCAGCATCCTCCCGTATGCATCTTCTTTAAAGCTATGAAACCCGAGAAACATTTAAAGTGCCTTGAACATTATGCTCTGCACGTTAGATATAGAGTCATAAGTATTGGGTGTATAGTCATAATTACCGGTGTCGAGCCATTTTGGTCATATAACAGACATAACTGAGAACAGGACATTTTGGTAGTAAATGCTGATAGCACTGTGAGTTTGTCTGTATGTGCTCGTTTTATGTATGGGTGTCTTGTAGTGCACCATTTCTGGTAGAGGGAGCTATTAATGGCTTCAGAGAAAGGATGCATGTATGATGAGGCTGTGCTAGTAAAAAATAATATTTATGCTGTTGGAAAACCACAGATTGAAAAGGTGTTGAAGAAAACCAGGCCATTGCAAATAGGATCTCCAAAAGTACAAACATTAAATGATAGCACAAAACAAAAGTGCAAGCACATGGTAGTGTCAGGGGCCCCAAGGATATAAGTAGCTCAAAAATGGTCAGTACTGTGTCATTACAGAAATAAAACCCTGGAGGCTGGCTTGTTTGTTGGATTTGTTGGGGGTTTGGGGGGGTTGGGTTGTTTTGGGAGGGGAAGTAGGGGTGGGGGTGTTAGTGCTGGGGTCTTTTATAATGTAAAGAGGAAGGAAATGTAAACCATGCCACACAAAATTCAGATACAACATGGAATTATGTACTAATGAAGTCAAAGCAATTATGCCATCTGTGTAGCCATTGTCAAAAGATGAGACTGAGTGACACCGACTTCAAGAGCGAGAAGGAAGAAACCATTAACATTAAAGCGTATTCCTCCTGGCAAAGAGGCCACCTGAGCCATAGCATATTTCACTGCAAACTCCTCAAAGAAGAACTTGGGACTTTGATTTGTTGCCCTTCCTTCTAGCATTCCTGGGACCCGGGAGTGCAGGAACGGTGAAAACCTTGGAGAAAGGGGTAATGTTAGAAAGTCTGTGCATTTCATTGTGCCACTACTGGCAATGAGCCAAATAGTTGGGCAATCCGAAGTATAAATGTTAATGTAATTGTAACAAGACTGCTAATAACTATGATTAGAATGTTTAGACTTGGACTAACAGTAAATTCTTGACTTTGTTTAAAATTGTCCATGAGTTTGGTCTGGTATCTGTGATCTGGAGGGCAGGCTGTTAATGTGGATGCAGTGTTGCTTTCTTAACAGGAATAATATTTCTGGCCGACAGCTAATGTATCTGTAAAGAAAATGGTCTGGTGTGACCTTCTGGAAGTAGATAGCATCATTTTGCAACAATAATGGTGATTTCCAGGCTCAAGCTCCTCTCAAAGTCTTTATTAAAAAGAAATTTTCCTTTTATTAATAACAAATACGCTTTGCTAAAAACGATAAATACCAGGACCTACACAGAAATAACATGTTTTCACATGAAGAGATTGCAGCAATCTACATCCTTTTTCTCATTCAGTCCCTAATATTGGAATCAACCAATTTACAAGATTATAGGTCTTGGTGATAAACAGTAGAATTTCATTGTCTTCTCTTAAAAGTGTACAATGCTAGTGATTTCTTTAAAATTATCATTTATTTATTTTAATTCAAAATATGCTAAAGAGCATAGGACACTGTTGTTGTTGTTGTCATTTTGGTTTGATTTGTTTTTTGTTTCTATAATGTTTGCAAAGAAATTAGAAAATGTATAAGAATTTGTAGGCAGCGGTCACACAGATCCCTGACAAATTAGGAAAAAGCTAAGAAGTAACTCTGCAGTTGTCTGCTGGAAATACGGAGTTCCTTCTCCTGTTTTGAAGTACGTGGTGATAACTAGGACTCCCAGGTGCTTCATATTATTAAAACCATAATAATAATATTAATATAGTGCCTAGTGCTCCAGAACCACCAAGGTGGAGCTCAGTGCTTGCTGGTAGCGTTTTGGCTCCGTGGGGAACGTGACAGATGAAGTGAGGAACACAATCTCATGAAAAATCTCAATAGAATTAGACCAGCTGTTTCCTATTAATATTCAATAGCATCCAATAAAAATAACTTCAGGATTTTACATGGAGAGACAGTATGCAGAATTTAAGAGCAGTGTATGTCTCTAACAGTCAGTGTACTCCTGTACTATTATAAGGGAGCACTAATGGTTACACCTCAGGCAGGCAGAGCAGGTAGGGGTCCTCTTAACTCTCTTTTGACCTCTGCAGATACTAAATTATCTTAGGCTTCCATTATAGTTAATTGAAAAAAATAGACATCCCAAGTGACTTATCTGATTCTGAAATAGGTATTTAAAATTGCTTGTACTACAGAAGTAATTATCTCATAACTGTAAAAGGATGAGTAGCAGAAAAACAGTACTCGTGATTTTTGTATCTCTCATTTTTGCAAGGTGTCAAGAAATTCAGTACTCCTTTAAAAGGTTTGCAGATTTTCCTGTATGCATCAAAATGATATCTGAAAAAGTAATTTCCTTTATGTATAACTTAATCCTGTTAAGTGTAACTTCATAGCAGCCCTACAATATATTCCATGTGTACTGTAACTAGAGGTTTCAACTATTGCCGTTCCATTGAGGGATCATACAAAAATAAAAGCTTTCCAGTAGTTCAGAAAAGGTATAGAAAACATTAATCAATCATGAGCCACATTGTAGCTCAAAGTTTGTTGTTTTCTTACTTTTTGTTTAACCTCCAGAAGTTATTCTAACATAAAGTTCTAACATACTGGTTTAACCCCAGATGGCAACTAAGAATCACGCAGCTGCTCACTCCCCCATCCCCTGGTGGGCTGGGGAGAAGAATTGGCAAAAAAGGTAAAATCCATGGGTTGAGACAAGAACAGCTTAAGAACTGAAGTAAACTAAAATAATAATAGTAATAATAGTAATAATAGTAGTAATAATAATAATAGTAATAATAATAGTAATAGTAATGGAAAAGGAGTTGACAAACAGAAAGACAGGAATAAAACTCAAGAAAAACTTGTGATGCAAAATACACTTGCTCACTGATGTCCAACCAGTCCCCAAGTAGCAATCCACACTTTCCAACTAATTGCCCCCAATGTATATGCTGAGCATGACATTCTATGGTATGGAATATCCCTTTGGCTAGTTTGGGTCAGCTGTCCTGGCTCTGCTCCCTCCCGGCTGCTTGTGTACCACCTTCACTGACAGAACACGAAATACTGAAAAGTTTTCAAACCTTAAAAGCTTAAGAAAAACCCCCAGACCTAAAAAAATTTAGATTCTTAGAAATTATTTTTCTTTGTTCTGTTCAAAATAAAATACATTGTGGGTACTTTTATGAAAAAAAAAATATAGTTTTAGTCAGTTTAGATTTTTTATATTTTATTTTAAAAGATTTAGGATATAAATTCATTGAAATAACTGTGAAAAATTGTTAAGTTTTGTCAGAAGCTCTTAACAGATTTTACATTTTTAATGTTCTGGAAATGCTATACAGTACTTATTTTTAAATCAGAATGTTTTTAGGTGCATTGTGGCATTCTCAGTCTATTGCATATTTAGCTTTGTTTCACTTCAGCTGTTTTCCAAAAAAATCATTGTTGAATAAGATTAATAATGTTATTATTCTTAAATCTTTGTTAATTGAATCTCAGATCCATTTTTTTCATCATTTTACCTTAGACTTGATGGAAGAGTAACAGCCTGCAGTTACTTGGGTCACTTGCCTTCTTTTTTAAGTTGTTGTA
Organism: Falco rusticolus; assembly: GCF_015220075.1. Classification (NCBI taxonomy): domain Eukaryota; kingdom Metazoa; phylum Chordata; class Aves; order Falconiformes; family Falconidae; genus Falco; species Falco rusticolus. The sequence continues at coordinate 124,911,025 of NC_051187.1, forward strand.
TAATACCATAGGTCTTTGCGGGAAATTCCATGGTATTCCAAGATTTATTAAAAATTTATATTGTCATTAAATGTTTTACAATTTTTAGATATTGTTTTATACCTCTTTACTTACTAATGAACTAGAAAGTACTTTATCTTCCTTGTGTGATAAGAGGATTCATCACGCTGTTTCCCTCTGATTAAAGAATAGAAACATATATTGAACTCTTCTATTTTCTTCCATCATTAACTGCATTACCATCACGTTCTAGCAATTAGTCTTTGTTAGTATGTTTTTGCTGTCATATTCTTCACACACTTCTCTCTGTTTTCCATGGTCCTCCAGTCCATAGATTTCTTTTTGGTAGCATGTGCTCCCTTAATCAATTTTCTGAAGTGATAACAACATTCCCTTTTGTAACTCTTGTTCATTTCTTTTTTGCTTGGTTGTAGCATTTACCTTATACAGAAACAGTCTAGGTATTTAGGTAAGTCATATGGCAGGATGAGAGAAATGACTTATTTAGATGTATTTGTATTACTCAGGGTAGAAGACAAGATGTTCCACAGTTAGTAATATGGTTTTATTTTTCCAGTGCCCATTTGGGCAGAGGAACAGGGTGGATATTCAAGGGCATCTGCTATTTCCAGTTAAAAATGCATCTAATCTCCATTTAAAATTCATCACCATCTAAAATACCACTTGATTTACTTTTTTTTCCCTTGGGGCTGCAAAGTATTAAGGATATAAAACTGTAGGTCTCAGTCTTTTGTACTTTCAAAAGTCGAGATTAATTTAGATCGAAGGGAAGACTGACTCCTCCTGTTTTATAGGCCAATTGCTAATTCGTAACAACACAGTCTCCTTTCCCAATTTCTTTGCAAAGTCCCAGACTGTAGTGAATCCATACACAACCAGTGTGGCAATTTTCCTTCGTACTTTTTTGAATGAGATTCTGGTATTGTATGCAGGATAAAAGGAACCACTTCTAATTAAATCATGGGCAGTTAAAATTCTATTTAGTATTGATCATGCATTTAACAGCAAAGACTCCAAGATACCAGATCACTATCTATTGACATCCTAGCCCCTTGAGAGGTAATTAACGATGAAGCCAGTGGTATCAGATTAAACGTTTTGCCTGTGGTTTATTCTCTGTGTGGGATTTTCTTCTGTCCTTCTTTACAATGATCGCACTTGGGAATAAACCAACAATTTTAAGTTAAGGTGCCATAACTGTCATATCAAATAAAACAGACTGTCATTTCTTTTTGTAGTGATTAAATAATGTTGAAAATTTAAAAGGCTTTCTAAAAGTATTTTCAACTAAGTTTGTACGAAGTATCTTCAATAAATAACCATTTGCATAACTTCTGGACATTTACATCTGAAAGCAAACTTAATGAGAAAAAAAATTTCATACTTAGTAAACCTATTACCATGGTGTGTTCTTCTAATAATCCAAATGCATAATTTTAAAGTAGCACTTTCTAGCTCAGTACTATATTTTAGGGCTTTTTTAAAATGAGGATTATTCAGGGTTAACAAGAGACAATTTTTGTGATTTCATTTAGCTAAATTTTAGCCTCTGTTTTTTTGAGATTAATTTAAATTTATTATGGAGAAAGAGAAGCAAATATTAGAAAAGTGAGAAAACACTAACTGCTTCATGACAGAAGAATAATATACAATTCAAAGCTGAAAACATAGGCTTGGCTTTTAATAGTAGCTGAAAAGCTGATGTAATATTAAGGCTTGAAGGAAATAGAGAGCAGTACAGGAAAACAGATTATATCACTGAATAAATTCATAGTACATTTGCAGCTTGACTAATGTGTGCCATATAGAAAGACAAAACAGAAATAATAGTTTAAAAAAAAAAAGGTGCTGAAATAGATAAAAATGATCAAATGTGGAGACCTTTCTGTGAGGAGTGAATAGATAGGTTTAGACTCTTCAGTATGGAGAAAGATGATTAACGGGAGGGCGTGATAGAAAGCTAGAAACTCGTGAAAGCTGTGGAGAAAGAGAACAGGGATGTACTGTTTATTGACTCTTCAATACAGGAGCTATGTGGCAATGCAAATAGCAAGGGAGAAGTTCAAAATAAACAACAGGAGGGAGTTCTTCACACAACATGTGATTGAAATGTAAAGCTGCTCAATGTGGATGCTAGCAGTCTACAGAGCTTAAAATTATGGAAGAAGAATCTCTCAAGGAAAAAAAAAAGGATGACATTGTTTGGAATCAATGAACTGTGAATTTCTGGAGGCTGAGAGAATATTCTGAGGGAATATAATTATATGCTTGTCCTGTTGCACATTTTCCTAGGCATTACCCATTGGCTAACATAATATTATGGGTCATGTAAACTTCTGCTCTGATGCGGGCATTCCTATTTTTCTATATTTAAAGGATCTACCTAACAAAGATGTAATTATCACTTGCTGAAGTGTTTGCAGAACAGTGAGTATCAGCATGTGATGAAAAATCTGCAAAAGTCTTTAAAAAGAGAAGTCAGCCGTTGAGCTTTTAACTGATTTTCTGCAGGATCTTACCTGTTTGAAAAATTCAGCTAAAATAGATTCAGTGGACTCTATACACCCTTCCAAAAAACCATAACTGCACCTCTCCCCAGAAAAAGCTCATAAAACTTTAAAAAGCATCAAATAACTCCTTGCTAATTTTATTTAAAGACAGTCAGCCAAAATCATGTAAACTTTTTGAAGTGTTGCATTGCCTCCCCAGTTACATTCCATTCACATAAGCTCAGAAAGTATTTCTCCAGCGAAACAGTTGTGAGATTTAGTCCCATGCTTCTTGGTCTCATGCCTCACCTTCATCATAACTTCATTCTGGTTTTTCTTCTGAAGAAACAAGCATGAGACAACAGGTCCTTCCTGAATAAAATAGCAAAATATTTGTGAGAAAAAACAGAAACATAACAAAGAGCGTAGTTTTGACATACAAAGTTACATAGTTTTATTTATCACTGGAAAGAGAAAAATGAAGAAGAATCTGAACACAGAATGTGGAAGGGCCTACTGAAGTTACATATTTAAATAGGTGAATTACCATATTTTAGAACAGTTTGAAATGTTTTGAAGTAAAGATTGTTTCAATAAAAACAAAGGCCACAGTTCCCAACATTTATTTCTCCCTCTCCATATAGACAGAGCTAATTGTCAGTATTGCAGTGACCATCCAGTGGTCTTGGAGACACAGCTTTAGAGAAACAGGCTGAAAGTTTTGTTCTGCCAATAATTTCCAGTTAATGGTGCTTTACCTACGTAGGTAGATGTCACTTAACTGCTTCTCCATAAAAGAGGTACCAGTATTTCCCTAAAAAAAAAAAAAAAAATAATGAAAATTGAACTTTTTATGTGTTCAGGTAATGAAAAAGAGATTTTAATGAAATTTCAATTTACTGGATTAAGTTTACTCAGTTGCTCTCTTTGTTTCTTCCACTAGTTCTATCATTGATGCTTTCCATTTTCCACCAAACATTTTTGGAAATGGAAGGCCAGTTACACCAGTCCAGAACTACATTAAGTAAAACCCAGAGGAGACCCTTGACTTCAGTGCGGTTTCTGCATTTACAGCTATGCAACAACACTGAATTTTGTGGGGTTTGTTTGTTGTTTTTTTTTAAATCCAAAACATACTTCTTTGCACACTAAGGTGACCATAATAAAACAAATCAATTAATTATGGACTATGTTGTATTCGGCATTCATATCTGAGGAGTTTTCTTGGCTTCCAGAGGAACAGCTATCCTTGTGTGAATAGAATAAATAGGCTTTGGCCCAATCTAGCTTTCTTTAATTATTTTTTTTTTGGAGGAACATTTAAATAACATTCTTAAGACACTCACACAAAAGGGAGAATGTTCTAAATAAAGACTATTCAGACTGAATTCTATTGTTCTGAGACATTGCAGCACATATTATCTCTTCGTACTGAGATTCCACTCTCCCTCCTACTGCATTTTCTAATTGAAATCTTTTGGTGAAAAAGAGTGACAATTCTGTATTATGCTTGTAATTTTAAATGTCAGCAAATTATGTCAGTAAGCAATCTTCAGAAGGGAGTTTGCGTTGGTAATGGTGAATTTCCTGCAAATCAGATGATGTGTAAGTATTTGTCTGTAACTCCTTTGGATTATCAACCATGGCATTTCAGGGATTAACACTCTGTTCTCAGAATCTGAGGAGAATTGGTCAGGCAGCAGTTTGTGAAATTTTTCAGTTTGCCATTTTTTGGGCTGTGACTGCTTGTTGACAAAAACCTTATTTGGGACATGACATTCACAGCAATGTCAGGGGCCTTCTCATGTGACATCTTTTTGATTAAAGAACCAAACAAACCCAAGTGCACGTCTAAAGCAGATGAATGCACAGCTGCTGTGATGCACAGAAATGGTGGTCCTACTTTAGAGGTGAAGATAACATAAATTTAAATTAAGGGTCAGCCAGGACATAGAACAGTTTGTGTGTCACATTGCATAGGTATGGCCTAACACAATCTTGGGGTGTATAAACAGGAAGGCAGTTAGCTGGTTTTATATATATAAATATTTACTATATATTGGCTTACTACATTTATATAGTATTGATCAGGCCAATATTGAAAAGTATTTGTGATGATTACCATTAAAAGAATAAATGGAGGTAAATAAGAAGACATACAGACATTAATTTGGTGGATCTGGAGATACTGAAAGCATGTTATCTATCTTGTCAAAGTGAAGAAATTATTTAATTACAATCCATACATATTTTCAGAGGTGATAATAAAAGGAAATATAAGATTCATTAATTTAGCAGGAAAAGGCATAACAGAGACAGCTGGCAGGCAGATGAAGCCACACACATGCAAAGACAAATTTAGAGTTTGATTGAGAGTATAGTTGATTTTATATTAGAGTACGTGCAGAAGCAGTACCTCCTATAGCTCTCATGTTTCAGATTAGAGGAGTACCTTCCATAAATATAGATTTTTATTACTGTTTTTTGTGGAACTCCATTCAATATAGCTCCAAATCTTTTTAAACATTCATTTCAGGCTAATCCAAAGTATTTTCTTTATTTTTTTTTTTCCTTAGTAAAATAGACTGCAGCTGAATGAAATATTTTATAGAGCCCATTTACTTTTTCATATTTAGAATCATTAGATAATTTTGATGATAATATTTTAATCTAATTATTTTCAATTTATATTTTATTCTTCTTGTTTTATTGTATAATTGTATAATTTAACTTAATTATTAGTGTGATAATAATCTCCAAATATATTATTTTCCCATTTAAATGTTTTTTAAACCAAAAAACCTAAATGACACTAACATATTTTTTTCTTCTTTTTTCTTTCCTTTTCCTTGATCAATCCCGTATAAAACACAACTGAAAATCAGAACAAAATAAGATAATTTTTCAGCATTGTAAACCTTTTTCTTTCTTCTGAAAAAGGGATTTGACCAAAACATTTTTCATACTCTAGATTTATTCAGGTTATAATTTAGTTTGCAAGTTTTTAAATTCAAGCTAGACAGAAATTTAATAGCAAGAAGTCAAGCTAGTCAAGCTTTTAGGAGCCTTTTAAGTCGCCTTTGGAAAGCGGAGGAGTTTGTACTGGAGGTATTATTAAAACTGAAAGAATGGGTGCTCCCGTTTCCAAGGATGGCAAGCTGCTCTGCAGGATGATCCAGCGTTCTGTTTCTCTTCTGTTACAGTCAAGGTTGGAAAAGGTTACAACTCTGTTTGTGGAAAGGCTCAGGCTGTATGTATCTAACTAATACTTGTCCAATGGTTAGCTAGCCTTTCTTTTTCATCTTTTTACCGGAAATCTCCTATAAGTTTACCTTTCTTTTCCCCTCTTCTGAGTTTCAGATCAATACAGCTGAGGCTTTTGTTTATGAAGCTACTTGTCAAATGGGCTCCAGGTAACACTGAGGCATTAATGCCTTTTTAAAATTCTGTTGTGTTATATTTAGTTAATAAACTCATTTAGTTTATAGTCAATACAGATGACGGACTGTTTGCATGATGCTTGCTAAGTGTTATTAAAAAAAGATGCTGAATGAGACAGAGGAATAGATACGTGGAGTTGTACCTTCCAGAATAAGCATAGGCCAAAGCAACTTCTATCTCTAGACATAAATACATAATTTCTCTTTCACTGTAACATTAGTTCCAAATTAAGACAATAATAAAAGACAATAATAAACTTTGACAATAAAAATGAGGCCTAAAGTGTTCTTGTGAAAAGCTCTCTTACAATTTCTCAAAGCCATCACAATGGAAGAAACACTTGCATGGAGTAGCTGTATTCTTTCCAGTTCGTATTCAGCTGGGGCCTCTTCCCCCGTCCTTTGGTCACACTGGGGACATTTGATTTTATGTGAAAGAGAGCTAAGACTGAATGCATGAGAATTCTCTAAGTAGACATAGGAAAACATTAACAAAAATTATAACTGCACTTAATATACTTCAGCAAGTATTAGTTATTAAATTGTCAGGTCAATCAAGGTCTTCCAGGTTTATGCCAGCATAACCACACATACTCCTGAGAAGATAATTTGGACCATTAATATATTATCTTAGATTATTCCTTAATGCAAACACATAAATTGCTAACACTGAACCACATTAATTAAACTACTTCTTATTAATTACTTGGAGAGTTCTAAAAAGGCAGTCAAATGTTGCAGATACCAGTTTATAACCTTTAATGATGCCCTGTTGTAGGAGATCCTATTATATTGCCATGACGTCCTCTGTAAATTGGCTGCTCAGTTTGATCGGCACAGCAGTGTTCAGATCCTGTGCATGCTGATCTGGATTTCTGTTCTTTAGAAACTTTGTATAAGCTGAAAGGAGTATTCCTGATAGAAAATCTGTTTGACTTGGGGAGGATTCTCTATCAGAAACCAGAAGGTGTCATGACACTGCATTCCTCAGTTTCAGCCTGCTGTACCTGAGCCCACCCAGTTTTGCCAGCCTTTTCCTTACTGCATTGTCAGAGAATCTTCGAGTAGCCAGACTAAGAAATTAATGTTATTACTATTAAAAACCTATGAATACGACATTTACAATATGTCCTTTGAAACCTCTACTCTTCTTTAATGCCTAGGACATTTTACTATATTATGATAGAAGTAAAAAGGATCTCTCTTTTTCCATTTTTTTTCAATATACTCCTGAGAATGATTTTTAAGTTCTTAGCTCATAATTTATCACTGCTTTAACCTTCATGTTCCTTTTCCCCATAGATTCTCTCAACACTAGTATGCAGTATAAACTTTGCCATGTTTAATTTAAAGTCTAACTTCTGAATGACAGAGGTCTGTCAGTTTTTTTCTATCTGAAAGAGGCAGTGCACACCTGGGAGAATAGAAATAATAAAAACATATAATAAGACTCAATATTAGCACATATTCCCAGGCTAATTTCCTTATTCCAAGATGGTTTTTGCTTCTTATCCTTGGATGAAGTAAAGCATATATTGAGATTACCTTGTGTATATATTTTGAAATTAGAAAATATGTTCAATTTACTAGCAGATATGTCCTTTTCTTTAGCTTGTTTTTCTGAAATAAACTGCTAGCAATAGAGGTGATAACCAGATGATAGATTGGGAAAGAGGAAGGTGCCCAAAATAAAATTTATTAGGTGCTACAGGAAATTCAAAGATAAGTTTTTTAGACAGGAAAAAAGGATGGCCGTCAATGTTCTGCTTGGTCTTCTAGGCTTGAAGAAGAATGAGAACAAAAAAGAATTTTGATTGCAGGGGAAAGGCTGGCATGTTAAACTACAGGTAGATAATTTCTTTTGTGACATAATAGGGCATAAAGATCCCACATAAAAATTAGTCAAAACTAAATGATTATTTATCATAAATTCATTTTAAAAAAGAAATTATGCGAAGAAAGAGGAAAAAGTTACTTTTTTGGTTGCATTTTGTATTGACAGTTTAGCAGAGATCTTTCTGATTCTGTGTGGTGAAACTGCTTTCTTTAGAACTTAAGCACTCACCAAATTTTCCAGAGTTTTATGATTTGTGACTGTTTTTTCTCTTTCTGAAATACAGAGCAGCATGACTGTCTAGCCTACACATTGCAAGTAAGAATTGTTACTAATGAAGCAGATTTAATTCAAGTTAAGAAAACCTGAATTTTCCAAAAGTGGACATTATTTTGCAGATCTTTGTGAAGTATTTCACGGCTGCCTTCCTCCTTCACCTTTCTTATTAACAGTTAATAGTCTTGCTGGCAGCAAAATTTCCTTTCAAAGTTTAATTAAGTAGCATTTATGTTCCAGTGCTGGTCATGCTATTTTTTAGATTCAGCAAAGATGCCTCTGGTACTCTTAAGATTGTTTGACTCTTTTAAACTTATTGGCCTGGGCCTTAAAATCAGCAGAGACTGAGGATAAAGATTTCTTGTATAGGCACGAAAGGCAAGTGTACAGACAAGTGTATACATTCCTTTTGATGTTTTAAATAAAACAATCAGCAACCCAAATCAACAACAACCAACCCAAATCAACTTTGCAGTATTTGGGGACACAATAAAAAAAAAATTAAAAAATCAATTTACCATTTGAGATGTGATGGAAGTTCTCTAATAAACTAGTGTAAAGAACAGAGAGAGACATAGCCCCTGAAAAAATATGCAATGTGTAACCATGTGATGCCGTACGTAACACAGTGCTGCCATGGCTTGGTATAAGCTATGTAAGGTAAGTTTTTTGTAAGGTTTTTGTGGAGTTTGCAAGCCCTCAGGACTGCATTTGTTAGTCTTGCTCCATGTGAACTTTTCTTGACCTGCCTGCAGCTTCATTTTACTTGGTTTAGCTGTGACAGCAATTCCGCTAATTGGCCAGGTGTCCAAGGCTAATTTCCTTTACTTTTTAGCTGTGTATGTTACAGCCGTACATGGTTTTATATGGTTAACAGCGTATGCAGTTAGTTTTGTGCAGGCAGCAGTAACAAGCGGTTGTGGCAGGCAGAACAAAGGATTTACTGCTCTAACGCAACGATGTAGTGTAGAGACAAACAGACCTGGTACGATATCGGTTGCCTTGAGGAGTCCAAGGGCTTGGCACGAAGGAGCACAGTCACAGGGTCCATAACACCAAGAAAAAGACTAGAAACTCAAAAAAATGCATACAACAATTTTAACTGCATTATTATTCTTTCTTGTTACAACTATATCTGTGCTAATAATGATTAGACTTTTCAGGTTTCAGTTATTCTAACTAAATTTTGGCCTTTACTCGCATAGAGAGTGTGCTGCTTCTTTGCCTGTGGACAACGTTTTGAGGTTTAAGGATCTGACTGTAAAACCTACTGAGCAGCATAACTGGTGTAGTAACTATATGACTACATCACACATGGCATATTTTATAGATTATTATAATAAATAGCCTAGTACTTAAAAAAATATTTTTAGAGGTACCAAATATTGTAAATATTTTTTTCTAACTATAATGAAAGTAGTTTAATTTTATTCTGTTCTAAGTCATTGAAAACTCTTCCTGATCCTAGTTAAGTACTAAAGATAACAACGAGGAGGAAATATTTTTCAAGGTTTCAATATAGCAACTTACTCCTTTTTGAAATATTTCCATTTCATTCCTATTCTTGTTGAAGCCTCTCCCTGAAAAGCACTACGAATACTTTAAATTTGGTAAACGCAAGATCAAAACTGACTTTCACTCTACCATAAGCATTTCACTTATATGCATTTAAACCTACTTTCATACACTTAAAAACATTGACTAGATCATGTTGAAAATTCTTCTGGAAAGTACAACGAACACTGGTTCCTAATATGCTCTCTTTCTAGGGCCTGTTACAGTGCCACACAATTTTATCCCTGAATACAGGGGCTATGATGATTTTCTGCTCCCTGTCAGTGGGGAAAGGGGTAGTTTAGGCATGAGTTAAAAGGACATAATGCATTTTGACATTGTATACACGAAAGATTTCTAAATTTCACTCCTCTTCTGGTGGTCACTGTACTTCATGGATATTGAGGCCTTGATTTTAGACAGAGATGCCAGGAGGCTGTTTTAGCAGATTTGGGTATAAGAAGTGGTACATCTCTTAAGGGCAAATATAAAGCAGGTGAAAATCGATGTTTCTATCTTTTCCTGAATTCTGATGGAAGGAGGATAAAAGTTTGGCCCCAGCTGAGTAATATTCAGACTCCCATATTATTTGCTTAACAGCAATGCCTGTTGAAAACAGGAATCCCAACTGGTTTAACATATCTTTCCTTAGTGTAGTAGCACTTCAGAATTTTGCATAATGTTCTAAGGACACAAAGAAGTATTATTATCTCCATTTTACAATTGGATAACAGAAACACCAACACTTTGCTGAAATGATACATAAGCCCCTGCTAGAATATAAAACTAAAATTAGATTTTTTGAGTCCTCCATTAGCTTTTTCAGTGCCACTAACAACTATTTTTCAAATCAGTGTGCTGAGTTGCATTGATTGTGGTGTCAGATTACATTGTCTCCAGAATCAAGGTCCGGATCAGGAAAAAAAAAAAAAGAAAGTAGATATAAACTATGTAAAGAATGATGCACAGTATGGAAAAACTGGTTCCTCTGCTGCTCTGCAAATACAAAATCTAGTTTCCAACCCAATGCTGATCCACTCAACAAACCTTATTTCATTCTACGTAAGTCTTGACCACGATTATTTTTATATTATTTTGTGTTTTTTCAAACCGAGGTTTCAAGGAAGAGTGGATTGTTGTATGTTCCAGTGACTGCCTGGTTTTTGGCACTAGATGAGGTGGAAATGAAGCAGGTTATGCTTTAACTCTGGCATTGTTCCTTGTCATGCAGAAGAGGTACGTAAAAAAACCAGAAAAAGGTTGCTTCACTATTAATAAGCTAGACATGGAGAAATATTTTGACAGTCTTAATCTGGAGCTGATTCACTTATGCATAAGAGATTTACAGTTCACCTCTTTTATGGATTATTGCCCCACTACACTGGTTTTATTGCTTGGCTGCAAAGCAGTTGCTCATGATTAACAGTAGTCTAGAGTAGAGAATCACTGTATCGAGACTTCTATTTAAAGTTACCTGATTTTTTTTCCTTATTTTCTTTTCTTTTACCATTTTGTTGTTGTTTAGAAGCTAGAATTGGGGAGTTTGTCTGCTTCGTGTTTTGTTCTGTTTGTTTTGCTTTAATGTAGTCAAAAAAATAAAGGTTTGGTTCATTTCCTAATTCCCTTGTTTTTGTGGGGGTTTTGGAGGTTGGTTTTTTATTGTTGTTGTTCTGTTTTTTGGTTTTTTTCCACTTTGCAGTTTAAATAATGAGGTTTGGGAGAAATTATTTTGCCAGAATTTGAAATCCATCAAACATTATGAGCTAAAATCACCCCTCGTGTGATTTCACTGTGTTCATTAGTGCTGTGCCAGAGATTAATTTGGCCTCCTGAGTTCTTATTTTGGCAAGGAAAATAAATTATTAAGATTTGTGTTCTTGGAACTGTACACCTTTCTTAGTAAAATTGTAAAATAGAATAAAATAATGAATATTTAGCAATAACTTTGCAAAATCCATCTTTTCACCACTATATTTCTTTAAATATTATTTAAGGGGCCGCAACAGAGAAGGTCATAGAATCAGATGGATTTTTCACTGTGCCTTTAGTTTCCTCTCTTTTTATATCTCACATTACTGTTGCACACCTCCATTATGAAACACTAATGGTATTATTTATCCTCCTTCTCAAACATCAAAAAGCCTATCGAGCTTCTTCAGAGAAGTTCGCACTGGAGATATATGAGAAACAACAACTTTTTTTGCCATTCTGTCCAATGATACGATCATGTCATTTATCATTTTTCATTCCTTAAATGAACTGGATAAAGATTTTTAATCAATAGTTGCCACCTCTAATTGCATCCTTTGTTTTTCCTGTCTCTCTGGATTCCTACTAAATCATTTAAAAATCATATGCTTTACCGTTACTCATAACAGTACATTGAAAATATTGAAACCCCTAGGTATCTTGTAAATGGATAGAATTTTAACAGAATGGCATATTTTTTAGGTTTTGGTATAAGTATGTTGATTTACTTTTTTTGGTGGAAACCTTGTCTTTGTATGAAATATTTACTTTTACTTAAATAACCAAAAAGGTTAAGGATTACTTTAACCTTTTGCTAACAACACTAACAACATGTAGCTCATGCTGATAATGATCTCTGTAAGAAGGGACTTCCTATTGAGCAGTTTGCTCAAAAAGTGACAGCATGAACCTAACAAGCACAGCTGAATATATTTCTACTTATTGATTTTTTTCCATGAAAATTAACCTTTAAAAATAACATAGCTTTGGATAGGTAAAAGTTATTTTTAGCTACGGCTGTTTTTTTGTTAGGTAAACATTAATAACAGCAGGTGGTAATGAAGTGTTTGGGTTTTTTCCCCTCTTATTTAATGCTAAAATTTCATCAGTGAAGTATGGTCATAACGTGGTCACCTGTGCTGTCATAAAACTGTGGTTTTGATCTCATAATCAACCAAATACCAGCTCTTGTTTAGCACAAAAAATATATTGAGGTTTGAGAATTAATTACCAATTTTTCCTGCTAATTCCCAAAGTTTTATTTATAAAGCTTACTAGTGTATGCCAAATGTTCATATTATTGGATCATAATAAATTAAGCTTATTGGTTAGTCATTTTATGAATTCTAATAATTCTGGATAAAAATGGAGATGACCAGTGATTTCTTTTTTAAATGTTTATACTTGTTGCATAGAAAGACAAGTTACAATAGTACATGATAAATCATACAGTCTGTAATGTTATGCAAAGTTTGGCATAACTATTTTCAAAGTTGCTCCTGTACCATGGTAGCCTTCTTGCAAAGTTCAAAAGGTATTAACATACAGTAAATTTTAGTCATAGGTTAAACTATACGTAAACTATATATAAATAAATGCTATATTTATTTGATATAAAGGACTTATGGCAAAATCTATAACTTTGACCTTATTATCATATCACATCCACCTGCATTAATTTACCAGGTGTTCTCAATTGTAATTTATTCTTTCAAATAATATACTAATTTTAAATGTTGCCTCCTTAGAATTATAAATGAAAAGGTGTTTCTTCAGTCTGTTATTACTGAGCAATAAAGAGTAAAGTGACATGTTGGTAGCATGATTTTTGAAGGCATTTTAAATTAGAAATAGTTAATCTTACCAGATTCAGTGGATCATGTGCATGAATGTTACTGTCCTAAATTTCATATTAAATCTAATTAATTAGTTAAAATAAAATTAGTACACTACAAAGAATAAAATTATTATTTGCCAGACTAGGCTAGAGGTAGAGTTAATTATTTCCCTAACTTGCACGTTGCCAATGAAATTTGTAACATTATGCAAAACTTTCAGCTTCATCTAAAAGAGTTTCTTTTATTTGTCCAGTGAACTTCTAATATACCCAGATGGATCCATCAATCTACAATTAAAAAATAAAAAAAAAAAAAACACAAGAAGAAAAAGAAATACTTTTATTTTTAAATCATATATTTGACAGTTGCTTTTTAAAAAGTTGCTTAAGGCTGTCATTAACGTAATGCTGTAAAGGGTGTCATCTAGATGTAGATCACTGTGCATGCCATTGGGTATACATCTATTTATTTTGAGTATGAGAGTAGGAGGAAGAATCTGGCCTTAAGGTTACTCTTTTGATATAGAATGAAATTACAGTTGTAGCTATAATCTTTGTTGTCAAATTATATTTTTCCTTTCCATAAAGTAAAGAGTGGATGGATCACATAGTTAGCACAGTGGCAGATTCATAGGATCTGCACCTGTTTTCTCCACAATTAAATGTACTTCAGCCAATGCAAGTTAAGATGGCTATGTCCAAGGGTTTAGAGTAATAGACTTGATAATCCTTTCAGATAGCTCAAAGAGTCATTTGAACTATAGTTTCAGTGTGTTCATCTGTCCAGTCAGGGAGACATTGCATTTATCTGTGTTCAAAAAAAATCTTTGTAGGCAGAAGAAGTATGACTCTTTTTTTACTCCCACAATAGTGGTGTTAGAAAGAGGAAATATTATTAAAATAGGTATCTGTCTCACTGTAATAAATCATAAAGCACTACTAACACTAATGAAAGAGTTAATTGTTTTGTGATTGTAAAATAGATATTGTTTTGATTCAACATTTTTTGTCAGAATTCTCCTTTGGATGCTATTTTGGACTTTCCTAAAGACACTGAAGTAAAAGCAATCTGTATTTTTATATTTTTTGACAAATACATAGTTCTACTTTTTTCTTTTTTTCTTTTCTTTTTTTTTTTTTTCTCTTTTCCCCCTACTTAAAAGGAAATAAAAAAAAAGAATGGTTCATGTATTTCAGTCTTCTTGGAATAGCACACCTACCCTGAAGGCAGGTATTTAAGGATTATGGTATCCCATAAATGTTTGGAAGGCGCATTTTGGGGTCTCCTATTCTAGACTAACTCCTGAAGTGGGAGCACTGTCAACACCAGGCAGGTCAACTGGACCTTTGTGCACATGAGTGTTGAAAAATTCCTAGGTGCAGAGGTTCCACAGACTTTGGGCAACCTGGACATTGCTGCAGTACCCTTGATGTGAAAAGTACATTCCTAACGGTGAGCTAAGATCAAGACATGTATTGTTTTACAGCAGACTGCACTATAGAAACTATTTAAATTCACCTTAACAGTGGAAGAACTGACTGCAGTATTGTCCTCAGTTGCTCCTTTGAAACATTCCACATGATCTGAAGAAATCTGAAGCATGATCTTTCCAGCTGAGGGACTGTGGTCCAGCTGAGCTGCTTCCACAGACCCTCATTGTCATCTCAGTTTGCTTTGCTTCTGTGTGCACTCAGACATTTTTCCACGGAGAGCTTATTTAAAAGGTGCAATACAATGTTGAGATTTTTTGTCCTTTGGAACAGGAGCTGTGTCCTTTAGAATATTCACCACATTGGCAGTTCACTCACATATCACTAATAATTGTAAGCCTGTGAGAAAGAATGTAATCTTTCTGTGCAAGATAGGCACAGAAAGCAGTACAATTGAATAGAATTTGTAAACGCTTTGTAAAGTGGAAAAAATTTTTTCCAGTTAAGCCATCTTCCTAGTAGTGTCAAGCTAAAACAGTACTTTAAATGCACTTAGTCTTCTCTAAATGCCTTCTTAAACATTCTGTTCTTGCCAGCTGCAATATTTAACACTTCAGGCATCACAACAAAGCATATATAATAACAACCATTCATAAATTTCCTTATAAAAAGCCAATGAATTTCACTACTTATGCTTTGAAATTTGTCACAAATAAAATTTCAATTACTCAATTACACAATCAAATTTTTAAGCAATTTCATAATTATACAATGTTATGCTTTTTTTCAGTGCACTATTCTAAACTTTCTTTATGATGTTCTGTTTCGACCTCATCAAGATGGACCATATGATATGTAGCATTTGGCAAAGGGAAGAGCATTGCAACTGAAGTACTGAACAGATACTGTAGTGATACCAACTGATAGGGAGCATACGTTTCCTTTTTTCTTTAAATTTAAAAATATTGTCTATTTTGACCAGTTATCTCCTGCACCAAAGCCAAAGCCTCCTTGATGAAATTTCTCAGGGACCCAAGGTTCCCTGTGAAATGAGAGGAAGCTGAAGGTAATTGGCACTTTTCAAAAGTTAAGTATCTTTTCCTTCTTCATATTGTTACTATTTTATACTTTAAACCTCTTCATGTTTCAATCCATGCATAGAATCTTGACTCTGAAAAGGCACTATGAGCTTCAGATCAATTCCTTGAAGTCAGAAGAATGACATTGTAAGAAATAAAGTCCAATAGCACTAACAATGAAACCTTCTCCCTCCTCAGCCAGAGCTGAGGCCAATTTCTCTGCAGAGGGAAGACTAACCTCTGAGTCCAATTGGTCTTGGGCCTTTTCTTTGAGGTTGTTCACAAGGGTCTCATTCAGGTTCCTCTACAAAGCTATAGATTTCACCCTGTGGGCCCTGTATATGAAGACCGGAATTTGGCCACCGGTTCATGTTGTATCTGATCATCAATTGGCAACGGAACAGCCAGTTGGGTGTGAAGGGAAAGGACAGGAGAGGAAAAGCTGATGCTCAGGCAAGAGCTAACTGTTCTCTGACAGGAGATGGCATCTAGTCCAGTCACACTGAATTCTTCCCAGGGCACAGATCATGGCAGGGATATGTTCTGTCTGCTGCTGCAAGATACATGGTGACTCAGACAAAACCAGCCAGAGAAACCCAATATGCAGTTCAGAAGAAACAGAGCAAAGCAAGTCTGCTTATTCAGGCCCCAAAATGTGGTGCATGCCATAACCAGCCTATTAAACCAAGGATGATGTCTCACTGTGGCTGCCATTTTTATTATACAATAACTAAATCTCAACCTGGATTAATTGAACAGATTAGCAGGATATACTTGCTGTCCTTATTGTCTGTTCTTGGAGGAATTATGATGAAAATGGTTTCTCTAGCATTACCTTCTTCTGTATTTCTGCAAAGACCTGCCTGTTTCAAGTGAAACAAAAAATGAATGGATGAACTTGAAATTAAACATGCACACTCTCTCTCTCACTCTCATGCACACACAGACACATACATATTCTATGCAACTTTGGAAATATCAGTAATTATGTCTTCAGATCCACTGGAAAAGCAGGGCAAAAAGCAGGGCTATACCTACAGATTATTAAAAAACACTAAAAGCATCAGATGGTAACTTAGATTCAAATTTGGCTTCATCAGCTAAAAAACCCATGCTAGATTGTGGCTTGCAACGTGAGATTTTTTACAAAGTATTTTTTCTCATCAGGAAAGATAAATCCATAGTGAAGTCTTGCAAAGAAATTGACAGTGAAAGTAGTAACAAAAGATGTTTTATTAACAACCTAGTTTCAGTAATGAACAGAATAGAAAAAAACCTTCAGTCCTAAGATCAGAGATTCCATTTCTAAAGGAAGCTTTTATGATGAGAAGGGAAGTATTTATGGAAAAACAAATGAATCTGCAAAAACAGAGAGGTTCTTGGAACAGCACACCTCTCAAATGAGAATTCACATTAGGATGTAGTAGCATACCTCAGCCAGAAATAAAGATGGATGTACCAAAAAATTGTATTGCTTCTCCTCGTACATGAAAATGTTTTTTAATCTGTATGTGGAGAAAGGAAAGCAAGAGAATGGAACCTTAGCTTAGATCTGTTTTAAAGCCATTGCAAGTGTTTGGTTAGCATTTGGTTTCCAAATGTTCCCTCTCTCCAAGCCTACCTTCTCAAAATCCCTTTGAAACTCTTATTATCTGAAAGATATTTTTTTTTTTTTAGTTTTCACCTTTCTTATTCATACTTCTTTTTCCCAGAGTAAGAAATATATGGAAAAATAGGGACATGAATATATAAGTAAACCCATGTCTTTCTAAACACATATGCGCACATGCATACACATTCTAGAAAGGTTCAGAATGCAAGAAAGGTGCATCAGTAAATTAAAGGGTTCTTTTTCTGATTCAGGATCGATATTAGTCCAGAAGGTCCATTTCAGATTTTATATCTGAGCTAAAAATCAAATTTTAAAATACCAATTAATAATGACAATTTCATCTTCTCATTCCACCATGGACTTTTTTATTAATTGAGAAGACATTTTCACCTTCATCTTTTTTCTTGTGGGTTATAAGCTATTGATGTTACAGCTGAAATTCTGTTCTTTCTCACTAGAATATCTCACATGAATCTGTGCAGTCCTATAGCTAAACTTCATCTAGTAACCAAATTAGTTAAATTGCTACACTAGAAGCCACTTGGACTTTCCTACATTATGTTGCAGCCAAACATTTAGGCATGTCTGCAGTGAGATTTCAGATACTTACTTGTTCAGCTCATAGAAGCATTAGTGTAATTATCTATAAAATTCTTTGTTCACATGAGAAAGGTGTGAATCAAGTCTTATAAATGTCTAGGAAGTGAATTTTAGTCCATAGTAAGCTATCTCTCATCATTTATAGGGAGACATGATCTACCATTATGGGCACAGTTACATACTTGTAATCTAATCACCTCCTGCATGAGAGGCTGCTTGCATTCAGAGGGTTTAGAATATATAGGATGATTGTGGTAGCTTGCACCAGATCTGTTATTCAGACATTTACTAGCTTTCTCTATTACTAGAAGACGTATGAAGAAACTCCTTTCTCCTAATGTCATAGAACAAATCTCATTGAAATCATGTCCCATAGCTATATTTTGGCTCACCTATTAAAATAAAAAATAGGTTGTTCTATGGGATACTGTTTGGTTTGGTGTGTATCAACTGTTAAATCTGTTTACCTGATAGACAGCATAGAGCACCATAAAAGCATATTGTAACTGGAGCAGCTGCTTTCTATCTTACACAGTATTAGGAAGGTAAGGTCAATGAATATATTACATATAATCACACAGAAATTAAATGTTCAAAAAATACCAAGACATGGAACTGTGTTTTGAAGTGCTGACTGCTCGCTGGCTGAAGTGCAGAATAGGAAGGCTTAAATAATTGTATAGTAATTAGAAAGAAACAGCTTTGAAAAGGGAAATTCTCTCAAGGATCAAAACTTTTTCGACTCTGTGCCACATACAGCATCACATCGGAGTGTCTTTCTATATTTATTCAACCAAATAATATATTAGAAGTTAGAAAAGTTTTTTTTCTGAGATTGAGAATCTGAAAGTAATTTTAAATCTGAGCAAAGCAAATGAATTTGAACAGTATTTTCAGGTTTCTGAAGCGGGGAAGTGCTGAATGAAGACCTGTAGATTTCAGAGATAGGCTAATAAGACCATCTCTATTGATAGCGCATTGTTCCTTAGAATGAATTATTGTGGTGGGTTTTCCTTGGCTGGGTGTCAGGTGCCCACCAAGCTGCTCTATTACTCCCTTCCTCAGCAGAACAGGAGCAGGGGAAGAAGAAAAGTTGAAAAAACCCACTTGTGGGTCAAGATAAAGGCGGTCTAATGAAGCAATAGCAAAAGTCAGGCATGCAGAAATGAAGGAAAACAAAAGATGTTATTCTCTGCTTCCCATCAGCAGGTGATGTTTGGCCAATTCCCGGGAAGCAGGGCTTCCATATGCATAGTGCTTGCTCCAGAAGACAAACATGGTGAATAACAAATGCCCCCCCCCCCCCCCCCCCTTCCTCCTCCGTTCTCGCAGCTTCTCTACCTGAGCAGATGCCATACGGTATGGAACATCCCATCGGTCAGTCTGGGTCAGCTGCCCTGGCTGTGTCCCCTGCCAAGACCTTGCCCACCCCCAGCCTACAGGTGAGGGGGGGGCAGGTTGGAAAGAGCCGTGATGCTGTGCCAGCGCTGCTCAGCGGCATCGCAACGCTGCTGTGTTGTCACCGCCTTTCTAGCCACCAGCACCAGCACAGCACTGGGAGGGCTGCTGTGGGGCTCGGCCAGACCCCGTACAATTATCTGGCTCATTCTCCTGCTGTTTGGGGCAGACTCCACAAACTGAAGCTTGCACCATTTAAAATGGTGTGAATCAGTCAAGACAAGGCCTTATGGGTACATATATTCTGCTAATAATGCTACTTTATCCTTCAGAGTAATATGCAAAAAATAGAAATAAGTAGATGGAGAGAAACTTGGCATCTTCTGGGAATTAACTGTTCAAAGAAGGAAAGTAGATTACTGCAGCCCTTCATAAGGTGCATCTTTATTAGTTCTGTCTCTGACTCAGATTTGTTTTCATGTTTGCTGTCCGCTACTACCCCTAAATCTCTTTCAGTGTGCCAGCTTTCACAGTTCCTCCCCAGCAAGCTGTCCTGGTTCTGGTTTATTTTTCCCCAGATGTATTAGCCTGTGCTCTTCTATGTCTATTTTGTTATTTTCTGCCTGGGCCTCTCAGACTGCTTGTGTCCCTGCTGTTGTCCTCAGTTGAGTATACAGTACTTCCCTATGTGAATTTATTTCTGATGTTTGCTTATCTTCAAATCATTAATGAAAATGCTAAATAACAATGACCTAGTCTTAGACCCAACATAAAAAGAACCTAGGAAAGTTCATGTGATTATTCATGATTTATTATCTATTATAAAGCATTTCTATTAGCAAATTTTTGTTTCAACTACAAAAATATGTGCAGGTATAAAATTGCACAGATGTTAACACTTACATTAAAGATAAACAAATATTATAATACTTCTGTTTCTGCATACTAGGAAAAAAATTTACCTGCTTATGGATAGTAATTGAACTAGTAATTACTTTTAAACATGTGGGTTGGTTGTTTCCTGCTTGAAATAATTACCCAATGAAGCCTATACCAGGGCTACCAGAAGGAAGCTAACAACTGGTGTATTGGTGAAAAGAGTTTATAAAGCACTTCTATGCTTTTTTTTTTCTTTTCTTGCTTTTTTTTTTCCTTCTTTGCCAGATGGAGGAACAGATGGGTGTGTAATGCACACAAAACCTAAGTACATTATTTCAGCCTTCAACCAGCAGCCACAGTGGAATGTACAAAAATCAGGTGTAGCTGCTCTACAGTTGCTGGTTGCAAAGGGATTGACTCATTGCTCTAAAACCAAACTTCTAAACTGAATATTTCAGTTTTCAACTTCCAAAAACTTTCAACAGAAAGATTATTTCTGAACAGTGGAACTATCACCATCATTAGTGTGATTTATGGTTGCAAATCATCAGATAAGTGATGGCACCCTGCTTCATTAGTTCTTTAAGGTTAATTTTACAGCTTTTGATAGGTGTTCTGTACTTGTGCTATGCTCTCTCTCTTTTCCTAAAATACCTGTGTTTAGTATTTATTTGTTCTTCTCAGTGGTTGTATGCACTATGATTAGAAGGCTGATTGTCAGTGACAGTAGTTTAACTTTCAGGTATAATCACATATGTTAATTTTTTTTCTCTTATACATGCACTATTCCCTCTTTCCCAGTATAATTGACATCTCAGTCTCAGCACAGTGAGAACACAATCACAGTTGTAAATGCATTGTCAGATTGTGCTTTGGTTTGCCAAAACTGTTGCTATATTAATTTGGGGTCATTGACTGTTAACAATATGAAATGTCATGAATATGAACTAAATCAATGTGATTACCACAGTGGAAAAATTAATCACCTAGCTTGTCTTTATCATTTGACTACCAACAGATAGGAATCTATAAACATAAAAGGCACCTAAAAAGCACCCAGGTATGCTCTTGCATATTTATCCTCTTGACAATAATATCTGTGGAAAGAAAGTCATAAAGGACACATTCAACTTTTCATGTAAAAAACTGAGAAGTGAAAAACTATTAAGTAAATAACATAATTTACAATCCTTTTTCTAACTCATAATATATATTCATAATGTTAAGTCATAAAATACCCCAGTAAAGAGTCAAAGAATAAGTAGGGAAGGCATAACAGAATAAACAAAAAGGGAGCCAGAAAGCTTTTATGGTCATAACATGCAGCCTTTTTTGTTTCCATGTTCATCTGCAGAAAAAGTTTAGATATGCACAAGAAGATGTGATAAGCATTTAAGGGGATTAAATTTGGAAAACAAAGCCGAAAGATTTTGGTAGTATTTGTGTTAAAATGGCTGTTTAAAAAAAAAAAAAATATTAGGATAACATATTTGAATGTGCGACTGAATTGAAAATCCAAGATAATAAGAAGTCAAATCAGTTGATGAATGATTCTGTACTTAAAAGTACCAGAAAAGGGATTGTGAAAAATAAATGGCAAACTCTCTAAAAGGCAATAGATACTGGGTTCATCACAGGTGCATAAAGGCTCATAAATATTTTCTCTTATTTCTATATGAAATGTTACATCATTGTTCACATTGTCCTATGATTATTTTTGTAATTGGTTTCATTATCATAAAATGATCACATCTTACCTTTCAGTGCAACCAGATCAAGATCCATGAGTACTGCCCGAAACAAACTTTCAAAGTCACATGGATGACTAGTTATAGGAAAGTATGTCTAGGTTTGAATGCAGGAATTTTGTGACAGAATTGCTATCAAGTTTATCTAGTATAGATAAAGGAACACTGTAATTTTGCATCTGAAGAATCCAATAACTGTAGAGCTCATATAACAAAGTCAGTGGTACCTACATAATTCTTTAGAAAAACATAATGTATGTGCCACGTGAAAAAAATGGAAAAATGAGAAAGAAATCAATATTGTTAATGACATATTATTATTCTTAAACTAAATGAGCTAATTAAATGTTAACCTTTTCAGAACTTAGTCATCAAAGAATTTTTGCCAAATGACAAATGTTCTTAAAAATCCAAGCAAGACAGAAAAATTAAGTATGTCTTAGCATCTTTTCAATATTTCCAAAGAAGACGTTGACCTCTCTTTTCCAGCAAAGTTTGAGACAGACATCAGGGATTCAATTTGCTGTGTTATGTTACAAACAATTTGGTAATCATATTTTAAACGATGCAAATTTTAAAGTTTTTTTGTGGCAGTGCAGGAAAATATTGCGTGTATTTTCTTCTGTGATGTAATATTGCCAAATATTTAACCTACCTTAAATGATATTGATAGATTTGGTTATAAAAAAACTAGGAATTATATGTATTGTAAAATAAATTATTTTTTCTCATGAAAATCTGGCACCAAAAAATAAAATCAGAATCCCTTTCTTGAGGATTGTAATAATATCATTGAGTACAACCAGAAAAAAATAGTTTAACCTCTGTGTATGTTCATATAAGCCATTTTATGGACTGAATGTGTTCTTGGTATGCCCCATATGCATTTTTTCTACCTGGTAAATTCAGAGAATATTTTGAAGGATTTCTTTGAAGATTAAGGCAGCAACAAAAGTTCCTGCCCTAAACTGGTCTTCTTTTATTCACTGAAGAAAAATCGTAAGTATACTTATTTCCTTCATTGCTCGCTTGGGAATCATTAGAAGTCTCCCTTAATTGAATGATATGAATGTGCTTAGATAATTTAATATTCATCTATTTCTCTACAGTCTTTCTTTAAACCTAATCAAAGTACCAGAACAATATGGGCAACACTCCCACTGGCAACAGGCCATAACTGTTATGCTTTCTTGAGAGAACTCCTTTTGTTTCCTGCATACCTCCTTACTTCTTTTCATACAAGTTTCAGTTCAGGATTTCCTCATTTCTATGTGACAACTGCTCGTGCCATTACCACTCCTAAGAAAAGAAACTTATGGTAAATGATATGGTTGGTTATAATCTGTGACAGAAAAAAGACATTTGAGTAAGCAAATGTTGATTTATAGCTGTGATCTATTGAGCATATATTTACAATTTTGGATATGAATTTCCTTTACACTTCCTCTTGAATATTTAACACTAACATGGTCTATTTGTCCTGTTGTCATTGTCAGCTGCTTATGGCTTGGGTTTATTTACAAAGGTTGAATTTTATGTCACTCCTTTTTAACAATTCTCACCCTCCTGAACCTCCAGTAGCTTTAATATCCTATATACTCAACCTTCATTGACAATCAGGGACTAGGAAAAGGCTAGGAAAAAAAAAAAAAAAAAGCAAATCTCCATTTTGCAGGCAACAAATCCCTCTTTCATCCATGGACTGGTATATTTAAAAAAAAAAAAATTACAACTGTGCCCATTCCTAGTTTTATATGGTTTAGAATTTTTTGTCTATTAGTGCAGCTTTTGATAGTTCATCTGTTTTAATAACTACTAAAAGATTCAAAGCTGCTACTGAGCACCACTTTTATTGTCAGCCCCCAATGTCACCGGTGCCTCTGGGAAGTCAACTTAATTATTCCCTAGATCAATTTTGAGCTGTGTGAACACATGTTCGTAGACCACCTCGGTTAGACACACCTGAACATGTAATGAATGAATATAATAATCAATAGATTTCTTCTAGAGAAAATTCATGACCGTAACTCAGTGTAGTTCTACTATGAGACCCAAACCCAGGATATGAGAACTGGGTTAACCTTGGGAGAAAAAAATGAGAAAGGAAAAATGAAATATTTTAAAATATTTTAGGGTTTAATCACTGTGGTCATTTTAGGGTCTAATCACAAATTAGCACACATTTTATTATTGACGTGGTAAACTGAAGATTCCAAAACTCGGAATTTCATGAAACAGAGGCTTATGAGTTCCCCACTTAGAAGTTTCAAATTCAAAGTACCACTTCAAAAATAACTCTAGCATTAATAGAAGAACGACATATAGCTGAAGACTGAAGGAATATTGTTGCACAGTACTTTAGTATCATACAGCATATACCAAAATTATGGGTCAAACATCAAAAGGTACCAAAATAATTTGGATTTTCCTGGTGGAAGTCTACATGCCAATCAGAGGAAAATGCTAAAATTCAGTGTTAGGGTAACTAAATGACAAAGTAGTAAAAATTTGGCAATTATAGATCATTACATATGGCAGTGTTTTCACCAAAGCCTGTCAATGAATACTTATTAGGGGTTACATTTTAAAATATGCCCACATCTCATTTTTTTCAAAGTATCCTTTCGGAACTTGCATTCCTAGTGGGAAGACTCTGGACTCAGACAACTTTATATGAACTGAGAACTTTACTCATGTTATTGTAGTTACGCTCGTAGTTCCAGAGTATTTCTAAGCCAGCCATGTACTGCTTGTTCCTTTTATTCTGGATGGTTTTGACTGTCCTTTACACAGACTGTGTTCCAGTAGGTACCAGCATGAACCAAGGAAAGAGGCTGAAATGAGACAGAATTAAAGCAGCATCCCCTTACTAAGGTAACAGTTTCTACACTGATTAGTTCAGGACCGAAATGCAGGGAACTAGGACATATTGGTGAAGCTGAGGAGAAACATGGAGGAAAGGCATTTGCCCTAGGAAGTGGAAGGAAAATGCAAAGGGGAAATTTTCCCTAACACAGAGCAGGAACATATACACGGTGTGCTAATTTTCAGCCTGTGCACAGAAAGTTAAGTATAGGAAACACTAACTGACCTCTACAGGTTTACTCCTTGAGTGAAGAGGTGTATTCATGAAATCAAGCAATTGCATTAACGCAATAAATTAGGGCTACCATTCTGTGCATTTAGATACTCCATTAAGTGAAAGTGACCTCACAGAAAGGTTCACTTCTGTTTGCACACTTCCTTTTTATAGTGCATTGAAAATTTTGCCCTGAATGTTCAGAGGAATTTTTGTCACCAGCATCATTTGCATATCTCCAGTCAGAATGTCTTTCATTCAGTGTGAAGAAGATCTTATATAGTAGTCTGGTAATTTTATGCTGGTTTAATTAAAGAACAAGGCAGAATATTCCAAAGATGATCTGTGTCAGAATGTACTTCCCCTGTTCTGTCCAAGGCATACACAGCCTTCGTCAGTAGCTGTAGAACAGGCCGGACAATGAAGACAAGACCTCCTGTGTAGCCACTTTCATTTAGAATGGTAAAGTTCGCATCCCTGTTTTTTACCCATACATCATAAATGTAAAATTTATTAGTCCAATTTGTGTCATATTCATAAAAAATATTTACAGATTTGACTCTTATCTGTGCAGTTGGGCATATAAAAATAGATCTAAGGCATATAAAATAGATATAATGGTTTTATGTTCTCTTATTAACATTGCTTTTCCATGTTAACTCATTTACTACTACCAAGTACTTTCACTTGAAAAGGGAATTTCTCAGCAAATAACTCAAGTACATTTCTGCTTTGCATGGAGTCCTTCTAGGTTATTTCAAACTGATGTTTTTGATGGACTTTCTTACTATTTGCGGCTGCTTAATCTAGATATTTCTCTAACAAAGGTAAACTTAAATTCCATTTTAAGGCTGTAATACAAATACATGCAAAGTAAAAAAAAAGCCATAAACTATATACATTAGAATGTATGGAAATTAGTGACAAAGAAATATGGCTCATTTTTTCTTTGAAACAATCTTTACTGTTCACATTTTTCTGTCCTGTCACTAATCTTAATGTTTGGCCCCACTATTGTTGAGGACAAACATATTTTGAAGACTACAATAGTGGGTCTCCAGGGAAGCCATTTGTCTGTGCTAATTTGGAAATGCTGATGTTTTGATTTTTACAGATTTTTAAAATTTTATTTTAAACAGCGAATTTCAGTTAGATCCATGTTAAAAACTGATTTTGAAACACTAGATTATGAAGGATTACATGATGAGGTAAAGCAAGTAGGATCTATAATCTGTCACTTCTGAAACACCTTGATTTTCTGCTGCCTTTTTAGAAGAAGTACGTAACTTTTTTGACAATTGTAATATTGATTCTGCTGCCAATTGGGTCCAATGAACAGACTTTCTACCTTTTCTTCAATGGAGTTCCATATTTGCATACATATGTTAAATCCTTGTGAGGTAACTGCATGAAATTCACCATATAATTACATGAACTTGGCTACAGAATTAGCTAAGAAAATGGAAGAATGGCAATTTGCTGGCAATAATCCAAAACTAACAAGAAATGCTTTTCACAATTTATCATATTATAGAGTTACAAGTAAATATGATGACATTCAGGGAAAATAGATAATAGGATCCTTCAGCAATATGTTTGCAATTACGTATCTATAGGAAAAGTTCATCTACCTCTCAAAGCCATACATAGCATAATGTACTTAGCTAAAGGAAGAATTTAAACCAAGAAGTAACTAATACTACTTTGTTCATCTTTCTCAGCAGAAAGGTTGTAACAGTGTTTTGACTATCCTCAACTTCAAAAATAGAGTTATTTCCTTATTCAGAAGGCAATAAAAATTTTGTATAATACTTCATAGAAAGTTGATTATAGATTAAAACACTTTGCCATACATGGTTAGCATTATCTTTTTTGGTATTTTGTTTAAAAGTGTTTTTTAATAAAAGTAATGGTAGATACAGGTATTGTGTTTTTATAGGTAGTGCATTTCATATAACATAAACTTCAAAGCCCTTCAAGCGGAATCATTATCTTGCCTCTTACATAACATCTTTACTGATGTAACTTCTCTCTGAATGCAGAGACCTCGTGTTTATATAGTACTTCTTCCCCTCCTTTCAAACAAAGCCAAAACTGAGCTCTTTCCTCAAACTGATGTGACTAGCTACTGCTGAATCCTGTAAGATTAACAGACAGAAGATGCAGAAAGTATGATCCGTATTTAGAAGTAATGTTCAATTATTGTGAATGAGTTAGATTTTTGTAAAACCAATTTTGAATCAGAATTTTGTAAAATAAAATTTACTGGGGGAAAAAACCCCACCTATTCCTCTTATATCATCTATACAGCTTGGGATGCAAATATATAAAATACGGCTGATTAGCTATTATATTTACTTCTACTATTAATACTGAAGATTTCTTTATTTAGTCTGTTTTTAAAAAAAACAACCAACAAATGAACTAAACGTTCTCCTTCATATGGTTTCCCAGAATAAGATATTCAGTTTTTCTCATGGTTTCAGATGTGGGTCTTAAAGGCAAGATACTCTGCTTATCCTGGTAACATGCCCACCTGTATTCAGAGGTGTATACGTTCATCATAACATTTCTGGAAGACTTTTGAATCCACAAATCTCTGAGTGAATACAGTATTATGCAATTTATAATTAGAAGTTTCCTTTAAGTGTTTTTACCACTGAACAAGAATAGGTTTCATAACTACGGCTATAACGAACACCGTGAACTGTATTCTACAGTTATACTATCTCTGTTCACTTTAGAAATTAATTGCACCTTTTTATGTTAAATGTCATGAACAGTTTTAGAATGTATGCTTTAATGCTTTGTTTTGTAACTCAACTTTCTGAAAGGTAGCCAGAAGTATTGTTAATTAAAAAAAAAAGGAAAAAAAATTATAACTTTTAAAAAGTCATAACATCTGAAACAGTTTCCTTCTGCCCTGCAGGCATTAGTTAAAGAAAATGTTATTTTCTTTAAAACAATAATAAAAAAAAGTCGTTCAAGAATGGAAGCAATGCTTCTTTTAGGTCTACAGAATGAGCCATTGTTTAGGAACCATAAACTGTATGTAATAACTTTAACAGCAGTAAATCTGCATAACTCTTCCATGTCCAGGATGATAATTTGAAAAAAGTTATACTTCGGTAAGGTGTCTTTCAAATGAAAAGTTATTTAAAGAGCTAAAATCAATTGACTATAAAGTATCATATTTTCTGATGGGAATAATAGAGAAAAGATGACTGGAAGTTGTTTGTTACAATGATAAAATTAGTTTTTACCTCTGGTTATTATCAGCACATACATTCATCATTATATACTACTCAATTTTTTTATTATATTGATTTATTTTATCACCCAAGACAGTTTGTACTTGTATGAAATTCAGAAAACATTGATTTACTTAAATTATTCAATGCTTTAGTGCATGGTTATTATGTCATTTAACACTTTAGACAAATCAATACACTTTTTAAAACTGCTTTCCTTATTCAGAAGGTTTGCAAATGTACTTTTCTGGAATCATTAGTTTGTGTTAAGGTGGCAACATTTTATAAATAATCTACTTTAAAACTGCAAGGGGTCATATATATATATGTGTGTAAATGCATAAATAGTTACAAGTAAAATTAATAATTTAAGTCTTCCTAAAGCATTCAATGGTGTAGAATATGCCTTTAAATTTACAACATTATACTCAAACATATCATGACATGGCCATATAAGGCTTTTTTGTTTAATTAGTAATCATTGCTGGATATTAAGAATGTTTCTTTAAAAGTACTTTGAAGATGGAAAGTTTCTTTGACACAGAACAATCTTCAGTTGTCTGGGAAAAGGTCTAAGGCAGGGGACAAATCTTGAGCACTAATGGATTTTTGTAGTTAGGTTACAGATAGGAAGTATATGATCAAGTATGACTAGTGAAAACATCGTCTACAGGTACATCTACAGGTACATCATAACAAAATAAATCAGTGCCACATTCTTACTGACATGCACAGTCCTGAGACAACTGTTTTTGTACGCTGTGGGCACCTAGCCTTTATTCCTTGCACAAAATCACTCCTGGTCCCTGAACAAAAGTTATTTTACAAAATAAAAAGTCTCACATTGATTAAAAGAGGCATTGATTCACATTCAAAAAACCAAACATTTGTATTTTTTTCTAAATGTATACTAGGACAAGGAAGTTGTTGAACAAGCAGTTTGTACAACAACCTTTCTCTGCACAAAAATCCTTTTCACCTGCTAAATAGAGCAATGAGAGGCTGACAGTTAATCCTGAAAGGATTTATTATTCAAATTTCAATGTACTGACAACAATACACAAGCTTTCATATTTTACTAGAAAGTAAAAATTTCAGTTCCATCCATTTTACAGCAAAAGGCATTATTCAAATCTGTTGAGGATACTTTTATCTCCCTCACTGCAAAAATCTCCAGAAAAAAAACCCCATGTATTTTATTTCTTTATTGGTAATATAATTTTTTCGAAATTAGAGTGCATGTTGACTGTTTCTTTTGACTGGATAGTTCAGACTTTTCCCTGCTCATGTTGAGCAGCTGATGAATGAGCAGGATATGTTGTTTAAAGCTCCTTATTTTCACGTATCTCCTATTCCAATTACAAGGAATAAAACTTATGCCTGTCTATTACCAGTTTTCCGTTATTTGTCTCATCCTTTTCCTTAGCAATGTTAACTCCCTTAGACTCATATTGACTCACATTAATGATTTGGAGCAGTGTCTCTATCATAAATAGCAGTATACAAGACTATTTCTGAAGCTTTAAACTGTACATACAATCCATATGCATAATTCATTTCCATAGAGGTTTAAAAGTTCAAGCCTGCTGCATTGCAAAATTCCTTTTGTTTTGCTCCAGGGTCCATGGAACTATTTTAGATCTTGAAAAAAAATAACCCCTTTGTAGGTAGCAGTATGGTTCAGTTTGTTCAATAACCTGTCCTACCTGAAATAATATAGTGGGGTAGTTAAGAAACACCTTTAAGAGTCATCAACCACCCCATTTTTAGAGGACAGAATGCTTTTACATTGAAATAGTTAAAATTGCCTTCATTCTGAAGGAATTGTCTAGGGATTTCTACAGTAACATGTATGTTTTCTGTGATATTTGACATATTACTTATATTTTTTCAGATGTAGAAATATTTTTCCTGGAAAAGCTGATGCCTGGGAATTAAACAACTGTAGTTGAGGATCATATCTATTTATGATCTAGTGAAGTGTGTTAAGGAAGTACTATTTAAAGTATTAAAAAAAATGTGGTATTTCTTAGGTTTATGCTGTAGAATAGAGGTATACTCAATAGCTAGCTAGAGATGTCCTTGTCCATGGCACAGGGGTCAGACTACATTGTGTTTCAAAGTCCCTTACAGCCAAAAGCATTCCATGTTTTTATGATTCTATGATCTATCTTCTGGCAACATGGAAGTTTTGTCTGATCTGGCGGGGTGGAGAGGAAGAGCAAACTGGAAATTCCCACTACCTGCTTGTTGTACTAAAAGGTGCTCCTAAAAAGACTCAAAAGTCAAGATACATGCTTTTCAATAGAGGATCACCTCTTCTAAAGGATAGAAGATGTAAGATTCCAAGGGGCTATATTATGAACTGTGGGAATTATATTCTTATATAATGAATTAAAATTTGATAATAATCAGCCTAACAATAATCACACTGCCAGTTTTACAGTGTTCCAGGAGAGACACAGAGATTGTTTGTGGCTTTGCTGGGCATGTCTTTCCAACAAACAAAGAATATATAATGATATATACTAAAATATCCAATGATGCTCTTAGGGAGTTTTTATGTTTCGCTTGCTGAATGATTGCTTTCATAGGAGATTCCGCACAGGGAGTAATGATGGCCTCAACCGATTAAAACAAAATAAAACCATGAACATGTCATGGTGAATAAAAACATGAAAATATGAGGAAGAATGTTGAAACCTATCAATCTACCTTATAGTGGTGGTCCCTTATGTAATATAGATTTTACAGCAAGACAGGAACAGAGGGCTTATTTGAGCCCTCTGTATTTAGTAGAGGGATTGGAATAACTTTTTGGATTTAAAACACTGGGAGACATGGTATTCAGGAAGTACACTCATTTCCTATTTCTTGAAAACCCTTTCCTTCTAACCACAGCATTCTGGTGGACTGTGCCACCAACAGCTTTGTTCATTCCATATGTAACGATCACAACCTAGTGCACCTAATTAATAAACAGATGGCAATAACCCTGTGGGTCCTTAAGTCAGTAAGGGCTTTTGTGCTCCACTGATTATGTCACAATATCCTTTCTTAAGCGATGCATATGCCAAGACTGGGTAATGGCACAGCAGATGCTTTCACCTTGCTTTCAGGATGGCAGGAAGCTAGCCAAGATCCCAACATAGTGTCCAGACAGTTATAGAATGAGCTTAATCTTGTGACATTGGAAGACAGAGTCTTCTCCAAGAGTACTGAAGAGAATAATCTGTAAAGGAATGAAGCTGGGTTAATTAGCATTGATAATATACAGCTGCGGGCTGGCTTCAGAGGCAGCGGGTTGGTCGATGTAGATAAGGTGCAGCTGTGGCTGGTTAAGTTAAGTGGTTGAGAGCCAATAAGAGAGAGCAGCTGAGGAAGAAGCAAGACAAGAGGGAACATGTGCCCTGGATGAGGTGAGGAGAAGGTAGTAGAGGGACTGGTATGAAGAGTATGTTGGTATGTGGTGGTAGAAGACCTTGTTTCAGCTTGATAGTTTGGAGAGTGCTGTGGCAATAATCCAGCATGGAAGTGGTCTGGAAATTTAGAGAGCAAGGAGAATTGTAGTGGGGTTTCCTTTTTGGGTAACACACTGCATGACCAACATCCTACAGAAAGGCTTTGCAACCTTCAGTCTGTTGAGGGTACTCGTAATCCTTCTGTTTCTGTTGTGTCTGATGATGGCATTCTCAGACACCTCCTGGGGACAGCAATTCAAAACCAGCTTGCAAGTTCCTGTCCAAAGCGGTGGGCACAAGAATGAGACAAAATTCATCATACAGTGGTGAACACCTAGCAAATATGTATTAAAGGCATGAATGCTACCTGTAACTATAGCAGAAAACAATATTATTCCATTTTGCTTTTAATGTAACTTGTATTTTTGAGTGTCATATTTTTTGATCACTCCATCCATGATTCCAATATTATTGGCAAGTGATGTTTTGGGCAGAACCATGAGTGTAAATGTTTTTGGTATGCACAACAATGGAAAATTTATCAGATATACAAATTTCTAGTGGTATATACGAGCCAGTAAAGTGTTTGTTTAGATGACTGCTGTACCATTTGAACATTCAAGAAATTTGGGGACACCAGTCATCAAGTTGCACACTGAAATAAACCCCTTCTTTCCTGATTTCAGTTTCTACTGAGAAGAAACGTCTGCAAGTGGGATTAAACCCCTATAATGTGTAACATTAGTTCATTCTAAAGAAACATAGGCATGCCATTTGCTTTCTGTTTATTCAAAAGATGCCCAACTTGTTGAATGGCTCTCCAGTTGCTATAGGACGTGCATTTGCTCTCTAATCACGCCTGCTTTATTGTAACAGTCAATGAGAACTGAGATACAGCCCTGTTTCTGGCCACTCTCTAAGTGCAGGAATCCTTACGTCAATGGTCAGTAGCCATAAATATGACCAAAGGTATCTGTAATTATTTAACCCAGTATGATACCAGGATGGACCACATTTTTTGTGGTTCCCAGTAATGCAGATTTGACCTGGATTTTCTCAGAGAAGTAGATGATTCTTGATTATTACCTAGAGCCATTTATCTATTGTTTTGCCATTCACAGATATTTTTTGTTTTACAGTCACTTTTCATTAGATTTTTTTGTGTAGTTGCAAGGGGAAATAAATGAAGTAAAATATAATTGTTTTGGGCAACTGCTTTGTGGCAAGCTGAAATAGTTTGGATAGAGAAAGCTCTCAGACAAGAAGTCTTGTTACATGCCTGCCATGATTTTACTGTTATAGAATGGGCAGTAAATAAGGAAGCTGAGCAGAGAGGTCATATCATTTTCTAACACATCCTTCAGAATCCGTTACTCAGTATCTTATTGCCTAGGACTGAATAAGAACAAAATCTACTGACTACTGAGTTCACTTGATACAAATATCATCTGCAGACTCATGACTGACAAGTACTATTAATAGGCTGCAGACACACAGAGCGTGTGCCTAGTCCTTTCCCCTGCTATTCAGGGAGATGTTTCCACCCTGTCATATTAAACATCCTTTTAAAAGCATGAAAAATTCTGCCTTGGTTCTTATAATCTTTCTTCTTTAATTGAAATTAATACTGTTGACTGATTCTTTTTTAAAAAAAAATCATATACAAAATTGGTTTATGAGTCAGCTTTAGAGGTCTGAAAATTGCTTAATGTAGCATTTAGGCACAACTGACTTCAGAATAGTTCTGTAATTGCAGGGGAGTATAGTCAGTCACTTCCCCTTCCTAGGAGTAATGCTGTGCTTTTTTTCTTTTCTACTAATACACTGAAATCAGAAAAGGAGGTAACCTAACTGGTTGTTCATGTTTTAGCTGAGACTAGGAGTGCAGTTACGAAGCAATTGTCCCCACCATCCCATGTACTGTGTTTTGTCTCACCTTACCCAGAAGCCGGAGAGCACATGCACCAGACTCTTCTGGGAAGAAACTGGACTTGAGGAAATGTTTCAGGAGCACATCTAATGTGCTTTGACAGGCAGTCCATCCACAGGACCAGCCAGGCATTAGTTTGATTTAATTTGAGTCCATTTTCACTATAATGCTTTTACTGGCTTTAATGCTTCCTCTCTGGTGTCATAGTTACATGGTAAAATCTGATGCTTTTAGTATTCTTTTAGAATCCTTTTTACCAAATGCCAATGTGTGAAAAAGCAATGTTCTTTGCCTACTGCCTGGTTTCAGATGGTATTCCACAATGACAAAGGCTTTAAAGTCTCTTGCCCAATTGGATAAGTTACATCTCAGAGTCACCATCAGATTTCACAACTTTCCTTCCATGTAATCTCTCACTTCATGTGGAGAACAGTATCTTCAGCTTCCCAAATTGCAGTGTTGCTTTTAGCCTTTTCTGTCTGCCCTTTAGACTGATTAAACATATCAAATTCTATAGAAGTTGGCACGTAAAAAAGGTACTATCCCCCATATATTCTTTTCTGCTGTCACCCTGGGCTGCTTTTATTAACTACTTTTTCTTTCACTTGGAGATTTTTAAAACGTTCCATTTTTTTGTAGTACCAAACAATGTTCTCTGATCAAGCAGTCACCAGAGGATGTAAGATAAAGTTATTTCAAAGGCAGGGCAATGACACCTACATAGAGGCTCTTGAGTGGGATGCAAAATATCATCCTTTTTGGATGCATCTTGAGTGGGATGCAAAAAAGGCTTTCTGCTTGTCATCGGTGCTCCTACCTGCATTGGGAAGAACACGGGTTCTGCAGTAGCCGGGAGGAAGACGAGGAGAAGAAAGAGGGATCTGTACCCTAGGAAGCAAAACATTGTTAGATGTCTGAATCTGGCTATATGATACAGGTCACTTCAACACTTCAGGTTTAAGTTCTTCAAAGCCAGATTAAATGATATTTCAAATGATTCAAGTTCAGGGAAAATTAATTTACTCACTGGGTAAATGCCTCTAGCATTAGGGGAAAACATTTTCTAGTACCAAGCACTTTTGGATCAGTCTGAGAGAAACAGGCAGAGAATAAACATTATCCAACAAGGCAGAAATGCTCTTGTGCAGTTACTTCATGGAAAAACAACACTGCTACCAAACATGTCCCAGTAAGGCAAAACTGGAGGCAAGTCAGGTTATTCACAGTGTGCTGGCTTCTGCCTTTATGGCAATTAAATGCATCACTGAATGCTATTACAGAAAACATACAAGAGATAAGCTTTGTGCTATGTGCCCTAATGATTGTTTGGGTTTATCAATGACATAAACACAAGATCTTCACAAAATCCCTATCATGGCGTGCCTGGTATCTTCTACAGTTTCTAATAGCACAACAATCAAGTGGCTGAAAGGAGCTACTTATAGCCAGGCTTATTTTTCATAACAGCAAACAGCATGTAGATAAAAGGTTTAAATCAGTAATAACCTACGTCTATTTCCCCTTACCTCCAATTTAACCTTCCATTTTAAGGGTCCCACCTACCTCCATTTCTGATTTATAGAGCTGAATGCAGCCTCTCATTACAATGTACTTACTTGAGGCTTTCTCTTGCACTTGCGTGCCTGCCTTTCAGCAGGCTGGGAAATCGTTTTCCCTAGCCCTTCCTCTCCAGCTCAGCAGTTTCAATACTAAATTTTAGTATTCCTGTTGATTCTCGTACCTGCAGTATCCAGTACTGGGACCCAGGCAGGAGCTGTTTTCTGTTTGATATTTGGTTATCATTTTCAAAAGACATGCATAAGCACAAAAATAGTGTATCATTCTTGGCAATAATTTTCTGTGTGTCTTCTTGGTTTTTCCTCCTCTGATTTAACAACATACATTATTACATACGTAAGTTGGCCCTAAGATGGTTAGAGAAAGCCTTTGATATTAACCTTAAAATGTTGTGAGCACATTTCAGTTCTGTATTCTTGCACTGTGAAAGTGTATCATTCATTAATTTAATTTGTAAAGGGATTACTTCAGAGTAATGTCATTAGAGATGATCATATTACCAGATATCCTTACATAAAACAATCTCATTAACTGTGCCTCAGGATGTCACTTTAGATATCTATTTTGTACCCCAGATATAAATTCATTACATGCTTTAAATTGGCTTCAAACCTTAAACTGACAAGTGTTCTGTATGATGTGTGTTAAACACATGTTTAGTACCGTAGGTTTTGTAATTTGTAAATATAGATGTTTCCAGTAAAATTTTAAAAAATGTAAATGCAAGTAGGGGTTTAAAATACTGTGTAACCATATACTGTAATTATGCTGTATATCACATAAAATGTCATTCATATTTAAAAATTATTTTAGATGTTGTTGCTCAGACTTGGTTTTTCATCCACTTTTTATATTGCTGCAAGTAGCTAATACAGACTAGCTGAAACAAGTAACAGACAATTTGAATTGATTTTGAGAGGATTTAAAATTAGCCATTCTTATTCCTGATTGTAGAAAGATAAATTCAAACAAAAGAAGTGACCCTCAGTTTATTGTAGGAGGAACAGATTTCTATTCGAAAACATGTGGTGAGGAAGGAACTGTTATGTAAAACGATGAGCCGTTTCAGAATTGTGACACTGCAAATCAAGAAATTATTTTTATGCCGTTATTCTGTTTTCTGTACACTGGGTTTTTAAATGCAAGAAGCCAGCTGGCTATGCCTTCCAGAACAAAGAAGGGTAATATTTGGATTCAAGCTAATGGAAAAAGGTTGATACAGACGTAGCGAAATGTGAAGAAATCATGCACATTCCTTTCCTATGACTTTTCTTGAGACCTTACAAATATTTCCCTCGCCATTCAGTAAACCTGCCAGTGAACTATAGGGTTAAACTGTACTACTAGTTTTTGGTGCTGAGTGAATCTTTGGTGCTGATCTTTCTACTTCACTGAACAGAATGGAAAAGATTTGACAAAGATCTGTTTCAGTTCCCTAAACTGGAAACCAAATAGACCGGCTTCGTTCCCTCTTTTAGAGTTGTTCGTTCAACCCAAAGGGATGGTGGTTTTCCTCTTCCTCTGACCCTTCTTTCCAGTACAAACTGATATGCACATTAAGGATGTGGTATTTGGTTTTGGCTAATTGCCACAAAATATCAACTTTTTATTTCTATTGAAATATATATTTTCTATATATATTTCAATATATATGTATTTATATATATAACAAATTTCTATTAAAGCATACAAGATGCTATAATATCACAATATTAGATGATCATAGATGATTTATGCTTTACAATTTTGTTCAAGCTGTACTTGTGATGTAATTGAAAGACTCAGACCCTGTCCAAGACCCTGGGAAATATTACAGAGTGCTGTGAGTTTTGCCTCCCTAGAGGGAGGAGAGTGCAGGTATGAGAAATTGCAAAACTACCACTAGACTCTTCTGTAGGACTCTGAAGTGAGATCTGATTTTAGGCTGATGATTTTAGGCTGTTGTATTGAATGTCTACATGCAGGCAGTAGAAGAACTATTCAAGTGACATTCAGTCAAGTGCCCACATTATAATGATAACATATAACTCTGCTTTGTCTTTATCTCACAAGAAGACTGCCACTATCACAAGAATGGTTAAAAGTGCTTGAAAAGCTCTTCTTGATGAAGAATGGCAGACTGAAGCACTGACCCAGCAAGACAGTGATTATAGTGGAAACAAAGGAAAGAAAAATTACAGAAATGGCCTAAAACCCTGTTTGGAAAGCACAAGGAGCAGCTCATTAATTTCATTTAAGGTTTACATAAGGCAAAGCAGCACTCCAAAGTAATGCTTTCTATCAGTTCTGGTTGGCTGGGAGACATTGCTGTGTTCTGGAAGCTGGCTTTGTTTCATGTTATTTATGTTTGTTATTTTGCCAATTCTTGGCAGGGCCCAAGTAATGGGACATGGTAGAATTTGAAGCTAGGATGCTGGAGTTTATCCAGTCTTTCCAGAGGAGTGTGAATACAGGGCAGCAGAAACTATCCTTGTAGAATATTTTAGCCAGTGATGCTGGTACTTGAAATTTGTAACACGTAGTCCCCAGAACTCACTTTCTTAATCTGTTTTGTGGCATGGTGTTATGCATAAAGATTTTACCAACAAATGGCTTAGTAAGACGCCTTTTCTGCCCAGATTATTCTAGACAACTCTGCTGATGTTAGCTCCAGAAGCATCATGCTGGTAAAGACACAGGTCTCAGAGAGGCAACTCTCAAAACATATACACTTGTGTAGCTCCTAACAGCATCCTAAATCTATACTAAATACTCAATGTTCACAAAAAAACCCCTGTGGTAATTTAAGAAATGAATGTGACATGGTGTGAAGCTGTTTAAAACGTTGGATGTCTTCACCTCCAATTTTAGACTCTGTGTGGATTTACAATGCAGTCTTACAACCTTGATGCAAGAATGGCAACAGAAAGTCTGTAATGTCTTACTGAGCTGTAGAGAGAGCCGAGTAAAAGAGCATGACCTAAAAGCAGAAATAATCATACACCACTGACTGATGGCAGATGAACTCCACAAAAGCAGTATTGTTGAAATTAACATCTGTCTTAAAGGGAGGAGCAGTGTGGAACTATAATTTAAAATTCTAAAAGAATTTCCCTCCCAATTTTCTTTCAACTAACTGATTTAAAATGGTAAGGTGTTGTCTGTAAAATGGTAAAAATGTGTGATAAACATTTATTTAAGCCAATGACCACTATGTATCTCTATACCTGGATGGATAGTGAGGTGGAGGCAATGTTTTTTTTCTCACAGTTCTTGGGGAAATCTATGCCCACATTCAAGAGCAGATTAAGAACGTTTGCCTCTTGATATGTGGCAATGCATCTTAGCTTGCTCTGTAATTGTACCTTCTAATATATGCTAGCTATATATAACCAATTTCTGTTATGAGGGAGTAAGATCTATAGATTTTAATATACAATTCACTCAATTAGGCTTAAAATTACATACTCGGCTTTAGCACACAGTGCTGGAACTTTATCTGAAATATATGAGAAAGTTGGAAAGTCAAGTTGTTGGATGGTACAGGAAATGAAAATTACCTTACTTCAGAGAAATAATTATGGTAAATGGAGATTTATATAAAATTATTGAAATAAGGTTTACAAGAGAAATACAGTTAGGCTTTAATTATGATAGTGTTAATGAGAAGTGTTACATCAAAAAGACTTAGGGTCAGGAAGCGAGACTTCTTACCGAGCTATGTCAGGGGTAGTGACTTTTAGCCCTTTTGAGATGATGGTTGACCCTGGAAGAAAAAATGCCTCTTGAACTAGTAAGACAGAGGCAGAAAAAAAAACCCTTAGCACTTACTAGAGGAGCTGTGCAGACACACAGTGAAGTATTAGCCACTCCATGAGATGTAGTAAGTGTGTTGTGGGGAAATACCATCGACACAGGACGGCCAAGGGACAAATGGCACATTTCTGTTGCTCTGTTTTTGGTCAACTCATTAGAGCTATTCCTTCTAGTACAGTGTTGAGTAAAATGTATTAACACTGGCCTTTTATGTCCTGATAGAGCTTTCAGTTCTTTTATCTGAAAGGACTGGGGTTAGGACTTTTGGTCCTTTCATTCACCCTCACCACCTGGGAACACCATTGCTAAAAAAATGTTACACATTTGGAACATAGCAGAAATTGCACTGTTTTACTCGATGGTTACTTATAGAAAATGGAATTACCCAGTTCACTAAACAAAAAAAAAAAAAAAAAAAAAAAAAAAGTCCAAACGAACTCATAAATTTAGTCAGTAATTTTTTAGGACTGGGTAATGTTATTGTGAAAGTTTGGTGAAATTGTTTGCTTAAGGGTTCTGATGAGATAGTCTTTTGATACATTTCCTATCTTTTAGCCCAGAGTTGTGCAGTCATTACAGTGTATATCAACATCTGAAGAATAGGTTGGGAACAATTGTAGTTTTCCCTGCAGACTTGATAAAAAATTGAGAATCACTATCCAAAAAACTGTATTACCTTTCTTTGCAACCGCAGAATTTTCCTATCTATCCAAAATGTCAAAAGGAAATACCTTTGAATTTGTTTCTACTGCTTTTAATAATTTAAATCTCAGAAATATTTTTTATAAATAAAACAATCTGTAGCAGAGTACTGAAATTTTAATGTTATCATGCAGTGGGCTCAGTCTAACACACTCTGTTTACACTGCTCTGCAGAAATTTTTATCTTGCTGTGTTTCTTCTTGGGCAGTAGGGCAAAAAGGCAGAGAGAGTTTCTTTAGAAGCTAGTCTCCTGCCCAGTCTTAAACTTCTTCCCAGGTTTTCCCCAGTTCAGTTATACCTTTAATTTTATTTTCCGGAGACTATGGCTTAGTTTTCTTCAGCAGTTTTCAATGTGCTACATGAACTGGAATCCTACATATTTCTGGGTCTGCTTCATGCAAACATTGTATTTTTTTGCATAGTAAATAACAGTCTAACATCTGCCCTCATATTTCCATAAGTATAACCTTGATCACTCATTTAGCATTTAATTGCCTTTGTAGGCACTACAAATCAAAAGCTATATTTCTGCTTTATACATCAGTAACGTCATCTTTTAGTTCTCATGTGGTTTTGTAGTTGTCTGCATTGGCTAATTTTGTCTGAAATAGTATGGTTGCTTTATTTATTGATCGATTGCCCCAACTTACAATTCCGTATTCTTACTATCACTAGACTTCAAAATTGTTCCACACTTTTCATGTATTCCTGATCAATTGCAATATTGGTTATTCATCTTTTTCATTCCGTTATTTTGTGATCAACTGAATTAGAGAAAAAGGAATAGTCAAATCTTGAACTGTCACCACCAAATGCTTATACAGCCTTGGATTTAACACTTTGGGAGACATAAATCAACACTTTTCAATGGAGATTAGAGCTCTATTGTGGATAAATAGATTAAAAATAAAATAAATTTTAAAATATTATATGAAAGCACATCAGAGTGAAAGATATTTCTAGTCTTTTCTATTTTCTGTACTTCTAAAGAGTCTAATGAATCTAAGACTAACAAATCATTGTGGCTAATAAGACTGCTTTATCTTTTGCCAGCATCTTGTTCAGGGTAATTTTTTAAAATGTATTTTATCAAACTGTTAATGTAGTTATACAACTGACACCTAACACATTAAAGGATACTGAGGCTTCTAAGGTAAATGTTCTTTCTGTGTTAATCCCCAAATTTCTCATTTACTCTCTGGTATAATTTTGGTATAAAATATATGAGTTAGCATGGACATTTGTGTTGGTTACTTATATAAAGAAAAAAGCAACAAAAGGCCAAACAAATACACCTTAATTACTGATAAACCCACAGGAATATTGTCTTTGTTAATTTTTTGTCCTTGAAGAAGGGATGATTGCATATTTTACTTGCAAATTATTCTGTTTTGGGGATTTCTATTAATTTATCAAATATATTATATATATAAATATATGCAAGAAGAAAAACTTTTGCCACTGGTAACACATTCTAACAGAACCAGATTTTCGGATCTGACGGCTGTAGTAAGATATCTAATGTTTTAATTTTTTGTGGCCTGTAACTAAATCTTTCAGGCAAAAGTACTGATCTACACATCATTGTCCTGAAGCAAGGAAGAGGAAGCTGTGTTGCAGATGGAATCCTTGCAAGGTAATCTAAAAAGATGAGAAAATTTTGCAGATTGTCATCAGCTTATCGGTTCTATAACACAGGACTGCAGCTTTAGCTGAGACATGTATCTGATAAATTTATTGGTTGTGATGATAGACTTCATCCTTTTGTATATGGCATATTCTTTCTTTGATCTTGGCCATTGGTATGGGATTATCAGATTTCCATCACTGAAAATAGTGCACTAATTTTACAGACAGGTATGTGCATTTTTTGCCCATGTCATCAATTCCTGAATTATACATATTCCCACATATGTAGACACAATGGTGGTTATCAAAGTAAAACGAGTATCAGTAATACATCTCCAATTATGTTTTCTTCTGACGAGGTTAAGTTGTTTCATTTCTGGACTCACAAAGGTTATGTGGGGGAAATAATAAAAAATATTTTTAAAATAGTAATCTAAGTGATGCTAAAGTATAAGCAATAGGAATATCAGTCTGGTGGTTAACAGAAAACTTACAGAAAAATTTTCATTTCCCTTGTTCCAGTATTTGTCAGATATAAATTGACTTTTTCAGAGACTGCTCAGGCTTCTGTTTGTATTTGCAGTTGATAATATATTATTATTTAGTGTATATTACTTGGCAGCATATTAAGCACAGATGTTTTATTGATTTAACTATTTATATAAATCTACAAACTTGGTTTATGTGTAATTGTTCTAAAATCTACAGTTCAACTTAGAGAAGAAGAAATACAAAAGGGGGAAAAGAGAGTTTGTAAATAGCTAAAATTTCCCTAGTCCCATGAGTTCTATATTTTCTTCTATATAGTTTTCATTATATTACTTCAATACTTCCCTAAATAGTGATTAAAATAGTGTTTGGGGATTTTTATTTTTAGAGTAGTGGAATGAAAATCACATCTTTTGGCAGTGGATCAAGTTAAAAGGATCAATACATTGGAGAACTTACCTAGATGAGTTTAAACAGTGTATTATTATTACGGTGCTTTTGTCTATAAATTTTGAAGGGAGAAATCTGAAAGGAGTAAACTAGAATGTGCCTTACAATTATTACATTTGATTTATGCTTCAACATAGTAGTGTGGGACCTAGAGAATGAATTGTTCTTTTGAAGTAAATTTTGAGGAAAATTCAGAGTACATTGTGATGAGGTAAGAAACTAGTGTCATCTCTCTCTTCTGCTTTAGCAATCACTGTAACATATAAAACGTGTTTCTGTATTCTACAATAATTACTTAAGGTGGCAATGCATGTTTAACTCACATTCCTATATTATGATTTTAAATATCTTAATATTGCTTCACTTCAAAGGAAATGGAGGGTTGCTTATAACATAGCTGTGTTCTTTTGATTTCTGCTAACAGCGTGTCAATTTCCACCCCCTTTTGAAAATGGGAAGGTTTGTTTAAAGTACTCTTGATCACTCACAAAATAAACTACTTCCCCCCCCCCCCCCCCCCCCCCCCCCCTTTGGGATACCCGATACAGTCTGAAGCTATTTCAAAAAATGAGTACTTCACTGGAGTTACAGTACAACTGTTATTACTGAATTGATTGACACAAATCACAGTTTAATTTTTTTAGTGACGGCAACATTGTAGATATAAGCCACTGAAGGCACTTACATGTAAATATGATTTTCTTATAGTTCTGTGCAGTACTTAGAGCTGGCTGTAGTCTTTCATGTACATTATGTTTATGAATACACAAATACTTGAATACTCAAAATTTTCCTGAATGATATAAACAGGAACAAAAACACCACCCTGAAACTCATTCACACTCACAAGAGACTTTTTAATTAACAGTTGCATCTGTGCAAGAATACTATATTTTGCAAAGTTAGCAGCAACATATAACGTATTATTAAATTTTGAAAATCTCAGTAGACCTGTTTAACAATTCAAGAACTAGTGTGGAATGATACCTCTGGCCTCCTGAGTCTAGTTTAGAAATAGCTAAATTTTCTGTAATGATATCATTAAATATTTAATAGTATAATATTTTGAACACCTTCCCAACATAAATGACATTAAAATTTAACCTGTTTAAACTGTTAAAGGTTATCTGAGAAAATTCCATTAGAATACACTTTCAAAGCCAATTAAAAATGCCTTGATATTAAAAGATGGCTTCTGTGAAGAAATTTAATTAATGTAAACAATAAAAAATAAAGATCAAAGTGAACAGGTGATTCTTTCTGAAGTATTTCATCAGGT
This sequence comes from Falco rusticolus, assembly GCF_015220075.1. NCBI lineage: Eukaryota > Metazoa > Chordata > Aves > Falconiformes > Falconidae > Falco > Falco rusticolus. The sequence goes on from NC_051187.1 coordinate 124,954,615, forward strand.
TATGGAGTAGAATTCTGAAATATGTTTTATTTTGCAACATGGAACTATTGATCCTATGTAATCCTGATCAGAGTCTAGCTGTAATCCCAGTCCAATCACTCTATTAAATCATAGTAAAAGTTGTAAATATTTATCAAGGTATGAAGAAATACTGCCATTTTGAGATAAGGCAAGTTTTCATTGTATGGAAAAAAGGTCTAAAATATTACAGTGAAGTAAAGCTTTCAATATAAAGGAAAATAGTTTTTCTTCTGTTCTGGCCATAAATTATCCCCTTCTTACTGCTTGGTACCAACAGATATTCTAAAGGGACTCTGTGACTATAGAGTTGGTTTTATCTTTGTTGTTGTTTTGTTTGGTGGTTTGTTTTTTTGTTTTTGTTGTTTGTTTTTTTTAACACCAACTACCTTTGCTACTTCATCAAGGACCTGTAGGCAGTAAGCTATGAGAATGCACACAAGATCTTATTGGAGTAACAATTCCTTCACTGTCAGCAGAGTGGGCGAAAAGCAGCTTATGGACCCAGCATCTGCCTTTACTGGGTTGACGTCCGATTATGATCACCAGCATCTCCATATACCAATATAGTATTTCATAGAATGGACAGAAAACAATTAGAAGTCACACATCAGCAGGGAGGAAGAATCATAACGATTTAATTGCAAGAAGCTGAAGGCAGCATTTTGACTTGGCATAGGCAACATCATTTGGGTCTTTAAAGACCTGTATCAGCTTGCAAATACAACCTTCATGTTGATCTCAGACAATTTCTGTTTCTTTTTAAATGAAAAGTGGAAAACTTATGACAGAACTGTTTCTTTTTTAGAGGTTTGCTCATGGAGGAGAAGTAAAAACATCAAAGACTTTTGTTTATTATTTGAAATACAGTAGTATGTATTACCAGCTTGACTTTTAAGATGACAGCAGTCAATTAAGGTAGAAGCAAAAGGAAACCTTTGTGAAATTTCTGTTCAATAAGATTTGCAGTCTATGGCTGTCATTCTCCAAATATTTCTGTATAAATTCAATCTAAATAATTTTATTGACTTTAATAGGGTTGTTCATGCATGCAATTGGCAGAACTGGGTTTTATTATCAAATCTGCAATGTAACCCAGGATTCATTAGGCATTATGTAATACGGAAAATGTTATAGTCATTCCTGTGAGAGCAAAACACTGTACACTACATTCATTTTTGTTTTAAAGGTAAACAAAAATAAAGTGCAAAAGAAATCACAGACCATGTATCACACTTAATATTGTACCAAACAACTCTCTTTTTGAAACTCAGACAAAATAATTCCATTTAATTGGAAAATCAGTCCCAACTTTGAATTGTCCATCATTGTCTTTAACTTAAGAGGAGGGAAACAAGGGGACGAAAAAGGCTGTGAGACTTGTGTCTACTAGAAAATATACAGTACAGTTTAAATCCATTCACAATGGCTTCTTGGATGAAAATGAGTGGTCACTAATTTAGAAGGGATGTCAGAGACTACAATGAAGGGCATAGCTGTTGGGCTAGTACTTAGTAGGTGGAGACATGGAAAAACATTGGAGGAATCTGTTCATATATGTGGCTGTTTAAGGTGATCTTCACTGACAATATCCAGCCTCTTAACAGTTTTGATTTTAACTAAAACAATATTTTGTTGTCCTTTCATATACTTTACCTTGATGGAATGATAAATATGCATATAATTCCTTGGATGTTTTGAATATGTAACACATTTAAGAATCGAGCATGGGCAGGAATTCTTGTAGACTTTGTAAGGTGCATGAGAAATCTGAGTGATTTCGGTAAAAGGATAAGACCTTACCTCCCACTGATTCCTGTGAGCTATTTCCTTTTATCCTTAGTCTTTGCTAAGGATGCACATCCTTTCCTGTGGAAAGGATTCTCTTTCCATAGGGAATTGATAGTTCCCTATGGATAATTTTCTCTGTTTTGCAATTTACTTAAATAGAGCAGAAAAAGATGTAGAAGTGTTTCACACAGATTTTCATTATGAGCAGTCTCTAAAAAAAAGGTTTCTTTCCATACCAAATATCATCACAAAGCTTCTTTACTTTTCAGTTATGTATTTTCTGATTGATAATCACCTCTCTGCAGGGCTTCTCTTCTTGAACCATCTTCCCAATTTTTAGTGGGTAGTTTCTCTTCTATACCCTCAACTCTCCATGAAACTATCTTATTCACTTCACACTTTGAAGAAATAAATATATTCAAGTCAAAACTTGAGGGGTGATAGTGCAGTTTTAGTAGAGTTCAGAGCAAGCAGTACTGACAAAATTCAGGCTTTCAAATGGATTCCAACTTGGAGCAATAATGTGAAGAATCTAGTCTGTTCTCCCTAGAGTACTATTTTAATCATAATTGAAGTAATAATTTACTCTGCTAGGGCCTGATTCTTCAAAATTTATTGATTGCAGTAAGCACTACTCATGACAGTCTGTGCCAGATTTGGAGTTCAGCATGAGAGCTTGCCTCTAGCTGTAATTTTTTCCATTCCTCTCTCTCTTCTACCTGCTTTCCATACAGGAATATTTTAATCTGCATGCACAACCACTATCTTCACATCTAAATTCTACATATATTTCTTGTAAGCCACTTTCCATTATCCAATCTGGTCTTTCTAATTTTTTACTTTATTTTATTTTTTTAATACAAATGTCTTTCATTGTCCTAAGTTAATATTTACCTATAACTGGATTCTAAGGGAGTAAAAAATTGAACTGTTCTTTCATTAAGTAAACGCCTTTGTATTTATGATATGTGATATTAATAATTTATTAGATAACATGTCATATTTTAGTCCAAAGGAAACATAATGGCTTTCACACTGGGGATCAGCATGGGTCTCGCCAAGGAAACTTGATTATTTGAACAAGACAGAAGACCTATTGATTTAATGTTTAGGACTCCAACAATTTCTCTACAGCATGAATGCTGTGCGAAGCTCAAAATGAAACTGAACACTAACCTTAGAATAAACCAGCAGACAGAGGGGGGGGGGGAAAAGGCAGAAAAAAAGCACGCAGAATTTTAATTACCTTATCAGTTATGTAAGTACAGTGCTTATTCACTTCAGCAGAAGTCATATATGTAGAAATAGATGGATGACATGGGATTTTAATTTTTATTTTTCACTTTATGGCTATCTTTAATGTTGAACTAAGCTTTTGAGAAAAAAAGAGCTTTGACTTAATACTGATGAGTAGGAGAAAATATTTGTGATTTTTTGCAATGATTTGCCAATTTTGCAAAGAACTGAAATATTTTAAAGCACAGCTGATCTTTGTTTATATTATATTATTTGTGATGTTTAAGGCAGGACAGATTCCTTCATTTCCTAGGGAGTAGCGGAAGGTGTATGTCATATGATAAGTCTCCCACTCTCATAATTACTCAATAGAATTATCCATTTTTTTTTTTTTTTTTTTTTTTTTTTTTTTCCGCAGCAGGTATTCTTATAGCTATTACTGTACAGCTGTTAAAACAGACAAGGGTCTAACCAAATCCCCAACCGACACTGTCATGGGCCTTTGCGAGCGGGGGTGGGACAGCATCTATACCTTCCCTCGCTTTTTGGCCCTGAGGTTAGACTGATCAAAGTGAGGAGATGGGGGCTGAAGCTTTCATAACAATTACCATGTAGGCAACTTTACCATGCCACACTGTGGAGTTCCTAGAACAAGACCACGCTTTATTTTGGTATTTGAATATCACTTGCTTGACAGAGTGTACCTACATTCATTTGCATTTTCTTCCTGCATCTTAGAAAAGATGAATACTCAGATGTAAAGATACTTATCTCTTCCTTCAGACAACTCAACCTCAATGATTTGCTCTTTATGAATGGAACTCTACACATGCACAACTGTTTTCTTAAATCATTGATTAACACATACTGTATTTAATAACTGCTTCTTCACACTTCAACTTTTTAATTCATAAATTGGTTTATTAAGTCTAGTACAATGGGACCACACTGGTCATATTATCTCTTGAAAGAACAGAATGGTACACACGATCAATCTCAAGACTTCTTCCTCTCTTTGTGTTGGAATCAGTGCCCACCAAGCTTCTGCATAAAAATGATTCAGACCTTTTTCATAGATCTAGGCACTATCATTAGCATCACAGGCAGTAAATTACAGTCTGCTATCAGATTGACTAATAGATGTTCTGCTAAACCATCTGGCATGCTCCTATTAAAAAAAAAAAAAAAAGCTGCTTTTTTCAGATGGAAAAGACTTCCAAAAAAGTCTATCCATCATAGCTGAGCTCACTGCATCTTGAGTTTCTACCTATTGTATATTTATTCTTTTCACATTTTTTATATTTATTACTTTTCCTAGACCCAGTAAATCTGTGTTTTCTGTCTTTTGATCACATTTCTTTATAGGTACTCTTAAAGACTGAAATTTTTGAGTAAAGGAGATGGCATTAGGGAATAAAAGTAACTTTTAAAATGTTTTTTTTTTTCTCCTTTAAGGAATTTTTGATGTACGTATACAAGTTCATGTGGACAGCTATCACAGAACATGACATAGTGTACTTGTTTCCTTTTCCCCTGTCAGTCATCAGCTTGCTCAGTCTGTGGCCTTAAAATCCAAGCACTGTAATGCACTACGAAGAGATATTAACCATGAGGATGCTACTTTGTGCAAAATTCTGATTATTTTAAAAATATTTCAGAACTCCCTAATTTTATCAGCATATCCCTTAATATGTTTTCATTCTTTGATTCTTTTTTAAAGGTAATAAGATCTCATTTTTCTAAGTATGTATGTAATATTAGGCAACTTCTGATATTGTGTATCTGAAAACCTCTACACTGTAAACATGAAATACATGTATGTTCATGCTCCTCAGAGAAGGTTAGTCTGACAATATGGTAGCCGTTTGAAAAGAAGAATTATTTCAGGTCAGAAGACAACCCACGACTAAGGAAGGATGAGACAAATAAAATTATTTTCTCGTAAGCTATGACTCCGAGCATGGGGTTTAAGTAAAAGCTTCTAACCCCAAGACAGACTCAGATGTTTGGGCTTTGTTGGCTTTGAAGATACAGAGGGACAAAAATCTAAAAGGGGAAACAATCTTAGTAGTCAAGAGGAGACAAGGCACGTTGCATCTACCATGATAGAACTGTCTAAAGATTAGATTTTCATTTACTAGATTAATAATCATTAATGAATACAGCACCTTGTGTTGTAGCTCATGACATGTCCAAACCTCAGCACAGCACCTGAGGGACCATCAGCACTCAGACTCTCAGGTAGAGGAAGGCAAAATGGCAGTCTATTGAAAGACACAGGCACTTCCATACTAGTAACAGAGCCAGCCCCTTCGTGGGTGGTTTTCTACTTAGTTCCTACGTTTCTGTCACAACACGTGATCTTCCGCATCACCACATCCCTATGCTACTACAATTCCCCCTTTCCATGCTAAGAAAGATACAACATTAAGTGCATTGGTGATGATGGTCAGTCCTGTGAGCTAACAAAACATATTATCCCTCTACTGTGCCTAAGCGAGACTTAATAAATGCTACTAATCTATTAAAAATGCAAGGTCCAAAAGCTAAAAGAAACATTAGAATAAGAAGAGGACCAGCAAGACTAGATAATAAAGTGGTTAGCTAGGGTGATTGGTTAAACCAGGATTCATACCATGCTTGCTGTGCCTCATGTTCTCATTTATGCTGTAACAAACCCTCATGCAATTTTGTTAGTGAATCTCTAACTATGCCCATGTGGTCCGCATAAAAACAGCACTCTTCCTGCAGGGCTGCACAGAGGCCTCCTTGTTGTAAGAAAAGAAGGTCTAGGCCCTGCCTATTCTGTAGGACCACCTCCGATAACAAGGATAGGGATTTCTCTAGGGCCAAGATAGATCGTTCAAGACTTTCTAAATCCTCATCAACTGCTGCGCGCAAAGAGGTCCAGCCGTTCCGTTGTCGAACTAGGGAGGTGACGCCAGTCGCCATTCCAGTGATTCCAAGTGCCATGAGGGTTGTGACCGTTATGGCCGTTATCGGCTCCCTCTTGACCCAGGCAGGTGGTGGTTGTTTTTCCCAGTGTGCATATATGTCCTCCGAAGGACGATACAGAATCCTTGGCATAACTAAGACTTGGATACAAAAATCAGTGATGTTATTAAAAGGTTCAAGTGATACACACGGTATGAGGCCCTTCCTGGAACAAATCCATCACCCTCATTCTTTGGGAATAACCCATTTGACATTTCCACTAAAGGGCTGTTGAGAGACGTTATAAGCACACAATGAGACCCAGCTCCTTTTCACCCGGCCCAGACTCATTTGCCCCCCCGCCCCCGATCATTAACATCGTGAGGCCAATATTAGACTTCTCCCACTTACATGAACCGGGGTTATCCACCATAGAGAAATTATAGGTGCCATTCCAAGCAATACCTTCATAAAACGGGGGTTTGATGCCATAGCATAACCAACAGGGGTTAGTGAGTTCGGATTAGATTCATTCAAGGTCAAATACATCATCTGCATTACGGACCAAAGGGGATAAGGGTCAGGGCTTTTGGTATGAGTCCTTTGAGGGACATGAATTGTACCTTTAGTCGCTTCGGGAGTTGTTTCAGGGGTGTGGGTCTGTGGGGGTAGAAGCCCTGAGATTACTACATTGGGGCCTAGGGGCTGAGGTTGAGGAGTGTACCGTGGGCGTTCTTTTATTATTTTAATAAGGGTGCCCCTATCAGTACCTGATGTCCCAAGCATTACTTCCCAAGTTTTGCCAATAAACCAAGCTGGATCGGACGGGTTAGTGACGTTTATCTAGAGGTACCTACAAGTCCCACGGTGCCGTACCGTCCCACCATCAGTTTTAGAAGGGGTCTTACAGCCAAAGGGACCCCACGCTACCATAAGAAATCTATCAGGTTGACTTGGGGTCCACGCTATGGCAATAGTTTTGCAGCCCCAGTAGGCACAATAAAATAACCAGGGGAATTACAATAACTTCTACCGGGATTCGAACTTGGGCATCTATATGTATTCCCACCCCCAGTGTCCCATCTGCTACTGTTACCAGCACAATTCAGGGCTCGCCAACCGTCCAGTAGATCTGGGCCCATCAGCTGACAGACCATGACATTGAAGGAGGGAGCACCCAGAGTCACTATAGATTGTGGTATTCGCAATTCTTGAAGTTGTATCAGTGTCCCGTTGTACGGGCAATCAGTGTTGACCAAGGACACCAAAACCAGTAGCAGTGCTAAAAACTTCCTTCTCCCTGTAAAAGGATCTAAAATCATGCATTATTATCACGGTTAAGGTCAGGTTTGATACATTTCGCGGGGACCCACCTAACTTCTGGCTCATCAGGATGAGATACAGCTGTGTATCCCCGACCAAAAACTACCAGTGACCACCCAGGCAACCATGTATCTGTTTCCGGAAAACGCACTAACACTTTTGTTTTTACATCAGTCATGGGAAGATTATAGTGTTTTCTCATGGGTGTACAATCTGTTCCATGCCTATCAAATTGAGTCCAGAGATACAGCGCTTTCATTAAGACAACATCCTGTTGATCTAAAGGGACATGTGTTTTCTTTTCTATAATGCGATTTAAAGATTCTTTCAATGTACGGTGAGCACGCTCTACAATCGCCTGACCTGTTGTGTTATAGGGGATACCATGTGTGATAGTGATATTCCAACGATCTGCCCATTCTTTTACAGATTGGGCCACAAAATTTGGTCCATTGTCCGTTTTGACGTTATCTGGTTTTCCTAGCCACATCATAGCTGTCTGCCAATGTGTTATCGTTTCTTTCGCACGGGCTCTCCTCTTAGATGTAACAACTAAGACACCACTATAGGTATCAATAGTTACAAACAGATTAGAATTACGTTTAAAAGGTTCATAGACTGTAACATCTGTTTGCCAAGCCGCTGGTGGAGCCAATCCCCGTGGGTTGACTCCCATTTGCCAGAGTGGTGATGTTTGACAGTGTGGACACATTGCCACAATTTCTCGAGCTTTTGAAAATTATATCCCTGTAGTTTTTCCTAAGCTCTTTGAAGTCAACTAATTTGTCTGCAGACCCGCTGCAGACCCCAACAATTCCCCCTTTTTGTTTTTTGAACAGCTAGTACCAGGTTTGTCATGTTCTGCAGGGCCCTTGCAAACATGACAGCAACCAAGGCAATAGCAAACAAGCAATACTGCCAATTGAGTGAATTGATCCCCAAAAGGCCGACATTTTCTCAGATTTTGGTAACATGTTGCCACAATGGGGGGCCTAAAATCCATGCAGCACATACCATCAAAATTCTCACAGCCATGTTCTTGAGCCAACAATAAAAACCAATAGTTGTTCTGTTTTGTATATAATGGTGGCAAATTTGACTCACATTCTTAACTGCCTAACAAACAAGGTATCGACATTCAAAGTGCAAACAATATTGACTTCTTTTGGGTTAACATTATACAGAGGTAATCAATTATCGAAAATATCAAGACTTTCGGTAAGATTCTTCATTCCCCGCATACATTCACTTTTTTGCGACAATGTCTGCAAGTCAGTTTCAAGGAAGGGCACACCAAACAAGGACTGGTTCAGCAAGGAGGCCTCACATTAGTTGTTGGGTTGACTGCTGGCAGCAGCGCTCCCACGGTCCGGGACGCTAAGCTCAGGCCGTACACAGCGAGCAGGCATCCATCGCGGACCTTCATCTGTAGAAACATAAGCATAACCTCTCCCCCAAGTTAACAACTCATGTGGTCCCGGCCAATGTCCAGTATGAGGGTCTTTCATGCGTACTAAGACACCTTGTTACCAATTGACACAAAATGTCACACAATGGAAGGCACCACATGGTCGGCAGAGATTTTCAGAAAGTTCAAAACATAACATGCTTTCTTTAATCGTGCCTCTGGGGTCATTCCCTTCATTCCCTTTTTTTTTTTTCCCAAGTTAGGGCCACTTTATTAATAGACTCACACCAATTTATACCCCCAGCTAAAAATACACACGCTATGCAGGCTTTGTTATGTAAAAGGTGATAGGTTAAAACTACTCATTCACACGCTTCCACCTCCCCTGTGCTTGGTCCCGGTGTGGTGCCCACACGCTGCTCCCCCCTTGTGCAGGCATCCTGTTTTTTCTCATCTTTCTGTCCAACTCTCTTATCTCTCTGCGAATACAGTTTCTTTGTCTCCCTTGGCCTTGCATATGTCCTTCATAACAGCTGCAGCTTGTTACACCTTTGGCCTGCTCAGCCTGCTATTACAACAAAGTTACTTGGTCTGAATTGCTCAAAATATGCCCATTGACTTCCAGCCATTCCACAAATCCCCCTTTTTGTTTTTGAGCGATCCAGACCCCTTTTATTATTCTGTTCATAATTCTCATAAAGCAATTCCACACACAGCCCAATATCATTAAAAAGATTACAATGGCAATTAGTACCGTTATCCCGTGCAGAAACAAATCTTTTAACCATCCAGTAATTCCAAAACTCTGTAGCCAGTCCGTTAACCCGTTCGCAGTCTTTATGGCCTGTACATTTTTTCTTGACTCAGCAAGCTGCTTATGAATACAGTTTGAGTGATCAGTCAAATTCATATGCTTTCCTTAGTGCTGTTCACTCTAGGCTACTCTCTACTGTTCATGCTGTTTCCTTATCTTCTAGAGGTGAGATCACATTCCTCCTTTGTTTCTGTCTCATCCTAGTTTCTTCTCACACTCCCTTAAAGTTATTTAACTCTTTGCTGCAGGATCTCAGCTGCACATCGTCAAAGCAAGGCCAAAACTGCACATCAATGTCAAAACAACCCACTGTCTCTGTTCCGTACAGTTCTACAATTTCCTCCCCCCCTTGGGCTGATGTATTTAGGCAACCAGTTTGTGTCAGGTAGTTCATTGCTGGCTGCGTTATCACAGTTTTTTGAATCCTCCTCTTCATCTGAACTAGATGAAGGGGGGGTTGCCACGTCCGAATAACTCGGCAGCTGTTCTCGCCAGCGCCATGTTTGGGTGTTGTCCCCTGCTTTGTCTATTCTGTGCAATCTGTCTTCACCTTGCCTAACAGCCTCCCTCACACTACTTTCTTTTGCCTTATCCCTTTCCTGCAGTTCTTGTTCCTCAACTTTTAATCTCCGCAGTAAATTTGCCAGGTCATCTGTCAGGTATAAGTTCTTTTGATCCCGCTTTGCATTCTTATCTTCTACCAGATAGCATTCCGCCTTTGTTTCTGACGGTGGGCTGTCTGGTAAATTACCCGGTGGACTAGGAGGAGGACTAAAAGGTTTAGAGTCCCCTGCTAATGAAGTGCCCACCTGTACTTCCTGATTTATTCCCAGAAGCCAAAGACACTCTGTACCAAACATAGATGCTCCCACCGCAGCCCATATTTGAGCCCCTTCACGTTTTTTGTTCATAACACGACATATCTTACCCCAGGTTGAACCCCATGCCATCGTGCCCGTTTTCTCAGATTCCCAAATTTCTTGTTCAAAATTTTCCCACAGTTCACAACGCATAATATCTTGCAGGTTAACAATCAGCCCTCTGCCCCTCATCCATAGGATGATTTCTGTTATATCTTTCTGCAGGCATTTTTCCCCCGCCTCCTTCACCCATTTTTTCAATACCTGTACCACGAAATCAACATCGACATCTTTTTTCGGGCTTCATCACCCCTCCGGAGGCCCAGCGTCATCCAGCGTGCTGCCTCCCAGGCTCACGTTGGGGTCACCACTTGTTGTAGCTCAAGACGTGTCCAAACCTCAGCACAGCACCTGAGGGACCATCAGCACTCAGACTCTCAGGTAGAGGAAGGCAAAATGGCAGTTTATTGAAAGACACAGGCACTTCCATACTAGTAACAGAGCCAGCCCCTTCGTGGGCGGTTTTCTGCTTAGTTCCTATGTTTCCGTCACAACACGTGATCTTCCACATTGCCATATCCTTATGCTACTACAATTCCCCCCTTCCATGCTACTACAACCTTGTCTATGCCATACACTTTAAATGTGCTGTTTGTAAGATATTACAAAATAGCCTGTTTCTTAGCTTACATGACACCTGTCAGAGCAGCAGAAGACAGTCTGATGATGTATTTCCTAATTCATTACTACAAGCACGCGTTTTGTGCTTCCTGGCTTCTCAACTGTAATTGTGCCTAAAAGTGTTATGAAATTATGTTCAGATAATCATTAAAATAGTTGTGTTAGCCAACAGTACCTATGTTGTCTTTATAGTTGAATAATGGCACCATTTGGGATTTCCTGGGAGGAGATGTTACTGGAAAAGGTTGGCAATGACATGTAACCTCTGTATATGATCTGTGTGTTAGCTGCCTTGACAAAGCAGCTACATTTGCACAAGGTATCTTCAAACCCCAGTTTTATATTGCCTATATCTACCCAACTCCTATGGTTTTATACTCATTCCAGAAAGCTTGCCAGGAGTTTGTCAAGGATGAGATACACAGGAACATTTCAGTAGCAAGTTCACAGGAGAGGTATCTCTGAAAATGAGTATAAGTGTGTTAGAAGGCTGTGTAAAACTTTAGTATGGTCTGAAATATGGAATTCTAAACAGACAGAAGAATTCTTCACAGTAAGTTTTGGATTTTGTGTTAAGGATGTTCTACTGGCTGAAAAACTTTTTGTACTGTTATGCCACCACACTGTTACAAATAATAGCGCATGAAATTACCAGTCATTGTACACAGTGGGTGACACTACAGATTGAACATTTACCAGAGAATAAAGAAATTATTCTTTTTTTCCTTTTCGAGTATATAAAATGTAGCTAAGACTGTTGTAAGAAGGAAATACAAAGATGAATAGGCATTTCTAAGAACAATACATACTGTCTTCTTCTTGTGTTATAATACAGAATTGTTATAGCACTATATTTCTAGTGGATCAGATATTTTCAGGGGGATTCTTGCACTAGGCAAACAACATACATTGTTTTGGTGATACCAAAACCACCTCGTTCCAAAATTTTTTTGTATCACCTCCTCTGTGCCATAATATTCACTACTTCTGTCTCTACATGTGTTACTTAAACATTCTCTGAATTGTATTAAGGCAAATTTTATTAACAAAATTAAAATATAACACACTTCCTAAGATGTATCTTCTAAGCAATGTATAATTTCATGTGTTTAGCTACAAAAATGGTGAAAAAAATTGGTTTAGCATAGAATAAAAATTTAACTTTCTATTACTGCAACACAATCTGTATTTCTCTAGTCACAGAATACATGGATCTTAGATTAGATTTCAGATTTGGCAATTTCATGGTATCCCTGTATTGTTGTGATGGTTGCTACCAGTATTTATTTCTTTTTTCCCTTATGGGAACATAGAAAAAGAAAAGTAGGAAGACTGATTAGGTCAAGTGGAAAGAGGGAGAAATTCCAGCCGTGAGCAGCTGCATATTCTTGGAAAGAAAAGGTTCAAAATACTGATAGGTGTGAGGATGGCAGAGTACAGAGCTGGAAGCAGAAGTTTATGCAGCATCCTTGCCAAGAGAAGACTGTGTCAGAGAGTGACCTCAGTTATGATGGAAAGAAAAGTGCCTAAGAACAAGGGAGGATTCTGTGGAGTTTTCTGAAACTCAGAAAGTCAACAAGTTAACCAAAACCAGGCCTTGAAAAATAGGCCCTCCCTGGAAGGAAACAGATTTAAACTCTTTTTTTTTTTTTTTTTTTTTTCTGTTCTGTCTTTCAATGTTCTTTCAAATTGACTTTTGAAAAATATGTAATAGTCTAACTTATGTTTGCATAGCATCTGATTTCCTCAGGTGTAAAATCCTCTTGCTCTTTATTAAAAATGTTTACTACAAAGAAAAGTTATTGCAGTTCAGAACATCTCCAGGGACTTCTAGACTTTCATTACCACAAAGGACTGATATCTGTGTTGATGTTTATGACATTGTACCTTGTATCATTTGCAAATCAGTAATGAGCAGCAGGCACATTTCATGTGTTTGCTAGCCATTTATGTTTATTCAAAATTAAAACTTATTATAGGGAAAGTTTTCATGCTAAGAGCTGACTGTTGCCTTAATAGTTATGAAATGATATTGAAATTTTAACAGATTAACAATTTCATAATATTTAAATGACTCTCAAGAAATAACTTCACATAGCTGGAAAGACATTGTAGTAAACGCAATAATGTCTAGACCAAGAAGAAAAGGTCAAAACTGCTTCTTGGATAAGTTAGGATTAATGATCCTGGAGGAAGGTGTTTGCATTTAAGTGAATCACCAGAAACCATTATACAAAGTTGTAACTATATTAAAAGAACAAAATCAGCAGTGCCTTTCCTACTGTGGTTTTCAGTCTAAAATATGGGTTTAGCCTAAAATTACCTCCTTTAAATGGAATCTGACATAGAGGACAATTTGAACATACACCAGACCTAAACCTTATCTTCTACATTTGGCAAGCATGTGCAGTTTGTCAGCAAGGTACAAAAAAAGGAAAGAAAAATAAATATTTTCAAATTAAATCTTGATGTAAGCAGAATAAAACCAGTTTTCTTTTTCCTTGTTTTTAGTTTGTTTTTTTTGGGGTTTTTTGTTTGCTTTCGTTTGTTCGTTTTTTGCTTTTTGGTTTTGGTTTTTGTTTTTTTTGGTGTGGCTTAGGTCTGGCTAACTATTTCCTAATTTGTAAATTTACATTTTAAAATGCTTTTTATTTGTTAGCTTTTGTATGAAAAAGTTTTCAGGGTAAATGATTAAGAGAGAACTTCATCACTTTATGTAGCATTCTTAAAGTTGAATGCAGGAACACTTTCCAAACAGTACAACTATATATTATTTTGAAGAGGTGTGAAAGGCAACAAGATAACACTCATGTTAGAGGCATGGGCAAGTGTGAGGCCATACCCATATGATAGAGTATGTGAGAAAGTATCTTTTTGCCGGCTTTAGCCGGGAAGGGTTCTTAGTAGAAAAGAAAATGCAAAGAGCATAAATACTAAAGAAATCTGCAAAAAGAAGTTGTGGGTCCATTTTAGGCTTTAAAATAATCCAATTGCTGTAACTATAAAAGTAAGACCTAAATCAGGCAGCAGCAGTTTATCTCTAATGAACTCTGATCTTGTTTTCCTTGTTTTAACCTTTATTCAGGAAATGTCTCTTTCTTTGTATAGATCTGTGTGTCTTTGCATATGCATATAATCAGGAACATTAATATGCATTATTTCTAAGGAAAAGGCAAAATGTATATTTTGCAAGTATATAGCAATATGGCAACCCTCTTGCAGGATTTTGTCCTCCTAGAAATGAATTCCCTAGTTGCAATAGATTCTGGAAATATGATAGAACAAACGATACAGTAGTTAATGATCTTTATTTTCTTCTCCCAAAAGCACATTTTTAACTCACATTCTGTTTCCCTTGAAATATACTCCTACTTTAACAAGACATAAAATGCACAGTAACCTTTGGAAAAAAATGAGAAAACTCACACGGTGATTTGAAAGTACAGCACTTAAATCATTACTAGATCAAAGACTTGATCTCTTCCTGCCTCTAATTTCATCCTGGTACTTTATAGTCAGAGGAAATTGAAATGTATCTATGGACACATTCATTTACCTATTGTAAGTACCTAAGATGCCTAATAAAATATTATATAATAGCATTATCTTGAAATTATTTTTTGTTTAAATAAACACCATGTCCCACTCAAGGTAGAAGAACTACAAAAACAAGTGGAAATATTTCCTAGAAAATGAAGAACCAGATTTTGTAAAAAGGAGTCATCTGAGATTAGCATCTCTCAACATTTTTAAATTACCTACTTCAGCACTGCATACAGCTGACTCTCAGTCAAACATTATCCAAAAAGGAATCTCTACATCCAGGTTAAGTTTCCAAATGTCCTAGACCTTCATGCAGAGAACTGTGAGACCTCACAAGGCAATTCTTATTCAGATCCAGTGCATTAAAAGTCTAAGCTATCTTATCTGGAAATATGAACAGGTGTTAGGCAGAGGAGGCTTTCAATTTCACTTTCCTGTGGCTGACTTTATTGCCTTGCAAGACCTTGTAAAGAGTTGTTAGATTAGCTCAGAGTTCATACAGCTTCATGGGGCTTGATGTAAATCTGTTTCTTCCACAGGAAAGCAGAAAGTCACTGTTTCAAAGATTTTGAGGGATGGTAGTGTAACTTACCCTTCTGCAGAACACCGTGTCAGGCCATTCTCACATGCACTTCAGTGCCCTTCTCTGTGTTAGGATGTTAAAAAACCAGTCTGTCAATTCCTAGGAGAGTACTTAATGATTAGACTTCAGGTGATTTTCCTCTGAAAGATGTGCCACTGTGCAGAAATAATTTAAGACTCATCAGACCATAACTTTCTAGCTCAGTGAGTAGGACGCTTACCTGCGAGAAGGATAGATTTAGATTGGGATTTCTCCCCAAAGCTAGTTTGTGAGATTTTTCATCAAATATACATTTGATAAAAGACCAAAATACATTTGTTTGAAGAATCAAAAGCTGAGACTCTTAGAGTTTGGGGCCAAGGATCTCCCTGCTAGATGAAGGCAGGTTAGCTACGTTCCCCACGGCTGAGCAGCTGAAGGCATTGCAGCTGGGGAGATGGCAGCTGTTAGTCTGTACTGTCCAAAGCTGAGGAAAACAGTGAATCTAGGTTGTCTCCTACCAGGTCAAATTCTCTAACCAGAAGAGGGAAATCACATAGTTACTCCTAGGATGTTTTTTTTTTTCAGTACAAGTATCTTTAGCTGCATGTTTTGTCCAGAGTTCAGTGCTTTTAGGATGTTGTATTTGTTCTCAGAGCAGTCTAACAGATCAAACTTTTAGAGGGAAAGAAAGAAGACTGCCTACTTTGGAAATCATAGTTCTCCAAAACCTGTGCTTTTAAGACAGGGAAGGGATCATTGTATACTGTCCTTCAGAAGCATTACTAGACAAAGCTTGAAACTACTACAGACCTTGTGAACCTAAAGACCATAAACTTTTCTTGTTAAAGTGCTCTTAACATACGTAAACTCCTTTCTGGGGGTATTGGGTTACATACCTAATTCCCTTTGACTTCAGCAGTATTCAAGGACATTTAAAAAAGCAAGAGTTTGTCCCAACTACTTCTTAATAGTAGTGTGGTAATCAGTAGCAGGGGTATGCTGAGATTTCTTTATAAATTTCTTATTTATTTGTAAATAAGTAACATGACTGCAATTAAGCATATTAGCTTTCACAATATTTGAATAATTCCATTTTCCACTTTAGACCATTCAGTAACTATAGCCGCACATAGCTCACATCTGCAGAATGCAACAGCTTCCTTCCAAGCTATGCCTGAGTTTCTCGGTAGGAGGGTGGATGAAGTGAACAAGCAATGAGTAGAGGCATTAACAACATACTAAGGATGCACTACAGAAGCAGTCAAGTAACCTTAGATACCCTATATACAATAAGTTTATACTAAACCTGTTTAGAAAACTTTTTATAAACCTTATCATCAAAGGTGTGGTCTGACCCTTCTCAGAAAAACTGACAAGCTGTCATTTAGACACAACTTCTGTGAGAAAAATCTTGCTTGGTGATGTAATTTCATTGTGCCTGGGAAATAATTAACTAGGGGAAAGAACAATGTGGAAAGCAGAAAGTGGTTCATTCTGCATTAAATTAGAAATAATAAGTTTTTCTCCATCATGAAGAAAGATAGGTCTTATGCATAGTATGATCCCAGCTATTAATAAATAAAAGTGAAAAATTCTGAAACTGATGTAATAGCAATGTTTTATTGCCATACATATTTAGGTAAGTCCCACTACATTTTTTTTTATTTTTATTTTTTTTTCCCTTAGTTGTAACCACCATTGAGAAGCAGTTACTATGCCTATCTTATTTAGTCCTTATTTTTGTACACGTATTCTTGGCTCAAAGTCACCAGTGGTGTCAAAATTTTGGTTATTAAGGTGAAGTCAATCAAAAAAATCTTCTTCCATCTGAGGAGTTTTAAAAGCAACAGCCAAATGTAAGATGGGAAATCATGATTCAGGAAGTGAGGATCCTTCTGTGTCAAGACTATAGTACATCCTACAACAAAAGTTAAAATGCTGTTACTGTATTTTAGAGTTTTATGGTTTCTGCCACAAGTACAGAAATTAGGGCAGCCCATGCTCTGGAGACTCCAAGAATTTCTGTCTGTCTCCAGACTGAAAGACATCAACAAAAGAGAGGATCTTCCTTCACTCCAGAAATCTGCCACTACAATTATTTCAAGACATGAGTTTCGATCAGGTACCACTAGGCACAGTATGGCGCTAATATATTCATTTATACTAACAAACTTGCTATTTTGAATGTTCCTTTTTTTTTTTTAATGTATTGGTAAATTGTCTAAAGCTGGAATCCCCAAAATAAAAGCACCTGAAATCATATACACAAACTCTAAAGCATAGAGAACTCTGAAGTACAGTAAATTCAAAAAAAAGTAGCAATATATTTGTAAATCTGTTTGGACTTCTAGTTAATGAAAACGCATATCTCCCCCATATTATTATAAGTCCAGCTTTAAAGACACACTTCAAGACATAAACCCAACAATGAAGAGCATAAAGAACAGTGATTGGAACTATTAGTGACATCTCAATTTGCCTCTTCATTTCGCCCACTGCAGAGTAGTGCCACTGCAGAGTAGTGCTTGAGTAAGGTGCTAGGTAATACATAACTGAATTACAATGAAAAGAAAATGTTTCATATTGCCTTAAAGCTGCTACACTTCTTTTTCCTATGAAATGCTGAACCACAGAAGAGTCACTGTATAGCTGGCTATCTTTTGATAACTTTTTAGGAAATTGCATGTTGTGTTATAAAAATTAATTTTCTTATCTGATCTACAAACATACTTTTTTTTTGGTCATCATTTATAAACTCTTTTGTTTTAACTTCCTAGAAAAATGTACAATTAAGATGTTTAGTTGTGATAGTTCTGGATGAAATAACAGGGTATAAAAGCATTCAGATTGCAATAAATATTTTGTGATAATTTAAAGGAATATTATATTGCCATGTACTGTATGTCATTATACTGGGCTACAGGGGTGGCTTCTGTTAGAAGCTGCTAGAAGCTTCCCCTGTGTCTGATGGAGCCAATGCCAGCTGGCTCTGAGATGGACCTGCTGCTGGCCAGGGCTGGGCCCATCAGCAACAGCGGTAGCACCTCTGGGGTAACATATTTGAGAAGGGGGAAAAAAAATCTGCTAAACAAATTGCAGCAGAGGAGAGGAGTGAGCGTGTGTGAGAGCCACAGCCCTGCAGACCGCCAGGTCAGTGAGGAAGGAGGGGCAGGAGGTGTCCAGGCGCCGGAGCAGAGATTCCCCCGCAGCCTGTGGTGAAGCCCACGGTGAGGCAGGCTGTGCCCCTGCAGCCCGGGGGGGTTAATGCTGGAGCAGGTACCCACCTGCAGCCAGGGGAGGACCTTGACCGCAAAGCAGGTGGATGCACCCAAAGAAAGCTGTGACCCTGTGGGAAGCCCCTGCTGGAGCAGGATCCTGGCAGGGCCTGTGGCCCCATGGAGAGAGGAGCCCACGCTGGAGCATGTTTGCTGTCAGGGCTTGTGTCCCTGTGGGGCACCCAGGCGGGAGCAGTGTGTGAGGAACTGCAGCCCATGGGAAGGACTCGTGTTGTAGAAGTTCATGGAGAACTGTGTCCGTGGGAGAGACCCCACGCTGGAGCAGGGACAGGGTGTGAGGAGCCCTCCCGTGAGGGGGCAGGAGCGGCAGAGACCGCGTGTGAGGGACTGATGGCAGCCCCGTCCCCATCCCCTGCGCTGCTGGAGGGAGGAGGTAGAGACACTGGGGGTGAAGCTGAGGCCTGGTGAGAAGGGAGAGGTGGGGGAAGGTGTTTTAACGTTTGCTTTCATTTCCCATTATCCTACTCTGATTTGAATGGTAAAAAATTAAACTAATTATTTCCCCAAGTTGAGTCTGCTTTGCCCATGACAGCAATTGCTGAGTGATCTCCCTCTCCTTATCTTGACCCAGGAGTTTTTTGTTACATTTTCTCTCCCCCGAGGGGCTGGCTGAAGGGAAGGACAGAGCGGCTTTGGTGGGCACCTGGCGCTCAGCCAAGGTCAAACCACCACAGTAATCAAACACAGAAACAATCTTAATCTGTCAGCTGGAGACAACTAGTCTCCACTGAAATACTTCTCTCCAGCAAAACCGCTTTCTTTTCAGCAAAAGAAATCCATTTTTCTTTTTGTATTAAAATTATATCTACTTTTGTGTTAAAAATATAAATAAATATAGAAAGCCTTATTTTTTTCACTTTTTTGAAAAGAAACAACTAGTTTTTCAACACGAATTAAAAAAAAATGTTAATACAATTTATTACCAGACAAAACAAACAAACAAAATACAAATAAAAACCCTTACCAGGAAATATGATAAAATAAATAAACACTTCTAAAAAAAAACAAAAACAAAAAAACACAACCACCAGAAATAAAAATTGTCATTCTCCTTAATTAAGGGAATAGGTATGGGGGATTGATTTTTATTTTTTTTAAAAAAAATTGTTTGTTCTTTTTTTAACCTGTAGAAAGCAGGGAGTAAACAACCAAAGTAGGGAAAAGTTATGTCAAGGTTTCTTGGTGTGTTCTTTTTAGGAAAACTTGAGAAACATTAAAAAGTTGTGAATATGTGTTTTTCTATACTTATTTTCCCCAGCCACTCCAAAAATATTTTGATAATAAGTAAAAGTAATTAAAAATTGCAAAAAAAGAAAAACTAGAATGAAATATTATCTGAGGACTCTTCAGCACAAAATATTGTGGAAAATATTCCCACTACCTATGAAATAAGAGAGAAAAATATTAGAAAACATAAACCTCACATTTTTATGACCTATTTTGCTTTTTTACACATCAGATATCTTCAAGGCAGTCAAAAGACTTCTGTTATTTTCTTTTTTTTTTAGCAACAAATAAAAGCAGCTGTGGTATATTTAGCTATCAGCCATTCTTGTAGTCTGTGTTTACAGCTTCTGTGTGTTTTCATTCAGTTTTGAAAAAAGCTGTAGAGTGATTTCTTACTGAAAAATGAAAGAATCTGCAGGAGGCAAAATAAATAAATAAATAAATAAATTCGTATTACCTGCAAAGTGTAAGTTAACTGGATTATTTTATTTTTTTTTTGAATAAGCACACCTGATTGGAAAAGTAACATTTTTTTCAGGATGCAATAGGCTGAAATACAAATGTACATTTACTCTCTGTATACACAAGAAGCCTTATATAAATTATTCTTGGAACTTACCCTCATAAATCTGATTGAGCCATAAATGACAACAATCATCAATATCAGATGTCCAATCGTCAATATCAGATGTCAGTTTGTTGCAGTCTGTCGCAGTTTGTTGCAGATGTTAGATGTTAATTTGTATCAAAAGTAGTTTGTTTACACAACTTAGGACCACCATACGCATTGTGGTACACCACATACACTGGTCAGCCTAGGTGGACAATAGCTACAGAATGTCATCACACGCAGATCACCTATTAAACTGAAGGTTCAGTGGGACCTGAGAGCCAAACATTTATTTAGGCACCTGGATCTAACACAAAGGCGTTCTCAGAGAAGTAACCTGCCTGTTACCACTACTTATCTTCCGTTGCCATAAAGAGATGATAGCAATTATTAAATGAAGGAAAAAGAGAGAATTTTAAATTGGCTTTAGCTACCTTTTTTTTTTTAATATTTAGATCTCATCTTGTGAAGTGATAACACTTTACAAATAAATCTATGATTTTGTAATGCTTACTGTGAGATCTTTCTGATGGACTTTATTGTGGTTGGCACTGAATCAAATAGGAACAGTCTGGCCTTACCATTTCTTTGCTCCTGTCCTAACAGTTTGTTCCTGCTTCTCAAGATATTGCACCACAAAATTCACAAAAGCTGCACTGCTACTCACCTATCCTTGAAAGCTGGAGCTACTGTTCAGACTGAAGTGGCAGAGAGCGCTATGTACTTTGAATCTTAATGTAATAAAGTTAATAAAGTCAGCTTTCAAGACAGAAGTATTGGTGTAGAAGGTCACTTTACACTCAAAGCTCCTCTTTGCTAGTGGAGTACAGAGGGGTACTAATAAGATCTGGAATTGCGGTGTCTCACCACTGCTTTTATATTCTACCTGAGGGACATTATGTCAAGGAATTCAGCCAAGATATGATTGTGTGTGCACGCATTGTGTATGCAGTGGCAAAATGTATAAATTCACTCAATTATACAATATTCAGAGAAGCAATAGAACAGCTAATGTTGAAAAGGAAACCACAATACCATACTTTGAAAAATACTCTCTGGCTCTTCACCCTAGTGCCCATAGCGCCCATGTAATTCTGCCGGGGTCAGTGAGAGCTTGAGCTACCTGCTGCATAAAAACTGGAAATGCAGGTTAAACTTTCTCCTGGGTCAATGTAACATGCCTGCTATCCTTTTAATGTTAGTTCTGGATTTTGACCTGTGAGTGAGCATTCCTATTCTGTAATAGTTTCCCCTTTTGGTGAATCTGTGAGCCAGTTTCAACTTGAACCTTGTCTGCCAGCGCTGAGATCAGTCCATGTTTCATGCTCCATAACACAAGTAAAACCAACCAAACAAAACCAAACCTTCCTTTACTGGTAAATGTGAAGCTGATAATGAATACAGTGCACATTTTGCACTGGGGACATTCAGAACATGGTTGTGATACTGGCTTGTTCAAGCAGGGAAGTCCACTTTCCCTTGCATTCTCCTGCATCAGACTGACTTTTGTTACTTAATGAAAGTGTGCAAGCTTGCTGTCCTGTAGTGTATACTCCATTCATTGTCTCTCTGGACACAGAAGTACACTTGGGGTTTTTTGGAAGGTTTGACAGATGGAAAGATGGCTACCTTCACCACCTGGCATCTAAGAAGACAAGACAGAGATACTCTTCCTGAACTCTTATCAACATCTGGTAACAGGGTCCTGTGCTTGTCATCTAACTCCTGGGGACTAGTTTCTATCTACTGATTGCTTCTCTTCTCTTTCTCAGCCTAGGGAAACATCTCATTTTCTCTGTATTTCTTTTCCTGTATGACTGAGAACTAGAAAAACTGGCATCTAGAAAAATAAATATTTTTGAACCTCTCTTGGTATGGAGTTAGTAGTGGAATAGCCTGGAATTCAGATGCAGGTTGGAAGCGATCATCATAGTTCGGGGGGTGCATGGGCAATGTGAAATAATGGTAGTGATCTGTTAATAACTAGCGGGTATCTTACAGGAATATGTCACAGTGGCCTTCAGCCACAGAAATCCTAGAAGTTTTTGTAGGGTGGATGCGAGAGCTGCCTTTCCTGACGATGACATTTTGCAGAGCCCACGTGAGAAATAATGGCCTGATGAAGAAGTTACATTAACACTTCCTTTTCGTTGCCTATGCCAGCACTGTCACAGAGAGATGGTGACAGACAAGGGGCTTTTAAAAAAATAATCCTAGTAGCATTAACATTTGCACAGGTGAAATAAGGAATACATAAACATCAGAAAAGCATTCTCAAGTACCAATTCCTCTATTTACAGGTCAGATGTGAAGAATGTAGACAAGCTTTTGGAAACTCCATTTTCAAACGCATTTTTCAACATATTGTATCTCTGAAAATGTCTGCAGTTCACTAGAACTGAATATCATCACCAAGTTACTTTCTGAGTTTAATTAATATCTGTTAATATTCTCCTAACTTTTTATCACTCAATACTGTCCTCATGGATACTACGATTCTCGATACAAAGGTCCTTTGATTTTGAATTTTTTGGCATATTTTAGTATATTGAGTGTTCTTGTGAATCAAATAATTTAATGTGGTCTGTAAGCTTAATGGGAATGCAAACTGTGGTGTCCTGGCTTGTTTCTAATCAGCGCTAGAGATGTGCCAAACTGTCAACAGCTCATGAGCAATATGAACACCACAGTTCTTCACACCCCTTTGAGTTCATATCAATCATTTGAAAATAACGTGGGGTTTTTTTCAGAATGAGCTGTCACTATCAGTTTGAATAGTGGCTGTTCAACTGGAATGTGTCCAATTTTTTCAGCAAGCCATTTGGTACATTATATCATGAAGCAAACAATTTACAAAAGCAGATTCTTTTTATGATACTTGTAGGACAGAAATGTATACTTAAGGATTCAAAGCTTCCTTTGCCAGGTGAGACGCAGCTTTCATTTGTGCAATCTAAAGAAGATTATTCAAAGAAAAAGACTTCCGAGACTTTATCAAGTATAATATGATACACAGAACTTTGCATACATTTTTTCAATATAAAATATTTTGAAAGGACTAACAAGGTAATAATCAAATGATGTAAGAACTCTTTGAAATGGTATTTGTTTATCTTGTGCAATAATAGGTGTATAATTTTAAAAATCAATTTAGCAGCTACTTATTCTACTTTCCCTAAAGGAGAAAAAAACCCCACAAAGTCATCACTGGTCATTGAACTTCTAAATTTCTGCACATATTTCATATTTGAGGAAATTAGATATATTTTAATCAATTTAATGCACAATTAGACTTTTTCTGCTCTTTGCTTAGTCACAGGTGCCTTTTTCTGCTTTAATTTCCCTGATGCTAGTATGTGATAATAGTCACTGGCTTCTAGAACAGAATAGCAAGGGTAGAATGATGGTTCCTTGAAACAGACCAATACCTCTCCAAGACACATACCAATGAAAATGTTTCAGTTCATGATTTGCAAAAATTACATCCCCTCCTTTTTTCTGTGACTTAGAAAACAAACTTGTAGGTTGTGCTGAGAGATTTTCATTGACTTCTATGGCGTTTCTGACCAGACACAAAAAGAAACATACGCATCACACCTCTTCCTTCTTTCTTTGTGGAGAAACAGGGATTTGAAGAGTAGCAGAAAGCTGTTGAGGCTTTATATCCATCCTAATTTCATTTTGTTCAGCTAACTAATCTGGGAGGCTGGGAGAACCTTAGCCAGATGAGAAGAAAACATTTCAAGGACATGAAAAATTTCTCTGTTCATTCCCTGGATACCTCATGGATACCTCAACTAACTTCTGATTGATTGATTTGTGGGTTTTGTTACCAAATTTATTTGATCAAAATGTGTGGAAAATGAAGCAATAAGTATTATACCTCTACCTATTATTCCTTTAAAAAGAAAATAAGAAAAGAAAAGAAAAAGGGAAAGAAAAGATACACATTTGACTACTAAAACTTCAATTAACTACAGAACCTCATAGGATGTTGCTGCATTTTCAATACTTTTCAGTAAAATTCAAGCTAGGGTTATACGAACTTGTGAAAATGGGTTATACTTAGGTATCATCTTTCATTAAGCAATCTAGGGCTTAATTATGCAAGACTTTTAAATTCCAATCTGCTATTTACCCAATGAGAACAAGAAACACAGCATGAAGCACAGAATCAGAATTGAGCTTTATTTTTTATTGTGTCTATGCCAATATTTATTTTTCTAGTCTTGTTGACCATAATGTCAAGGTTTACTGTTCAGTTATTTCTCTTTGCGTATATAAAAATGAATACATGAGAAATTATCACATTAGAGACTTCTCCTAAGCAAAACTATGAAGAAGCCAGATCTATTGAAACACAAATGTTGACATCTATTGTTGAAGTATTTTCACCAAGTTGTAATCCAGTTTTATCTGGTTTCAAAAGTGGGAGCTTTAAAAGAAATGTAGAAAACAATTGTGATAAAGCACAATAATTAATCTGGTTTTCAACAAGAGGATCTGTAAGTGCATGCATAACAACAGTACATTTTCTCCTCCCAGATCTGTTCTCTTTGTTTACGAAAATATCTTCATATATTCAAGCCAATTTATTATTGATTTTATAACATTTTGCTATTTTAAAATAAATATTAGTGATTACTGAGTGTGACACCTTAAGGCAACACCCCACCCCCCCCCCCCCGTTCCAGCTATTAGATATGATTTGTATATCAATCATCCATTATTGATTTACTGTTCCATCTAGATAGTGTAATAGTTGATTTGAGATCTAGCAACCATTATGAAATTTATTACTGTCAAGAGAGTGCAATAAGTAATAGGAAACAGCTTAGTCAAATAAAAGAAATACAGTCTGCACTTCTTCACTAAATGAAAATTCCTGTAACTGCTTTTAAGACAGTATTGAGTCATGAGATGTAGTAAGGTCATACAAAATAGCATCATCTCAAACAGTTGAATGGCTATATGAATAATACAAAACAGCAAAATGTCTGTGCTTGCTGTAGTATCTGAATTTAAACATGATGAGAAATTAAAGGAAACTCTGCAAACATGCAACAACAACAAAAAAAATACAGCTTTTTAAAATTCTCTGAAACAAATAGCATGTTCGCGAAAGTAGCAGAACATTTTAAGGTGAATTCTGAGGCATGTAATCACTCAAACAAGAAAGTGTTACTGCTTGCTTTATTGATTGACAGCAGGTGGCAAAACCACTGAAATTTCCTACTGTTACTCTGCACCTTTGTTTCAACCAGTTCTAGAGATTTTGTTGCGCCCTTCAGGTACTGCATCTTCTCAGAAGGGACACAAACAGGAAAGTCCTAGGGCCACGTCAGTTTTTCAGGGGATTGCTTCCAGCATTTGGAAAAAGGGGAATTACCCTGACCCAGGTCCTGTCCTGTTTTTTTCTTGTGAGAAAACACTTTCGTGTTGCAGCCATACAAGGTTGTGTGGGGACAGTCTTGTGACAATCTTGCCTGGTTTCTTCATTTTTGCCTTTTGTATTTTTGATGGTGATACTAAATAACACTTTATTTTGAGACATTAAATATCATGGTGATTAATTGCTACAAATACTAATATTAGCCTGGCTACAGGCACTGTGTGTGCAGAATTCGTTCTGCAATAATGGAAACATGTTCCAGAATTGCACTCCAGTGCAGAAAGGAAGACTTTCACAGTGCCTCTGTGAGTCAGAACAGATCCGGGGAGTAAAAGCTGACTGACCAGATGCCATCAGGGTATTTTGTTATTATCTTGGGAAAGTTTATCATTATGCAAGGGATTTGTAAGGCTGCTAATCAGAGGTATTTTAACAGAACTGAGATTCTTTAGCATCACTCCATTTTGTCCAGGTTTACAAAGATACTTTTGGAAGAAACCAGACTAAAAAAAAAAAAAAAAAAAAAAAAAAAAAAGGCACTCTCTTTAGATTCTTCCTGTAGCAAAGTAATCCTTTGTCTGCTATTTTAATTGAACTCTGATTCACTGAGCATAACTGCATTTATATAAAGGCCCTAATCAGTGTTCAACCAGAAAAGTTCATTGTGGGTTTTGGAGGACCCCTTTAGGCCAGAGGATCTCTTCATACTGTGGCAAACGATTGTTTGTTTGTATAGCATCTTCACAGCATTATGACTGAATCTGAAAGCAGTGGAGTTCTAATCTTATAATAAAGAAATAAAATAACGCTAGTAGGAAAACCATGTCTTAGTTAAAAGTGATGTTGATTTAAGATACATTTTATAGCTGCATAGCAAGGGGATAACAGGTGAAGAATCCTGGCAGACTGGTACTATTTGGTCACATCATATTAGGCTACATTATTCAGCTTTTTTTATGTGAAAGTCATCATTACTTCATAAACATATCTATGAAATGTAAGAAACAATTGTCAAATATACAAATAACCTTTTCTTAGTGATGATCAAAACTACGCACACCCTTTTTTTTGTAAGACTGCCTCAGGGGGTGCTGAAGTTTACAGACCCAGCTTGCAATGATTACATTCCAGAAAGCTTTTTGGGTATTTCGGTGCTGACGCAGGTTTAGTTGAATACAGTAATTTACTATAATCAGAGCTAGTAGTGTAATAAGATTTTTAAAATCTTATATCTACAAAACAGTCCCCTCTTATTCTTTCCCATACTATTAAAAACAATGTCTGTTTACCTTATGTCTTTTTTTTATTTCTTGTAGCACTGGCTTTCAACATCCTCTGCTGTCTAGACTGCTGTTGTGGTATTTTTTTAAAGATTGCTCATTTTCATAATTCATTGACAGTTATCTTCCTACATATATGCCTGAATCAGTATTTCACATAATTATAAAAGACACAGTTTGGCCTATTCTTGTCAGTCATCTATTTTCACCGACTGTCCTCATCAACATTTTTGAGCTGCGATTCTTGCTGTGACTGTGCCATGTCGGATCTTTCCAAAATGTTACACGGATGTGTCCAATTGTTCTCTTTGTGGCTGTTCTGCTGATGCCTAGCCGTCCTGTTCTCTAAACTTTAACATGTTACTTTTCAGATGCACTTGCCAATTTGATCTGGCCTGGCCGTTGTTTTCCATTTGCTTTGATATTTTCTATTTGTGCACCTGTTGACTGTCCATCTGTAGATGCAGTGCCGAGAGCCCAGATTTGAGCGTCAGATGACGAGACACAATTCCAACTACATGGCCTGTAATTTAATAGATACCAGAGATGAAAGCTCCCTATCAGGGATTTCTCATATTAATCAAAGAATGCTCATGAGCAGCTGTCTTTGCTGGAGAAAGATAAACTGCACAGTATCAACTGATTTAAAATCTTTGCTGCTTTTGCTTACAGTGATGCTAAAAAATGTGCTGCATTTTATTAAGTGGAATTTATTAAAGCATTATATATATAAAAAAAAAAAGATAAATCTTTCTGTTGCAAGACAGCTGATGAACACCCTGGAGGTATTTAGCAACTTCCTGAATGGTGATATACACAGGATGCTTCGAGAACTTGATGTGAGTTGGAGGGTTACTTTTTGGCAAAAGTAGCTCAACTATTAAAAATAGTTTTATGCTCAGAAACGGCAATTTCCACAAATGCAATAAATATTCATAACTCCACATTAAAACAAAAAATAAATACACTATGTCAGTTTCTTGCCCCTGTTCACTCTTATCTCTTGTTTCTTGTGCAGTTTATATTCCATAATAAATTCCTGATACGCTGCAGGGGTACCAACACTGTCTTTAATGTAACATTTCTCTTTGAAGGACTGAAACCAAGTGGTCTCTCCGGGGCATCATAAATCTTGGTTTTCACCTGGAATATAGAAACCATAAAAAGCATAAAACAATATTTAAGCTTCAGAGTAGATCAATTTTCAAAATAAAGTGGGATTGTTATGACAGCAAAGAAATGAGCAGATGAGAGTAAGGATTCTCCAGTTTACAAAACCCTAGCCAGAAGGAGGATATAGAAAATAGGTGAAATCCAGGGATACTACGTGACAGAGCAGTGACCAGAAAGCTGAAATGACCTACAAGGATTCATTCATCTAAAGTGCATGTCCATACAAGTAAAAAGTGCACAAGTTAAAATACTGTACTTAAAAGTCTAACGAGGAGTATAAACAACATTTATTATGTGTCATACTGGAGTGCAATATGATTTTTGCAGATCAGAGGTCAGTTTGTTAGAAAAATATTTATATATATCAGACAGTTTTATGGAATTAGGTCATTTTAGATTGTGTTCACTAATTGCAGACACTGTTGTGGTAAATTTAAGCCATTAAAGCACAGCAGGAATCTTCTGAGATGCAGCATTTTCTGTAGGGCCTTTGAACAACTTCACTGCTTTAGAAGCTCTTGGAAAGTCAAGAAAATAAGGGAAAACAAATCTTCAGATTGCTCAGGTCCCCAAAG
Organism: Falco rusticolus; assembly: GCF_015220075.1. Classification (NCBI taxonomy): domain Eukaryota; kingdom Metazoa; phylum Chordata; class Aves; order Falconiformes; family Falconidae; genus Falco; species Falco rusticolus. The sequence goes on from NC_051187.1 coordinate 124,983,341, forward strand.
TTCTGTCGTGTTCTCTTTTAGAGGCCCTCTAGGGTTTCTAGCCGACAACAAAAGTGGGCAGGCTCAAAATCATCGAAGGGGAGGCTAGAAAAAAACCTTTTTTTTTATAAGATAAGAAATATGCTTATGTTTGTTTAAAGTTTAAGTATACAACCTAGCACTGGGAATATTTCTAATAACGATGTGTGAAAAAGTATGTGTGCATGATGGGGAAGGAGCAGCTTTTGTGAAAGACAATGACAAAACCACCATGTTTGGCCTTATTGTGTACTGCGGGAGATCTCTTTCCTAACTTGTTTAACACTGTAAAATGAACAAAATCATGAAGACCTAAGGTGTTTTTATTTACGTCAACCTTTGCTGGGTTTAAAGATTCATTGATAAAGTAGTATGCACAAGTCCAGTTTTCAAGCCTGCCCTAAGATAATTGGAAGCCCTTGGCCAGCAATATTTCAATCGCTTCCTTTCTACCACACTGAATTATTTATTTGCATTGAAAAAAGCATTGAGAGTTTTAAAAGGTTCCAATAAATTGTCTTCAGGCCACATGAGAAGGTGCTATTGATTCTAAATTCTAGGTACTGTGAAGGGGAAAAGCTCAAAGATTTTCCTTTACAATGAACATTACAGTGGTAATATTCAGTTTGTTTAAGAAGGAAAAATCACCACTGAAGTAATATATTGAGATTTCTACTTATTTATTTATTTATTTTCAATGAACAAAAGCAATAAGCAACTCCAATAGCATCATGCGTGAAACAATAAAAGTCAGAAATGCCTGGGCTGGGCTGGATATTGGTTATCATTTTAGATGCATCAACATTTTTGAGTCTACAGTTTTAAAATCAAACTTATTTATTAGTGTGTATTAAGGATCTGAACTATAGGTTAAAAAACCCTAAAACCAACAAAACAGCTAACAAACTGAATAAAGTAAAGAATGCAAAGGAAACAGTAACAGATTTTGAGAAGCTATTTCTTACTCAAATGATCCAATTTGGTTTGGAATGTTACCCATATGATCTGCAGGGTGTCTGCAAGAAACAGAGCAACAGCTGAATAGAAAATGGCATCTGTGGCTCAGGGAAAGACTTGGCAAGAAAAACAAACAAACAAACAAAAAAGGTTAAAAAATGCTAGATGGCCATAAAATCAAAGTCTTCCATGAAGCACCGGGTAGTTTAATTTCCCAAATTTATTTTCTGCTTTTAAGTAAAAACTGCTAGATAGAAAAAGATTCAAATTGCTATTTTCACAGAAAAAAAAAAAAACCCAAACACTTTATAAATTTTATTTTATGCCTGTGCAGAGTAAGTGCATCAGTAAGGAATACAGTTCAGTTGCTAGAAAACACTGTGGACAAATCTAAATATTTAGATTGGAGTGACTGTGACACCAGGTCATTGTGAACATGTTAGAGTGGGGAGGGAGGAAGGCAAACTAAAATCAGATAAATGGAAGTGTAGATAAAGAAGGAATGCAGGAATCATTATGCCTGCTCCAATTCCTAAAATCAGCATAATGTAGGTAATTCTAACCTGACCCAAGATCCTCTGATAAGAACACAGTACTTTTCAAATATCTTGGAAAATATACAATAAAATAGAAACAAACCAAAACCCAAAGAATATCTTGTAAACATCCCAGCACTAGCAAAAATTTAAAGGTGGTGGCTGGGAAATGACATTCTGTTATTTCTTTTGAGTTCAGCAGTTTTAACCATGGAGGGCAGGGAGCTCTCGTTACCTGTTGCGGCGGCAGTGTACTGAACAGAAGGTGAGGAGACCACACATTTGTTAGAGAGGCCAGGCAGAAATAAATTGCAACTGTTGTAGTATGATATAATGAAAGTATACACAAAATCTTACGTATGTTGTATATCTCACCTCTATTTCAGCCATGTACTTATGATGAGGGAGGGAAAGAGTGCTCATTCAATGCACATACCAGAGACATCCATATGGCCATCTCTGGAGGGACTGATTCCACTAAAGTGACTAGAGCAATTGTATAGACTAAGTAGTGGTTTTTACTGGGATTCATTCTGTACTCAGTTTTTGTACTAAGAAAGACCTGAATTCTTAAAATATTATCTAGTTAACTGCAGTATTATATAAACAATATAAACATCAATATATACAGTACTCACACAGCAACACAGAGACTTGACAGTGTCTATCGAGGGCATAAATAAATAGTTTTTTATTCTTGTCTTTCCTCTGATGACTTGCAAATAACAGGACAATGTATATGATCCAGCAGCAAGTGCATACCTGCATTGTGAATGATCGTGAAAACTGGGACAGAACCCCTTAAAAGAGGCTAATTGTGTTATAAATCCAATGGTTCTACAAAACAAATGGACAAACAGACGAAGCCACTGTGTTGATAATTTGACATAATACTGACCGATGTTGGCAAATGCAAAGATAAATTGGTTAAAGAAATGTTGTTTTGTAGAAATATGAAATATGTCACACATGATGTTTATCAGAAGTTTCTTATAAACCTGGAAACTTAATTGCTTAATGAGACACACAATGTCATGACTATACCATGTTAGAAAATATGAAAATAATGAATTCGAATGCTTAGATGACAGCTTTTAACAAAGAATTACATTACTCTTCAACTAAGACCCGTAACACAACCAAAATTTGTAACTCACAGAAAATACAGAGAATACTGACAGAAAGTAGAATTTCAGAAGTTCAGTGAATGCTCAGCATCTGAAATCCTGTTTGGTCACTGCTCAACACAGCATAGCGAGGTCCCAGTTCCCTGTTTGCTGGTAGTATGACAGTCAAGGATGTTCAGAAGGCTAGGAAAGCACAGCTTTCACAAACAGTAATGCTTTAACTTTATGTGATGAATGACTGTGGCAAAAGGTTAGTGAAAGTATAAAAAATGAAAAAAAAAATCAAATTCATTTCTATTCATGAAGTTTGTAAGAAAAAATAAAGTCTGTAGCTCCATTATCGTCTTGGCCACGAGACTGTATATTCACATTAATGGACAAATGGAAACAAAAGCAAACGGCTGTCTGCCACATAAGTGGTGCAAATCTGTATTGCTCTTACAAAAAGAAACTGAAAGAAAGTTTCACAGAAATAGAATACATAAGACATGTATATACTTTTTTCTTTCTTACAGCCTTCAATTTCCAAACAACAAGTAAACGTTGATGGCAAACATACCAGGAAATCCCATCACTTGTGGGTTTGAGGATATTTATTTTTTTTTATGTTTGTGTGTATATTTTTTGCCATATTACAGCTATCTTTTTATATTACTTCCCATCTTCTCATGAAAGAGAAAAGACTGCAGCATATTTCTTTGGCATCTTCACTCCAACTATAGTTAAAGTATTTTTATTCTTTAAAAAATAATACAGGCATTCTGTCACTGTCATAAGTAAACCTTGCGTAGTAAAGAAGTTTTATTATCTTTAATTTTAAAATACAGAAGCAAATAAGCAAACCAGACAAGGTAAGTAATTTCCTTGATGTATAAGACAGGAGGTTTATGGATTCATTCAGTTTGATTCTGAATCTTCCAAAATGCACGTCAAATTATAATGCTGTTCAACAATAATAAAAGACAACAGGAAATGGTGTTTGTAAATGACCAAAGGGAAAAAAAAAAATCTGCATCATGAACATTTGAATAAATTGATACATCAGGGAGTTCACAAATAAATTATATGCATAAATATATTCATATGTAAAAAATTTGCAACCATACTCAGAGGCCAATTTCAAAGGATATATTGTTTTTAATGAATTACTCAAGATATTCTTATTGTAAGCTCTTTAAATGCAGTTTTATGTTATGAACAGTTTACTGCTTTGCAACAAATTCTATTTATTTTTTTTATTTTTAACTGCTTGTAAAAGTCAAATTAATCAGTTCCACTTTGCAAAGCAGTAAGAAAGACAAAACAATGTAAAGTTTGTATTTGTCACAAGTTCTTTAATAAAAAACCATTTTTTTGAACCCGTCCCTAGCAAAGTATAACCCGTAGGGACAAGCATTTACTCATAGAAGTGTTTTTATCAAAACCAATTTTTAATATTTGAGGTGTTTTTGTGAGATTAAATAACTGGGATGGTTAGAAGCTTCTTTATGTGATTTCTTGTACATGAAAGAGGCCCAGCCTGCTGAGTTCTTTAATGAAAGTTTTATATTTTGAATGATGTTTGGGTGTTTTGGGTTTTTTTACTTTCATTTGAAAACTGATAATTCTAATTTTATTACTATCTACATAAATACAGTTTATGGCATACCCCCAGCTTTAACACAGATAATTTAGAGAATTTAATTTTTAAAAGTGAGAAATTGTACCTAATGAATTTTTAACTGGACATTGTACTTAATTTTATTGCTATATTCCTTAGCTTCTTAGTAAGTCAGTATAATTTTACTCAGTCCATTTGAAGAGTAGATCCAAAGCTCGTTTATTGTATGTGAAACTTTTCCATTGTCTACTGCTCTTCATATGAAATTCTGCAGTCACAGTAAAATCACTATGTAGTCATAACCTTTTAAGCAACTTACTGCAGTGTTTTTCTCAAAATAGATATGGTAAGCATCCACCAGGGGTGGGTGTTCTCTTTTTATTTAGCAATAAAGGTGAAACTTGGTTTAAAATTAGAAAAAAAAAAAAACAAGCCAAAATACTCCTCAGAGACCCAACCCATGATACCTTGTACAGGGTGGCAGCTAACTCCATCCAGACCCAAAAATAAAGCAATATATATGCTACCTCTGGTCAGAAAACTATTTAGAGACTCTGTTTTGCGCTTGTGCTCTAGTTAATTTCTTAATTAGACAGGCAGGTGTTTTATGGAGTGGAGAAGGTGCTAAGGAAAAGCCAACAATTATCCTGTTATTACACACATAACTTTTAACATGTATCTTGATAGGAGTCAGGCTACAGGAAAAACAACGTGTATTAAAATAGGCTAAGCTGTAAATGTGCAAAATATGAAAAGATGCTTCTCTTCTAAAAGGAAGCCTTTCAAATGTTAAAAAAAATAAGTGAATACTAGAGAAAGCATATAGGGAGTAAGAAAACAAAACTACGTGATAAGAAAAAACTAAATATAAAAAAAAAATTATGGCCTTCACAATTAAACCAGTGTATTTTCAGTACTGGAAACCATGGATCAGGTGACTAAAACCCTAAAACTGAAAACAAATACCTAGAATTGAGGTAGACATAACCATAACAGCAACAAAAATTTGGTAAGATTGTTACAAAGAAATCTTTAATAGGACTATGTCACCCTTAACCGTCAGAGTGACTAATGAAGATGAGTGTAGGCTTTTAAAAAACAAGAAGAACAAAGAAGAAAGGAAAGGCAAAGCCAAAGGCAAGTGCCTAGAAAACGTTACGCCAGTAAGTGACATCCCTGAAAAGTTGTAAACAAAGACAATCTGACACGACTAACAGACCAAGCAAGCTCTAAATCATTTAAGTTGAAACAGATCTTGCAACTTGCAGATTAAGCACCAATATCCCAGTGGAAGGAAAAAAAAAAAAGTAGAGAAAGCAGAAGAGTTCACCTACCTGTTCTGCAGCATGCTAGCCAATGGAGATTTTAGGAATGGAAAAAAAAAAAAATTACATGCCCTAAATATTATCTCAGTGCCAATGTATGAGATGTGCAATGTTTGCAAGTTTTCTGTTTCAGGACAAAAGGAGACAACTGCAGGTAGAAGCATCAATAAAGTTTTTTGAGCATCATATAGAAAATACCAGTCACTAATGAAGAGTTTTAAAAAATTACCACCGTGTCTACAACAGAAACAAAACATTTGGGATGGGCACTACAGAACTAGGATACCCACTCTCAATTAAGCTGTCAATGGAAACCAACTAGTATACAGAAAAAGCCATTTAAGAGAACTAGAAAAAGAGTATTAGCTGGCAGGGGCAGCAATCAATATCAACAACACAGAACAGCTGAAAGCACAGGAAAATGACATAATGGAGCAGAAAGATATAGTTTCTGCCCTAGGCACCTGTACTAGCTTGGGAAGGATGAAATGTGGTAAACTATAAAGACACACTAAAGTGAATGAAGCAGGTCTTTAATCCTGATAGGATTCTTTTGCACTGCTGTAAAAGGATGCAGTCCAACCCAAAAGGACCAGAAAAGGCATCTGTGCTGGAACAGTGTCTCTGCTGAAATCTTCAACGGGCTGCACGCTACCCGTGCCTTACGGTTCCCTAGTAAAGAGGGCATACTGTGTCAGAAGCACCGCATTCCCCGTGGACTCCCAACAACCAATGATTACAGATTTCTAAAACTAGAGCAGCTTCAGAGGTTCCCCTGCTTTGTGCAGGAGTGACAGACTCCTTGGTAGCTTGGGGGACCTAGAGAGTTCTGTTATTTTTGCTGATCTTCGCCTCTTTCAATCTTCTAGTCCTTTGCTGAATGTAATTCAGACTCAAAGATTATGACCTGTCATTTTTTGGCGATCATAAGATTTCCAATGACATTGCAGAGCAGCTTGTAGTCAATGAATAAAATGGAGGGAAAAAAAATAGATAGTTTATGACATATTTCCAAAGGCCATATATATTCATGAATATTTGAGATATATACATTCAGTGAACAAGACGTCAAAGAACGCATTTTAAAATGCATTCCTTGAAAAATAATCAAGTGATTGATATACAACTCAGCATTGCGATAATCTTTGAAAACTTAATCTGGAAAACTAAATAAGTCACTTATTTCTCCCTTTCACTAGATATTCCTAGTAATCTCTGTTTCATGAAGTGTATGTCTTCTGTCCCACAGCCTTTTGTATTCATGGGTGAGGCAGCTCACCAAGTAGCTGAGAAACAGTGAAGTACTCAATGTATTTCTCTTTGATGGAGTTGATTCCAGAGTCAGGTTTTTGTTAACTCACAGAAATCTTAGATGCTAAAGAAGTTGCAGTAGCTGTTATTCTAATTCTTCTGAAGCAGAGAAGAAAAATGGAACTGAATTCAGCTGGGATCAAGTTAGATACTGTCAGATCTGCTGTGCAGTGAGCTAAATTTGTGTTAAATTCAAGGAGTCAGTTAATAGTGGAATAACTGTAATAAGAGAAGCTGAGTTAAATAATATTCTTTAAGAACTAGCATTTAGGAATTGAAAAAAAAATGAGAAAGGACATTTGCCCTTAAACCTATTGACACATAAAATTATGAAAATTATTTCATTTCTATCCAACACAGATTTGTTTTGATGCATTCATCATTCAAAAATACCAGAAGTTATAAGGTGAGAAAAATAGTGTGACACTGACAGAAAAATTAAGTGAGAACCTTAGTTTGACTTATAACAGAAGATTTGCAAGGAAACTACAATGTTTCCATTTTATAATAGTATATTACTTACACAATTTCTTTTCTAAGCTTTAGGTATACTTCCAGAAAAACAGATAATGAACAAAACATATTTGTTTTTTTAATAAAGATAATTACTCAATGAATTCAAGTCTGGAAATATTCACAAATAAAACAAGAATGTAACGCTCCCAGAATTTGTTCATAAATATTTAACTGCTTATGGGAGACTTCTTTTAATTATATTGGGCTGCGATAGATTGAACTACAGCTAAGATAAGGCGGCAGCATGTTTTGACTTCTTCCTTGTTTGCATTACTTCAGCATATGCCGTCCCTGCAATGTGATCCTAAGCCAGTTGCAGTAACTTAGTGAAAGATAAAGATTTATCCCCCAGTGACCTGGACATAATCCTGTACATGCTTACAACACTTTTATATGCTTAGCAGATAAATAGTTAAACGGCTAGATATGAAGCACCTGACCAGCAGAACTTGCTGCAGTGCAATAGCTTTTCTATTGGAATGTGAATTTTGATTTGCCTAGGTCTTTTTCCCTGGATAAGGAGCAGCTGCAAAATCTGAAATTTGCCCCTGGTCCCTACAGAAAAGAAAATAACAACTGAACATATGTCCCAAAGCTGGGAGGGGTGTGTGTGTGTGTGTGTGTGTGTGTAAGTGAAATAGCACGGTAGGACTTGATTTTAGGCCATGCAGACACTTAAGCTATGGAGTGTACATTAGACCTTTAAGACAGACAAAAGGAGCCGTAATGGCCAAACTGTGACATACAGTTATAGAAGCAGAATAAATTTAGAAAGGAGAGGAAGATAGAACACCAGAGTAGTATATAGAAATGGGAGGGAAAGAGATGTAAAAAAGGTGGTAAAGAGGATTTGAGATTCACATTAATAAGCATGAATAGGTGAAAATAGCTTTGGATCTGGAGAGGGAGGTTATAGTAACAGTGTAGCTGCAGATGGCCTTACATATGACAGTTCCTTTACAAGATCCACTTCCACTGAATTGCCTTGACAGCCATCTATCACTGCATCAGAATTAGGTGACAGCATGGAACAAGGAACTGAATAAATTTTCAGAACATATCTCATTCTTTGAAAAAGCCACAGGGTTAATGCTGCTCTCTATAAATTGCCCATTCATAACTGCCGGTAACTTACATGCCCCTTAAACCTGTAACAGTTCTGGACCTCTCTAGTGGATGCTGTGTGTGTACTTCGATGATTTCTGCACAGCTTGGTGCAATATTTCTGTGGAAAGCAGCGAAAGTTGTTCAGACATCCTAGGTGACAACCAGACTCAAGTGAGCCAGCTAACATGTAGCCCTTCGTGTCTTCTCACAGCCAGTGGCTAACACGGATTTGTTAACGGAAAACTTGCTGCATTTCTCTGGTTACCTGAAGTGTCCAACATCCACGTAGGTCTCACGTAACTAAAAATACCCATTTCTGCCATGAAATAAGTAGGCCAGCTGCTGGCCACCCTACATGGAATGACAATGTAATTCCACCACTGGATGGTGATACGAATCCATTGTGGCAGTGTGCCTGATCTTGGAAAGGATTGTGCCTGCAGTTCCACTTTATTCACAGCCTGCTGTTGATTGACTGCCATGAGGCTGAGTACAGCAAAATATGTAAGGCAGCCTGATAGTTCTGCTGTGAGCATCAAGACCCTGCTTCAGCGGTGACAAGTTTTCCCATTCCTCTGTTGAAAGCTCCTCGAAGTCCCTCTTGCTGTACCACAACCACATACATGAGCTTGACATCCATTGTGGGACAAAGTGGGTGATGGACGGCAGCTCTTCTCAAAGACTGGTAAAGAAACAGGCATGTCAATGTCCCATGTACAAGAGGAGGTGTTTTCCTTGAGGGTGCTAAATGGGTGTTTTTGACGGGGGTCAGTGCCAAAACATGTACTGTTCAGCACGCACTATGAGTAGCTTTGGGATACTTTGCAGATAAAGCAATATAAATACAACGGAGCACTTCAGCCTGAGTGGCTTCCACTGAAGCATCCCTTGACCTTTCAGGAGCTGGATGTCTCATTTCTTTTTTCCATGCTTCTTCAGTGTCCTGTTAACTAGTTCTTCAGTAGTGACTTCTATTTTTCCTCGTATTTCTCTACCTTTAGTCCTTTCTTACATCCTTCAAACTTTTCCAATCCTAAGATCTGGTTCCTCCTTCCCATATTCCTTTAGATGAGACATTCAGCTTCCTGATGGATCCTCTCATCTTTGTTGTTCAGATAGACCCATTTCACACAGGTGCACTGTACTTTATCCCCTTCCTCTATAACAGTACTTAAGGAAGCATCACCATTCTTCCTAAAAAGCAAAGAAACTCACAAGTCTCCTTCCCAACACTACATTTATTTTCACTCTAGCAGTTAGCAGAGGAGATAGGGACTGACTTGCTCAGAGAAGTCTGTGTGCAGTTTTGATTTGAAATGGTTACAAGAACACTTCATGAGATCAAAGAAGTTAACCTGAAATTAATAAGAACTCACTAAATATGCAGGTATCAGAAAGATTAAATAAACCTGGTTTGTAAAATCAAGATTTATAAAAGTAGGTATTTCTATGTCTGTGAGTTTCTAAGCCCCTTGCATACTCATTCACACCTGTAAACAGAATAGCCAAAATAATATTAAACAATATTATTTCACATCCATTTTGCAACCATGCAAATGGTTGCACGATGCCATTAAAGTGTTTGCATATGGACATTTGCGCATTGCGCAAAGATGTGTTTGCTTACTGACTGATAAAAAACTGTTAAAGGCAAAACATTAGCATAAAGAAAGTGCATTCATACCATATTCAGGAGAGACAACAGAATGCAGCATTTCCGCAATGTCTAAACAAAGTATGTTGTAAGGGTACTGATGTAACCTATGCTATTAGCAGAATGGTAAGGCATGTCAAACTCGTCCTGAGATTGTTAGCTGAGTTAATAGGAACCTGGAAAACTCAACAATTAAAGTGAAACAAGCACTTTATTGATCATAGGCCACTCTCTTCTATTAAACAATAAAACTGAATTTCATAAGATTAATAAGTGAGAGTGCTGAAGACAAACCATCCTGTTAGAGATTTTGACTTTAGTATTACATCTGCTCAAAGGTCACATTGCTCTCAGCCTGCACACAGTCTGCGTGCAGTGCTGTGCACTATGGAAATCTGTTTCAAAATCTCTGTGACGATCAATATAAAAATACCTTGCTCAATATTTCAAATCCAGTAATTAAAACATTTTTATACCCTTCTTTAAGCAGGGATATTACCTTCCTCTTAGGAAGGCACTTGGGTTCCTTAACAGTCTTTATCCAGTATATCTATCACTAAGAATTATCCTCATGATGATGTTCTTAACTACATATATTCATTATTTAATAAAGTAGCTATTTTTACGATGGAAATGATCTGGACATGACAAATAAATTATTCTGAATCATAAGTATATTGTCATTGACACCAGGTGTGACTTAAAATTTTTAAATTAGTCTGCTAGCACTTTTGACAGATCATGCATATGTTTTGTAAACTCTTTGCTTACTTTGCTATTTTTAGCAATTCATTAGTTTCTGTTAGTGGAATGCATCGTAGAATTGAAGAAGCATTTAATAGCAGCTGTAATATTTAGCTGATTCCTTAATTATATTCCATTATTTTGAAAGAAAAAACTTTAATTTTATAATTCAAGAATAATGATCTTTGATGCGAAGATGGGTAATGTTGAAGAGGTGACAGCAGAAAAAATGATAAGTTTAATTGAAATTTTTCCCTGAATAATTTAGCACATAGAGGTTATCCTTTACACTACATTTTATGTATTTGCTTACTTTTACAACTGAAAAGAAATCACCTTAATATTTACTTAGAGTAGTAAGATTAAGAGTAAAACCAGTAAAAGACAAAGGAGACTTGGCCTTATTGACCTACCCCTACCACAGTGGAACATAATCAAAGATGAGATTTACAGTAGAGCCGCTGGATCAGCTGTACTAGACTTTCTGTTCTTGCTGGTCTACTGCTATGTCAATATTGTCTTTGTGCACTGCGTCTGACGGAAAACTGGGGCAGGCTGTCTCATTCCCTAACACTCTCTAGCATAAACTGGCTGCCTGAAAACTTTATAAAATGTAGACTGGAGACTGTTCTGTGTCCCAGGTGACTTGCCCTGGACCCTGAGGCATAATTACTAGTCTACAAGTGGCTTAGAACTAAATGCCAGCAATAACCGTAAGGTAGGATTGAGGCGGTCCAGAGAAATGCTTTTAGGGTGAAATCTTAGGTATGTATAGAGAAGTGTGGGGCGTGCTATGAAGGGTTATGATGTTGCTGGAGAAGTGCAAGATTTTCTGGGATTTCGGAGGACTATCCCTCTTGGAAATACCAAAAAATCATGGTAGCAGTTAGTAGACAGCTCTCCTGTCCACTGCGCCAGTTTCCTCTTGGAGGGAAGAAGTCCCAGTGGAGATGGTGAGTGAACTAACATGCGCTGTGGATAAGGAAACTTCAGCCTTGACCAAACCCAGGGATAAGTCCTATTGACGATATTGACAGCTCCGCAGATGGAACTGTGAGTTTCTGAAAGAGGCCAAAAAAGAGGAGTGGAATAAGAAAGCAGTGGAAAAATCCTCAGAAAGCCTACCACATCACTGAGGAAAAGGGAAGGAAACTTTCCAATTGATTAACTGTTTTTCCTTTTGCCTAGTTCATTGCCTGTCTTCTGTCTGTATTATTAAGAAACATGTGTCCACGACTATTGAAAAACGGCCAGCTATATGACATAGAGATTCCTATGTAACACATTTATCATTCTGGTACTGTGACAGCTGTAGGAGTGTCTGTTCATTAGTATTTAAATCAGTTCATAAATATTTCACTCTAAAATCAGGTTTAAATAAGCCTTACATCTGGTCACTGTAATGCTGTGGTTTAACGTCTGTTGTAAGCCTTAATTCTAGCCTGATATAATGCTATTGTATAGTCATACAATTTCATAAGGGCACTTACACAATAAAACAGGGATTTAATGGAGCACTTTATCTTTTTGCAATTTTTAGTTTCAGCTGACCATAGCAAGTGAAGCTAAAGGTTGTATAATATTGCACATCTCCCTCTGGCAGAATGATTCCTTTGCATAGAAAAGTCCTCCATTTTAAGAAGAGGATGTGATTTCTTGAAAAGGCTTAGCTAAAATTTTCCCTAAGAAATGGGAACGTATACAATGCACTCCTCTCATTTACTTCCAGTTTCCCTTTTCCATTTAATTTTTAATGTGTTAAGTCATGACTGTGGAGGTGTTGCAATGATGTGAGAGCAATGCTGTTTTCAACGCACAGTGAATCTTAAGGAGAAGATACAAGTAAAAAAATATATATATATTTTAAGTCAGTACAGATATTCAGAAATTGAGTATAAATGTAGAAAGTTTCTCTTATATTTCCACATTATTCTCTGTTAACCACCACTAGAACCTATTCCACTCAAATACCCCAATCTCCATAATTTTCTCGTTGTGTTTGAGCTTTGGGAAAAAAATGAATGGGAGGACTCTGAATTTGTCAAATGAGGATTAGGAAAAGAGAATAGCAGAAATGGCACCATTTTTCATTAGTGCTCATATATATGCAACTACTTCCTACAAAAGAGCATAGTAGGAAAAAAATCAGTAGTACAGAAAGGTCAGCAGCCATCTCACTTGACAGAGGACAAACATGTCTGCAGAATGCCGTCAGGTTTTTGTCTTTCAGCTCTGTACATTATCACATATTATAGTATCCCAAATTCAGTGACTTTCTCTAGGCAACTCAGACCTGTTTGTGTAATGCGGGATGCAAAACATTGCATTAATGTAAATTTAGTGTAATAATACCAACACTATGTAATAGCTGTGTACTCCTCCTCCTCCTCCTCCTAATCTATTTAACAACTTTCATGTAAAAATCTTAAGTCATTTAAAAACATTAATTAAAAAAAATCCGTGACACTTTTGTGAACAGACAAGAACAAAACACAGGGGCAACCTGCTCACCAGTGTATACAAGTTTATTTTCTCTGACATCATCTATCCAAAAATTAAATGTCAAATAGAAGCTCAGAGTCTAGGACCCTTCTATAATCAAGACAGGGAAAAAAATACTTTCAGAGATACATTATACCACCTTTCTATGTTAGGCACTTATACTATGGTGGATCTCCCTTCACCACCTATAGCTGGAGCCAGATATGTATCCCTAAGGTAGACAAAGTTAAGTGATATGAATCTCATCTTCAGTAGCTGTATGGCAAACTTAAAAGATATTTATTTCCAATCTTTCTTTTTTTTTTTTTTTTTTCTCCAGCTACTAAGAAAATAGCTAAACATCTTGGTCGCCTAGGTTTTTCACTTCCATCCTTTACTGTACTATTACCCTAATTGTAGAAGTGTAATGCTAGAAGTCAGCACCAGATAGTTAGAAGTATCTTCTGAAATGGTTGGGACAGATTTTCAATTACTTGGATTTATCCTCTGAGAAAATATTTTGAAATGATTCAATGCTATTATAGGCTAGATTTTTATGGTCTGATTTCTCAAAATTGCTAGACATCCAGTTTGCTGAAGACCACTTATTCTGATGCTAAAAAGGAGACACAAATTCCAGGAAAATTCTGGCTGAGAATATTGATGCTGAGTTCTTTTTAAAATACTAGTGATTGAGAATAATAAAAGGGATAATGTAGCTGAAAATATGCAGAGCTATGAACAACCAGTGTTTCCTATTTGTAAAACCACCCTTGTTGAAATATGAAGCCTCTTGTGATTTTTTTTTGCTTTCAGATAAACTCAACATGCCAAGGTTATCAATGTCCTTTCCAGTATAATTCTCTTTTGCTTGGATACTAACATAGTTTTGGTGCATTAACTTTCCAGCTGAATGGCAGGAATTTGGTAGTTTAATTGCCACTTGCTCCATGGTTTAGTAGATAAACTCAGCAGCTGTTGCTTTGTGTTGGATGTGGTTTGAAGAATCTGTTGATACTTCAGCCCTTATTTGAAAGCCAAAACATTTTGACCCAGCTGCAGTATGAAAATGAGCTGGCAAAACTACTCTTCAAGCAAATATATCCAATTCATTCAAACTCTGCTTACAATATGTTTGAGACTAGATGCTGAAACAGCAGAAACACGTGATGGATAACAGGCCAAGATCAAATACACTCTGAACAGTAGTGGTTGTGTTAATATTGCTCAAGCTACACTTTCTACAAAGACATTGGCTATTATGATCTCTCTACTTCACCTGTTCCCTTGGGAGTAAATGCTGATATTAAACCCATCTTGCCAGATATCAGGTAGATCCTTTTCATTTAAAGGAATTTTTTAAAAGTGAAAACAAAAGCACTTTTGTAACACTGTAGCTCCAGAAACCATGAAAGAAAGCATGCCATTTGTCTGTTTAGAGAAATAGATCCCTCCTTCACTTAGATGCAGACATAGAATAATTTAAGTATGACCTAGTACACAGAGGGTTTTTTACATTACACAAGTGTTCTTCTGCACTGAAAACATTCCTTACCTCCTCGGAAAGTTACAGATATAGACAACGTTCATGAGCTGGTAGTATTTCTAAATGCATTGTATGGCAATCCCTTGGCTGTCAGAATACATTTCAGTTCTATAATCAGTATTGAACATCTGTGGGTCCTAAAATATGTTGCAAAACTGGGACCATTTTTTGCATAAGATGCAGAATCTTACAAGGGATATATAGATTTTAAAAGTTAATTTAGTGCATTACTTGCACCACTGAGGTCAATGAGTGTTTCATTACTGACTCAGTAAGGATCTACCATCTGCTTGCTGAGCTGTTCCAGTGAAACATAATTAGAGGAATCTCACCACTACTTGGGACTCATGACAGATTACCTTGTGCCCTGAAATACAGCCTTTACAGGATAAAAACTGAATACCAGATTTACAAATTTCTAATGGTGTGTCTGCTGAGTTTGGAACCATAACCTGAGATATGCATAGCTATATTTTGACTTGGGTAACAAGCAGCTTGATCTGAAATAGAAATGATTTGTTAATAGTAGAGGACTCCAGAATAAGAGCTGACCACACACTTGACATCTATTTTCCATAAAACTGTCGGGAGATAGGGGGAAGAAGTCATGAAAGGGGTGTTTTAACCTTGTGCAAATTTCTATCTCTGTGAATGAATTTGAGACTAGGTCTTGGAGGTAGAGGGATGAAACAGGTAGGGAAGTGGCAGCTCCAGCTGGTGAGCTCTTTGACAAACCTCTACTGCTTGGCACAGGTTAACCTTTGAGATTGTGTCTCATACTCCTAACAGCTTAATTTTGCCTAAACTTCTAAACAAATCATGTCCAGATGGTAAAACTACAGTTTCAATTAGTGCTGTGGCCTATCTCCAAAGTTCACATAAAGTAGGAAGCACACTAGAATGCAGGTTAGTAACATGTAGACCTAAAACTGAAGAATTGATAGGAGATCTGAGGCCTTTCAAACATTTATTATGTGCTGTAGCATGAAGTTCCAGCATGAGTTTCAATATTGTTCCGGGGAATAAATGTGTAAAAAGATCAATACAAACTTGAAGTGGATTCAAATTTACGGCACAGAGCTACTTAAGAACAGACTGCAGAGGATTTACATGAAGATGATGGATGTCAGAGTAAAAAAGAATATCTAGTTTATTGCTTGAAAAACTGGCTAAAAAGAGTGTCCGTATGAAACTGTAGTGACAAACCAAATGTTTTATTGTTTTGGAAAGGCATAAATTCCAAAATTTGAGGTTCAAGACCTTACAGATGGCATCTGTTACGGTTCTGCTGCCAAGTGTGTAATACAAGTCCCCAAGTTCAAGTGAGACTTGTACGGAAATAATGCTGATTTTTTTTTTCTTTCTGAGGGACAGATTACATTAGCAATATTTATTTTCATAAAAACTGAGTGAAAGTATGTCCCAGCAACATAGCTCTGAATAGAAGGAGTCAAGAAAGAAAAACAGACAACTGTAAAAGAGAAAAAAATTCCAATAAAAAGGTTTTTTTATGATCAGTTGCATGACTGAAAAACATTCAGACTGTATAATTTATGCTAATATTGTTAAAAATAGAGTGAAATATTATTCTTCTCTACAGAACAAGGAGATACACAGAAATAGTATCTTGATCAAAAGATACAATTCCAAAAAATGATGCCTGTATCTTTCCTTCAAAGATTCCCAAGCATGTGATTCTAGTAAGATTTGTTTTGTTTACAGAATCATCAAATGAGTTTCTGGGTACTTACTTTCCTGGAGGCTGTTTAATGGTAAATTCTCACTACCCACAACGTACTAATCTTCCCTTGTAGTTGTACTATATTAAAACTGGTGATTTTTTTATTTATTTTTTTTTTTAGTCAACAATTTTCTATTTCATGTGTTTGTAAGTTTCATTCATCACACAAAAAATATTATTCAGGTTTTAGACTTTATAGTCTGAAGTAATTTATTTTGTCTGTTGTATGAAATGTCACATACGTGGCGTGAAAATCTGGCCTCACTGAACTTAACAGGAGTAATTTCTATTGACCTTCAGAGGGGTAAGATTTTGTCCATAGTCATCAATAAAGATGTCAATATTTCCTAACACTTATAAGACTTTTATTTTATTTTATTTTATTTTATTTTAATTTAATTTAATTTAATTTAATTTAGAATGACAAATAACTGAAGTATCTTTGGTAACTGTGAAAATTGTTGGCAAATGCTGATGTTTTATTAGTAACTCCTACAATGAATATGCTAAAATACTACATGCATGGATTCTTTACTTAACTATTTTATCCTTTTCAGCAATGACTGGGTGTCATGGCTTAGCACCAGCTGGCAACTAAGCCCTACACAGCCCCTTGCTCACTCCCCCCACAGCACGGTGCGGGAGAGAATCAGAAGAACAAAAGTGACAAAACTGGTGGGTTAAGGTAAAGAGAGTTTAATAGTAAAGCAAAAACTGCTTCTGCAAAGAAAGCAAAACAAGGAATTAACTCACCAAGCCCATGGGCAGGCAGGTGCTCCACCATGCATCCTGGTGACTTGGGAGGACAAATACCATCACCTCCAAACATCCCCCCCTTCCATCTCCTTCCTTCTCCTGCCCCAGGTGTATCTGCTGAGCATCGGCTGCCCCTTGGGCCAGCTGTGTCCAGCTGTGCCCCCCCAGCTCCTTGTGCCCCCCCCTGCTCGCTGGTGGGGGGTGAGGGGCAGAAACGGCCTCGGCTCGGGGTAAGCGCTGATCAGCGATAAGGGGAACATCCCTGTGTTACCAGCTCTGTTTCCAGCACAAACCGAACCCAGAGCCCCACACTAGCTACTGTGAAAAAAATTAACTCTGTCCCAGCCAGAACCAGCACACGGGGAAAAACTTCTGGTTATGCTTTAATTTGGAGAGTCAATTAAATTTGTGACAATGAATACTTAAACCTGCTGCTGAATAGTTTTAAAGCCTGAAAAATCACATTATATTATACTTTTTCTGGATCTTTACAAAGTTTTTCTTGATTAACATAATTTTTCTACTAGGCAGTAACATTTTTCTATTGTCATTTTTGAGACTTATGAATGGTTTGAGAAATAGTAGATGACATGCATTGACCTGACAGTAGTTCAAGTGCTTCAATTATAAATATACATTAATATGTCATATTACAATGACTAATTACATTGAAATGTGTTGATTAACTATCCCATAAGAATTCTACACCATGATATTCTCACAAGGTGACATCTGCAAATGCAGGCCTGACAATTTGATGAGGAAAGTGGTTTGTAAGTAGTACCTTTAGCATCAAATAGCTGCCCTGAACAAATATTTGTGAACATGGTTTATCTGTACCCTCACCAGACTGAGACCCTCCCACTTTGTCTCCTTAAATCTTGTTTTCTCATTCTTTCCAGCGCAGCACCTTGTAAATCCTTAGAAACTAGCTGTCCCATCCTGTCCCTCCCCCACCACCAACACCCCCACCCCCCACCCCACCCCAACAAAGTAGCAGGAAACATTTCTGTTTCAGAAAAGACAATAAGCATACAACTGACCCTTGACACTGTTATGGTATTGTCATTGATGTGTTTACTTCATTAAACTCAAGCGCCTGATAAAGAATCTTCCTGTCTAGAATATATTTAGGCATTTAGATTTAGAATATAAAAGACAGTTTGTTGATCTAATCCTCACTGCTGTATCCACTGTATCATAGGATATATTCACAGTCATTGTACTTTCACTTTTAGATATTCATATTCAGTGGAACATCTTTTAAAATATTTCAACTGTTAGATCACTTTTGCAAGACAGAACCAGTGAATGCATTTTCCCCAGCTAAGTACAAATCAGTGGTGATGATAGCATTTAAAATAATATGTTAGTGTATGTGTATAATATGCAAAACACCTATTGATTAAATTAGAAATTATACGTGTAAATATAGATATAAATAAAACCTCTTATGATTAATGTGTGCTATCGAAATATAATATCATCACAACATGATAATATTTTAATAAAGTGTATTACAAGGAAAGCCATCAAGCTAATAAAGCAAAAAAAATATATATTACATTTAGTGAACCTGAAATTTTTGCTTGTACCTGTTTTGTATTAGCAGCACGGTGTGTCAGAGTTCATACCTTTCGCAGGGAAAAAATATACTGAAGCAGTAACATTTGTTTGGACATTTAGCAGATTAAAAAATATCATACTGGTACCAAACATCACGTGTAACATCCCTATTTGATTGAAAGCTGAATTAAAACAAGCAAGTTTCTGTATCTTAGCAAAGCGAAGACCTTTAGAATAAAACCGTATCTTTAATATGAATTCAGGTGGGAAGTAAAAATTCGGGATCAGGAGAATGTGAAGGAAGAAGGAAAGAAAAACACTGATCGGGGTTATAGATGTTCTGTCCTGGACATTGATGAAACAGTCATTACAGACAGAGATGGCATCCTGTGCAGAGATGAATTGCTGCTGCTGCTGCTACTTTGCTGAAGGTGCTTTGAAATGGAAATAATAACAGGCTTGAATGTCCTGACCAAGCAAGGTTGTACGTGGAAATCAGAGCTGTACTTGGCAAATGATAAGAAAAATTGCAATCAAAGCTGGGTGGCAGAAGTGCAACATGCATGTCCACAGAAGAATTAGAATTAGGCAATATGGCAAGGATTTAGAAATGAAAATGTTCAAAAGCACAAATGGATTGTCTTTGTTAGAGAGAGTTCAACCCTAATCTTCACTAGCACAGGAGTGCACATAAAAGGTATCTACTGACATAATCAAATTTGGATTTACACTGGCATCTGCAGTGGCAATATTTAGGCTAACCTGCTTTTATTTGAAGGTTATGCTATTAGACTGGTGAAACCTTTCTCATAGTCACAGAAAAGTTAATGGGAAAGTAGGAAGGGGATCTGCTGATGAAATTTGGTAAGGCAGTTGTATGAAGCAATTGTTGTATCTCTGGGGTTTGCAGTTCTTTAGCAGCTTTGCTAGGTGTGTGGTGTCAGGGGTCTGACTCAGAGGAACCATCAATTGTATTGAGGTTCTGGAAATTATAGAATCTTTAATGGATTATGGGGCTTGCTTTGGAGCTGTGACATCCCAGAAAGCCTACCCCTGAGCTGTAGAGGAGGAAGCCTGGTAACGACATTAAATTTCTGGCCAACTCATGAAAAGGCTGTTGAAAATGAGAAATCTGGGGTTTGGTGAAGCGGTGTTTTATATATGCTTAGCATATAAAACTGGGGGAAGGGGGAGGAAGAGGGGGGATGTTTGGAGTGATGATGTTTTTCTTCCCAAGTCACTGTTACGTGTGATGGAGCCCGGCTGCCCTGGGGATGGCTGAGCACCTGCCTGCCCATGGGACGTGGTGAGTGAATTCCTCGCTTTGCTTTGCTTGTGTGCACGGCTTTTGCTTTACCAGTAAACTGTCTTTATCTCAACCCACGAGATTTGTCACTTTTATTCTTCCAATTCTCTCCCCCATCCTTCTATGGGGGGAGCGAGCGAGGGGCTGTGTAGGGCTTAGTTGCCAGTTTGCATTAAACCATGACACCATGATTTGGAAAAAAACAGGGCTTAAGTAAAGGCAAGGCACATGTGGGGGAAATTATTTCACCAGTTCTTTTGGGGAAATCCTATGGAACTGCAAACTGTAGAGTAGATCAAAACTGAAGAGAGAGCACCAGGTGTAACACGAGGAACCATTGGTAACATACCAGAAAAAAGGCAAAGAAGAGATTTAGGTGAGCTGTTGATTGAGTTTTTTCCTAATAGCAAATGGAACTCTGAGCAGAAGAAAACATTATTTTTTTTTTCCTTTCTGATTTGTCCTTTGAGGAAACTGCCACTTTTTTAACATTTACGTCTATGTGGCCCCAAGTTTTGGCTAACAATTTTGGTCAGAATACAGAGCGGTACCATATGTTCATTCTGTGGCAATTTTGTTAAAATAGCAATCTTTTAACAGAAACATTAAAAAGTGTATTAAGTATAAATGCTGACAAAACAGCTGTCACTTTGCTGTTATAATATGTTTATTGTAAGGTTGTGACTCAAACAGGTTTGGAATTTTTCCTGTCTCAATTAAAATTGCTTTTGTTTAAAAGTAAGAAATCTACCAGGTCTCATTGGGTTCCTACAACTCTTGTTTGCAATTTGAAAAAAGCTATCGGTTTGGATTATTTTTTTTTTTAATCTGAGTGCTAATACTGTGTCACTGACCTGTAGAAAGCAGCAGACATACTATTACACAGCCATTTTCAAATGAAGGTTGAGCCCTCTGGGAAATACAGAATGAATCTGCAGAGCCTGAAAGAAAACCAGGCAAAGCTTTTGCCTTCTCCCTCCCCACCTTTCCTCTCTGTTTCCCCTGTGTCTGACCTCTCTGGAAGTTCCAGCTGCTTTGGCATTCCAGAAGACATTTTCTTGAAGCTGTGGGTGACAGAGGCAGGGCGACCAAAGGCACAGGCTGCTGAGGGCTTCACACACACAACATGTTGGGAAGTGGTCCGCCTCCCCCTCAAACCTTCTCTATGCCTGCAGAGCAAGCTGGGCTGTGCAAGGGGCACACGTCAGGGCAGCTGTCTAAGCTGTGTCTTTGATATGGTGTGAAGCTCTCGGCTAGAGCAGGGCAGGTGAGCAGGGTGGGGGCAGACCGGAGGGTGGATGGGGGCGTCTGGGGGCATGGGGGCTCCTTGGAGCCAGTGCTGTTGAAACGGGGGAAGAGCAGGAACGAGGAAGGGGTCCTTGCTGAAATCCAGAGTTCAAAAGTTTGAGTGGATGTGTGCTGCTGGGTCTCATCAGGATCTGGGAAAGGGTTTAACCAAACAGGGTTTTTTTGGGGGGTGGGAGGGTGCACAGGGTGGGTGGGTGTGTCCATCTCTGTCTTTTTTTGATGGGGAGGGGAGAAGTTTTATTTCAAGGTTATGAGTTAGGGTTGTAGAGATTTAAAATATCTAAGGATTTCAGAGGCCAGAGCACGGAGGAAGTAAAGGGGG
Source organism: Falco rusticolus (assembly GCF_015220075.1). NCBI lineage: Eukaryota > Metazoa > Chordata > Aves > Falconiformes > Falconidae > Falco > Falco rusticolus. The sequence goes on from NC_051187.1 coordinate 125,005,262, forward strand.
AGAGAGCAGAATACTGCTAAAAGGAGTTGTTGAAAAAGGTTAAGCCTGGCACTACAGTGCATTAATTGAAACAATATTTATTTATTTATTACCAAAAACAAGTACAGGTCATGTTTCTGATAAGTGAAGAAATAACTGTTTAGTAGATAAAAAATGTCAACATACATAATGCTTTGTATATTTATCTGAACTGTATCTATGCAAAGTGGGTATAAATGTTAACATTTTGATGAGTTGTAACAGGTTTTAATATAAATTATTAATTTTTTTAAATTTTTTATACTTTGATTTCCTTTGGATTTTTTTGCTTAGAATTAACTCTTTTTCAAGTATCTACAAACAGGTGCATAAAATTGAAGAAAGCAGAGTTGTGAGTAAAGCAGAAATAGACACCAGACCTCATGTATTTGCAGGGATCTTTGTTCTCATTCTTCCATCTTACAGCCATTTCCATGTCTTCCCCAAATTTCTGTCCACTGTGTTTGTCTTCAAACTCTAAAAACTTCTTTACCAGTCCAAAAATATGACGAAGTGCAACACATACATTGAGTTCATTGTAGGATTCTGAGGTACACCATCAGTCCTCACAATTTATGACAAGCTGGTAACTTTGAAATATGCTTGAAAAATGCAAACTAACAATGTTTTTTACTAGATCAATAGAATCAGAATTATTATTTTGCAGTGCAATATATGAAACTATTATTTAACATTTTGCTTTGATAACAAGAGTATCTAACTGCTTTATAGCCTCCTTTACCACATGTGTCTTTGACACCTTAATCACAAGACAAAGAAGTAAGACAGTTCTGGTCACCCTTGTTTGATCAAGATATATTTAGCACATATAAAGCTGTTTTCTGTAGGTTTTATTCTTGATTTCTTCATCTGTAGACCTTTTTTATTGTTTTCCTCCACATACTCAACAGAAGTTACAAATGTCCCTTAACAGTAATTAAATCTCTCTCATATTTTAAATTTTGAAGCAAAGGACACTGTGGAATTTAACATGCGAAATCACATTTTCGTTTGTTATTTTCACTGATAACATATAACTTCAGAAAATGTAAAAGAAGAAAAAAACCCGAAAAAAAACCCAAAAACAAAACCTAAGCCCTCAGTAAGCCCTAAGTTCCTCAGAAATCCCCTGGCTATCACTGAACTACTTTCCATTCAGTTTTTGAATTGAGTCAAATGTCTAAGTGTGGCTCAGCAAGACAGACAAGAATGTTGTGCTTCGGTCATATGGTGGTATCTTAAGTTCCTGTGAGGGTAAAAGGATGTATGTCTCTGTACATCACATCAAGCATATCCCCAAATTGGTACCATCAAAAAATTTGAACATTCATGTTTGATTTTCCTCTGGCTTTTCAGGGTGAAAACTTATTTCCTATGGGCAGGAAGACAAAAATAATTGTGATTCAGTGCAGTTTTAGTTGATATCACTCAACTATTTGAATGTATATCTATCCCACTTCAGGTCAGAATGTAAGCCACCCATTTTCCTATATGAGTGACCTGGAGAAAAATTAAACTTCATCGTCCCTCTCTAAATAGACAAATACAATTGGATCATTTTTATTCTATGCCGTTAAAGTGGAGACCTTAAAAAAACTGCAAAGAAACTATTTAGCAAAGATCTTCTAAGATTGTTTCACAACTGTTGTTTTCTCTGTGTTCCTACTCAAGCAGGAAAGAGTGAGGTGATTAATCTAAATGTCTTCTTAATTGCAAAGAGGAAAAGTTGGGGTTTGGTGTACTAATTAGTTGTGTGGAAGGTGTAAGGAAAAAATGCTTCTTGTGCACCTCTTCATGTTTTGCACATAGATTGTATGTATGTTGTAGTTTCTTCTTTTTTTTTTTATGCATGTAGATATATCTATTTATGGTCACCAAAGAGGAAACGAGGCAAACTATGATAAGATTAATTCATCCTGAATGATTTAATTTATTCAGTGAAGCATCATTCTAGCTGAAAGCTGTCAACTGTAGTAAAAACTGGTATTTTATTTCTGCATAACAATTATGCCATCACACACTTTAATCCAGTACATGAATAAGGCAACCTATTGTGAATGAATGGATGATACAATAATGGGAAAAAGTATTAAACACAAAATCCTTTACAAAGATCAACGTATTTTTTATATTGTGTATGTATATAAAGGACAGATTAGAGCAATTCCTGAGATAAGTCCACTCCTGCATTGCAAGAACAGTGGCAGCACCAAAGTTCTTCTGTGTGGAACTTCTCTTTGTAATCTCATCATGGTTTTTCTACAGCATGAAGATTTGAAAGAAACTTTAAAACCTGTTGGGTCTACCTAGAGGGACACTATTATTTCTACAGATGGTTAAATCAGAGAGAAACATTTTGGAAATAGTAAACCTGGTATGAATTTCCTATTGGTTCCTAATTCTTTTTTCCACTGAGAAGTAAAGTAAGAAAGTTAATGTGCACTGTTTTTTGTAGATGGCACTTCCAAATTACATGGGTATGAAAATTTCATTCTTGGGGTGCTGTGGATAAGGACAAAAAGGAAGCAGAGAGGAAAAAGAGGAACATAAGGTTTGAAAAATTAATGTAACACAGTAGTAAAATTCAAAACAAATGTAACGTATTATGTTGGAAGATATTACAGAGAAATTGTGCATAGCTGTCTCGCTTATCTTTCCACTGTATTGGTGAGAACAGACTGAGGGAATATTAAATAGGACGCAAGTGGATTATACCGCAGATATTCACGATGCACATGAGTTTTCATTGGGGGAACTCAAACAGCTTTTCTGAAGTGAGTGTCGCTGCCGCTATGTGACATACAGAGAAGTGGAAGAACACGAGACAGAGCTGATAGGGGGTGCATTTAAAGTGGCTGTTATGTGTGAAACAGGACAGCTCAGACTTGCTCCATTGGAACAGGTGTGGAGGATGACATTAGGGTTTTACCTTTCTCTCAATATTACTTCAGCTTCAGAGCCTCACACCAACCTCTTCCTTACTACTTTTCCTTACTCCCTTACTCATGACCCATTCTTAAATAAAGGTCACCAACTAAAAGGCATTTTGAAAATATTTCTTGCATCTCAAATTCTTTAATAAACTTTGTGTAATTTTGTCTTTGCAATCTTGATTGGCATCAGATAATCATATGAATCCCTCAGTTACACAAAACTGAAATGTTTTTCCTTACACATTTTTATGATCCATGTGATCACTTTGAATTAGAAAAGTAAATGAAGTGTTTCAATAAAATAAGATTATTAATTCGTTTACAAATTATTTGGGCTGTTCTGCCATCTGACATCTACTAATATGGGAAGGTTCTGAAAGCCTAAGTTGACTGTAATTATTCATTCCTGAGGTAAACCAATCCCATTGACCAATACCAGTTTGTGAAAAGGTTGATCAGTTTTTTCCTCAGGAGTTTTACAGCCACACCTTCTATCATTTCCCATCATTTCCATTTTTTCATACCTGTGTAATAGACAGGTGTTTACATATTGCTGCGAGGTCCATCAGAAGACCAGTCACAATACCTCCATCTTGCACCTGAAGAAAGATTACAGTCCGTAACAGGGAGAGTTTTTATAGAGTACAACAAAGAATGCCATTGCAGACTGAATTTCTCCTCACCCCCCCTACATATGCCCAGATCAGTGAAAAGCACAAAAATAACATTTAAAGCACCTAGATATACTGTACTCAATTCTTGCTGCATCGAACACGTAGCTGGGAGGATCAAGATCAGAAACCACTATGAGTTCAGGCAGGCAGCAATGCAAGTGCCTGTAGAAAGGGCTAGGTAGAGGGATGCCCTTGGGCAGTCAGAAAATACTTATAATGCTTATGCAAACATTGCGAAGTAGTATATTGCAAAGGTCCAGCACATGTAAATCCATCCTCCTTTAGTAAGGGAGTAACTTCTCAGCTCCTCCAGCATCTCCTGAATTCTGCAGAGAGCTGCAAAGCAGACAGCAGAAAAAGCTGAGAAGTTTACAGAATGCTGGGTGCCAACCAGGTGTCTCACTCAAGATCACTGTTGTGTAACACCATGCGTGATAGAACTGAAAAGATAAGACAAGTGAGCTAATCAGCAGGTGTTCCTATCCCCGGTCTAATTGCATTCTAACTTCACATATTTGGATTTTTTAAAAGTAGGTTGTAATTATAGTCTGACGAAGGGCTTTGGCTGGCACACTGTTCTTCTGTTAAAAACCTCTCATTTATTTATTGGTTACAGCCTGCAGATCTGACCACATTCTTGTTAATAATTTTTCATGTTTGCAAGTTTGATAAAGTTCTCCAGTGGTTGAACCTGGTTTTAAAGTCTGTGCAGCTGCAACAAAGGAGAAGGCAATCCATATTCAGAAAGATTGTTCTTTAAAAATGATGACAAATTTCTATGACTATGTCTAACCTGTGGGATACAGACAAGCTTTCCAGTCATGGGTCAGTGACTTGTTTCCATACATCTTAGACTCGTCTCCTGCCCTGCATTTTTTTCCACTTTTCTCACTAAGGAAAAGTGGTTGTGCTCATCAGTGAAAGGAGGAAAAATATATTCTAGTCCTGTGCCTGATCTGAATGATCAAAAGACCAGTGTTATGGAGCGTCCTGCAAAACATTTTGTGCAAAACTCATGGGATCTAGTAATGTTGCTCCATTTTGTCCTTAAATGTTTCATGTAGAAGATCACGATGAAATTCACACCTGATTGATCACTTTACATCTGTGTGCATCCATGTACATCATGTATATCAGCACTGATTGATAATCATGTGATGCACATCATTGTCATTACAATGTTATGTGAAAGAAAAGGTTTTTTTCATTAGTCATTTCACACACTGGTAGGGAAAAATAGTTCTTATATCACTTGCTTTCCGTATGTGCTATTTTTCTGTAAGGTTTTCAGCAACAAAGGACTGAAGGTCAGCTTATAGAAGTCACTGTTTTTAACACAATTTGAAAACTCAAATCAATGAAAATCGGCTACAAGTTTAGATGCATTTGAGATATTGAGATAAGCAGCATCATAAGAATCTCACCAGTTGTCTTGACAGTTAAACTGGAACATAAAACTATAAAAGCCTGGGACAGTCAGTTCCCAAAGTGATAGCAACCACTTCTGCACTGAAGAAACCCCTGCAATTTTCCCACCACTTGGTTTTCAATTACAGAACTTGGGCTGCCATTCTGCCCTCAGTACAGGGCAATAAATCGCAGCATGCATCATGTCATCCAAATCAATAATATCTGCTTCCACACTGATTGTTTTCTTTTTTTTTTTTTTTTTTCCCCAGAGCAGTGAACTTTTGTTCTTTCACCTTCTACGTCTCTCTAAATCACACATGGGCTCTGGGAGCTGTCCCACTACAGTAAGACTTGAGTCACTGTTGTGATGAACTCCTCTGGCACTTGGGTGGCCATTTCGCACTGCTGTAAGCTTAGCTGCGCACTGCTCCCAACAGCTATACAAAGCAACTATCTTGCAAAAATTTCTTCTCTGATTTGGAAGACAAGTTTTTGTATAGCTCACAGAAATCTAAAATAGGCATCAGAGACCATGAAGTAACAGCTCAGTCCCAAGAAACACAATGATCAGCCAGGGAACAAGCCCGAATCAAAGAATGGTCAGGGTGGGATGGGCCCCCTGGAGATCGTCTAGTCCAACCCCCTGCTAAAGGAGATTCACTTACAGCAGGTTGCACAGAGTCATATCCTCGGGAGAAGGATACTCCACAAGCTCCCTGGGCAGCCTGTCCCAGTGATATGCCACCCTTAATGTAAAAAAGTTTTTTTTACCTTTTCAGATGGAACTTACTGTGTTGCCATTGGTGCCCATTGCCTCTTGGTCCTGCTGCTGGGCACCACGGACAAGAACCTGGCCCCAACATCTTGGCACTCACCCTTAAGGTATTTGTAGATATTGGTAAGATCCCCTCTCAGTCTTCTCTTTTCCAGGTTAAACAGGTCCAGCTCTCTCAGCCTTTACTCATAAGGGATGTGCTCCAGTCTCCTTGTCGTCTTCATAGCCCTCTGCTGGACCCTCTACTGCAGTTCCCTATCTCTCTCGTGAACTGGTCACAGCACTCCAAACGTGGCCTCAGCAGGGCAGAGTAGAGGGGGAGGATACCCTCCCTCAACCTACTGGCCACATTCCTCCAAATGCACTCCCAGGTCCCCTTGGCTTTCTTGGCCACCAGGGCACACTGCTGGCTCATGGGCAACTTGCTGTCCACCAGAACCCCCAGGTCCTTCTCTGCAGAGCTGCCTCCCAGCAGGTCAGCCCCAGCCTGTACTGGTGCGTGAGGTTGTCCCTCCCAGTGCAGGGCCTTACCTTTTCCTTTGTTGAACTTCATGAGGTTCCTCTCCACCCAACTCTCTGGCCTGTCCAGGTCTTGCTGAACGGCAGTGCAGCCGGCTGGTGTATCAGCCGCTTCTCCCAGTTTTGTACCATCTTCAAAGTGGCTGAGGGGACACTCTGTCCCTTCATCCAGGTCACTGATGAGTAGACTGACCAGGACTGGACCCAGCACTGACCCTGGGGAGCACCGCTGGCTACAGGCCCCCAGCTGGGCTCTGTGCCCCTGATCACGGCCCTCTGAGCCCTGCTGTTCAGCCAGTTCTCAATGACCCCACTGTCCCCTCATCTAACCCGTGCTGCCTGAGCTTACCTGTGAGCGTGTTATGGGAGATGGTGCCAAAAGCCTTGCTGAGGTCAAAGTAGACAACATCCACTGCTCTCCCCTTGTCTATCTGTCCAGTCATTCCATCATAGAAGGCTATCAGGTTGGTCAGGCATGAACTCCCCTCCGCGAATCTATTTTGACTGTTCCTGGTGACCTTCTTTTCCACCACCAGCTTCGAGATGACCTCCAGGATGAGCTGTTCCATCACCTTTCCAGTGATGGAGGTGAGGCTGACCAGCCTGTAGTTTCCTTGGTCCTCCTTCCTACCTTTTTTGAAGACTGGAGTGACACTGGCTTTCCTCCAGCCCTCAGGCACCTTTCTGTTCTCTGTGGCCTTTCCAAGAGGATGGAGAGTAGCTTGGCAGTAACATCTGCAGCTCCCTCAGCACTTGGGGATGCATTTCATTGGGGCCCATAATAATTGGATAACTTTTGTCCAAATTGTGCAGAGTGAGGGAAGTGGATACACGTCCTGTTCATAGGCAAGGCATGAAGTTGTTAGTATGAAAGTAGAGATATAATGATTGGCAATAATTTGATGGACTACAACAACTTCTTCTCATGGAAAAGCATCAGGAAATAAAACATGCCACAGGAGTAATATTTTTACTTGCTCTTAGAAGCTGATGTTTTAACATATATATTTTACTCATGTTTGTTAGTAACAACTCCTGAAGGGTCTGAACACTCTATTGACATTTATTTACTGGTATCAGTCATGTGCTTCATCTATCAAGTGAATTGTTTTTCCTGTGGGACAAAAGATCAAAATTGTGTTAGAAACTTTGGAAAATTTCTTTCCTGCAGTAATTTTACCAGCAATTTTACTTCCAGTTTTGGATGAGGAAAGTAAAAGCTAGCTTATAGGATAATTAAAAACAACAGGGGAAAAAAAGACCCACTTTTTAATTTAAAAAAAAATAAATCATAAATTCTTCTGTTATTAGAAAGATGTAGTCTTCACATAGTAAAATACAGATCAGGTGTGAGGATTTTTTTATCTATAGATAAATATATATTCTTTTATACACACACATACATAGTTATATTGACATCAAGTGAAATAACTAAGTCATGTGTATTAATAACCATTAGTTGTATTGACATGTGTACCGCTGTGGCTCTTCACAGACAAAAGTACTCTGCTGCAAGTTGATCAAAGCCAGGAATAAATCTTCAAATATCCTTCTTTATAAATATTGTGGTTTACATCTTATAAAAGAAGGCTAGCAGTTAAAAGTACCTTTGATTGTGTAGCCACTCTAAATGTATATTCACATGGATTTTATGAGTCTCTATTATTTTGAATACTCATGCTGTGTGACACTGAAAATTGTATGTGGATATGTAAAGATGAAATGGGCTTTGAAAATGCAGAAGTTGTTTATTTTATTTACATATAGAACTGGAAATACAATGTGCATCTAACTACATTGTCTGGAAAGGTGATTACAACCTAAAGCAGATAAAGTTGATTTAATTAGCAAATTAGTATTGTCATGTCATGGTGTACTGTCTGTACAATGCCAAACTGTCCAAATCCCAGAACCTGTGTTTTATACTAACCCCAGATGACACTGATGGATGTAAAAGCATTTATAAATCATGTTATACAGCAGCACTACAATGTGCTCTTGGAGCTCCTTTAATAAACATAGTCCCTTACAGCACTGATATAACATCTCTGCTGAGTCTTAACCATAATGAAAGTAAAAATGACAATGTGCCAAAATAATATGTCACTGCCAACTTAAACCACACAGTAACAACTGTAAACACTAGATTTTTTTTAAAAAACACAGCTCTGCAGTTGCTTTTGCTTTCATTCTGCAGTCCTTTCGTCATCATTTCTCTCTGGCAGGTAGGGAAGTTTCTTTCTTAAGCCAGGCATCATTTTCTGTTTCATACCTTGTGTATGATATGACCCCTTCTATACAAAATTAAATCACTTCCTCCCTCCCTTCCTCCCTTCCTCCCTTCCTCCCTTCCTCCCTTCCTCCCTTCCTTCCTTCCTTCCTTCCTCCCTTCCTTCCTTCCTCCCTTCCTTCCTTCCTTCCTTCCTCCCTCCCTCCCTCCCTCCCTCCCTCCCTCCCTTCCTTCCTCCCTTCCTTCCTTCCTCCCTTCCTTCCTTCCTTCCTTCCTCCCTCCCTCCCTCCCTCCCTCCCTCCCTCCCTTCCTTCCTCCCTTCCTTCCTTCCTTCCTCCCTTCCTTCCTTCCTTCCTCCCTTCCTTCCTTCCTTCCTTCCTTCCTTCCTTCCTTCCTTCCTTCCTCCCTTCCTCCCTTCCTTCCTTCCTTCCTTCCTTCCTTCCTTCCTTCCTTTCTCCCTTCCTCCCTCTCTCCCTCCCTCCCTCCCTTCCTTCCTCCCTTCCTTCCTCCCTTCCTTCCTCCCTTCCTTCCTTCCTTCCTCCCTTCCTGCCTCCCTCCCTTCCTTCCTCCCTTCCTCCCTTCCTTCCTTCCTTCCTCCCTTCCTTCCTTCCTTCCTTCCTTCCCTCCACTTTTTGCCTCCCTCCTTCCTCCCTTTCATCTTTTGGTTTTCTCAAATAATAATGCATGTGCATACAACTGTTCTCCTTCACATCCCATATATGTTCTTTCCAAAGATTTTTAGCTCCTAGTGTTTAGTAGAATGTGTGTCTTTAAATCATGTAAACCTTAAGCTTTTCAGGTCAGTTTGCAAAGTTGTAGATACGGCTCATCCTATGAAAGGCTGAGTCATAACACATGGAAATAGAAAAGGTTCATGATGTGAGCTGATAGTGATTTTAAAGTTTCTAGTGATTAATTTGTAATACAGTAGCTTTTAATTTCAAGTCCAGTTAATTTATTTGAATTTGTTGCCAGACAAAAGTAGCATCTCGTTTGAGATATCAAAGGATGTATTTCCATTATGAAAGCTGAAAAATTCAAGGTCGTAGACCTAAAAAGAGCAAGAAAGCTTGGGAAATCTGGGTTAGTGCTGGCTTTTTGTCACTAACTCATGGCAACAGATGAAAATGAAATATTGTAACTACAAGGAAAGGGAGTTATTTCTATGGCTAAACCACAGTGCTGTTTATGCATAGATCTGGAGTCCATTTCTAGTCCAAGCTTGCCCTTCTGCTCCATCCTCAGTTTAGACAACGGGAATCTGGGTGCCACTACCTTAACTCGGAACGTATTGCACTTTTCTATATCACTTTGCTTTTTACACTTCTTTTGATGGTCTGAACTATACCGCTGCAGTATTTCCTACACTGAGATTCTTACTCCAAGTCTTGCATCATAAATAAAGTTTTATACTACTCAGACTTACGCTGAGCTATTGGAGCACATATCGGTTTAAGGTTCAAGAGATACATTCTAGAAAGGGGACAAGTTAGAGATAAGAAAGTTTATTGAGGATATCAAATTAAAAGTAAAAATAATTACAAAGAGTTGCAGAACAAACTCAATACTAAGTGGTAAATGGCAGATATAAACTAATGCACTTTGATCAAGACAAGATATTGTCAATCAAAACTCTGATAGCTTGAGTCCTTTAAGATGTTTGAAGGCAGGCATCCAAAGATAAATCATCTGGTTTGCTTCTTTGGGGGGTGTGTGTGTGTGTGTGTGTTACTTTGTTTTTGCTTTCTTTTCTTTTCATCTGAAGTCTTCTTTTAAAAAAGAAGATAGACAGTTTTGTATTTAACACTTCTTTTAGGCAAAAATTTAGGGAAATGTGAAAGAAAACTGTAGTATGTTAGGTAAGGATGCATTTTAAAATAAGATTACATTGCTTGTAATAAATTTTATAATAATACTAAGGGCTTTTAGGTATACTTCGATAGTTTTAAAACACCAATTGAATAGAATTCACTGGATCTACTGGTTGACCGATAAAATTATGTACAAATACAAAAGTCTTGCTGTTTAAGATAATGCAGAAAAAGACCTGAAGACACACAAACCATGTTCACAATTAATTTTGCTGGCCTCAATATTTTGCTGCTCAAGTTGGCAACCTATTCTGCTTTTATGGCAGAGTCAGCCCTGTTTGCATACTTATGACCTGTCTATTATTAGTCCATTTCCTTAAGGAAAAAAAAATTACTTGTTTGAAATTAATCTTTAAACCAGCTGACCAAAAGCTGCAATATTTGCATTCTTGCAAATCTGATACACAAAGGCACATTAATTCTACTTTTTTACCAGCTGGCCAGATTTTTTTGCACTTCTTTTCTTTTTTATAAGTGCACATACTAATGTTATTCTTTGCTTAGCTTTCTATTTATTGTACAGGTCTACAAATATGTTTTTAGGAAGGCTAGGGAAAATGCATTTCAAAAGAATGGGTCTTTTATGCTTTTGTTCTTCAGCAACTCTTTTTAATAAATCGCTTACTTTATACATAAACAATGAAAAGCTTTAATCCCTCAGAAATCTGCTCTTCTGACTTCTCTGATTCTGACACTCATTATTGTATGCTGCAACTCTTCTGTTTCATTAGTGATAAACCAAAAGACAATACTTTTTTCCCATTCTTATCCATGAGCCTGAAACTTGGATAAGATACTTTCAATACTTCCTTTCATCTGGTCTGTCTCCTGTAAATTATACATGAAATAACCAAAAAATGTTCCTGTGAATCATAATTTATATCTACTACACAGATATTGTTTCTGTAAAGTATGTCTATATTTTAATATTTCCCTCCATTCTTACTGTGTGTTGTCTTATGCTTTAGCTATGCAATTGATTTTGAGTGGATTAGTTCATGAATCCACCCAGAGCCCCACTGAAGAGGGGAAGAAATTTTAATAAATAAGGCTGTTGTCATATCCAGTATTTTAAAACTTTATAGGGAGACTTCAGAGTGAGATTTCTCATTTGTGATAAAGACCATCAGGATAATGACTTTTTAAAGGATCAACAAGCTTAATAACACATTTCTAGCTTGTGCAAAAATACACTTTGAGGATAAGATTAAAAAAAAAAAATTATTTAAAGGAAGGCAATGACATCGCCTGTAACAAACTAAGGAAAACTTACTGGTAGCAGATTCCTCTGAAGTGTTGGGCATAAAAGTAAAATATTAAAAAGGCAGCCATAAATGATATATGTGGTCCTTGTCCAAAAAGTAACAATATTCTGAGATTTCTGTAGTTCAGAATAGAGAGGATATTTCCAAACAGCCTCTGAGGTCCCAGGTCCGGGTCTATAGACTGAATAGGAATTTTCCTGGATGAAAAGGGTGTTTCATAGTATCCAGCCTTCTGCATTTGGAAACCAAGACATCAGGTTGCCCTTAGAATCACTGCACAGGTAAATTTAATATCAGCCAGTTTCAGCTTCTGTAAATTAGAATAGGCACATTAGCTAATACTAACTGTGGATCCAGGCCAGCTGTTGCCAAGCTTTTTCTATATAGCTTAATTTGCAAAAGTCTTTGCTTTTTAAATGTCTTTGTCTTTAACATTGTGTAAGCAATACTACCACTTGGTCAAAAGTACTAGCTAGCGCTTCCACAGATTTATCTATTAACCTGTTTACTGTGTTTGACTCTGTTAAATATACAAAGCTAGGAAAAGATTAGTTAAGGAAGGTTTTTTTATTGAAATTCTATGTTAAATTCCTTCCTGCTGTTGTTTCACCAAAGATGTCAGCCTATCTTTGTGGTGGAGGCTTCATCTTCATTCAGTTTACTGATTTATTTCAGTTATTTTGTGTGACACATAGAGGTTACATTTTCAGATAGAACAAAGTTTAATCTGATCTCTAACAACATAAGAGGATCTAGTATTCCTTTTTTCTCATGGAATTGTGTTATATGTACAGTTTTTATGGATGCTTTATATTTATTCTGTAAAGATGAGATTAATTTGCCACTTGGAAATGTGATATTTCTGTTGACTCACTCTTAGTGATACTCAAAATCCATTAATAACTAGAAAAAGAAAAAACCACCTTCCTTTGCTGTTTGAGATGTGTTTTCTAAACATTCCTTAAAAAAATACCCCTTGAAAATAAGTATCTTCTGTGCAATTGATTGTCAGTAAAAAAAGAAATGTAGTTATTTTCTGCATGTTTGCACTATTTTTTCTAACACTTTTTTTTCATCAGAAAGAGCAGGAAAAGAAAGAGTGAATGACAGCTTCCAAGATTTTCTTTGATACCAAGATAATTGTTACAAATGGAACTTTAGAGTTTATTGTAGCTTCTTACGAGCTGTATTATTTCCCTCAATTATCTTCAAGAATGAAAAAAAAAATCTCTGTGGCTGCCACATTTTTGTCTTTGAGAACTTGGCACCATAACAGTCCCTTAACTAAATTCTACCTTTGCCCAGATTTCTGTTGCTTCCTTAACATCTAGATTTACAGTGATTTCAGTAAAAATATGGGCAGTTACTCTTACCAGAAAACAAAGCAATAAATCTTATTTTGCATCATACTGTTAAAACGAGTATGTGATGCTGTTATTTCCCAAACAATAATACAGTGAAGTCACTTTGTTCACTTTGAATGACAATAGCATTTTTTTCACCAATATTTATCCCATAACTATGAAATTATACACATGAGTTAGATGAAATAAATGTAGATTCCAGGTGTATAACACCTAGGAAATTTAAAGAAGTGAGTTTTGGTTTGGTTTGGTTTGGGTTTTTTGGCTCTTCCAGAATGGAAAGGGAAATAGGTTTCTTTTGCTTGCTCTGAAAACCTTCAGACTTAGTCTGGCCTTAAGTATCTATATTTTTAGCTACTCATATTTGATATCCATCTTGTGCTATGCTTGAACATGCAAAAGATTTCTATAAGAAAGGACTCAAAACAATTGTCACTATGTAATAAAATTTAGAAGTATATATAGGAAAGTAATAAACATACTCTTTTTCATCTTTGGGCATCTATATAGTCTGTAAATACATTATATGTTTTTCTCTTGAAAATTCTGGCCAGTTCTGGAAAGCTTAAATAAGGATTTTAGCATACTATTGTAATTATTTAGCCTAACATCTAGCGGGAAGATGGAGAAATTTAGTATGTGTATGTTTCAGTACAAAATTTCACATAGTGATGATGTTTAGTAAGTCTAGAAGGAAAACCTCTTCCTTTTCTGGACATTTCACAGTTGTTTCTTTTCAAGACTTGTAAGACACAATGTACTTGTGTTTTACAGAATTTGACAGTAAACACTAGAAGCAGCTTGACAATCATTTGCTGCAAGCCCAGTGTTATACCTTGTCACTGAAACAGCAAGGCTGTCTTTAGCCTTAAGAATTAAATGATATTTTGTAAGTGTATGGCAGAAAAAAACCCTTCTTAGTCTCTTCTGAAACTTTTTTCCTATAAGTGATCTAAAAATGTTTGATGTTCATCTGATATCATTCATCTGGACTGTTAATCTGCACTGTGATCAAAATTCAATTAATCTACTTTTGTAAAGGTATCATATGTATCAATCAAGCATTTGAATTTTGATTTCTAGCTTAAAAAAAAAAAAAAAAAAAAAGTCTTCATCTCCTTGTCACAGATTGTCAGCCTCATTGAAGTGATGCCTGGATTCTTGTAATTACCCATTGCAAAATGCTCCAAAGTGTCATTTTAGTAAAGCAATGTAGCTTTTTCCTTATCAGAAAAGGTCAATTAGCAAGAGATGTCTATGCTGCTGAAGCTAAAATGGCTGTTCTGAGAGATTACCATTTTGCCGTTCTTTCAATTTCCTGAGTTTTTATTATAGTAGTGGAGTATTTAATTTTGATTCTTTGTTTTCTTATTCAGTGTATTGACTTACACCTTGCAATATGAATTAACAGTGAGAAACACCAGTAGATGCTGAAAAAAAAGTAGAGATAGATTGAAAGTTTTCTGGTAAGGTCTTTTTCCTTTGATTTCCTTGTTTTCTTATACCTAAGTCACCTATTCCTTCTTCTTCTAAGTCTTATCATACACTTTAATAAGGAAAAATAGCTTTTAGGTAAACAAAAACCCATGAAATTCAAGGGTTCTGATAGTCTAAATGTAATGTAAGCCTTGCAGCCAGATTTGAAGGTTCTCTTTTAAATGAATGGCATATTTGTTTGAAAATACAGTTTTGTTCTTCCAAATGCAGTAATCACTTCATGTTGAATCTATGGAATAGTGTCACCTGTGAGGGCAATGAAATCAACAAACAAAATCCTCAAGACAGGTCTCTCCAAGCTGCAAAGGTAGGAGATGGCATTTATTATGCCAGTGGTTATGACTGTGTGAGACTTGGATTCATCCTTTACCTCAGATATGAGATGTGGCACTCGGTTCGACCCAGAATATAGCAGCCAAGCCGAGTGAATCCGGCTCAGCATCCTGCCTCTGTTCCTGCAAGGATCGTTCTGCGAAAAATCCCTCAGATGCCAAATGATATGATGGCAGCATGTGTGGCAGATTTCTACCGTTGGGGTTTTTTGGGTTTTTTTTTTTTTAAGTTTTTTAGTTTGCTTTAGGTTTTTTATCACAGAAGGGTTTCAGTGATTATTCCTTTTTTTCTCCCCCACCTCTCCTTTCCAGAAGGGAACAGAAAGTTTCTTATAATTTCATTAAATGAAGTTATAACAGACACATGCCTTCGTTCTTTCATGCCCCCAAACTCATGCACTTCTGGATACAGGTTTAATCTCTGGTTAAAGGAAAATCTGTGGGAATTCCTTCTTAAAACGTTATTAGCCCATGATTTGAATAGTTACCAGGAACAGTTGCTTTATGACTAAAATGAGGATAGCTGCTTTGAGGCAAGGTAGCACAGTATTGTGATCGATGGTTATGTGTAACCACAAACTGAGAAAAAGTATTCACAGTTGCAAGCTAAACCAGATTGATTTTTCTTTTTAAAACACAGCCTAATTAAACAAAGAGTGTGTGGCGTAGTCAAGGTTTATGGCAGAATATCCAAAGCATCTGAGGTGATGAAAAGGAAAGCATGAAGCAGCCAAAGCCATCAGGTTATGTCAGATAGCCAGAAGGAAGAGCAGGAGAGCAGGGAGTGTTTGCAAGGGTGCTAGTGACCTGTGTGTCGAGAAGCCTGAGAAGTGCAAGAACGTAAACTGCCTGACTTTCAGAAGCCAAGGTAATGACAAACCCTGTGAAACTTGGGGGAAAAAATCCAAACAGAGAAATGCCAGGCTGAAAATGCCGCGTTGGGTTAGCATCTGAGAATACAATTTGAAGCTAAGCATGGAGTGTGAAATAGCAGTTGTCTGAGATGAATGAAATGCAAACACTAGTCATAACATAAAGAGCATTTTATTTTTCATTTTATTCAGTCTTTAAGATCGTAATTGTAAGTAGAGGGAATGTGAACACCCATTTACCTGGAATTAGGAAAAACATATGTGAATATTTGGCAGTAATACAAAATTATTTTGAGTTTTTAGATTCCTATACAGGCTTTTAACAAAAGCATTGCAAATGAACGGCCAGAATTATAAATCACAACTTCCTTTTCTTCCCCACAATACTTTTGGCCCAAGAAGAAATAAACTGGGCTGCCATCACCCTAAGGTCTACCAGCATATTGTGAAAACCCACTTTCACTAATAAAACCTTTAAAAGCTTATAGAATATCTTTAATATCACAGCACCTTGAAGAAATACTAACATAGATGACAATTTGATCTCACATAATTTGGAAGAGAAGCCCATTTTAAAAAATCAAAATAAATTTCAAATACAGAAAACAATTTTTGTTTTGGTCTCTTCTTCTCTGCTTCTATGTAATTTTCATTTATTTCTGTGTTTTATATATCCTGTTTTTCCTTCCTCTCCTCTTTTTATGCTTTCTTCTATGGATGTCTTCAAGTCAATGTGAATCTGTTAACTTCCGTGCTTCAGTTAACTTCTTGAACTTATGACGCTTTTATGGATCTGAAATCAAATCAGATGAATTTATCTACCTGTACTTACTAATAGCTCAGAAAAAAAGTGTTTTTAAAAGTATCTGTTTATCAACTGCAAACTGCAATAGTTCTGCACCTTGAGGGAGAATTTGGCAGACTTTACTAGAAACTTGACCTTGTATAAGCTTGCATAAAAAGTGGAAGACAAGTTATTTAAGTTTAATCTCACCATATGAGCAGAAGGCCAAATCAACAGCAAATATAAACTGGCATACTTCCAATGACTTTAGTGAAGCTCTACCAATTTAAACTAAGGACCCAATGCAGAGCTGTAACATGGCTACATACCCATCAGCATGGTGTCATGCTGTGCAACTCATGAACTGCCTCTCCTTTCTCATTAGAACAGTTCCACTGAGATAATTAATAACCTCATGAAGAGGACAATCTATTTGTTACTTCTATGATGAATTCACAGAGAGTTTTTGTGATACACAAGGGTTTTATTTATCATGTAATATAAAAATATATGCAGTCTGTGCGTATGTACCAGTAAGTTACCGGGTAATGTTTGTTTTAATTACTTAGGATTACACAGGTGCCACTTTGCTAAAGCTTTTAAAGAGCTTGCCTACACTTAGTAGGAATTACAATCACTTTAATATAAAGGAGGGTACACCAAAGAAGTAAAAGTGTCAGTGCTGGTATCATTTTTCATGAGGTGAAGTCCATAAGCAAGCCTTGGTATCGCATAACTGGAGAAAGTAAAACACACAAACCACCCCCACATCCCCCCAAAAAAACCAGACAATGGGAAAAATTGGCATCTGAAAATTTAGCTGGATAATCTCCTTATGGTACCCACCGGTATATTGACATTAATGTAAAAAAAAAATCCTAGAAATCTTTACATGAAGCTCAGTGTATAACACAGAATTGTCACAGGGTGAAGCCTACCTGAAAGCACAGCCCAGACAAATGAGATGTTGACTGCATCTGCCCAGCTCTAGCTAACTGGGTTAATAATGACCTAAAAAGCCAAGCAGGAATAGATTAATTTTGTTCTACTGCTGCTGTTAATGTCTAACATTTTATAACAAAATTAATAAATAAGATAGTAGCCCTCTTTATTAGATCAGAGAGGGTGGAGAACACACCAGTGGTCCTCCAAGAGGATGCAGAAGGTTGGGCCCAAAATGGAGCCAAGACCCATTGCGGCCAGACCACCAGATGGGACCCAATGGCTGGAGCGGAGGGAGTGGCTGGAGCAAGGGTCCCAGTCCTGGTCCCAGTCCTCTGGCTTACTGTGCCTGCCTGAGCTGGTGTGGAGTAGCAGGAACCTTGTTCCCATGAAAGTGTGGTGCGTGTGTGGCAGACTAGAAATGAGAGAATTGCAATTGCTGTCCCCCACTGAGCCCATTCTGCTCTGTGAGTGGGTTTGAGATAACATGTCCTTGGGTGGTGGGGTTCTGTTCTTGTGGCCACCCCACCTCAGTTCCCCTGCAACAAGAACAAACAGAAAACATGAACGCTGTCACCATATCAGTTAGCTGTTCCTGCACTATTCTCACATGAGTTTTCAAACAGAAGATCTTACTTTTCATTTGCTGGTATGGAAGGATACATAACAAGCAATTTGTGGTAGATATTGTTAGTGAAGTAGAGTCACAGTAATCATCACCTCCTGCTGTCTCTGGCTTTTGGGAGCTCTGCTTTTCACGATGCCCGGTAGATACAAGGTGAGTTCTGCTGTATCCGGCTTCCTGATTCTTATTTTTCTGATTTCTTCATATTGTTGAGTGATTTATTTCCAGTTGGGGCAACAAATTCTCTTTCTTCCAGAGTTGTCATAAATTTCTTGCTGTACACTTGCTTGTTTGGTTGGTGACATGTAGCAATATTTATTCTGCATTCTGATACTTCTATTTGTCCCCTAACTTCTTCATACTCCCTTTCAAACCTGAAGTGTATTGAACTTTTGCTCACTGTACATCATATGCCAGAAAAGGTGGATGACAATTTTGCAAAGCTGAGCATGGAGGCTGGCACTGTGAGAGTAGGTGGGCTTGTGGACAAACATCATCTTCTTATGAATGCATTGCATATCAATAGCTGTCATATAAGATTTTTTTCCTATTGTTTATGTGAAGCTGGCTAATGTTCAGCATAAATATTCAGAGACTCTGTCTATGCCTTTCTAGTCGTAAATGAAGCTCAGAGATTTAAGAAATAACTATTAACTTTATGCACTGGGCTCTTGGTTTTGTTTTTCCATCTCACCAAGACACTTCATGACTAGTGATACAACATAGCTCTGAAGAATGAATGAAAAAGCTCTATTTAAATCATAGAAAGGGTGATGATAAGAGAAAAGCATTTTATCAGTCAGAAAAGGGGCAATTTGGGGAATCATATCTAAGAAAACAGAACAAAAATGGGGATTTATTGTGGTCCAATGGCAGCTATACATATACCTTTGATATACATGGTATGAAATCTTCATGGTAAAGATAGAGATAAGGTATGTGACAAATTTTTTTTGAGACAGAAAGAAAGGGAAAACCTTGGTCTTGTTACAATTAGCTGCTTTCAGATGACACCCAAATAGGTATAAGCAATATGGTAAAGAAAAGAAGGAAAAGAAAAGAAAAGAAAAGAAAAGAAAAGAAAAGAAAAGAAAAGAAAAGAAAAGAAAAGAAAAGAAAAGAAAAGAAAAGAAAAGAAAAGAAAAGAAAAGAAAAGAAAAGAAAAGAAAAGAAAAGAAAAGAAAAGAAAAGAAAAGAAAAGAAAAGAAGGGAAAGGAAAAGGGAAAAGGGAAAAGGGAAAGGGGAAAGGGAAAAGGGAAAGGGAAAAAAATATCACCTTCTCAATTGTAGCTTTCAATAAATCTTACCAAAAATTAATTCAGTTTTAGGATCAGAAATCTTTTGTCAGTTTTAATTAGATTGCAAATCCCCTGGAGACTCCATACCTTGCCAAGACCTGTATTTTTAGGCCTAGATCCTGAAAGCATATGGGTGTTCACCTTCACATGACTATTACTGTGATATTCAATGAATGTCATGGATGATTCTTTATGAAAATTATGCAGTGAAGTAATTTGCACAGCTGCAAATCATTTTATATAACTTCCATTTATGGTCTGCCTCAAGCAGAGTCAAGGGTAACACCAAGAATATTGAAACCTGCATGAGGTTCCTATGTGAGGGTAGTATTTTGCAGGGGAGGTAAATAGCTTGGGATTTTTGGAAATTCTCTTAGCTTGCTTGACAGTAGCATGTTTAGGTTAATGAGAACACTGAATATCTATCTGAGTATGTGCTGAAAACCTCTTGTTCTGATAAAAGGAATTCTCTGCTTATGGAATAGGTGGTGGTAGGAGAGATCCAGAGGCTCTTGGATCAGTGACAGCTGAAGGAGAGCCAGAGTCTACCTGAGAGCAGTTGAGTTTTTGGATGTGGCTGGGAGAGGGGAAGAAAAAGCGTGGAGGTGTTTCCAGGTGATTGCAGGGTGCATTGGGGAGCTCATCTCCCACAGCGTCTGGAAGGTACCTGGGCTCTTTATAGGTTTCTGTGAGTCAGGCAAGAGAAGGGACAGTGAAAGACAAATTTGGGCCAGCACTAAGCACACTCAAGAGTCTGTGGTCCCTTGCTCATTTCTGCTACCGTGGCTGCTGGTGTCATCCAAACCATATTCTGCCTTCCTGCTGAGTCTCTATTAAAAACACATTCAGAAAAACCTGCTAAGTTTTCTTGGCCAGCAGGCAGAAAGTGGCTTTATATTCTAAAAAGACAAAACTGAAAGAAAATTCCTTCCGCTTCCCCTGTTTTGCCTGGGTGCATAATGGAATACATGGATACAGAAGGAAGATATCAAATAGAGTTTGATAATCGGCCTTATCAAGTATCGATGTGTCTAGTTAAGCACACACATGATTCTGTTTCTGGAGTTCAAGCTGGAACTACTTTTATATTGACTTATGCAGTCAGGCCTTTAGCCTGATTTTACTTGTAGACAGTAACATAAATATAAATAATAAATATTACTGCTAATATTCCATTCTGCAGCACAAGAGTCATAGTTAAATGCATTAAATTCCATCCAAGTGTGCAGATGTGAAAAATATGTTCAACAAGTGATCCAACCATTGAAGATTTAAGAATATAAGAGAGATGTTAAACTACTAAAATTTGAAATGCTACAATGTTATAATATCATTTAAATTCAGAACAATTTCATTTGACAGCATTCAGATCTGGAGCAGAATATATATTGCAATTGTTAAGTGAAACCATTTGCAATTAGAATAGGCTGAAAAAGAGAAGAATTGCCATGTTTAGATATAAGAAAGATAAGGATTTGATTGTAACGGATTTACACAGTTTTGAAAACAAATCCTTTGAGATGTGTTTCTTGTAACACAGTCCTCATTGGCAACAGTCATGCAAGAGCAGTGGTCAGTAAAGCTGGGAGGTGGCAGGACATGGGACTTCACATGGGTGGGGGTAAAAGGCAGGCGTGAAAGGCACAGGGCAAAGCTAGAATGGCTGAGGAAGGTTTCCAGTTTTTCATGTTTGGCTTCCCACATCAGGCTTGCCAGCTGATACGCGATGCTAGACTTGTGATACAAAGTATGTGGTAGAAACAGACAAGGAGAGAAGGAAAGATATGCAGGCTTTGGTATTAAAGGACGTGCCACTGTTAATGTCTGGGGCAAAAATAATTCTCATACCCTTTGCACAACCCCAAAAGGAATAAAAAGAAACTTTCCTTAGTGTTTAAGACCATAAAGTCAAATAATATGGGATTAGCTGTAGCTCTTCTTGGACCAAAACTAATTTCCTTTGGAAAAAAAAAAAAAAGAAGTTCAACAAAACCCATGTAAAATTCTTCTATTTCAAATTTCAGAATGAGATTGTGTCCTTATGTTCCTGAAATATATTTATCATGGAGAACTGCATCTTTGATTGTGGCAGTTCATATAGTGAAATTACTTATATTTTCATTGTGTTTCTTCTATCAGCTGGAAGTCAGTGAAAGGTAATAAAATCAGGATGGTGGAAGTTAGCAAACAAAATCAGAGGTTATGCCATTCCAGGTGTTTTAAGTGCAACTCATTCCTGAAAGAGAAAAAAAAAAAAAAAAAAAGCCCCTGCCATTTGAACCTGGAGGTTGTTAAGCTTCGTTGATTCTTTACTGTTCCTTGCAAAGGTGCAGCTGGGTGAAAATCAGGACTACAACATCACTTGTGATTGTGAACATGCCAATTACTTTTTCCTGTTTTATTTGGGGGAGTGGGTTGGGGAGAGGGGTGTGTGTTGGGGTTTTTTGTGTGTTTTGGGTTTTTTTCCCTTGCTCATTTTCTTCACTAAGATTTTCAGCTGGCTGTGCTAAAAGACAAACTGGTTTTTGATACTTTGCTACTAGTTAGTACATTTCCATTCAAATAATAAATATATTGACAGCAATAATAACAATAAACTGTTCAGAGTAAGAAATGTATGGAGATGAGCTGTGAGGAAGAAGCAATGGACTAGTCCAGCAGACAATTTTACTCGTCAGCCAGTAAAATGGTGTAAACTGAGGTCAGGCAGTAGTGTACAAAGGCCCAAAATAAAGCTAATACGTTACTTTTGGTACTACAGGAAAAAAGAGTCCAAGCCGTGAAACCAAGAAACTGCCTTTGTCTCAGCACTGGAGGGAAAAACTAAAATCTTTTTTTTTGGACACTGGCTCAGCAGCTGGTGCCTGAGGAAAGACTGCGGAGAGCCAGCGGCCAGGAATGAGCCGGCTGCCCTGCGGCCAGCGGCCCGTGGTCGCTGAGCTCTCCTTGTCTGTGCTGAGCTGGGCCTTAGGGGGAAAGGCTGGGGCAGAAAAGGAGTTGCTTTGGGATACTGAACTAAGGGAAGAAAGAAAGAAAGAAAGTGATCTTTATATCAAGAAATGCCTCCTGGTTTTTGTGCCTTCGGTTAAGGGTACAAACTCTTTTCACTCTTTGTTTTATTAAGACTTCATCAAAGACGTACTTCACTAACAGAATCAATTTTCCCAGCTAAGAAAGACAATCCATTAGATCAAAAATACTCAGTTTCTTGGGACAGGAAGCAATGAAACTGGTGTTAGCAGTGAGATCCTTTTTTCCAACGAAGCAGACTGTGTGTTCATATTGCTGTCGAATCAATATGCAATAAATAATGGAGATGCTTATAGATATAAAAATAGCCAAAAGGAATTGATAGAAGACCAAAAGGAATTAAAACAAGACTTAAAACCGAGCCAGGAGACTCCACAAAATGAATTAAAGCAACATCTGGAAACTTCCCAAAAAGAATTGACTATGAACTATTGTTAGAAATGATATCTTTGTCTGAGTAACAACTACAAAACTCTGTCTGGTCTGATACAATGGAAGGGAGCCATGAACTGACTGCCCCAGACCAACAGGTTTTCCAGGACTAGAGGAGACCAGGAAAATTTTGTCTAACTGGAAATTTGCGAAGAGAAACGGCACTCAGGTATTTGGGTAGTTAAACAATAGCCTTGAGAAGAAAATTAAAGGGACTGTAGAAGACAACTGTCTGGGTGAGGGGTGGGGTTGGATGAGGTGGTGATTGAGACAGGACGTTTGCTGAAGTTTTTCATCCTGTTTTTACTCAAAAACACCTGGAGGGGAGAGGTTGGGTTGGCTCAGCTCAGACAGTACAAGCCTTCACCCCTGTAGATTTGAGGGAAAACTCCCTGGGAAGCTTATTTGGCACAGTTCAACATCCTAGTCCAAATGAATAGTTGGGGAGATGAACAGATGAACAACATATGGTCGGAGGCAGGGAGCAGTTGTGAGAGGCACTGTTTGCTCTGAACCCATGGGCACGTTTCCGTGTTAGCGACTGGCTGTCTCGTCTATTCCCCCCTCCCCTCCATCAGTTTCTTCTAAACACAATTCTTAAGGACATTTGAATAATTTTGGATAGCAGAAGTAAAAATTCAGGCCGTTCAAATTACTTGCATGTAGTGAATTGCAGCCAAGCAGCTGTGCTCCAGTCAAAAACGTATGGACCTGATCCAAAGCCTGGTTAAACCCCTCTTCTGCCTGCCGCAATGCCTGCTTTTACTCCTCCTTACCAGTGATGAGAGCAGAGCAGGTGTAAAGCCTCACTTCATACTGCTGAACATGGTTAACATTTCTTCAGGCTACAACTGTCTCCCTGCACAGGTGCTGCGCAAAGGCTGGATGCTGAGAGCCAACATGGTCTCTGCTCTTCCTTCAGCAGCACGCTGTAGTTTAAAAAGTCAATCCCAAAGGGATTATGAAATTTCTTCCATGAAAAATTGTGTTTCTTTAAGCAGTGCTCAGAATGCTTCCAACATCTTTAGCTGACCCCAGGATGATGAATGAGGTCAGCTTGCTTAAGTCTATGTTACATTATGTTACTGCAGCTCAATAAACACACTTAAAGGAAAATCTTGTTTTCATAATAGAAAAAAATGAAATGCCTTTCTGATATGGCTTGCACCGTTTCAGGTCACCCTGTTCTCTCTGCCGTTTATTGAACTGCATTAGCATCACCTTCAGAGGAAGCAGGTCACCCTTCCTTTTATGTGAAGATTCAAAGTGATGAAGTGAAAAGGGTGGGTGAAGCAAAACCAAAAATTACAATTAGTTTAAGTGCTGCTCTTAGAGCATTCCAGTCAAAATAGAGAACTGAAAGGAAGAAATAAGTGGGAGGAGGAGGGAAGAGCTCTAAGCTAAATGATGTTTTGATTTAAGTTTTAGTGCCTAAGAACAAGACAAAGAAACTGGGATATGACTGGTGTGAAACTGTCTCACCCAATATACCTTTTTTATCTAGAAATAATCATAGGTAGGTAGTCTACATGATTGAAATCCATCCTGAAATTTGTTCTTCCAGAGATATTTAACCTCTCTTCTTAAATGCAAACTTTTAATTAATGAAACTATGATTGTTTTCATCAGGGAATTTGTCTGAGAAAAAAAAAAAAAAAGTGGCAGAATTATGTCCTCTATGCTGCTTTTCCTATTAAGTGACAATAGTACTAAAGAAGATAACTAGTAAGATCCTCTCAACCTTCCTTTATGAATATGCTTATTTTGACCTGCCCCCTCTTCCTCAGGAAGACCATTGTTTTCAAAATCCTCATTTTGCAAAAAAATCCCTTTCACCTGCGTGGATCATTATTTTCCAAGTCTTTGATGGTTTTGTGAATGCACTGCAACATATAACTTGACCCTATTAAGAGGGAATATGTTTGGAAAGCCATTATTAACGCTTTCTTTTCTGGGGAAAAGCTTAATATTTTTTTTTTTTTTTTTCCCTGATTATATATCTTTTTCCTAACTGCTCATTGTAGCATCTCTACTCTTAAATCTATTAACAACATTTGCCTATTTGTCTGTTCATACTTGAAATAATGTGTGGAAAAAAAATCATTAAAAAAAAGCCTGTGTAACAAGGATCGATTCATGTGACAAAACCAGTATACAAACGAAGACCACAGGCTATGGATCTAGGCAAGACAGTGCAGTTCAATCTACAAGAAGCAGATAAATAAGTATCTTTATACAAAACTGCATTATCATAGCAGATTGATATAATTAGGATGTCTGTGGAACTTCCTCACTTTTTTCTTCTCTCCTCATGATTGTTTTTATGGCAGGCAGCATTTCAGCAGTTCTGTGAGATATGGAGATTCTTTAAGATTCGATCAAGCCATTTACATCACGGAGTCCCTCAAAAAGGTGGACTTAAAAAAATGGGAGGGATAGCCACTTTTAAGAGCAAAGAAAATATAAAGAGAGAAGAGGATATTTTAGGTTTTGGGGGTTTGGGGTTTTTTTTGGTTTTGTGGTTTTTGGGGGTTTGTTGTTGTTTGTTGTTGTTGTTTTTAGGATGCATAGGGCTGCTCAGCTTCTGAATTGGCTGCCAAAAAGTACAGTCTGGGAGCTGACTGGTAATCATGTTACACATGAAGTTGATAATCAAGTATTTTCATATACTGTTGAAAAGTATGTAAGAAAAATGAAAGGAGTATTCAAAGAGGAAGAAAACACAGTGTGTGGTCAGGTGACTAGAAAATGCTTATTTTTACTTAAACTCTTGTGTTGATTTATTTAAGCATTCAGCTGCAGGATTGTGTCATGTATACAATAGCAAGAGAGGTTCTATACAGTCAGCCTGATTGTCCATGCTGAATGAAATCCAGAAATGAAACATGTCAAATATATTAAAATCTGAACTGGATTTCTAATATATGTAGATTTTTAACAGATATGTAACAGTATGAACAATGTAAAGCTGCACTCTTCTTTATACTAATCCCACTTTAGCTGGGAGAAGAAACATTTTCCCCCTAAACTGAACGACACCACTTACAACCATGTGAGGTTGCCATCATGTCATGGGGTGGAATGCGAAAGGGAGCAATGGGACTTACCTTTTTCTTTGTCACTATGCATTGTTGGAACATGGCACTGCATGGCAGCCAGCTTGCTGGTGTCAGATTGAGAGTGCAGGAAGCAGGGCTCTGAAGTCAGGGTCTGACAAGAGGAGGGCATGCTCATTTCCCTGATAAATCCATTTCTTGTCCAGAATACACCTGGTGGCTAACCAGCACCTGTTTTCTCTACTGCATAAGAAAGAAAGTTGCCTACTGAGGGTGCATGGTAGTCCCTTGATTCAGCAGGGATTAGTCAGAGTCATGATCTATTGTGATTCTAATATCATTACATTTGATATATTATTATTATTATTATTATTGCTATAATTATTTTATTATTATTTTTCATTATTATCATTTCATCACTATTACAAATATTATTACTATCAATACTATTATCACTATTATCATTACCACTATTATAACTATCATAAATATTATCACTATTATTCATATTCACATTCACAATAGTATTAATATTTATTGGTATTGGTATTAGTATTAGTAGTTTGCTGCACCTTAGACCTTGTCCCATCAAACTCTGCAATACTGGTGCCATTCAAAATTCCCTACAGTTCTCCTCACTGCGTATCCCGTAGATGGTACACACAAGTGGGTAATTTGTTTGTATCTGATATTGCAAAGGAACTGGAGATTATGCACTGTATTGTGGAATTGTAAAATGGTTAAAGCTCTGGTGTTATAATGGAAAATAATAAAAAAAAAGGAAATAACTGGAAAACATTTTTTTCCTATCACATTAGACAGCCAAGGTTTGAGACCACCATTCTAAATAAACTACAAATGCTGGTTATCCGTGATTAAGGACTACATCTTCATTTATGAGCATTAAGCAAGCTGCCCCTGAAAAGAAATATTAACACTAATTTCATATATTTTGAATTTTCTTTATGATGTACAAAGATACCTAATGAGAACATGATGACAACTTTATCTCAGAGACAGATATGGCAAAATTCATTTATCAGCTTTCCTTCTGCCAAATATAAGGAGGATCATGACAGCTTCTTAGAGCTCACAGATCTCAAAAATTAAAGTTGATGAATAAAGGAAATTAAGAAGTCACTATTTTAAAATAGCAATATGCCAGAATTTGATAACAAGGGAAATAGTGTAAGTAGTCAAAATATGGAATTTATTATTTTTTTCTACTAGAAGTAAGAAAAGCTTTCAGTGAATTTTGTAAACACACTTTTTTTCAGGCTTTTGCTTGTTCTTGAATATTAATGTCTTCATTTTGAAATGTTTCTCCCTCATTTAATTAGGCACTAATATACAGCAATCAGCAAGGCTAGTTTTTACACAGCTTCAGGTCTTTCAGGTGTTTAAGTGTGCTTGGGCGAGAGAGTAGTTTCTTCTTGAAGATAATATATTAGGCATGTTTGTGCAGGAATCTCTAAGCTGAGATCTATTTCTAGTTGTGCTGTGCAATAATGGTATATTTAACACTGAAAATAAAGAAGAAGGTGCCTACGTTTCTTCATAACCTTCTTGTAATATTTGGTTTAGGACGATGATAGAAAAATAAAGCTCAGTCATATTAAAAACTGATATAAATATTTTTGATGCAGAGATTAGGAAATACAGTATGCAGTCTTTTAGGGGGTATTATGTGAGGTATGAAATTTTCAGTGTAAAATGTTGTCATATGAGACCCCTTTTTGTGCCTTTTCTAACATCTCAGATTGTTGGGGTTTTTCCCTTAGAACAGAAAGACTCAAACCCACCCTGCCTCCCTCTGGTTTGTAGTAAGCCCGTGAAAGATTCAGCTTT
Organism: Falco rusticolus; assembly: GCF_015220075.1. Lineage (NCBI taxonomy): Eukaryota > Metazoa > Chordata > Aves > Falconiformes > Falconidae > Falco > Falco rusticolus. The sequence continues at coordinate 125,033,037 of NC_051187.1, forward strand.
ATACATGCTCAGCTTATTGAACAATAGATTTTCTAACTATTGCTTGCACCAGTTGCTATCCTAGAATGAACTTTCAGAGTTCATTCTAAGCCTAAATCGCTAGATAGAGTCTGTTTTCCTGTACCTGAACTAGAAATATGGGTTTGGATTATTTAGATCCCACAGGTAAGTTTTTTCCAAACCTAGGTCTGTACTGGACAGATGCCTAGAGGTGGTATATTACGTTATAACTTCAGCAGTTTATGGGCAACGTGATTCTAAGACAGACTTCTGAAAAGCAAACTGCTGGGTATGGCAAAACATAGAAACATTTCTGAGGAATGGGGACTCCAAAGCCCAAACGACACTGCTTTGTTATGTACATGAAGATTTTTGAAGAAAAAAGTGGGGCTTCCAATGTGGGCTTTCAGATTTTTCTTGTATCTTTGTAAATACAAGCAATACGTGTTGAATGAACCCCAGAATTCTGAACCAAACTAGGATACTTTTCCTCCCTCTGTGGGCAGTAATCGTTATTCAGGCTGTGTAAGCAACCAAATGTGACCATAGATCTCCCTGAATGATTTCTCCTAACCTTTATTTCTACCAACAGATTATCAAGCAGCTTCTTTGACCATCCTACTTGCCAGACAAAGCCTTATACTATGAAGGTTAATACAGCCTTCAACATTTTCAGCAACACAAAAGAAATCCCGAAGAAGTCCAATGGTGAGTATAATTGAACAAACAGAAACTGCCTTTCTCAATCTCGATCTTCAGGTTCAGAGTTGATGGATTCTGTTCCTGTTCCATCTGACATCCCCCTGATGAAGACATTTTTATTTGAAACAGATGCTTGCCTCTCTTTATCTACCTCGTCATGATAGTTTTCACTTTCACATTCATTGCTATCTCTGTCTAACTTGGCCGGGGACTTACAGAGAATTTGTTGTATCACCACAGTTTTTGTATATATCACCACAGCAGATTCCTGTGTTTGCCTCTCTTTTTCTATTGCTACTTTTAATTACAGCTACTCCTGCAACAGGCTGTTTATCCTCCATAAAACAGTTAAACTCATTTTTCTTACTGAATTGTTTATAAAACCGCTAGAAGAAAATTGAGACAGGGTTACTTTTTTTTCTAAAAAGTCAATTAAAATTGTTCAGGAAAATGGAAGACATCTGGGTCCCGTTTGAATTTAATAATAGGGCTCATATGGTAATAAATATCTGCAAGCTTTCATTGCAGATGTAAACGTATGTATGCCACAGAAGTCTGAAATAACTCCAGCACATAACCACAGCAATTGTATGTTTAAACACTGATGATATTAATTGATTTATACCTGTACAGTCACCTTAATTACCATTTTTTCATTCCAATTAAGTCAATTCTGGCATTACCTTGTGTCCTAGAAAAACTCGCAAAATTTATCTTTGCTATATAACACTCTGCCAAACTTAATCTTATATTGGCACTGCCAAATTTCATCTTGTTTCATGACTCAAAGTTTATAACTGATAGCTCTCTGATAGCTTGGACAGTTATGGTCATCTAACCACACTTAAAACAAATTTTACGTTACGGGCATTTATGAATGGTTATCAATGGACAGTTCTTTTTAAAGGCTATGCTAAAAGTACCTCTAGGAAGGAGAGAAAAAATGGCACATGGGAGAAATAATTTATTCATTTCACCAGTAAAATTACTTCTTATAATTGCAAATTTGAGATAAGGTTACAATATCTAAACAGGCTTGTGATAATGCATTTGGTGATAATATTTATCTTGAGGTTCTGCAATGCATATATGACTGTCACAGTATAGCACAGAGTCCACTTCAAGGTATAAGCTGTTTATGTCAGGCTTCAGAAGATCTTGTAAAAGAGCTGAAATTAGCTTGTGTTGTCATCAGTCTTTTCTCATACACAGAATGTGTACGCAATCCCTGGTTTTAGGGCACACATGTCCAAAATGTGTGTTTCCAAAGAGGGGTTCATCAACGCTGACACCGCAGGCTAATCAGACTGAAGTATCTTGGGTCTTCCAAGGGATTTAATATGATCTTGCTTCCAAGGGTACTATGAACACACCCAAATACTTCTTAATAAGGTTAGTCATGAAAAAAAATCAACAGTGTAGTTCTGTCATTAGCATCTGGTTTCTTTTAGCTAGTTTTTAAACTATTGTTAAATTATATGCAAAGATGATGCTTTTTTTCTATTTTATTTATGTGTTTTGATCTTATGTTATAGGCTACTCTTTTGTAAACTGGTATTTTCTCAACTGAAACTGCACTTGTTTTTCTATACAGATGCTCATAACATTTACAGTTTTACTACTTTGCTTCTCTATCGAGTACTTTAATTTAATTAATGAACTCTTCTTCCTTTCTAAAGGTTTTAGCAAACTTTTGCCAGGTCTCTCACTGTTTTCTTTTCAACACGTTCAAGTATATTCTGAAGGGGTTTAATATTTCTCTGGCCATTACTTCTTCAGCCTGAAGTGAAGGCAATTATTTTGTCCCTGAGGACTGTTTTAAGGGTTTCCTACAACCATTACCAGGGACATCTCTTGATTCTTGCTAATTTGCAGGTATTCTTTTCATTCCCATTTACATGACATGTTTGAAAAGTGAAACTCCTAAAAGAAATATGCTAAGCTGCCATGAGCAGCTTGTGCTTTTTGTAATATTTTTGTGATGGGGAAGTGATATGACAGAAACACATTCTTCAGTATATTATAGTGTAGATAAGTTCAACAGAAGAGAAGTCTATTTTGGACTTCATCAAAAAGAAAATATATTTTCTAGTGCAACACTGCTGTGTCTCTAGAGATTTGTCAGGCCGTTTATTAGAAGGTGACTGTTCTGAGCTTTTTCACATTCAGTTTTAAGCTCAATTAAAAGCTTCCACTCATATGCTTTGGAACAGATCAGGCAGGATATTGCAACAGGTAATATCTTAAGTGTTTTGGGGGTGCAGGTGTTTGATGGAGTTGAGGAGGGAGTGGACAGTGTTCAGATTCCTCAGCTGCAGGACAGTCAGGGGCTTTCTATATGGGGGAAACATCCTTCTGCTATCCATCTGCAACCATGCGCACAGTGTTTCCTCTTCTGAATCTTTTTTGAATATGGCATGTGTCTGTACCATATAGGATAAATGGGCCCTGAATGCCAAATGCAAATGTGGATTTAGAAACTTAGGAGTATAAATAGTAAGAATTATCTGAGAATTCAAGCATTCTGAATGCACATCCAGAAGAGTAATTTATTTTACTAGACATGCAAATCTAGGTTAGTTTGAACACCTAGGACATGTAATAGAGAACTTGATAGCAGCAGATTTTTGCCTACTGCTGCTATATGTATTTATCCATTTGAACAGTTCTAGCAAGGATTTTCAACAAGAAAGGGGAAGAGAGAAGAAAGGGGGAAAATGTATTTCCTTTCTCAGTATAAATAAAAGGAAAATCCTAACAGAATTTATAAACATTTGTAAAATTATGCTTCAGTAAGTGAAATCAGTAAGTGAAGTTTCTTTGTATAGGCTGCCCATTAGTCTGTATGAGAAAACTGGGTTGAAAATAGAAAAAAACCAAAATAATTTAAAATTCAACATATGTTCTGGTATATATTTGGGTTTTTCTCTTCTTTAGACTGGCAATATCTTCAAGGAAAGAGAAAATGTGTTATTTGGAACAGCATTTAAAAATAACAGAAGAGTTAGAGGAAAAGCAAATGAAATCAAAAAGATGGAGAGTCTATTCCTGTCACACTCTGTGAGACTGTATGTCATCAAGGAGCCGTGTTCAGGCACCTAAGACTTTGCCAAGCTAACCAGTCAGACTGGAATTTTTCATGCTGAATGCTTGTTGCAAAGTGAATTTGTTCGGATTTTGCCAGCCAAAATAATAATGGCTTAGCTCTTTCCAAGAATGATACCAGTAAAAAAATCTGTTGGCTGTCCCACACTGAAAAAAAGTTAATGACCTTTTCTTTGACCATCTTTAGGTAAACTCATGCTTTGAACTTGATAACTGGTGAACTATTACAACAAGTGCTCCAGCTACACAACCCAAGTTGAAGAAGGCAAAGGGCGGGACTGGGATACTGAAGAACTGCCTGCTGTAAGAGAAGATCGGGTTTGAGACCATCTAAAGAACCTGAAGGTGCGTAAGTCAATGGGACCTGGTGACATGCATCCATGGGTCCTGAGGGAACTGGAGGATGAAGTGGCTAAGCCAACATCCCTCATATTTTTTGAGAAGTTGTGGCAGTCCACTGAAGCTCCCATGGACTGCAGAAAGGGAAACATAACCCTCATTTTTTTAAAAGGCAACAAAAGGAAGGCACAGGAAACTACAGGCCAGTCAGTCTCACCTTGATGCCCAGCAAGATCATGGAGCAGATCCTCCTGGAAACTATGCTAAGGCACATGGAAAATAAGGAGGTGATTTGTGACAGCCAGCATGGCTTCACTAAGGGCAAATTGTGCCTGACAAATTTGGTGGCTTTCTATGATGGGGTTACTATGTTGACAGATGAGGGAAGAGCGACTGATACCATCTACCTGGACTTGTGCAAAGCTTTTGATTCTGTCCCACGACAACCTTGTTCTAATCTGGAGAGACATGGATTTTATAGATGGACCACTAAGTGGATAAGGGATTGGCTGGACAGTCACACTTAAAGAGCTGTCAATGGCTCAGTGTCCTATTGGAGACTAGTAATGAGTGGCATTCCTCAGGGGTCTGTACTGGGAGAAATGCTGTTCAACATCTTTGTCAGTGACATAGACAGTGGGAATGAGTGCATCCTCAGCAAGTTTGCTGATGACACCAAGCTGTGTGGTGTGGTAGACACACTGGAGGTAAGGGATGTCATCTTGAGGGACCTTGACAGGCTTGAGAGGTGGGGCCATGCAAACCTCATGAAGTTCAATCAGGCCAAGTGCAAGGTCCTGCATGTGGGTTGGGGCAACCCCCGGTATCAATACAGGCTGGGAAGAGAGTGGATTGAGAGCAGCCCTGAGGAAAATGACTTGGGGGTGCTGGTGGGTGAAAAGCTCAACATGGCTCAACAGCATGTGCTTGAGACCAGAAAGCCAACCATATCCTGGGCTGTATCAGAGGAAGCCAGTAAGCAGGTAAAGAGAGGTGATTCTCCCGCTTTGCTCTGCTTTTCTGGACCCCACCTGGAGCACTGTGCTCAGCTATGGAGCCTCAAACATAAAAAGTACATGGACCTGTTGGAACAAGTCCACAGAAGGGCCATGAAGATGATCAGAGGGCTGGAGCACTTCTCCTGTGAAGCAAGACTGAGAGAGTTGGGGTTGTTCAGCCTGGAGAAGAGAAGGTCCTGGAGAGACCTTATAGTGGCCTTTCAATACTTAAAGGGGGCTCATAAGAAAGATGGGGACAGACTTCTGAGCAGGGCCTGTAGCAACAGGGCAAGGGGTAATGGTTTTAAATTTTAAAAGGGTAGATTTAGGTCAGATATTAGGAAGAAATTCTTTACTGTGAGCATGGTGAGACACTGGCATGGGCGGCCCAGGGAAGCTGTGGGTGCCCCATCCCTGGAAGTGTTGAAGGCCAGGCTGGATGGGGCTGGGAGCAGCCTGGTCTGGTGGAAGGTGCCCCTGCCCGTGGCAGCAGGGCTGGAGCTAGATGGCCTTTAAGGTCCCTTCCAGCCCAAACCATTCTATGATTCTGTGATTGCAAACACACACCCCTGGAACCCCCAAAATGCTACAGTGTCATTTATACATAGTGTGGTCTGTCTGAGTCATACTATATATGAAGGGAAGAAAAAAATTCTAAGAAAAATCCTAATGTTTCTGGGAAGCTTTAATAAAGTGTGTCTTGTATGACATGAATTCTTTAATTCTTCACGTATATACATTACTGAAAACTCATACATGTATGTCAATTCAAATACTACGGAAGTGCTGAAATTGGGAAGCAGCTTTTTACTGATTGCTTCTGTATCCACACTGAGTTTAGCAATAAGTAATCAGACAAGTTGCTTTTTATCTCTTTCTGTTGTATGAAGTGTGAGAGGAGGTCAAGGGACAATTATTTAGGTCCATTTTAAAGAATTGCCTTCTTTCATCTCATCATTGTGGTTATAAATTGAATTTGTATTTCCTGTTTATGCACAGCTTCCTTGGAAGGTCAGGGCAGGCATATTATATTAACTAGAGCTGTGCAAAAGATTGATTTTTCGGTTTGTTGGCCCAAACAATGAATAAATACATGTAATGGATCAAAGGAAACAAAACATTTGATGTTATTGTTGGCTTTTTAACATTTAAATTAAATTGGAGAAACTATACAAGTAAAATGCAGTTTCAAAATGAAGCATTTTTGCCCACTGTAATATTATAACCCCTTAAGAAAGGATATTTTTTATTTTGGTCTGGCACTGAAATTTCTTTTCTGTGCTATCCTTTGCAATTTTGGTGGAAGTCTTTGTATCTGTTTTGATGGAAATCTTTGTTTTTCAAAGCAGTTACATTTTTGTACCTCTGACACAGTTCAGTATAACTCTATTTAGATATAGTTTAATCCAAAACTCTTCAATGAAATATTTCTCTTTTTCAATACACAGTGTATCAGTACCCAACACCAATTTTTGTGTAATATCTTTTAAATACAGTAAGTTCTGAGCTTCTAGGCTCAGCCTTCCTTTAAAAAAAACATCATGACAATTCTTTAAAAAGTGAAAACCAAGTAATTTTTTGAAATCACATGTGTCTTAAACAGCTGCCTTAATGTATATCAAATGTTTGCATAATTCTTCTACTCTTACCACAGACCAATTATGCAAAATTGCAGGAAAAAGGAAGATTTATTTTTGGAATTGAGGGGATGAGTCACATGCAAAATTTGTTATGATCCTAACTGAGGAGCAGCTCCAAACTGTACAAACTGCACTAAATAAAATACTCCTCTTAAAAGGACTTAGGTATGAAAGCTGAAAGTATGAAAAATGTATAGTATTTTGGTTCTTGATTTTGCAGTTATATTGCCTTTAAAATTCCTTTTGGTTTAGAGAAACATGTTTCCCAACTGACTGAAAAAAAGTATCAGCATGATACTTTGCTTGCTGGTTTATTTTTCAGAAAATAATAAATTTCTGTCTACAATTTCAGCAAATAATCTATAATTCGTCAACGTTCTTATGGAGAAGCTATATTTTTATAATAGTTGACAAGAATGAAAGTGTAATGTTGAGAATAAGTTTATCACTGAACTTTTGTAGATAGGCACTGGATATAGTGATTTTTTACTTTCCTAATATGTCATTAATAAGAATGTATAAGTAATCAGTTTTACGAGCAGACATGCATACACTTTTACAAGCAAATATGCATACACTTTTACACCACCATCAAGCTAAACTATTCATGAAGTAGCTGGCACTAAAATACTTTGAATGTCAACACCTCTAAAGGATAAGGCCAATTTCAAACTAAAAATCTCAATTTAACAGAATAGTTATGAAAACCAGAAAATATTCGAAATTTCTGAATAAATAGAGTAAATTATGAAGGTATTTATGAAGGTTAGTTAAGAGGTGAATTGTAGAAAAAAAGACGCCTAACAGGACAGAGGGGTAAAAAGGGTAATTGTAAGTACATTGTCCATACATGTGAATGTACGTTGGCTTCCTGTGTAATTTGGATGACCATAGAACAATCATTTTCAGATTTATTTGCTTATTTATATTATTTTGAAATTTCTGTAAAAATCAAAAGTAGTCATGTTGGATTTTACATGGTGAGGTTTTGGTAGCAAGGGAGGGCTGCAGAGCTGACCCCCATAAGGAGAGACCAAGGGTTGCCCCGTGTTGGACACAACCTGTTCCACCTGGCTCCAAAGCAAGCTCACGCAAGGCACAGCTGAGGCTGTCAGTGATGCTGGTAGAACTTCTGTGACGGTATATTTAAGAAAGGACAAAAAACACCAGGCAGCAGCTGTGAGAGAGAAATGTGAGATGCATGCAGACGTGATACAGACATCAAGGTCAGTGAAGAAGGAGGGGGATGAGGTGCTTCAGGTGCCAGAGCAGAAATTCCCCTGCATCCTGTGGAGAAGATCATGGAGAAGTTATTCCCCTGTGGCCCATGGAGCAGATACCCACGCTGCAGCCTGTGGAGGACACCATGATGGAACATGTGGATGTGCTCTGAAGGAAGCTGCAGCCCATGGAGAGCCACAGGAACTGTGGCCTGTAGAAGACCCACACTGGAACAGCCTTTTCCTGATGGACTGTACCTTGTGGAGAGGACCCACGCTGAAGCAGATCTTGAAAAAATGCAACCCATGGGAAGGACCCACCACGGAACAGTTTGGGTCTGTATCGCATGGAAGAGACCATACACCGGAGAAAGGGAAAAGTGTGAGGGAGGGAGAAGCAGCAAAGCCGAAGTGTTATGAACTGGCCACAGACTCTGACTCCACAACCACCCTGAGCTGCTTGGGGAGGGAAGAGTTAGAAAAGTTGGGAGTGAAGAAGGAAGTTGAACTTGGGAAGAAGGGAGAGGTTGGGGAAAGGTGTTTCCAATTTTGTCTTTGTTTCTCACCATCCTTCTCTATTTCTAAATGGCAATAAATTAAATTAATTTTCCCCACATTAAGTCTGTTTTGTCTGTGACAGTAGCTGATAAGCAATCTCCCTGTCTCTGTCTTGACGCACTAGCTTTTTCAGCCTGTCCTGGAGGGGATGGAGGCTGATGAGAGAGCAGCTGGATGGGTGTCTGGTAGCCAGCCAAGATCAACCCATCACAATAGTTTAAAACCATAAATCTGCCTTTAAGTCATATTTTACAGTAACATCAACTGAATTATTGAAAAAAAATAAACCCATAAAACAGCCAACAGAAAGTCCATGCTGTAGGAAAGCTGACTGTGTATGAAATTTGTAGTACTTAATGTTTTGTTAAAAATGTAGGATTCCTTTTATTGTAAGTGTACAGATACATTCAGCAGAAATTTCAGTGAGGCTGGCACATCTTATAGAGCAATATTCCCACGTGCATAGGAAGTAAGTTCAGTGTACCTATGTGCTCTTTCCCCTCCCCCAAATCTGGTCATTCACTTGCAGCTTGTAAATGTTAAGGAGACGAGAGGGTGAGAGGGTGTGGGGTGCAATGTAGTTGCAAATCTGTTGCAGAAGTGACTACAGCATTTACTTATGAGAGGAAACACTAATGTAAAGGGCAGTAGCCAGAACAGTCTATGTTCTTCATCATCAATATTGTATTAAACACAAGAGATTATTCTGTATGAATTACAGGTTCCTCCGCAGAACTGTGGAAATCCTTTGCTGAAAGTAAATCTTATTGTTGTTCTTATGAAGCCAGCAGCCTCAGAGAATATAGAGCTTATGACCAACAGGAAAATCACCTGAAGCAACAATGACCCCAGTATGTATGTTGTGCTCAAACTTCTCTAGTGGGAAGTTCATAAATTTTGGTATGGCAAAGTCAGTCATGAACATCTACAGAAGCTATAGAAAGTAGATCAACAACAAACTTATCAAATGACTTATTACAAAACATCCCTGAAATAATATAACCAGCTCTCCGTATTTGTAGGGAAACATTTCTCCTGGACGTTTGCTTCAAGGCCAAGCAGCTTCAATGTAGATCATGAACGTGAACACGGTTGCTCAGGGAGTTCAACCGTTCAAGTCAAAGGACCCTCAGAGCAAGCTGCATCCTCTGTTAGAGACACTAGCCCAGCAGAAACCTGAAAAGCAAGCAGAGCAGTATTTGTTTTCCCTTCTAGTGACTTTGGATGGATTTTCTGGCTTTTAAAAATGCATCCTTAGGAAAGGTTTCCATATACTGTCACTATATTAAACTTTGAACTTAATGATTAAACATCTCTTGCTGCTGCAAACCGTTTTCAACACGAATGCATGTAAAACCAGGCAGGCTATATCACTAAAGATCAGCAAAGTTATTCTAAATATGTTTAGTAACAAGGTACTTTATCTGTGAAAACACACATAAGTTTAATACTAAAATGGCAAAAGTCACTAGTAGATGTGTGAGCTACAGACTGTTACTGAAAGCTGATGACACACTATTACTGAGCATTTAAAAGTTACATTACATTACATAAACCTTGCAAGGTTTACTACTACCTTGAAGTAGGGTATTAGAATGAAAATACTGCTGCTAATGAATCGGACAATGACTAAGTAGTCTGTCTCTTCAGATCAAAGCCATCTTTTTAACAACATAACTTGAACTCTTTGGTCTTCAGCCTGAACTCGTTACTCAAGGAAAAGGGTATGAAGTTAATAAAAAAATTACCTGGATAAGGATTCTACCAGTCATTTTTATGGTGTTACTTAGAAAAATAACAATAATGAAAAGGTCAAAGAAATCATAGCACGTCTCCTACAAGAAGGTAAATAATCATGATGCCTAAGAATTAAACAGATTTTCTCACATTTATTCCTCTCCATTTTGCTTCAGAACCCCATTTGTAGGGGTTCTAAGTTGACTGATTCCGCTGTGTTACGTAGCACTGAAAAGGTCTTATGGCCTTATGCAACAATTGCCAATATAGGATAAAAACAACCACCACAGCATTAGCATCGCTTTCTGTGTATGTTTTTAAGCCACATTACTTTTGTATAACTGCCATGAATATTTCAGAAAGTCAAGGACCTTTCTGACTTCTCTTGCCCATTCTAGAAAATTTTAAACAAAACTTCTTTCAGTCTGATCAATTCAGAAATATGTTTTTCAGCACTGTTTTTTAGAATATATATGTAATATGTTCAGTTCTGACAAGGAAAAAGCACAAGGCTTCGATTATCCTTCAGAGCAAGTGTGAGTTAAACCTGAAAATTTAGTTAAGATTACTGAAAGCACTCATAAGGTTTTCCAATATTTCTTAAACTATTCCAGTGAGCTAATTGCACCCATTTCTTTGGGATATAATAGGTGCTGACCAATGTCTGACATGTACATTGTGCCTCAGAGTGAAAAGAATGTGAATCCAGTTCTATCTAGTCTCATCAGAGATGAGAAAGCCTGCTGAAAGTGATCAGCCTTTCAAGAAGAGAAGAAAATGTGAAGTTTTCCTTTAACAAGAGGGCTATGGAGAAAGTCCTGATCAGAGAAAATGCTAGGAAATGCTAGAATATCAACTTTCCCATCTTATCTCAACATGAACTGCTCTAAGAGAGAGAGGGGAGTTTTTTGACTTCTGGCCAAGAATAAAAACTGCCTAGGAAAGGGAGCAATATGATCTAAGCTGTCTTTCAAGGAAGTGAAGGAAAAGAGAAAAGTGTATTTGTTTACCACATAAGTTATTCATCTACTTGTGATACAGGCAGTGTCCCCAATTAAAATGAGTTTTAAACTAAGGAGTTAAGTTCTTCTTCTTCCTTCAGAAACATTGCATTGCTTACTATATTTCTGTGAACTCCTAAGCTGTGTTTTAATTTATCTATGGGCATAACAAATCTGTAAGGGACAACTGGCTTTTTTCTTGGCTTGTTATTTGTGAGATGATTTCCTAGCTATGGTTATTGGCTGTGGGACATAATGCACCCTTGTCTTTTCTCAAGACAGAATATTTTCTTTTCGTTACATCAATCCCAGGATGTAGTGGGAAAAACAAGAGAAACTGGCAGAGACTTAAAACACACACACACAAAAATATCTATGGACAGAAATGTTAAGATAGTATTAGCCAGTGCTATGAAAATAAAGACTTATGCTGGGGCCCAACACCATTCAAATCAAGGGCTCTGTGTGCAGGTTGGTGGCAATAGATACTCACTGTCTTAAAGCGTAGGTCATTTGGATCAGGAACCTATGTATCCACATTTTGCCTACTTCACTAACCTTCAAGAAAGTCAGCTATAGCTAACACACTGGTAATACAAACGTGTATGTGCCTTAAAAATCATTATAAACAAGTTAATTTTTAAAAGACTCGTCTGAAAAGGTATTATTACTGACAATTTTCCACAATACCACTTTACAATACATCATAATTTCACGAGTCATATTACACATGTGGTGCTCTGCCACACAGAAGTCAGAGCTTTGCAGCCTATTCTCACTGAAATTTGTCAGATATCTTGAGGATGCCACTAGATTTCAATTTTGCATCCTTTGTATCTTGATTATGAGTTCCACTGAAAACACAGTGACCTCGAAAAGATTTAAAAGGAGATCTCTATCACTCTTCAGTCACCAAATTGGCTAGTTGCCCAGACTGCAGGCATAGCTGTATGTCAAAACTGATGCTGATGCTTTTAGGGGACAATTACCAGTTTAAGCACCAGCCTGAAGAACTGGGTAGTATTAGTGTTATTTATCAGCTAATGTAAACAATTGCAGCATCAAGGACCCATTTTGCTTTCCACTGCTTTGATTTTACTTAAAGGATGTTGAAAGAATAAGAGCTACAGAATAAGCAGTAGATGTATGGAAAGGGGGAATTTTCTTTTCACTGCTGTGAAATTCTCCTGCCCTTTGATGGTGGGGCATGAAATTAGTTTGACTGCAATTAAGCAGCTGTAAGTAGAGTAACATTTAGTTTCTCTATGCAGCTAGCTGTGGTTTGTGGGGTTTTGTTGTTGATGTTTGTTTGTTTTGTTTTTAATTTGCCCATGTAAATGAAACGGTTAACACTTTTTTATATGCAGCTTCTTTCTTGAAGTTACAGGAGGTTGGGGGTTTATGGGGGGGTGTGCCTTTTTAATCTAGATCATACTGCTTCTATAATAGCTAGGCTGTTCTTTTCATTTGCTAGAAGTACATGGCACTTGATAAATAGCATGCTCAGTAGGAAGTGCAAGGAGCTGTGTCATCACAGTAGGAGACTACAAGAAGTCTTCCTGCAGGAGTTAACTGGAGCATCTGAGCTCCAGAAGGAGAAGGAGGAGAGTAACATTTTCCACAGCAAAAAGAGATGGAGCTTTCAGACTTCTGGCAGCTTCAGTTCATCTTCTGTTCTGTGAACACCAATTTTTTCACCTTTTTCTTCTGGATGTTTTGTAAGTACCTTAAAAAAAAAAAAAAAAAGGAATTCTTGATCCTCCCTTTTTAATCTTTTTGTGTATTTCAGATCACAGTGGCTACTGACAGCCACATGACTATCCGTGTCACTGAGGTATTTAAGTTTGTTATCAGTTACATTTTCATTTTCTGAGTCTATTGGAATAATTGGACATTCTACTTATCACCACATTTATGAATTCTTCTTACTTCATCACCTTCTAGCTGTGCACAAGCCAAAAACTTTCTCAGCAAAGGCTTCATCAGTTCTGTCTTGGAGGACTAACCTCTTTGTATCTACCATGGTTAAAGGCCCTTACAGACACAGCTGGTTTTCTTCCTTATTTCTTATCATGTCACATGTACTTGTCAAAGTCACTGGGTTTTCTGTTGTAATAATGAGGGCAGATTCATCCATCTTTTTGCTAGTGTTTGGCCATCAAGTATGCCACTACAAAGAAAAAAAAACAAACCAAAACAAAAAAACAAACCAAAAACCCACTGCATTTTCTTTCCTTCCATAAGCTTGTGTTGAGGAATTTATTTTAAACCATTCTTCCAACTTTCACTTCTGCATGTAGGGTCAGCACCCCATAGGAGGGAATGTTTAATATGGTGGTATTTGACTCTGACCAGGATCCCTGTACAATAGCAGAAGCAAAAAAAAAGGAAGATAAAAAATTATTCTCCTTTTGTCTCTTCAGATGCAATCTTGTCTCAAGGAAGATGAGTCTTTAACACATTTGTTTGTATTTCATTTCTCATGTTCTTGTCGATTCAATAGACAACTAAGCATCATAGAAAAAAATAAATGAAAACACCCTAAACACTTTAGAAACTCAGTATTTGGGGTGAAAGAGTGGCAAATATGTATTAAAAAAGAAAGAGCTGCTTAAGTACATTATAATTTGAATCTTTGCTTTTATTTTACATGTTTTTTTCTCCTCGTTTTATCAAAGGACAGTAGTCTTTTTAACAGTGTTGAATGCATAGTTTTAGCTAAAAGATACTCCCTAAATCTTTAGGTTTTAATATTAAGGTATTTGGGGAGTTTGTAGGCTTCTTCAGAAATGTCATCAGAAATATTTATAAATGGAAAAAATGAAGAGAAAACATAATTTAAATTGAGTCCCTCTACAAATTAAAAATGTTTGTTGTTGCTGTAATATACAGCAAAATATTATCAGACATATGGTATTGTTATGTGAACCATATGCCTGCAGCACTTGCAGCACATATGGTAAGAGTTTAAAATAAGCAGCATTATAAAAATATGATGGGCTTTTAAAATATATCATTTCTAACAAACTAACTTGTTGTTTTGTTTAGTTTTTATAAAACAGGTATTTGCAGGAACGTCTGACAAAACTTCTTCCTGCCAGCTATTGAAGATTTGCAATATTAAGAGCACCTCTTGTCTGTTTGGCTGCTTCCCGTTTCACTGGGAATGGTTGAAACTATTTCGTGTCATAACCAAAGTTTGTAAGGAAACATATTTTGCTGAAAAAAAATCTGAATGTTCAGGAAAATAACTGATAGTGCATGTAAGTACTGTTATGTGCTACTAAACAGGATGGAAATTTTTTTGCTCTGTGCCATGGACTCCTGTTTTGGAACAAGACTCCTCTCGTAAAAAAAGTAAACTGGGCAAAATTGCAAAGCAATTTACTATTATTTCTCCTTTGAACTTCTTCAGAAAACATTTGTTCCTTTAGGAGCAGGAAGATTATAAAGAAGCTCAAAACTGGACAAGTCCTTTTCTTCCCGTCTTCTTGCCAACAGGTCACTGCTGTGACAAAAGACCTCCTTCTGTACAGGCTTGTATGGTGTTCCTAGCACCATGGTGCCTTGTGTTAGTATTATTACTTCTTACATTTCCAGTTACATGTACTGATATGAAATCACTTCTGTTGTGATGGCATTAGTTCAGCTAAGATTTTATTAGCATTTAAATTCCACCATCACTCTTCACAAAATAGGTAGTTAATAAGGTACAAACCAAGGAAACAAAAATCTTACTGTATTCCTTAATAAGCTAGCTGATATTTTTATCATTCTTCAAAATAAAAAAGAATTTTCAACTTCAGTGTAACAGTCCACCATTTGTTTCTATTATGTTCCTTTCCATTATACAGTTGTCAGGATTTTCATTCTCTCTCAGTCTATTCTTCTTTCTCTTTTTCTTTGACTTTCTTCTTTTAGATTCTGTAGTATTGCTACAGTAAAAAAAATAAAATATTGATAAATGAGGCTTGCCGTTAAGGGGAAGCAATCTACAGCAGAGTGAAAAGTTGTAACAGTGCTTTGAATTATTAGAAGGCAGCGATTCTTTTGAAATATAAATGTGTGTAATTTTGTGGAAAAGTGCAAAACTATTTGTTTTTTGTTCCTTGTTTTTGCTTTTTGAGTTTCAGTCTGTATGAGTAAGGTTGGACAACTAACAGCCTCTTCTGTTTGTTGGTCAAATAAAAATTAAAAAAAAAAGGAAAAGAATGTTTTGGATTAACATGTAATTTATTTCATTTTTATTCTTCTGTTAAAACGACGTAAACCTTTTTTTTTCTTTAACTAAATTGATAGATTTTTAAATTCAATGATGCTTTTAAATTAAAATAGATCTTTTATTTCTTTAGAACAGTATTTTTTCTAAGTTCACAGCTCAGCAAATCAACAGGAATTTAAAACTGCTTCTCTACACTAAATTTGTATTTATTATGTATGGTTTCTAAGCAAGGGGTTATTCCAAAAATTTCATTTACCTATGTGTAAGAAACCATGCTGTATAATATTATGCTTTCATTCCACTCCAGTCAGTTCTGTTTCTCAAAACAGCTGCCTTCTCTTTGACTCAAAGATTCTTTCAAGTTTAGTCCAGGTTGAAATTCAGTCTGGTTCTTCTACTCCAGAACACTTCACCTGTTTTTCCTATATTTTCTTTATTTCAGAAATTCTCTGTTCATTCAAATCCTGTAGTTGCTCTTCTTTTAGCATTGTTTGTAGTACGTTCCACTGCAACGTCATTAAAATGAGAATTATTTAAAGGCCTTTCACAGGCTTTGGAAAAGTTCCTAAACATATATATTTTTTGGGGAAAAGTGTGGAGGATTATGCATGGAGTGCTTAGATTTCATGAAAAAAAAGGCATGTAGGCTGTGTTCTCTATTCCCCACTATACAAAAGAGATGTGAAGGCATGGACCTTTCTGTGAAAAAAAGGGGAGAAGTTAATGATAATTTGAAGACATATTCTTAGCAAAATCTTATCGGATGTGTAGAAATGGCTCAAAGTATGTGGGGGTTTTGTTCATACTTTTTTTCTGATCTACAGAAGTGGAAAGGTAAAGTTGTCAGAAATCTAGTGAGAATTATGGAGTAAACTTCTTAATTCCCGTTCCTCGACATCTGGTATTAATACATGTTTGTAGAAAGTGGTTTGACATGTTGGAGTTTTTGTATTAACACTGATAGTATTAGTGCCAGTTCCAAATTCTGGGTGCAACATAGATGTGAGAATATGCTCATTCCATATGCACATGGTCAACTGCGGTGTCCACTGCTTGGTCCAGTGACAATCACAGCATTGTGACTGCACTTGCAGTTGCAGGTACAACATGGTCAGGAAAAATATTGATGCATTACAGTGAACTGAAGAGGGAAGGCAGGTTGCATGCCATCCTGCAAGGATACACCTATAAGGATGACTTTGTGGAAAGGGCATCTGAGGAAAAAGATTTGTAATTTGGTTTTCTGTACATGTTAGGACAAAGGAACATAGCTTCCTCCTTGGAGGTATGGGTAGACAGGTGCCTATCCCATCAGCAGGCTCTGCCAAAAAAGTGATAGAAAAAAAAATAGCTCTAAAACCTTCAGCAATTCAGCAAGGTGAGATATAGGTTTTCTCTTTCATTTCAGTTTTCCCAGAAAAACTGCTTAGGTTAAAATTTCAAGAGAAATGCATTGCCCTGTGCTATGTTATGGCGTATTGCATATGATCAATCACACAAGCCTGTGTTTCACATCACGGTGCGTGTGTTCTTCTAGTCACCTCACATTAGAAAATGACATATGATGTTGGAAATTTGAATCAAAAGGAGGACCATTTTTAGAGATTACATTTATAGGAAGTGAGTTGTCAAATCGGACTACTTTTTCTGCGTGTGGTCTAGTATCAGCATGATGCCTTTAACTCTAAAAAGCTGCAGAATTACTTGCCTGTCAGGGGACTGTCATCAAATGAGGGTTGGATTTTTTTTTTCCTTTCTTTTTTTTTTTAATGTTTTTTTGGTTTGTGGGTTGTTTTGTTTGTTTGTTTGTTTGTTTTAATTCAGTTTTCTAATAAAAATCTTTAAACCAGAACTATTTTGTCCATAATTTCATTATCTTTTTGCATACCACTCCCATCAGAAAATACAGTTGCATTTCCTATTGTGTCAAAAGCCACAGTAATATTTTAAATGCTTTTAAACACCTGGCTCTGCAATATCAAGAATATTGTGTTTGCATAACCCCTACACTCCCCTTCCCGAATTTCTATCCCCAATGGAGAAGAAGCAAACTGGACATGGGAAAACTACTGGCATGTTCCTTTAAGGCTCTTGCATCAGATAGCAAAGAAGTAGGTTTAAATATTTGAGTCTGTAATGGAAATAGAAGTCTCTGATTGCCATCTATTTTTAAAACTCGCCATTTTCTATTTCAGATTGTCTACATTGCCCTCCTACTCAGAGAGAAGAAACCATGTTTGGTAGCCTATTTGACTTAAGTAAAATAAAACAAGAAAAGGGCTGACATGAAGTGTCCATATATTAGTGAAAGAAATATCCTTCTTGTGTGAGGTACTCACCTCTGTGGGTAAATGTTACAAGTGGACACATAAGTGTGTCACACCTTTACCTCCATGGTTACGCAGTATTACTTCCCTCTGCTCAATGTCCTGGCCTGCTGGATGCATCTTGAGCAATACTGAGTATTACTGTTCTGTATATCATCAGATCTTTACTGCAAATCTGTTGGTAGAGGAAACTGTTAATACTCCAACAGCATTTTAATTATGCAAAAAATTACATGTCATAGACTCATTGGTTGTGACTGTTGCTAATGAGTAAGGTGATCCCTTTTTGTTTTGCTCCACCTCCTTCACCCAAGTAATCATCTCACAAGTTTTACCTGTTCCTCCATTGCTTTATAACTTGAGTTTTCTGGCATTTTCAGAGGACTAGAAAGAGTTGTCCTGATTGTGTGGTTGAGACTTGCCTTGCAGATTGCAAGTAACTGACAAGATAACGTGGGGAGACACTGGATCCTGTAAAACCTTCCCGCAAAGTGCTCTAATCTGAAATGATGGATGGGGAAAGATAAACATGCTGATTTCAATGCTGATTTCTGGTGCTGCTGGGTGCTACTTTCTCCTGCACTTGGAGCTGCACGTCAGACCAAAAAAGTATTTTCTGCATTGGTAATGGAAGCAACTATTGCAAGCAGCTAGAGAGGCAGTGAGTTTAAAAGCTGCAAACTGCATTTTTTCCAAGCAGAATATTCTAATACAATTTAAATCCAATTAGACATCCTTCAGTGTTTTGAAATTTGCCTATTTCTTGACAGAAAAGTAGCCAAAATGCAGATGTTATAGAGTAACTAGAGTCAGACTCAAGACACACTGAAAATTAATAATTTAGCTAAGGCACTTGTCACTGTTGGGTTAAAAAGCTCCTGAAAAATACCATTATATATAAAATTCAGGTAGAATCTTTTTACTACAACTTCCAGAAAATAAGATGGTTTTAATTTCTGAGCATGTTGCATTGCCCTTTGCAGTGTTATGGCAGGTTGCATCTGATCAGTCACACTGGATTACATTGCACATCAAAGTAAATGTTATCATTCCAGTCACATCAGATTAGAAGATGACATATCATGTTGGCAATTTGAATTTAAGTCTTTTGAAGGGTAATTTTCGAGTGTGGGATTAAAATATCCATCCCAGTCAAAGGTCAATAGGTACACTTCAGATATCAAACATGCAGTATTTGGCACATTTTCCTTCCTTTTTATACTGGGTTGATGAAGCTGGATGCAATAGAGATGAAGGTGGGAGAAATAAGGCAAAAGGACACACATAAAGCATCAGTGTCTAAACTATAGCTGAAAAATATGTGCAGCAAACGAAGAAAGAAAACTGAATGTTCATAGCACAAAAATATTGTGTGGAAGATGTGTGATGGCAGAGAAATGAAAATGAAGGGACTAATATGACTGTGCAGTGATCATTAAGAATTGTGTTGCATAGTGTGTACCATAACACATACGCATATGTGTGACTGCTGCACGCGCTTATGTCAGAACTCACCTTTCAGCTCCATGTTTCTAAACACTTGGATTTGAGATAAATATTTGGGATACTGGTAGTATGAGGGAGGACTTTCAGTCCAGAGACAGGGAAGCGAGTTTTGCTCTCTCTTAACCCTGGGCTGCTCTGCCGTCTCCATTGTCATTTAGATATCCCAAAGCTGACATAACAAATTTTAGCATCTCTAGTCTGCTGTTTTGTCCAGAATGCCAGGCAACCCCAAATCTGTAGCTGCTTGTCTTCCCTCCTGAAGAGCTGTTTTTAGCCTCTTTTTTCCCAGAAAAATGTAAGGATTTTACTTTCTTGGTTCAGTCAGTTCTGAAAAAGTACTGTGAATTAATGCAAGGTTTGGAGTCATGCTACCATCACCATCAAACCCTTGGTCCTGGACCCGTGTTGGTGTATGGGCAATTCTGCAGTGAGGCTTCAGTCCACCAGGCAAGGCTCATAAGAACCCCTGAAGATCCGTCACCGCAGGTGTCACCATCTTCCCATATCACATGAGCTTTTCTGTGTCATATGAGTCAGCCCTATGTCCATGAGGAAAACCATGAAACAGGGCATTTCCTTTCTTTTCCAAACCATTTGTCTAGGGCTGTTAGATATGTGGAAAAGCAGTTGCTGGGAAGGTGAAAATGCAGCACATGTACGCAACAGGAGGCCAGGTGTACTGCGTACACTCACCACTTGTCCGTTCGCTGATGCTCAGTGAGAGCTGCTCTGCGCACTGCAATGTGACTGTCCTGTCTCCTCAATGTGCTGCTCCCAGGCACCCAGAAAATTTGAAACTTCTTTGATTGTAGCTGGGTGGAATCTGCCTAAGTCAAAGGGATTTTACATGAATCTGGCAATCTACCACGGTTGAAAGCAATGAGTAGTTAGAGCTGTATTATGGCTGAGACTTTTGAGTGTGACAAGTAAAATCCCTTGGAAAATTGCCTTTTGAAGATGATGCTGGTATCTGCTCCACTTAGTCTGAAGAAAGCAAGATGGCTTTTTTACTACCTTTTCTCTTCTGAAACTCTCATGTTCTATCTACTTACATAATGTAAGAAACTATAATAAAGTCAGATGCTGCAATTTGACACAATCATAGGACTGCTGCTTGGAAGGGACCACCAGGGATCATCAAGCTCCCTCTCTTACTTAAAGCACAACTATCACCCATACATCAGAACAGCCATCAACTAGTCTTTAAAAACCTTAGTTTTCAAATAGTTTTAAAAAACTTGACATCTAGATTCTGCAGCTCCCCAGGCAGTGTACTGCAGCCCCACACACCACAGCAACTCTAGGTTGTTAAGATTGTCTTAGAAAAAGATCAGTTGTGGTTTCCTTTTTCATTTCCAGGTTCTGGTCAATGCAAGTGCTAAGTTAGCATTCACTTTAAGCATAAGGACTGCAAGCTAGGGAGTGAGAGTTTCTGCTGAAGGGATTAAAATTTACTTTCCCTCTTACTTCCTTGCGATGCCTTCCCAATTCCAATCCTATTTAATTTAATCTGCTGTATTTGTTAATACATGTCACTGCAAAAGTGTAATTTCTTCAATTTTTTCCTCTCCAGTTCAAAGAAAGGATAAATATCTCAATCATGAAACATTTTAACTATTTTTTTTATCACTACTGTGATTCAGTTTAGTCCACTAGAAATATCTGCTGTGTTTTATTAATTGGTTCTTGGCAACTAGCCTGCTCGTTCCCATTATAATGCATTTTTTATCTAATAAGCATTTTGATAATGTTAAGGTTATTTTAGTAAGATATCTTATCACAGGACATCAAGTTAGAACTTGTGTGTTTCAAAGTTGGATTTTGAATCCTTTCCTGTCCTTCATTATAGGTCTATAAATCCAGAGTAAAACCAAGTTCAAGAAAAGATCAGGTGCTGCTGTAAAGGTTGGGAGTCCATATCAAGACACATATAAATTTTTAACCCAAGTAATCATGAAGTGATGTTGAGTATGTCTACCCATAATTACAGTTTCTCAGATTCACTGGAATTTAATCTGAAACTTTTACAGATACTTAAAGGTGGAGGGGTTGACGTGGAGAGATAGTAACTTGTATTTGCCAAAATATTACAGACACAAAAATCAGACAGGCTTCTGGGTGCATGCACACTTCACCAGTATGAAAAAAGAAGCACGATTCCTCTTCAAATTTTGGGGCTTTTCCTCACAAGATCCAACTGTTCCTGCTCCATTTTTATTGGTTATTTGGAATGTTTGTGGTTCCAAGTGAATTTAAAAGCTGTTGTAATAATCTTGATGCTGTTCCAACTCAAAGGTACCGTGTCATTTTCCTCTCACTGTGGATTACTCTGTATTTTTTCAGGACAGAGAGGCATCTCTGGGAACATAGGACTAAATTGTTTTAATCACTTGATTTCTCACTCTGCATGTATGCAAACCTCCTTTTATTTCAGGTTCAAATGTTTGGAGGGTTTTGGGTGATTGATATTAGTTTGCCAGTACTTATTCTCTGACCTGTTCCTAGTTCATCCCTGTCTGGCAGAAATGTTGTCTCATGCCAAGTGACTATTCATTGTTTCCTACATATTCTTCAAGTTTCTTTCTGTGATTGGATTTAGTATTCTAATCCCAAATTAAAGACAACAGGCAATCTTCATGCTGACAGTTATGCGATTCATTCAGTTTGATGTTTTCAGTAAGCAGGGAAGGTAAAACGAGGAAAACATACTATCTCAATTGGTTTATATCGGTATTTATTTACCTAGTGTTCATCCAAGATCACCATATAATAATGTATTATTATTATGAGCAGTCTAATTTTTAAAAATAATTTTAATAGTTTTGTAGAGATGCTATACATCTCTGCATATAACAAAACAAGGTATTGACAGCTGGATGAATAGTGGTCTTATTGAATGTATGTTCTTCACTAAACGCGTAACACATGATGGACTATAGATACGAAACCACATTTTTTAAAAATTTTATTTTATATATATGTTACAGGTCTTAGCTAATTCTTTTGATGTGTGTGTTTTTGTCATTTTTAAGTTTCTAAATTTTGGCAGCATTGTTGGGAGACATAGTCTAAGGTGTACTGAGACAAGTGATGATTCCCTAACTGAGTCAAAAAATGCGGTGAGAAGTGCAGTCAAACTCTTTTGGGAAGCAGCTAGGTCCCTGGATATTCCCTGAAAACTTCGAAAGTCTGTGCTTTGTAGATACTGAGGATACAACTTTTTTTTTTTGAAACAGCAATAAAAAACACTTCACAGAAAACTGTGCTCCAGCCCTGATTATCATTCAAAAACTTTTTTTTGACTGTAACAAGTCATGAAAAAAATGCCAAGATGTGGATATTCTCTATTTTTCCTTTGCTTTCCCAAGCAGTGTATGAGAATGCAGTGTAATATATATATAGCAAGATATATATTTTTTTTATTATTTTTTTTTACTTTCAGTTGGTTATTTCCTAGGTCTTTAGCTTCTAAGACAGAAGGAATAAAACATGGCCAATGTAAATTGTTGGATTGCCCATACAAATACAGATACAGAAGCAGCTAGCTGTAGACACCATATATCTGTAGTATTTTATGTATTTATACAACAATGATTTTAAAAAATCCTGAAATGAACATCATAAACTGGCAAAGAAGCAGAAAAGTTTGCAATCTTGTTGGAAGGTTGCCACAAATGTACTCTGGTGAATAGTGAGGGTAAGAGTAGTAGTGAATCTCTTTTATGGTGCTGTTATCAGGACATAATGTGCTGGTTTTATGGCATACCACCACAGCCAGTACCCAAACTGCCAGTGGAAATATAATTTAGGATCTGATGTGAGATCTTGCAGTGCATCAGTAATTTAATTGGATCTTTCATCATTCTCATCTCTAACTGTCATTAGCTGATATTTGCTTACCCTAAAAGAACTAGGGAATTTTGTACATATTTGATGGAGCTCAGTGTGAACTCAGCATTGAAACAGAACACAAGCTATTACATGATTTCTATGCTGGCAAAAAAAAAGAAAGAACTTTTTAGCCTCTTGATCCCCAGAGTGAAGTGTTTTCCTGATCTTTATAAATGTTCCTGTAAACTCACCATGTTTTTGTAGGTTTTTGTGGTGTTTTTTCTAAGAGCTAAGGGCATAGGTGCAGTGCTCTAATAAACCATGACCCCCACTAAGCTGATCCAAAGAGAGGCATATATCATATTAGAAGTGTTCCACCAGACATTCCATTGAATCTTGCAGGAGATGTTTCTGTGATGAGTATAATAGGGGAACCTGAATAGAGCAGAGATGAAAGAGCACATTTTTACTCTAAACATTTTACGTATCATTTTGTTTTCACAGTAGGTGTTTTGAATGTTCTCCTAACCACTGCTGTTATGTACTGTGCAGAAGGTCAAAGTAGATGATCACAATGGTCCCTTGTAGCTTTATAATCTATGAATCTATACTCCTAGGGAATTGTAAGTGCTAAGAAATCTGCTTAAAAACATTGGTTACAGAGAAAGCAATCAAAAATGATTGGGAGAAGCCACCCCCCACCATCCCTCCCAATAAGGGTTCTGAGTACATAGCTGGGGAAATCTGTGACACAAATTAAAGATGTATTTTTTTTTTCCACTAAGAAAGAAAAGAAGCTGGGCAGTTTCAAAATAACTTGTACACAAAGTTACCCACAAGGGGGACAGTAAGGGAAACCTTGGAAATATTGCAATAGGCAACTTGATTGTAGCAGGTATGCATTTTGAAGAAAGACAACAGAGAAAAAAAAATGCCTGATTGATAATTATTTTGCTGTCAGATTCAGGGAGAGCTTGAGAGTTCCTGAAATACTCATAAAACAGCAAACAAGCAGTAGAATTATGAACAATCCTGAATGTATCCAGAACATATCAGGCTTAAAATTCAACTTGAATGAAGCAAGAAAATAAATATCAGGAGCAAAATGTCCACTGAATAGCTAGCAGATAATGGAATCATAAGGACTGAGCAGCATGAACTTGCCAGGAAAAAAAGAGATGGGTTTGTTGTTGATGATAGAATTTTAATTTTAGTACAAAAAAGGAAAATCTATTTTTGCATGAATCTTGTCTCAGGCACTAAACAAAACAAAACAAAACAATAAATATATATATATAATTTCATATTAGCTGTCAAAATCCCTCTCTCAAAATTAATTAAAAGTCATTTGGATAAGGACACTGGCATACGAACTGAAAAGTGACTGAAGGGGCATTAACAAGGGATAACGATACACAGCAATGTATCAAGTTGTGGGGGAGGTGTCTAGTAGCACTGAAGGGACTAGTGTTAGTTCCAGGGTTTTTTGACATACTCATTAATGATTTGAAAGTGGGAGTAAACAGCAAGTTAATGAAATTCACATATTATACTAAATTGGGAGGTGATGCAAACACCAGTGATGGCACAAAAATAATAGGAAGGGACCACGCAATATTAGAAACATGGACATAATGGCAAAATGAGATTCAATTTGGAACAAGGCTATCTAATAAGATATGAAGAAAAATAGTCCAAAACATAGCTATGGAGTAGGAGAGAGAAACCTGGGAAGCAGTAATGCTTAAAGAACCATGGAGGTGGTAATGGGTAGAAAATTAGGCATGAATCTATAGAGCGATATGGCATTAAGGGAGGCCAATGAGCTTTTGGGTTTCATACAAAGAGATGTCAAAGAACAAGGAAATAATAATCATTCACAGCATAACACTCGTGCAACTAAGCCTGGAATATTGCATTCAGTTCTGGGCACTAGTTTACTAAAAAAGAAAATGAGCAAATGAGATGAGTTTCATAAAAAAGCAGCAAAAAATCATTTAAAAAAAAAAAAGAAGAAAAAAAAAAAGAGGAGGAAAAACATTTTAGGAAGAGCAAATGTAAGACAAATGTCTTCCTGTACACCTTGGCCAAATGACAGCAGATTGTAAACTCCAAAGGCAAAAAAGGATTTAGGAAGGAAGGAAATGGTAGCAATAAATTTAGTTGGGTCAACTTAGCAAATAAATTAGAAGAAAAAACTGGAAAACTAGGTACCAGGAAACAGGTCTCAGGTTTAGTAGATTTTATGCATGCTTTTGGTTAGAAGAGTTATTCTATGAAAATGGAGATTCAGAAAACAATTGTATTAATTGTGCAGTATGGAATTTCCTAGTAAAACATGCTTTTTGTTATTTTCTTGATTGCTGACTAAAACTCAATTCCGGTATAATCTGGAGGAAAAGTGGTACAGGTTGCATTGTCTGGAACATTTTATAAAGGGCTAAATAAATCAGCTCTCCATGTTTTAACAATCCATGCAAGTATTAGCTAAAATCAATAACTGGACAGATATATGAAGGACAAAAATAACAGAACGGATGAATAGAGCACTCAATAACCAGAAATACAGGCAGAGAAAGGCCACACTGGCTAGAGGGGTAGTGAAGGAGAAAAGCTGTATTCACTCCTGCACTGTAGCAGGGAGAACAAGAGAAAAAGCGCAAAACACTCTTGTGAAAAGAGAATTTTAGCCCCAGCTGAGAATGTGGGATTTCCAAAGAAGAGCTCTTCCCTATCCGGACATAAAATTTGTTAAAGAAAGATGTATACTTTATTAGTATCTTTGTCTCTAAAATAGCTTCAAATAAGTATAAATTTTAGTAGAGAAAACACACTTTTTAACTGTTTTTGAAACTATCCTGGAAGTTTCTATACTAGAAATATATATTGCTATCAAATCCTAACATGGTGGTCTAAGAAAAGAAATTTGGAAAAAAAAATATTAAAAAATGAAGGTTTTCATTAAAATAAAAATCTCTAAAGAGATGGATTAAAGACACATCATCCAGGGAAATTAAATGAAAAACTCAAGATTTTTCTAGGTCTAGATGCTTCTGTACTGAGTTACAGAAGATTATGAAGAGAAATCAGGCAAATAATGGTGACAAAAAATGCCAGCTCTGTGTAAGAAAGAAAGAGAGCAGGCATGAAATAAGACTGTGTGGAGGCAAGTATGTAACATACTGATGTTAAACAGGGCAATGTTACCTGCATTTCACTGTCTGGTATGACATGTCTTGCAAGACTGCTTGGGAGCACCTTCACTGACATCTGAGACATGCCCGAGCTCTTTCCGGTATTAATACTACTTTGTTTGTTAGGAAATATTGTTAGCTGTTTTGAACAATTCAATCTGCTTGCGCGTTCTGAGCATCTCCTTCAATTCTCATTTCCTGGAGACGTTCGTCCCCTCTGCTCTCCATACTAATCAGCTCTGCAGTTATTTTGTTGTTTATATGTATTGTTTTGAGGTCAATCAAAGTGAAATCATCTGATTTCTAATTTTTTGGCTTGCTACACTAAATTTGATGGCATTTAAAAGATAAAAATTTATGTACAGGAGCATACGCAAAACCCAAAGAAACCTGGGAAACTGACGGAAATAATTTCTGGCCTGTGCATTGACATTTATGCAATTTCATATGATTGACGCATCTTAATTCAAATGTAGAAATCAGTCCGGTTTTTCTTTTTATTGTGCTAGCATGTCTTTGTAACATCTTCCTCCAGGAAATACGGTATAGTCAACGGTGTAACATTTTTCACGTGAGAAATGTTGCAATTGCAATACAACCACACTGTGACATTTAACCTTGTGTGGAAGGTTACAATGACACTAGAAGATAGTGAAAAATGGCTGAGGAGCAGGATGATGACACTGTGGCATGATATGATTTATTTTTTCCATAATTTGCTTCTCAGCTCTTCCTCTTCTTCTATTTCTCATGAGACTAACACATTCACCTGAAGCAGATTACTTAAGATAGTTTCACCTATTCAAAAACCAGGGCTAATTATAAAGGCTGAATTGCAAGTTTAAATGTGCAGAATGTCATAGAGTGTTTAAAGCTCAGATGTGTTACGAGAGAAAGACTTTTTTGAAGCAATGGCAGAAGCTACATAGGTATTTGCAGGCACACATGCAACGAGAGTTCGAAGGGGGCATCTCCACTGCAGAAGAGCGTGACTGTTCAAAATCAGAAATTTTGTTTATTTTGTTCGTTGGTGACAAGACCAACTCAACACAGCTGGAGTCACTGTAGGTTGCATGAGCCCGACAACGGTCAGTTGCAAAGTTGTGTCCATGATTGTAAGTTTACAGATCACACCAAGGACCGGGGAGCATTAATCTGCTTGAGGGTAGGAAAGATTTGTGGTGGGATCTGGACAGGCTGTATTGATGGGCTAAGGCCAGCTTTAAGAGTTTCAACAAGGAGAAGTGCTGGGTCCTGCCCTTGGGTCACAGCAACCCCACACAGCGCTACAGGCTGGGGGAGAGCGGCTGGGAAGGGCCTGGTGGGAAAGGGCCTGGGGCGCTGGTCAGCAGCCGGCTGGGCATGAGCCAGCTGTGTGCCCAGGTGGCCAGGAAGGCCAACAGCATCCTGGCTTGTGTCAGAAACAGTGTGGCCAGCAGGACAAGGGCAGTGATCATCCCCCTGTACTTGGCACTGGTGAGGCTGCACCTCAAACACCGTGTTCAGTTTTGGGCCCCTCACTTCAAGAGGGACGTTGAGGTGCTGGAGCATGTCCAGTAAGAGCAACAAAGTTGGTGAAGGGTCTGGAGCACAAGTCTTATGAGGAGCAGCTGAGGGAACCCCAGTTATTTAGTCTGGAGAGGAGGACACTCACAGGGGACCTTATTGCCCTCTAGAACTACCTGAAAGGAGGCTGAAGACAGGTGGGGGTGGGTGTCTTCTCCCAGACAACAAGTGACAGAACAAGAGGAAATAGCCTTAAGTTATGCCAGGGGACATTGGGAAAAATTATTTGCTGAAAAGGTGTTGTAGCATTGGAACAGGCTGCCCAAGGAGGGGGTGGAATCACCATCCCTGAGGTGTTTAAAAAATGCATAGACGTGGTGCTTAGGGACATGGTTTAGTGATGGACTTGGCAGTCATGGCTTAACAGCTGGACTTGATGATCTCAAAGGTCTTTTCCAACCTAAATGATTCTACGGTTCTATGATTGCCCTAAGGAGCAATTACTCTTTTCTACCTTTTCTCCCCACTGGGGTTTGCACAAGAACCCCAGATCTGAGGATGCAGAATCTCTGTAGCCTGCACGGTGCCTCAGCCACACAAACATCCTTTCTCTCTGCGTCCCTCTTTTTCTAAAGGGCATATATAGTATTATCCTAGAAAGGGATAGCATATGGACAATGAACTATTCAGAGTATTTACTACTTGCTGCTCTCCTCCAGATCTCTGTGAAGGCTCAGCAACCAACTGTAGCCTCTGGGTTTGAATTAACAGATGCCATTTCTTAAATCAATAAAACTACTACATAGAGGCTGGATTTTCAGAAATCTAATACCTTGCAGAGATATGAGGAAATGTAATGGGAACTACTTCACCACTGAACAAACGTAAATCAAAGGTAATAGCTGTGTAGTGAAGTGCGTAGACATTCGACAAAAAATGTGGCTGCTAGTCTACAGGCTAGTCTAGCCAGTAGCCTGCAGCCTTACAGAAAAATGCACAGCTATTTAAATTGTAGTATCATTAAACTTTATTAAATCTTAATTTTTTTAAGCAATAGACAGCTATTTATAAGACAAAAGCAAATAAGAATAATACAAAGCAAAGACATGGAAAATGCACAAGCTGATCAACCAATATTTAGCTGCAAAAAGTCCAATGTATAACAATGCCATAAATCTGAACTTACTCTTATTCACTTTCTGTCCCATGATCTTAGAGGAGCATTAATCCTTTTTTTCCTGGTTTTCTCTTTTTTCTTTATATTTTTAATTATATGTATTGTCAAAAAATAGTGCAAAAGAGTAAAAGCTGTTTAGTTCTTTAAGTCCGAATCATAAAGACTGTAGAGAATAGAAGCTTCCATCAGGATTATGTCCTCATACTGCTGTACAATAATGCAGATTTAGTCCTTTATTGAAAAACGTACATTATAATAGGTAGACTGGCAAAGGCACAAACTGATTTCCCACTTTATTTCTGTATGTATTTAGAATTTTCTGCCTGAAAAAACACTCTTGTAATTATGGAAATGTGAAAAGTATAGTAGCTTGCATGGCATTGTAAAGGAGAGCACAAAGCAGGCAAGAAAAGCCTGGACAACTCTGAGTCTATATGCACAATGGCACGTAGAAGGATGCCATTCCAGTTATTGCAACGTCACGGCAGGCTTTGGCAGGAATCCCCTGACAAATGTAGTATCCTTTCTTATAACTAACTGTCAGGCAATCCAGAAAGTAGAAAGGCATAAAAAGTATCATTTTAATTGATTTATTTGCAATTAGAAAACAAACCCAGAAGATCAGATTCCCACTGCTTACCACCTCACCGCTAATTCTGTTCTATCTTCTATGGCTTATAAGGAAGGATTTTAAGGAAGAGAGATTAATAAGTGATAATAAATACCTGAGGGAGTTTATATCAGGAGTTTTGTGGTCCAAAAGAAAACCTGAAAAGTGGATGAGAGTGATAAGATGGTAGGATTTCAAAGGCCTAAGGCAACACAGGAGAACAGAAGGAGGAACAGTAGGGAATGATGGAGTTTAAGGGTAGAAATACTACACTGACGGGTATTACCAATTCATTGCTTGGGTTGCTTGAGTTCTCCTTTGTTTGTTACAATCAGGAACTTATTACAAACAAGAACACAACATATATGCAACATCAGTATTTTACTGTTACTCTAATTAAAGCCCTACCAGTCCAATGGAAGAATTATTATTAGTTCAGGTTATATACATTTAAAATTACATATACCCAAACTTTCTAGTACCTACCCCTTTCTCTGGTGGTATGGTCAACCTTCCACTGGCCTTCTGGGTCCTAAAGATAACACCTTCAAAATGAGGAGGGAGGTTTACAGCAAGCCATCAGCATACCAAGTCCTTCAGTGAGACAAGTAAAGTATTAATGTTTACCATTTCTTTGTCCTGACTCCAGGATCCTCTTGGCCCTATTTTCTTATGTTTTCTAGCATGCTTTATACTTTGGTTTTCCTCCTTTTCCTACAAGTCCACATTATGTCTGAATTTACTATATAAGATGTGTGTTACAAATGTTGGATACTTATCCTTCATTCAGTCTCCCTAACAGTGATTTTACCAAGCTCCCAAGGTTGTGGTCATTTTATGACCAGTAACTGACCGTAGCTGAGTTGTTTATAGCCCTGTGGACTCTATGATCCGTCTGTTCATGCACTTTCAAGGCCTTATTTGTCTTCCCATGCATACAGTTCTCTACACTGATTTTTATACCAGGGCCATAGATTCCAGCTAGTAACTTGTTATAACTGTATTACCTACAGTATCCATAACGGTAGATGCACAACTGTGCCAAACTAAGCTAAAGCAAAACCAGAACAGATAATAGGTCATTAAGTAACTGGTATTACAAGCTAAAAGACTATCCAGGGAGGTCCAGACAGGTTTGAAGTCTGCAGTGTTAACTTGGCACAAAGCCAGTGGCCAGTTACGAATGATGGTAATGCTATAGTTGCCAGGCTACGAGGCTGCAGTGGGAGAACAAACAAGCGAGCAGAGGCTAAAATATGAAGCAGTGATACATCAGGTAAAGAGGAAAATGGTCTTGGCTGCTATGGTGAAGAGATGGTACCAATTTATTGAATGAAGGCTGGCAAGAGTCCAAATCATATCTTTAGCTTTCTTACTAAAAGAAAAAAATAAAAAAACAACAACCAAACCAACCACACTCTAGTTGTGACATTCAGTGAAATAAACTGAATATTTTCTAAGTATTCACACAATAGCCCTAGTAATAAAAATGCCTTTCAAAGAAATTCTGTACAATTTTCTAAGAAAACACTAAGTGAGAGGGGAAAACTCAAATATATATTTGGAACCGCATCAATCATTTTACTGGTCTTTGGTTTTATTTGTAATTAACCTATATTAAGTATATAAAATAGTAATCTTAAAAAAGCAGCTTTCTTTAACAAAACAGACCATAATTTCTAATATTCAAAGTTAAATCACAGAAGAGTGACATTTCCGTGGTAATAAGTTGATGTTACTAATACAACAGCTTGAAGTGGTTCTTCTGGATATTTCAGCACTGCATTCCTATTTGCACACTACAAAAGGATTACATTCTCTCAATAGCAAGGCAGTAACAACATTCTTACTGTGTTCAGGAGATCTAAAGCTTTTGGCTTGCAAGAAAAGCTGGGGCTATCTGGAAAAAATGAAATTGCAAATACTGTGTGAGATTTCTTTCCACTTTTATATCCTAAAAACATTGGACATCATCAAGGCTCACTAGAATTAAAGCTGCTAAAATATAACCTCTTCTGACCAAAGCATTCCAACATAACACAAAAAACCTGATAGTATTGGGTTGTCCCTGACAAGTAAATCATTTTCATTTGATTGGAAGAGAAAAAAAAAATAAACAAATAACTGGCAGTGGAGACATTTTAGAAAGCCATTCTAAGAGAAGATAGGCTATTTGTGTTTGTCAATTGTTTTTTCTCATAACAGGGTTATTTCAAGTTCCTTGTTACATACAGAAAAAAATTACACTATATGTAGTGTTACCAAATTGGGTGAATGTATGCTTTTCCAATATGAACCAAAGTTAAATTACTCACACTCTAGAGATACTGATCAAATCACTAAAATGAAGAATATTCATTTGGAACAATATATTCTACCTCAAACCCTCCCTCACTGCTTATATGAACCTGCATGATCGCTTTAATTCTTGTAATTCGGTTTCTCCTCAGAAAAGTAGAAAAATATCTATTTATCTTACAGCACAATGGAGACTTAAATGACTGGGGGGAAAATGTATGTGGGTCCCAAAAGAACTGTAGGTAAAGGGTGGTTTGTCAGTATTCAGTGCCATTCCCCTCTTTTTTTTTTTTTTTTTTCCCCTTTTATTTTTAATGAGAGAGGGAAGATGCCTGATACCACTGATGACTAAAACTCGGCAAAGGGGGCAGTATTTCTATTCTTGTAATGGGTATAGCATCTATAAAAGCAGTGCTGTTATTTACCATTCATACTCCTGCTGAGCCAAAACGCAGTGGCATAGTCTGAGGGAAAGATAGACTTAGGACTTCATGCAAAGTATTTGCCAATCTAAGAAGAAAAGTGCTAAATAAATATCATTGCTATTATTACTGTCTGTGGAGAGCAGCACTACAGGCCTTTTTGGAAGGCTGACTTCACAGAAAATCTTTGCTATTTCCATATAAAATATTATGTTAGAAATTGGTATAGCATTTATAACTTTATGGGGCTATAAAATGTGATGGTTCCAATATTAAACTGCATTGAAAAGTAATGTAAACAATATAAAAAGTATACAGGAAAAGATCTATTAATGATACAAAAGGTATTCAGGGAAGAAATCTATATTAAAGTTTAGAGGGTCCAACAAGAGACTAAGCACTTTACAAATGCTGCTTTGAAATCTTTCCCAAGTTGAAAGTAACTTACAAGTGTTTTTGTTGTGTTGGGTTTTCACTTGTTTTAGTTTAAGCGTAACTGATTGTGTATCATAACTGCACTAAATATGCACCAGCAAGATAAAAGCTCTTACGTGTGTATTGAGGACTTCAAGAAGCAGAATGAGCAGGTTGTAGAGGAATTGTAGAGGAATGAAGGCAGGTTAATTAACATTGATAATACACAGCTGTGGGCTGGCTTCAGGGGCGGTGGGTTGGCTGATGTCGAGGTGCAGCTGTGGCTGGTTCCTGCTAAGTTGTTAAATAGCTCTAAGGGGGCAGAGGAGGAGCTTTGGATGAAGAGAGACCTGGAAGAAGCAAAGGGAGGGGAGAGAGAGAGAGAGTGTGCCCTGGATGTAGGAGAGGCAAGAAACAGGGTGGACTGGCCTGAGGAGGGTGAAGAAACAGCATATATGGTAGATGAACTTTTGAGACCTTGTGCGGGATTGGTGGCTGTGCTGGGGCAAGGTGTGGGATCTATTTGTTGAAATTAACCTGGTATGTGATGGTAAAAGCCTTGTTGCAGTTGGCTGTTTTGCTAGTGCTGTGACATAAGTTACAGATGTGAGTTAGGAAAAGAATTAGATGGTTGGACAGGAGTTTCCAGCCTTCCTCTTGACAAGGCTCGTGCCACACCATTGCTTGTTGTTGCTAATTGCTCACAGAATATTCATGCCTGTTAAATACAGTGGAGTTACGTTCATTGATTTCACAGAATGAGGGATCAGGGCCGAAAACAAAAGACTAAATGAGCTTTGAGGTTTACCAATATCTTTTCATCTTTAAAGACAGCCATTCTGTGAGAGTTTAATGGACTGTTCCTACCCCAGCATATTCTATAGACATCTGTCAATCATATCAGTCACTATCACTAGACTCATTTCTTTACAGAGCATGAATTAGAAAGAAAAATCTGTGCATCTAAAACCCAATCTGTATCCTCTGTTTCTCTGTAATACTTCAAAAAAAAATAGCAGCTTTTTGATCAGCCACAAGAGCAGTTTATAATGCTATGCTCAATTTCCTATGACTAATATTTCATCCCACCTTACACCACTGAGGTATATTATTGTCTTGTTTCCTTAAGACAAATGAAAAACAGGATTAGAAGCATTCCAAAAGTGATTTTGTCATGAATCACAAAAAGCACAAATTCTTTTTCAAAGTATTTTTCCTAAAGCTTATTTTACCTTTGTTTGTACATTTTTAAAATAAAAATATGTTTTGAATTACAAAACCTACTAGTATAGGATAAGGTCTAATTTGTTCCATAAATTAGTTTAAAAAGACTGAAACTTATCTTTTCGATAAGTGGCAAATTATCTGTCAAAGTAGCCTTTCTTACTGGTCTAAGAACAATGCAGCAAGCCTCCCAAAAATAATGCAAGATGATTGACTAACAATGCTATTGTAAGACTGGAATTCATAAGAATACTTCATTATAACAATATTTGTGTAAAACTTGTCAGATGGTTCTCTTTAATTCCAGGTGGATCTGATCACAGAAGTATTGAAAAAGCAGAGAACTCATCAGATCATCATGCAAGTAGGAAGGCTTGAGCAGAAGCAAGCGGCTGCCCTGATGTATAGGATGGCATCACTGATATCCTAACCAGCAAGTGAACTTGTTACTGGCAATTCAAAAGTTAATGGGAACAGTGCCATGGATTACATTTCTTTACATTCAAATACTGAATACCTATTAGCAATCTGATTTTGTTTACTGAAAATATGGTTGTCTTTACACAATTTACTTGATCCTGATTGTAAACTAGACAGCAGAGCAATAAAATACAGTTAATGTTTTATAGACACTAGCAAATATTTCCTGAACAGGAGTT
This sequence comes from Falco rusticolus, assembly GCF_015220075.1. Classification (NCBI taxonomy): domain Eukaryota; kingdom Metazoa; phylum Chordata; class Aves; order Falconiformes; family Falconidae; genus Falco; species Falco rusticolus. The sequence continues at coordinate 125,067,727 of NC_051187.1, forward strand.
TGCCATGAACTTTGGTTTTAAAACCTGGCTTCATACCAGTAATGCAGGTTTTAGATCACATGATTCTAAGATTACTAAAATCTAAATATGCCTATGAAGGCTGCATTTACACAAAAGAGAAGGGAAACAAACTTTATACATAAATTTTAAATTATATAACATTTATTAATATTACTGCTTTTAATTTTCAAACCAGAAGTTCAACATAAAAGTATATTGCTCACTGTCAAAGGTACTATCTAATTATTTCTATTTCATTAGAGGTGCCATACTGTTAGCTGGGTTTGGTGGCAAATTCTACATTGCTCCAAAGACTGATGCAATCATACTTGTAATTCAGACATTCTTTTAATGTTGTTTTTGTTTTGATATATACTAGGGAACAAAAGTATACTGAGGTATGAAAATGTCACGTCAATCTTCAGATGTTGGTTTACACTTCAAAAGATAAATAAAGATAGAACACACAAAGGTAACTTAGCTGACAAATATACATATTGAATATTTAAAATGTCCAGTGAGGTTGGTGGCTGTAATGTGGTGTATCATAAAGAAGTAAACAAATCTAGACTTGTTTCAGAAACTGTTTTCCACTGACCCTGTAATATTTAATAATGTGGAACATACTGCGATTACTGGTAAGTAAATTAGACAAGGGTGTTTGGTAGTTTAAAGGAGTTTGGGCTGGTGTCAATTGATATTATGAGCAGAACCTGAACACTATTGTCAGTTTAAATGCAGGCTGTCACGCATGTTTAACATATGTCTTTGGGATGGGGGGGTAGAGTAGCTCAACAGTGACTCTCATGATCTTTGGGGCAGCTATTTTATTTCTCTTACAAAAAGGAAAAAAAAGGCAAAGAAGAAATGCCCTGTAGAATTTTCCTTGGTGCGGAATCAAGGTCTTTGGCAGAGGTTGCAAACTGAACTGTTTATCCACCTTTACAGGAGACCAGGGTGGAGGATAAAAAATAAGGAAATATGAGAAGCAAACGACTTTTCTTTTTAGTCGGGCTTGTTCTGTTTGAACTTCTCTTGACCTGCCCAGAGCTTCGTTTTCCTTGGCTTAGCTGTTACAGCAATTTCTCTACTTGACCATGTGTCTAAGGTTAATCTATTTTACTCTTGTTTAGTTGTGTATGGTACAGCTGTAACTTTATACAGATGGCAGTAACAAAGGTTGTTGTAGGTAGAGTGGGATATTTACTACCATGTAGTGTAGAAATGCATGATGCTGGGAGCCTTGAGAAGACCAGGGTGTGGTGTGAATGAGTAAAGATGTGGGGTTGGTAAGAGGTGGGACACAGGCTTGATGCTGGAGACCACTAGACTCACTAGTGGTCAGTGCAAAAGAAATGGAGCTGGACATAACTGGTTCTAGGGGTGAGAAAGAGAACAAAGAAATAGTATCTAATGTATGCAAAGCATACCATTTATAATAAATTCAGGTTCAACTTGGAGCTCTGGGCCATTGAAGAAAGAGTAATGTGTTTGCATGCTAGCAAACATATAAATGACATGAAGTGGAAAGGGGGGAAAAAGGTGAAGAAATCATTAACAAGAACATCATATTCTTCCTGGCAAGGGACTCCAGATGCTGACTTCTCATAACCCCACCCCACCAGCAACATCAGCATGAAGCCACTGACCTTCATACCTAGAGGAGCAGTGGAAGGCTAAGCATAACACCAAGAAAAGGGAAAGTAAGTTCATGTGCTACTATTTTAATTGTATTATTGATATTATTGCAATAATTTTCTGTACATAAATACTCTATCTGCATTATTATTCTTTGTTTTTCTGTAACAATTATATCTAGACTAGTGATGATTCCTGAAGTAGACTGCTAAGATTTCCATTATGGTAACAATAAATCTTTGGCTTCATTTTTACTTGTAAGGTGGACTTCTCTTGCCCATAAAAAAGATTCTGAGTGTTAGAGGATCCAAGAATTCCAACATAAGAAAATACAGACACTGTGAAAGGTGTGGCAAACGCATAGTTCTTTAGATGTAAATATTTCTCAAAAAAAGGCAAAATGCGGGGAATATTACCAGAAACATATTGTCCTACAGACAGCCAGGCAGTTGAGCTGTGGGGGAGGAGGCAGGTTTTTTCAGTGGATCACAATGGATCTGTAGTTCCAGGAGCTGTGAACAGCTAAGAGCAGAGAAGTGTGATGCCTAAGCATGGATCCAACTAATGAAAATCTTTAGCATCTCCTTCTCAGCAAAACACAAATTAGGAGATTAGCAACAAGCGGATAATATTCGCCTGAGGCTAGTAACCATGCATCGACTGCAGACAGCTCCTTGTGCTGTCAGAGAAAGTGTCAACGCACTATATGTGTAATGCAAGGACTGATGAGTCCTCCTAGGGGTTTCCAAACAATTTTGGCTAACTCCAGAAAAGAAATTAGAGCAGTAATGATGGCAAAAGCAAACTGTACAACATATTTACATATATTGTAGTTGGAAAAAACTGTGGGTCACGTCAAAACAAATAAGCGTCTGCTCTGACAGTGTTGCAAAATGTTGTTGTAAATCTATTATTAAAGAAAACGTAATGAAACTAGAAGCTATTACAGAACAGCAAATGAACCCCAAATTAACAGGGATGGCTAAATCACCAAGTCACCATGAGAAAAAAACTATTTATATCCATATTTACACAACCTAGTAAAACCTGCCTCAGTGAATGATGTGTCGATCAACATTTAATTTGGTTATTGGAATCTAAATTTCTGAAATCATGTGGTATGAAGATTCTTGGCTAAAAAACCTGCACCAACCTCAGAAATATTTAATCTTCCTGAAAAGTACTGTTTCAATCAATTTATCTTTGCTATATCATAGGCTGTGGTCCAAAACATGAGTTTCTTCTGTATTGTAACAGTGTTTCCTGGGGTACTTTGCTGTATGGTTCCTATCTGTTTTTATGGCAAAAATAAAAATTAGTATGATGAGGTAATATGTGCATTTTACACTTTTTTCTATAAACTTATTCAGATGAGAAATAAATTTGGAATGTAATCAAAACAATTTAGGGAACGTATATTTAGCAAACGAAAATTCAGACAAACAGGAAGCCATGACTCACATTGTGCAGGCTGCTTCTGCTGCAAAAAAAATTCCCTAGTATGCTGCCTCACCAAAGTTAGCTCAGCTAAGAAAGCTGTTAAGTGGATGTCTTTTTGGCAGCTTTCCGCTCTCATTAGCTTCTCTGTTTAACACATACTGGTCCTTGCTGTTTGCTGTGAAGGTCCAAACTGCTTACTGTTTTCTGTTTTTGAAAAAGACAGACCAAAACTCAATGTATGGAGAAGGCTGTATGGGTATTCTTTACCTCCAAGGGTTTCCAGCTGTGGTAGGTGAATATGGATATGTCAAAGCCAAACACAGCTAATCTAAACCAAACACTTGCAGCTTTGACAGTTTCAGTGGAAGACTACTGAAAAACTGGAGCAGTAGGCTCAGTCCTGAAGAAGATGCTTATATATATGCAAGAAGGGCTCACACACGGCCTGCCAGAAAGTCCTGTCAAGACTCCTCACAGAAAAGAAGCAGTAGTACTCTTAAGTGAAAAGGGACCTTGAACAATAATTTGGGTTGTAAATGAGTGTGTTAGACATTTAAGATGGAAGCAGACCACAGGTCCAAAGTGGCACTATTGGACACAGGCTCTGAATGCTGGATGAGCAGAGACATCTGTCTGCAACCCTGATTTAGGGGCAAGATTTCATTAGTGCAAATTGTTTTCTAACTGGCAGCTCTAATTCCTTATGCCCTATTTAGGTTTTTTTTTATCCCGATCATTTTGCTTTGTCCTCCTGAGAGACGAGGTGCAGTTACAGATGTCCTGTGCAGTGCACGAGTGTTCTGACCCACCATCTTCATTGGCGAGATAAGGTTCAGGGAAGGGAAAGGATAACTGCATGAAGTAAATTTTATGCAAAATGAAATACTGCATGGTTTCCTTCTACTTTTCTGCTAGCCCATCACAAACAGGGAATACATCATACATTTGAACAAAGAGTAGCAGAGTTGCTGTTTGAAAGTGTGGTCTTGGATCTTGCCAGTAAAACAATCTTTTGCCAGGCTTTCTTTAAGTATCTTGCCTGCCAGCCCCAACCAATCTTTTAGAGAATAGAAACAACTTTGCACCTAAAATCCAGCTTGCTATTAACTGTTTTGAACATTGTCATACCAAAATTAGTTTGTTCTGTTTCACACAGATCATTCATCTGTTGCCTTGACAGACAATGCTATAACTACTGCTGCATCTGTTCCTTAAAAAGAGGTGGAAAATACTGATAGCAAAAATAAAAGGCAGTTTTGTCTGAAAAAAACCCCAAACAAGCAAAACCAACACAAAAACAAAACCAAAAAACCCACCCAAACCCAAATCACAGTCAGTGACAGTTTTTAAATTAATGTTTCTACTGGACCAAGTACACATTTTTGTCCTTAAGCTTCTTTGAAGTGTAACAAAGATACAGATCAACCAAAAAGTGCATGATTTTTTTGTTGTTGTTGTTATTCCTTTTTTATATGTCCACTATTTCTGTCTCAACACCCAGGAATTTTATTGTTTTTAATGAAAAAAAAATACTATTATTTATCTATTACAATGTTTGATTTGGTTTTTGCACTCTGCATGACAGCTGGTCACTAATTTCGTTAGCACAAAATGCCATCTTTAAAAATCAAAGCACTCTCTAATGAGAAGAGATTAGATCATTTTAAAGGGTTGCCTCAAACACTTGGTGATTTCTTACTGTGAGGGTTTGCTGTGCAGGAGCAGTACAAACAAAAAGGGTGACTTCTTAAAATTTTTGTCTGCTAATGAGACCAGGATTAAGAAGGTTGTTACATTTAATCTACAATTTATTTTTCAAGAAACTTTGAGTTAATACCAGTCAAGAATAAACAACATCTTGCTCTGCAAACTGTCTGAACCTAATTGTGAATATGCAGGGTTTTTTCTGTGCCTGATTAAAAACAAATCCAGCATTGAATGTAAAACTGGGTTTAAGTTCTTGCAAAGTATTGTTCACGTAAATATTGCTACTGTATGGGTTATGAAAGTGAATTGAAATTGTTGCTGTATTACCAGAATGACGACATGAACAAATAATACAGATGAAAAAAAAAAATACAGTTAGAAGATTCTAAAAGACCGCTACTTATCAAACCTTTTTTTTCTTTTTGCTTGGCTTTGACAAGCTCTTTGCAGAATTAAAGCTGAGAAAGCAAGTAGACACTCTTTCAGTTGCACTTGGGTACCCCACCATCTTCTGATAAGCTTAAAAGAGGAAAGATGTATGACATTGCAATAATTTTATGTATTATCTCCTTCTAAGTTACCTTTGACTCCAGATATGACACTATACATGAAATAACACTCTTTTCATTTCTTAATTTTATTTTTCACATATATTTTATCTTACTTAGCATCAACATATTGATGCAGTTTACAGGAAGTACACTTATCAATTTCCTATTTTCCTTGATACATGTCCTCTTTTTTTTTTTTTTTTTTTTTTTGGTCATCTAAAACATTGTTTCCTATTTCTGGAACATTATTTCTAGTTACCACCAGTGAGAAATGTGTACACTGAGTTCAGACAAAGAAAATGTCCCTAAATGTGATGTACAGAATACTCAAGCCCGTGCTACAGATATTGAGGTAAGGAGATCAGTGAAAAGGAACACAGTGAAAAGAAGAGAGATCCAGAATAAAATAAAGTCACTTGGCATGAGGGATTGGGTGGCTGTTCCAGAAACAGACGAAAATTGAGAAGAAAATTATGAAGCAAAGAAGAAAAAGAGAAGGAAACTCTTCATATGGGGGGATCCTTCTGCCCCAATACCGTTCATAGCTTGCAAGTCTCAAGCCTTACATGCTGTAAGTACTCTGAAGACATCTAGATATTCTGTACAGGCTTATGCTGTTTTGTAAAGTTGGGCTTCTTTCCGCTGAGTATTGGAGAAAAAGCATACTTAAGGAAAATTATTTGAAATGCAGACATTAAGAGAGCATTCAGCCTCAGTTCTTAAGTGATTTAAGAATTTAACATGTAAACACATGAAATAAGTGCATCTATGTAGACTCTTTGCTTTAGCAGTAGAACAAAATATATTTCTTTGAATGACTCGTGCCAAAAAGTTTATATGAGGTAATCAGATACACATGAAAAAGGAGTTTGTGCTGCAGTTTTAAGTAGAGTCATCACTAAGGCTGGGAATACTGGTGTGTTCTAAAAAACCTAACCACCCATTTAAATAAATAATTAAAAAAAAAAAAAAAAAGCCCTACAAACCCTTATAGCCAAGTCTGTCGACACATGTCAGCAGCAGCTATGATTTCAGAATCTTTAGGATATATCTACAATATGCAAGGAGATACTGATTGCCCTGAAAATGTTGAACAGAAACTTAAAATAGTTTCATTTTGTTCCAGTGACCTCTCAGTTGGCTTATTTTGTTAGAATACTAGTCCCTTTCGTTACTGTAAGGGTATAAGCAAATATAAACATACTCTTACAGATCCCTTATAGAACCAGAGCTAAACGTTAGACAGTCAATAACAGAAAAAAAAAAAAAAAACAAAAAAAACCCCAAACCCACACAACCAAATAAATTTTCACTCATACCAGACATGAAAAGCCTTAGCAAGGACTGTACGTAATGCCTTGAAGCTGCTGAAAACAAATATCAAAATTTTACATAGAAAAGTTTGAAGAACAATTTTGGAAAGACAGAGAGATGGATGGCTCTAGAAGTTATACTTATGTAAGATTATATAAGCTTAAGATAAGAAAGATTAGTAATTGGAAATCCAAATAATAGCTCTAAAATATAAAGAGTGGTTTGTTAAATGTAAAAAAATATTACAACCATAGCATATTATAATTAAACTATCTAAGATTTCAGAAATCTTTTCTTTCAGTCTCAGCTCCTTAATTGTGTCATACTTCTGGAGGGAAATGGTGAGCACACCTTATTTTTAGAAAGAGTCCAATATACATTCTAAAAGGGGGTACATGTAATTTATTGATTGTGTCTTAATCAATGAATGCAGAGAGAAGCTTTGGCAGACTTTATTCCCTGTTGAATTAATAATCTTTTTGTCTACTATACTGAAGATGTCCAGACATTTAGGTGCAGCACATGCCATCGTGGCACAATTTAAATTTCACTTCCATAGTCAGTTTTTGCCCCAAGAATTTTCATGGCTGTAAGCCTTTATCTCCGATGGAAATAATAGCTTGTGGGATTGCAGACTGTTTCAGCACTATACATCATGATTCTAAGACCTTCAAAATTAATCCCATAGAATCCCATAGTGTTCTTAATACATGTGCACATTCATGCGTAGTTGGAAATGAAGAAATATCTCTAATTTCAGAGACTACATCTTGCTGTATTTTGCATAATGGCTGTGAACATAGTACATCAGATAAATGAAAGGAAATAGCTTTTAGTGCAGTGTTCTGTCATGGGAAAATAATAAATCAACAACCTATGAACTCTAGGTCCATTTGAAGCGTATTTAGAGCCCTCATTAATCTATAGAGGCCAATTTGAATAGAAGCTGTTTAATGAAGACACAGAGGGGATATTTAATAATTTATTATGATGGAAAAAATGGAAACAAGCTAGAAATGGTAAAGATCACCCAAATGATAATGAGATCCAGAAGTGGAAACATAATCAACTGAATCATGAAACAAATGCACAGCTACTAAACTGCTGCATAACTTTATACAATACAATTTAAGGGGCTTTGGGGAGGTAACCCAGTAGCAGGAATCAATGATTCCCTACTCTCAGGCAGGAACCACTAGTTTTCCTTTTCTGTTTGCTTCTGAAACTTTCAATTTACAGGAAAACTTTCTCAGCAGAGAGTATAGGATTGAAATGTAGCTGTTCTCTGGTAGAACCAGCTACTTTAGGCTAAGTGCTACGCATTGTATTTAAATTGACTGAAATACCTGCAAGATAATGATAATATGGTTTTGGCTCTCCCCACTCCAGGATTACACAATAAGGTAAAGTGTTTCTTCTTAATGTATTTTAATGTGCAAAAATATCAATACATATGAATGAGGAGTGAAGGAGTTTTGTAAAGCTCCATACAGCATACATTATCCTGTTACATTTAAATGTGATTTAAATGTCTTTGCAGACGACAGGACTCTTTCCACCCCAGTGACACATCATGCTTATGCAGAACTGAGTTGAATCTATTCTGGCAGGCACAGAAGGTGGAGTGGCCAGCTCAGGCCAACACTGCGCTGAGTCAGGAGTGGCGTGTCCCTGTCTTTAGCTGCCCCCAAGAGAGTTATGGCATTTTGATACTGGTTAAGCAGCCACAAAGCTCACCGACCCTCACTGAAAGGAGTGGGATTCTTTCAAAAGTGTCAGCCACCATGTGCAGTTGTGTTTTCATACAAAAGAGAAAAATAATTCCAGATGCTAAATTTCTTCTGTCCCATCTGTCACGGTCCACTCAGTGGACTCGTGATGGTTCATTTACTATGATCTCAAAGTGCAAAAATCAAGGCGACCATGCCAAGGGGTTACGTTTTGATCAAACTGCACAACTTTATTGTTTGCCCATAGAGCAGTGTGTGATAGAATGACGGGGGGGGGGGGGGGAGGGGGGAAGAAAGATAAAGTAAAAAGGAAAGGGAAGAGGATTATTGTAGTGGAATGAAGCTGGGTAAATTAGCATTGATAATATACAACTGTGGGTTGGCTTCAGGGGTGGTGGGTTGGCCGATGTAGATAAGGTGCAGCTGTGGCTGGTTCTGTTAAGCGGTTGAGAGCCAATGAAGAGAGGTCAGCCGAGGAAGAAGCGAGAGAAGAGAGAACATGTGCCTTGGATGAGGTGAGATAAGGAGAAGGCAACAGAGGGACTGGTATGAAGTGTGTTGGTATGTGGTGGTAAAAGACCTTGTTGCAGCTTGATAGATACCAGTCCCTCTGTCGCTGCGACAGATTATAGCTACCACCACAGGTCCAAGGTGTCCCTATGGTGCCAGGTCCAGGCAGCATCTCACCGGTCCTTCCAATTGTCGTGATCCTTGGTGAGGAAGATCTCCAAATTTGGGTTACTAAGGAGCCATCTTTTATGCCCAGCAACACACCTTGCTCCTCCTCTGGCCCATGGATTGTTGCCAGTCTCTGCCTTCTCCAGCAAGGTTACCAGCATGTCCAAAGGGGGGTGCCTGAGGTGTGGTTTGCCTTAGAGGCGGGTAGCTTCAGACTAGAAGGTGTGGTTGTGTATTATTTTCTGCTTCATTGTTACGCCAGTGGTTGTGATCCATCTTCTGGACAGTGGTTATGTGGCCTTATTGTAATTGCTTCTTTCAATCCCAAGTGGCAGGGAATGGCATAGTACTCCTCGTACTGTGCAGCTCTCCTTCCCAGGGTGTAGTTGTTCCTTTCAGTCCCAGGTAGCAGGGAGCGGCACAGTACTCCTTGTACCGTGCAGTTCTCTTTCCCAGGGTCTTGGTGTCCATGAGGACCGCGTTCCATCCCCAGGTCTCTGTCGGCAATGTTGAGACAATATTGTTCTCTTTGGACCGACTCATACCATCCAAGTGTCCTGATCAGTAAGTGGCATGGTTATCTGGCAGGCTTTCTCGTTCCCTTCTTCTACCAATCTCCAGTGAAGACTGAATTCTTTGTTTTGTGGGACAGTGATAAAACTTCTATAAAAGACCTGTGAGTGTCTTATATTTCTGCATCCAGAATACCCTACAGTGGCTTATGTCTCCTGGGACATGAAAGTTTGAGGTTTGTGTCCTTGAGTTGCTTTCTTCCAAAGTGGTATAATCACTCTCTAGTAAGATACCACCAGGGTCTGCTCTATTTTGGAAGAAGAGAATGAGCTCTGCTCCATTTTTGAAAACAGAGACAAAGATGGCTGACTTTCAGAGAGGCTTTAGATCAACAGCTGGGGACGCTTCCATAGAGTTTTCAGTAAGGTAGGTGTCACAGGTTAATCCCAGCCAGCAACTAAGTACCAAGCAGCTGCTTGCTCAAACCAGCAGCATCCCCCTGCCCCACAGGGGATGGGGAAGAGAAACAGAAAAAAGGTAAACCCCATGGGCTGAGACAAGAACAGTTTAATAATTGAAATAAGGTAAAATATAATAGTAATACTAGTAATGACCAGGGGGATAACAGATAGACAAAGAGAAATAAAACTCAAGGAGAGAAAAAAAAAAAAACAAAACCTGAGTGATGCACAACACAATTGCTCACCAATGCCCAGCCAGTCCCCAAGTAGCGACACACACACCCACCCCCAGCCAACTCCCTCCAGTTTATGTACTGAGCATGACACAGTATGGTATGGAATATTCCTTTGGCCAGTTGTTTGAGTCAGCTGTCCTGGCTGTGTCCACACCCAACTTCTTGTGCCCCTCCAGCCCTCTCGCTGGCAGGGCCTGAGGGTCTGAAAAGTCCTTGACTTAGTGTGAACACTCTTTAGCAACAATTAAAATTTCAGTGTGCTATCAACATTATTCTCATCTCAAATCCAAAGCACATCACTGTACCAGCTATTAGAATTAACTCTATCCCAGCTGAAACTCTGCCTTCATCCTTTCCTGGTTGCTACCTGTTGGTTTTATACTTAATGCACCGATTTTACCTACCTGTCCTATCACTGTGTATTTTTCACCGTTACTGTCCTTACACATACAAAGTTCACAGGCACCTAGAGCGGGATGCCCAGTCCATTCTAAAGGATGGAGGCTCATCTTGCAGCACCATGGTACTCAGCTTTTACTAACAGAAATGTTTACTCATTAATGAAGTTTTGATGCATGCTGTTTTGTAGAGAATGATTAAACAGTGGTAACAATGCAATTAATGTAATCTGTATGTCCACAGTTTTCTAGTCAGCTTTCATGCGGTCGTAGAATCTGATTTTGTGACTAATAAAAAGGTAGAAGTATAATGGTAGCAATTATATTAATACCTTGTCTTTGGTTCTGAAACAAAGGAAGAAGCCTGTCTTACTACAGAATAAAAAGAAAAAATGCATGGATTGCCTACCAGCCAAAACACTTTTTCAGAGAACAAGAATGCTTGTTGCTGCTCAGCTGCCTTATGCACACAGAATTATTTGGTATGCTTGGAGTGTCCGTGTACAACCAGTGATGCTTATGCCCATCATGGCCCCTGTTCCTGAAAGATCCCAACTTGCAGATCCAGCTGCATACTGCTGTCATGTGGTATACCATTTCCATAACCTGCACTAGTCCAAATCACTAGTTGCAGGGGTCAAGGGCTGTGACACCAGTTTTGTCACTATTGCTCTTTGTGGTCCTTGGTGCGAGTCAGCTCCATGTTGCCATGACTACCTGCCGGTGAGCGAGGCATCCACTCTGTAGCTGCTGGTCTAGTTGGACATTACTGCAAAATCAGCTTTAGTACAGCACTGTTGACAATGTTGGGGGTTCACTGAAAACCCATTTTACATTACACTACAAGCAGTTCAGAAAATCTGCTTTTGTCTCATACAATCACTCCTGAAAGTACTCAGGGAAAATACCCTCTCATCTTACCATGTTCAAACCTCTTCTGCTGTCTTAGGAATGCTAATATATAGTGTTATAGAAGGAAAAGCAGTAGAATGACACCGTGGCCTTGGATTTAGAACATTTACTTGGTTGGATTTCTACATTCCCATGCCCGTACAAGCACTGGGACACAGCAAAATAATACTGAGCAAAACAGAATTACTTTAAATGAGAAATTGAGAGTATCCAAAGACACATAAGTATTCAGAGATCGGTACCTATTCTGGCATGTGATAAATAGTATATAACACCATAGGAGAGCTTAGAGGCTTTTCTAATCTTGTGATTTTCATTTGCTGCAATTGTAAATTACCCCAAAACCTGTTTACTTTCACACCAGTATCACTCAATGTTACATTTGACCTATACCAACCTGGGTTTAGTTTTTTATGAAACATGCCTATCCATGGCCTACTTTTGCAGTCACCACTTAATTGAACAGAGATGATGAAGCCCTAGGTTTAAAGTCTTCGTGCTGTATTTACCTTGGTTTACATTTGCCTTATGTGCTGAAATTACTGAAACTGACATAGTCAAATATTAGGTTTGCTAACTAATGGAATAGATGGACCAAAGCAACTAGGAAAGCACACTGAAAAAGTTACAGTTCAGATGTAAACTGAATTCCTTGATAATATTCAGCATGACAAAGTTTTAGTGCATTCAGCCATACTTATATGAAACATTCAGCACAACAGGGACCCTGCAGGTTTGAGAAAATGCTTTGTCTCCATGGTTGAATATTTATTAGAAAGCTGGCGATACCAATCTCAATCCCAAGAGGTAGCACCTCTTTAAGTAGTTCAGTGTGCTAAGATGCAGCCAAAAATAATATGCATTGCCAATAAGCTTGACTATTGACTTCCATATTCAAATAAAAAAGTTTTAAAATAAGAAAATTAAAACATCCACTGAAATGTTTGCTTGAATAGATATTAAGTGTTTCTAATCAATATAATTCATTTGGCTGTGCAAATATGTATGAAAGGGTCTTGTTATCAGTGCAAAATATTTCTCACGGGAAAAAACTCTGAAGTAGAGATTTATCAAGTCCCTCTGATTAAATCCTGGCTCTAGGAAATAGTGCCATGTGAGCCGGGTTTTAGTCAATCAGACTGAAATGAAATCCATATTACAACTTTCCAAACAATCAACTGGATGATAATGCAAAGTATTGCCTGAAGGAAGAAGCAAAAGAACAGAAATATTTGATGACATGTGGTATTTCCATGGATATTCATGCTCTAATGAGAAGAATAGCACATGAACCACAACCCGTTTTTTTGGTTTTAATACTGATTTATGAATTAATGTGACACCACCACCACGGGGAAAAAATGTATAAAAAAATACAGTGCATAAGCTGATAATTCTTGGAATATTGACATTCTTTTTTTGGATACCTATATGTGTAAAAATGTATCCTGTAATAGAAGTTTTGGCTGGCCTTCATCCTGGCACATAACCAGGCCTGGTCTGAGAATTTAAAATCACCTTATGTTTTTGTTTCTATTTTTTGTGCAGTAAAGTGAAAACATCCTCTAAGATGGTAGACTAAATAGATTAACTAGGTCTGTAAGTGTTTAGAAGTGTTTGTATTCCTGGTTTCTATACTAGGAAGAAAGGTTTGAAATGAAATCTCAAAAAAAAATATTGACTGGCTAATAAATTTCCTCTTTTTAAAATACTCTGTAAATATTCAAAATCACTGGCAGCTTTCATTTTAGAAAGCAACCACCTGTTGCTCCTTTGATATAAAAGATCAAAAACAGTTAGTGTGGATTCTAGAAAGTCTAGAAACCCATTAAAATATTTCTATTTTCTGTGATCCTTTTGAGACTCTGTCATCCTCTGAAGTTACCACTGGCAGTTACAGTAGTTTGTTCAGAGTTGAATTTTTGTGGTTTGAACTTCTCGTTTGATTCTAGCTTTTACTAAGCAAAGTGAAAAGTTACTACATCATCATATTAAGAGGATATTGTCATTCAGACTGACATTTACATGATGTCCTTAGAAAACCTCCCGTAAGTATGTGTTTATTGCCAGAATCTGAAGATCATTAGAAAATTCTCATCTTTTTATATAAAAGTGGTTTAATGGGCTACAAGGGAGGTCTACAAAATTAAACTAGCACATACTTTACACTCACTTTCAACTCCTGAAAAAAGCAATTTTAGAGAAAAAGATAATTCTACTTTCACCAATCTGTTCTTTGAAGATAATTATTCCTTCTAAATATAGATGGAATATACATCATCTAAGTAATGATGAAACAAGCATTGTTTTGTCCGTTCAGTACAATAACATTTTAATGTATAGTTCTTCAGTGAAGAGGTAAGGTATTATCAACATTTTATATTACACAGGCACAAAGAGGGGTTTCTAACTGGAATATGGGAAGAAAGCACTGTTGTATCTCAGCACCATGTGACCACTCATAACTTGCATGTAATAATGGTTTAAGGAAGAATTGACTGAAGGAAAGCCAGTGTCACAAAGAGATGTTACTAAGAATGTGAATCTAAGACACTGACATTATTATATTCAATTTAATCTTCTGATTCCTCTAAAAAACAGAGAGAAAACAGAAAAACTTTGGACATCAATTGGGCTTTGTATCAAATTTGTGATAAACTTTTCAGTTATTGTTAGAGAGATGGATCCATGGCATAAATAAACATTCAATCAGAGAATGAGTTTGAAAGTTTTGTGTAAAGATTATTAGATTTGTTTAATAATTATCTTTATTCTGGAGGTAACCATCATAATTAGGTAGTAGATAATCACTTTTGTACTCTCACAAAAGATGTTACTGGAGATCCTACTGGTCATTAACCCACACAAAGAAAGCCAACATACAGTAGAACTGAATATTTTTAGAGCATGAAGAAACACACTGTATTCACTGTACCCATACATCTTGTATTCAAACAGGTAGGTGACGCTCAGGAGATGGCAATAAGCAAAACACAGATACCCCAATACTGAATGATTCAAAAGTGTTTGTGGACTCATCCAATTTCTCTAGCTGGTACAGTAAGAAACATGTATTGGGGCTAAGGTTGGAGACAGTTCAGTACAGGTATGTTGCACTAAAATATAAAACCCCCTTAGAATAAAACTGCTTTGCAAAAGTGGTGTCAGTAATATATTGTAAAACAATTTTTAAAAACAGGTCTGATAGTTTTGTGACATCCTAAGCAGTTGTTGGGGTTTCTTATTAAAGAGGAAAATAACTTCAGAGTGAAATTTAAGCCAAATCATTCTATTTAGAAGTATATGCAAAAGACACTAGAGTATCAGAATTGAAATATTTCAAGGAATAAGAGATTGTGTTTTGGGGGAACAGAAGAACAAAAAATTCTCTTGTCTTTATACCTTGTCTATATATTAATGGAGATACCATTAATTTGGATAGCATTTACTTTTGGCTACTGTCCTATCACTAACTACATTTTTACCTCCATGCATTATTTTTATATAAGCAGAAAAGAGGTAACTTTAGTGCTATTTACACACAAGTGTAATCCATGAGCACATTTAAATGCATATAAAAATATCATGTGCGACAAAGAGCATTTAGAAACCTCATAAAAAGAGGAAAATATTTCAGAAATTACAAGTGGGTACATTTTCACAGTTACTTTGTTTATTTCAAATGCTGTTTTTTTGTCCTAAATATTGTCAAAGTCCCCTATGTTTTGAAGACCTTTACTTAAAGTGGACACCAAAATCAATTTGTGTACTGCACTAGCCTTAATGAATAAATGAAGCACTATTTGTAGCATGTTTTATGAAAACCATAAAGTTTTAGTGGAAAAAATAACATTGAGAGTGGTTGCTGATTTTAATTGTAGGAATTGGAGTAATAACATTTGAGAATTACCACTATTGGAAAGAAATACATAGTTTCCTACATATTTTTTTAAAATGTGAAAATAATTAATTTTATTTTGTGTTTTCATATCTGTATCTAGAATAATTAATTGCCATAGATAGGGGTAGGAAGTATGATCATCTTAAATGGGTTCTGAAAGATGTACAATACCAGACTTGATTCCCACTGACCAACCAGTGATTATTAATTGTTATTACAAGGTGGTCATGAAATACAAGAGCTCTGAATGATAGTCACTGATGGAAATTACATTGGAAGCTACCACAGATGAGAGGCAACTGAACCCTTCCCTCAATAAAGCAGTATTTGTGCTCCTAACTTGCCTTCAAATTCTCATTTTTTGTGACTTCCAAACTTTGATACAAATTAGGTTAAAATAATTTGCCATCCTGCAAAGAGTTTATAACATTTAGCATGCTTTAATACACTGAATTAACAGAAGAAAACATTTGAAGCAAACTTTGGCCGTACATCGGAAGGAAATGACAACTGCTATGGCAAGATAAGATGGGACAGAACAGCCAGAATACAAGTTACCTCCAAATCCCACTGGCATCCATAAGAGCACAAGGAAAATGTGAAAGATTCTGAAATATTTTTGTTGCAATATTTTTGTTTGTTAAATAGATATCTCGACATCCATACTTTTGTCACAGATAGTCCTTGTACCTTCCATTTTCTGGTTTATAGATGTCATGAAGGACAAATCTTCTTATAGTCTTAGAAACTGCCCTGTAACCTCTCCGTAGTAAGATTTATGTGATTAATCTTGCTCATAAAGATGACTATAATCAGTGGGGAAAGAAAATGAAACATGACCATTTCTTTTGGTAAAAGATTACAAGTCAGATATCTAACAGGAAAACTCATCCTATTTGTGCCTTTACTAAATCATTACATTTCTCTGTGTATCTCTTTCCACCCCCAGCCTGCTTGGGATTTTTTTCTACAGTGCTTTTGGCAGTAAAACTCTTAAGTGTTGTAAAAGGTGGGTTGGTTTTCCAGTAGAGGAGGGAACAGTGGAGAAACTGGTACAGCTGATATTTCTACTGTTTAGCTGGGCCAAGAAAGTTTGCTTGATTTGTTCATACTCTTCTCAAATATGGAAATGAACTTTTGACTTTTTGCTCTGTTTTATCTTTTCTGTGTTAGAGATTGATTCAATTAGCTCTAGCAATAGCTTTCATAATTTATAGAACCCAAGCCACTTCAGAATTTCCTGTAGTCCTAGGAGAACGAGTTTATTTCCAGACTTTCTTCAGAACTTGTACTGCTGAAACAAATCCTTCAACACTCCTAAACCCCAAAGTGCAATTACAGTCTCATATTTTTAAATAAAACTACCACTGCATTCAGTAGTTCAGGTAGCTCACTCTTGGTTTTTTCCAAGAAAATTTGCTTTGCACTATAGGTGTCTGCAGAACACCATTCTCTGTATTTCTAAACAGGAAAATAATGCTTACATTAGTTTTTGCAAAATGCTTTGTGTAAATTTACTAATATAGGTCTATAACATTTTTTATTACAGTAGAGTAAATACGAGATGCGACAGTCAGGTGTTTATTTCAAACATAGTCAGCAGAGCTCTCCAGTCTCTATGAAAACTATATTTTTAACTTACTGTGCACTTTAATTCTATGCTGTCAAAACTTGGTCTTCTACATGTACATGCATGTTTTAGAAATAACGGAAGGTTCTAAAATTTTCCAACATCATAAAATAGGTGCAATAGATCTTTCCTTCCATAGCACTGTCCAGTCAATCACACATTTATTTTTATTCTGCAAAACTCAAGGTTTTACTTTTCTCTTGTTGTCTTGAACTTGGCACTCCAGAGATTAGATAAAAAGAAAAAAAAAAAGGCATTAATGCAATGATAGCATTCCTCCTTTTAATATAAAATATTAATACAATTATTAATAACAATATGTAATTTTGTAATAAATATTACACTAAAAATAGTTTCCAACACAAATTAATGATTGTGACTAGCACTGTCAATTAACAGGTATGGTGCTTAGACATTTAGTTATACTTGCTGATTTTATAGCAATTCCCTATATTATTCACTATTGTCTGTATACTTAAGCCTAGCTGGGACTACTTTCCTCATCATTTCTACAGAATAATTATGTAGATTAATTATTTCTAATATTATTGACCTTTTTTTTATTTTTAATAGTATCTGTAATTTGTTTTTGCAATACTATATAGTACAGTAAAATCATTCACAGTGTACTACAACATTTCTAAATTCCAGTAATATTTCCATTAGGAAAAAAAAAAAAAGAGAGAGAGAGAGAGAAAATAATTGAGATAACTCACAGAAAAAAATACAAGAATGGTTAAAAATAGGGAAGTAAGTGCTGAACAGATTACAGCACAATTGCTTTAAATCAAAAGAGTGGCATTAGTTGCATTCAAATATGTAGAAGCTGAAATAATGTAAGGGGTCCTAGTTCCCAGTCCCAGAATTACCCACAGGCTTGATCATATGCTTTATTTTGTTGCTTTTACTCACCTGCTGGCTCCTCTGAAGGCCATGGCAAAACTCGTGCTGACTTCAAAAGAAGACAGTATTGAAGCCCTGAATAATAAATAACTCGAGGCAACTAGAAGTGTTTATAAGGAAAGGTATTATAGTTTGGATATTGCTAGAAGAGAATGGAGAGAATAATTGGCCCCCTGAATCTTGGGAATCTTAGAAACAACCTTCGATGTCCTTGTTTATCAGTAAAAATTTAGGTATGAGACAGATTTTAGGCTGAGATTTGCCTGTGAAATCAGTTTCAAGGCATACCAGAAAAATTGGTCAATATTTTGTGGGATTCTGCAGACTTATCAAACGCATGTGAGAATGAAATGGTAAATGTTTGTCCAGTATTTCTAAGATTCTTTTTCTTTAATGCTACTCACCTCATAAACATGGCTACTGCTGTAAGGTTTTTGGGCACTAAGTGGACCAGGGATAACCATCTTCCAGCTTGCAATCTGATAAAGAACCAGAGCTAGGAATAATTTGTCATCAAGTACAATCAAAAATCAGTCCAAAATTAGGAGAAATTTTACTTTTGAAGTGGCAATTTTCTCAGACCTTCAGATGTTTTAACCCCCCCCCCCAAAAAAAAAAAAAACAGATTGAAAGGTCACTCAATGCCATTTTAAAATGAAAAATCTGGAGCTTTTGTATAATTATTTTGACCTTAGACAGTTATTTTTTTACTGAGTGTAAACTATTAAAGCATCCAGTTATGGATCTCATTTTCCTCACTTCCTTAGTGGAAGAGAGGTGATAAAGACATACAGAGAGAGAGGGGACAGACACGTGGGAACCAGCACAGGCACTTTTATTTATACTGTAAAAAGCTATTTTGAGTCCCATTTCTTTCATGATCATTGGGTTCAAAATGAGTAAAGGTAACAGAAATTTTTGAAAAGTCCTAAAAAATCACGTCCTTCTTAACTCCACTATACCATCTTTAATGCAGGCATTGCGGATCTGGGCTGTGTATTACCATACACTTAAGTTTTGCAATCTGTTCTCGCAAATCAATTTTACACAGCTTGAGAGTATGGGCAAGTTTGTATTTGCGCTATAAAGATGCTTCAGAGGGGAAAAGAATGAAAACAGTGTTGTAGCTGCAAACAAATCAATCGAACTGTATTAAAACTAAACACATGATGCCAAAGATGAATGTAGAGACAGAAACAGGGACAGAGATTACCATGGGGTCTAGACACATACAGTGATTAATCATCACACACATCTGGAAAAGAAAAGCACAACAAGAAACAGTTTTTTTCTTCTTGGGAGAGACAGTCAAGAGAGAAAGGAAATTATATTATCTTCTCCATGGATGAAGGAAAAGATGAAATGGATATTAACTGTCCCTCATTCTCATCAAACTCAAAATCTGTTATTCAGCTAGCTTTAGTTTTTATTATCTGAAAACAATCTCATAACTCACTTTTAAATTCAGAACATAAGTATATCCGTCTCTTTTTCAAAGATTCATTTCAATTTTAAAATCATAGTAAATAAATATATTTGGTTTAATTTATCAAAAAACCCAGTTTAATTAAATTCGGCAAATCTGAATACAGGAAAGAGCTGCAATACTGAGCTCTTTTGGTTTCTGTTGTTGGGGTTTTTTTTCCCTTTGTTTTTCTTTAGGTTTTGCAATTGCAGTATAAAACCTATTCAGATGTAAGTATCTCTGAATGCATTTCTAATTACTGGGAACATGACTCTGGCTACGCAGGATAAGTTAAAATGAAAACAGTCTATTTAGATGTTTTTTTTTCTGCACGCACAGGATATTGAGACAGCACTATGGTGTTCAGAAACTAACTGATGAATTTTCCTGCTTTGGAAACAAATTTTGCTTTCATATAAAGGCTGATAAAACAAATGTGTTTGTATCACCATATGATATATAGAACCTATTAGTATGAAAAAATAATTCTGCAGAAATAACTGTGAGGATTAGGTCATAGGAGCATCTGTGTGTCAGCTGAGGGCAAAACACCAGATTTATTTATGATTATTGAGTAGTTACTAGGTTCATGTGGGATGGGGACAGGACGAAAGGTATCTATGTAATATTTTATTTCTTTTTAAATTCAGCCTCTATATAAACTTTCCAAATACCCATTTTACTCTGGCTTTGCCACAACAATTTCTCCAAACCCACAGGTGCCCCCACTCCTTCTTGTGCATGGATAATTGAAGATACAGTCGTTTGCTCAGTACGTGCCAAGAGCAGAAAGTTTTTGCAAATATTTTCCTACTGCAAATCTACGCAGATCTATTCATGAAATTGGCTTGTGCCAGTTGGATCCTCTCTGGAAGTGCCTGTCACCTCCAGGGCTTGTGTCTGAGCTGACTGCTTAACAAAAATTCCTACCAGCCTGCTTTAGGTATCTTTTTAACCTCAGAAAACTAAAGAAGTAGTCGACATATTGATGGAATTCCTTAGAGAGAGGAGGGAAGGAGTATATACATGGAAGTTTGTTGGACTACCTTTAATATTTGTATCTATCCAGAAGAGAATTTCAGGGGTTTTGTAGCTGAGTTCAGGGCAGGGTATGTGTAGTAGCTGGGAAAAGGGTTGTTGGTGGTTGTTTCTTAAGAAAATATTATAAAACCATTGTGATTATTTACATTGTTTTTTCTCCTCCTCCCTCCCTTCTCAGGTAGCTTATGTGCTTTTAAAGGAGAGCATGATTTAAGACTCATTTTAAAATGTCTCTAGAAATGACATAGTTGCTGAAAAAAATAGCAGTGTAAGCCAGGTGGAAAAAAATAGGATGGTAGAAAGAAATACCTCTGAGGACAGTTTTGTTGTACAACATTTGGCCTTAAATAAATGTATGGGCCTGCTTCTGAAAATATATTACATATGTCAAAGGAACAGTAATTAAACTGCTCCCTCTAAGCCTTTTTGATAGGCCATTTTCAGAATGAATGGTTGAGGCTGAGAAAGGGCACTTGGCATTTAAGAACCCTACCTTTAGGATATTATTCTCCCTGCTTTCTCATGCTCACATAATTTTACTTTTTTTCTACCAACTTAGAGCAATGCTAATATCCACTATTTTTGTTAAAGACTTGTAAAAAAAATTATGTGTCACATAAATGTAATTGTTTTTGTCGTTAAAAAAAATAAATCAGTTAGCCACCTCTTATATCAAACCTGAAGAAGAGTTTGTAATGGGTTGATCTTGGTGAAAATGGCAAATTTTGCATTTTGTCATTGATTAATGGAAACTGACATAAGCCACAGTCACTTATACTAAATCACTCAAAATAATTATTACCTGCTTAGAAGGGTGTTATGGTGAATAAATAATAATTTAAAAAGCCAGTGTCTGACCAAGACCTATAACATGTTTCTTCAAACGAGATAAACAAAATTAAATGTGATGGAGTGGAGCCCTAACTAATCTTTAAGGAAACTGGCAGATTCTAGAAACTTTTTACTTAAACTGATGTAACGTCATTCATGTTTACAATAATTATTTAACGAATATTAGTGTTTCACATCACCTGTATCCAGGACCGAGATTCCTACTTTATATTAATGTATACCCTTGCAATAACATATGTGTATATAAAGAAACAAGAATTAGATTAATATAAAGAACGGTCTTTCATTTCCTTTAATGCTGAAATTTCAAGAAAATAAATTGTAACAGAATTAAATAGATAAAATTCTGTATTACCTGTAGGAATTATTCAAGAAGTGACAATGCCAGGTGACAAAAGAGGCTTTGCTTTCTATATTCTGCTGCAGGACATAATTTACATGAATTCAGACAATTGCCTCCCTATTGAAACGGTTTAACACCTTTACACCATTTCTTTTCTGGTTTGTGTGTACCATGTGGCAGTTCATTTCCACAGACTGTAAATGTGTATTTTCCAGTTGACTAAACCTGCTATTTATGAGTCTTAGCTGTTTACTGCAATAAGGTATTCTATTTGGTTTTTAAGATTTTCCAGTTTTCAAAATATGACTGTGTTGGAAGATTGCACAGATGCAAGAATTTTTCTACTATGAAGGCAGAAAAGAATTCTGTATCTATTTATTAATCTCTTTTATTAATCTAATCTTTCAACATAAGATTTTTAGGGTATTTGTTTTTCTCCCTGCTGTAGCAATAGGTATTAGATTTTATATGCTTTAACTGTGACAGTAATAGAATGCCAGCACTTGCATAGATAATAGTCTTTGTGGCTGTCTTAGAAACTTCAGAGTTTCTTTGGTTTTACTTTTACCTTTGGATTATTTTTCTTAAAACTCTGTGAAGTTGGGAAATTATAAACTATAGATACTTCCAATACACAGTCCTTAGGGATACACCATAGCAAAAATTAAAGCCATCTTTATTCGCCCATGAGAAACAGAGGATGTCTGAAGAAAATGCAGAATAGAATGACTTGCTAATTACAGGCCTGACAGAAATAGCCAGAAAGAAAAGTCTTGCAAAACCAGAACATTTACTGGAACTCAGGGGCAGGCATTGGAATTATATTACCAGAAATGCTAATAATCCATGGTTTTGTCATCTATAAGAATATAAACTTCTTCCAATATATATAAGATTATAATTTTCTTCCAATTGAAACAAAACTATACAGGCCTTTGATTTCCCTTTTGACAAACTGATTCACTCACAATGCTTTAAGTGTAATGGAAAGAATTTATGTGATTCATAGAATCATAGAACAGTTTGGGTTAGATGGGACCTTAAAAGTCATCTAGTTTCACCCCGCCTGCCATGGGCAGGGACACCTTCCACTACACCTGGTTGCTCAAAGCCCCAAGCGGCCTGGCCTTTCTGTTTATCACAAAGAATGTAGTTATACAGGCAAACAAATATGACAATTTCTAAGAAACAGGTTGTTGTGGCCATGAAAAGGAGTATTTTACATTTTCCCCTTGGACAAGTACAAATTTCTAAAACCTTACATTGACTTATATGCCTGCCACCCCTCATTCACCTGCATGTTTGCTTCCATGAGGACTCACAACTGTGTTGCAGAACTGATGTAACGCTGCCTGATACAGGTGGCTCCTATGAGGGAAGTTAGGAAGAAGCTTGTCAAGAATAAACACATTTTTCCTCCATTCCTCCTTTTCATTTTGGTTATTTTACATGGAAATTATTAGTATATGGAAAGCATTAGGGTTTGGGTTGGTTTTTTGTGGGGGTTTTGGGTTTTTTTTTGGCTCCTCACTATATATCCACACATGCAAGCATGTGTGCATCACTTAGAAAATTAACCAGTTATTGTTGTCTGTTGTTACCTCTTAACATGAGTTATTAGTTTTTTTCACTTATTACTGTGTAAAATTTGGACTATTTAACACCAGCTTCTTTTTAAAAATAAATTAAAAAAGCAAAAATATTCTTAAATCAACTTAGATCTCTCTGCTTGTGGGAAAGTGTCTTTCTCTCATGGTGTTCACTTGCATTCTCATTAAATTTGTTTATTTTTAGGAAAATACTTAAAACTTTCATTCTATTGAAGTTAAAAGCAACATGCAATTAGCTGTCTTAGTGAAATGGTGACAGACAAATGTCTTTAATAACTGTCTGCTGAGAGATTCCATTTTTGTAAGACCAAAGGTAGATGCAAATTTAAATATCTAAAGTCAACGTTTATTGCCAAATTTTTATATGGAAAGAGAAAGCTGAGACACAGTGCAGGTGTCTACTAAAATTTAAAAATATCCTTAATTATGTTTGTATATGAACTGGTAGATACTATTATCTGTGGAGCACCATTAACTACTAATGAGAGCATTATCAACTATTAAGCTTGTTTCACATTATATTAAGAAAAACTGCACTGACCATTGTTTTGGGGAAGGAGGATGAAACAAGTTCTGAATACGACCATATCAAATCTGCAACTGCATAGGTTTTTACTCTTTTGAGTATTTTTTACATTGCATGGTCTGGGCTAAGAGACACTTTTCACTGCTCCAGAGATTTTTCAGAAGAGGTCTGGTTTTTATCACCACTGTTTAGTACTGCTATCAGCTGGAATATGAATATGTTCAATCTCTTTAAAAACTATTTGAGCAACAGTTTTCTTCATTTTCAAAGGAAATACATTGTGTAGCATTTTTGCAGAAAATTATAACCCTTGATTGTCCTTGGTTCTTTTAATAATTGTTCAGCATAGATCTTTTTACTTTAAAATTATGCTGTTTTGTTCAGCTGACAGAGATTGCAATAACTGGATATTGAATCCGCCTAATAATTTGGGATGAAAAATTTGATTAGAAAGAATTCTTTATCGAATTCATGTCAGAGGAATAACAATGCTTGTTTACAAATTATATCCTGTACAGCTATATGGTATCTAATTCTCTGGACTTTATTAAAGTTTTAACCTTATCACTATACCGTACAATATAGACACTCAAAAAAATATTCATAGTTTTGTTAAAGGAACTGAGACATTGTAAAACTCACGCATACAAGACATTACACTTCTAATAATTCAGAGACACAGTTCCTAGTATAGAAATCTTAGGTTTTAGAGATAATTTAATTTTGTAATGAGAGCAGCTTCACATATAAAAGATTTCTGTAAGTGTTTATGATAGAATGTTGCTATTGAAGATTAGTTAAACTTAGGAGGGGTTAACTGAAAATACTCTAGGCTAGGCTACTCTAAGAAATTCACAAATTAATTTTTTGATATTCTATTTCAAGGATAAGGGCAGACCTAGATTCTAGAGTACATTTGTGTTTGTACTGTGTATAACTTGAGTCTTGTAGGCAGTTACAATACATGCATACAACTCCAGAAGATGGAAGGTTCTGAAGAATAAGGCTCAATATCTAAATCCATTTTCATTGAACTATTGCATGGTTCCCTGAAAATGTTCTGTGCTCAATCCTGAAAATGAAGAAGAATGTACTCTTTGGGAGGTACAAGGAAATCCTTGGACTTGTTGGCCTGCAAGCATGTGGAGTCATTAATAGTGGGAGATCACGTGCACATACTAAACACGCTACCTGAGCTTTCAAAAGGAGGAAGTCCCAAAAGAAGGAAAAGAAGAGGCCAAGAAGAATCAAAGTACAGCAAAGATTCTTCATGACAAGTATTGCACTTTACATCTGCAGCCCGTAATTTGCTCACTGAGAAGAGAGTTGCAAAGCTAGTGAACCCACGTATCTCCTATCCTAAACCTACAGCAATGCCTCCCTCGGTCTCACCATCTACTTGATCCTGCTAGCGTGGAAAAGGCATTTAACCATTTTTGTGAACTGCAAGAATTCTCACCAAAGACTTGAGGAAATGAATGGATTGATGCCTTCATAAGCTGTGTTGGTTTCAGTGCTTTTGAGATACATGGTATATCTCACACACCTTCTGAAGTTATGGGAAGTTTTGCTGCAGTAAAAAGAAAGAATTAAATGAAATAAAATTTATACTTCTATTAGTAAATATTGCTACTGTGTAGATAACTACATAACCACAAATGAAAACGAGGTTTTCAATAATTTTAGTGGAGCCTGAATACTTAGAGAAACATTTTTTTCTTCTATATGGTACTAATGTCAGCAGTTATTAGAGGGAAATCTGACAAATTTTGTCATAAAATCTACCTGAAATCAGGTTGCTTTTAAAATCCTTGTGAATAAAATGAGGCTTCCAAAGGGTCATTTCTGGAGAATCTTGTTTAGTTTTTATGAAACCAAAGCAGAAACTAGTACAAAATTAGTCTTTGCTGTATGTTTACAGCCTAATTTCAAAAAACAGCACCGTGTCTCCTGTCCAACAGCCTACATTTGATGTATAAATACCATGCCATTTTTTTAAACATTTTCAAGCAATTTCTGATAATGGCAGACACTAAAAATATTCTGCCTTCCAGAACTGTATGAGACTGTATTACTTTTGCTTGCTTTTGTTTATGACAGTAGAACAGGAGGACTGTCTTTTAGATAAATCTTTGGACTATGCAACCCTTGTAGTATTTTTCTAGCATTCCTGGCTATAACAATCCAACAAATAAATAAATAAACAATTAACTGAGGGAGAAGAAAGAGTTGCAATGAGATACAGCAAAGGAAGTGAGAGGTACCTTCCATCTTCTTACAGCTTCTTTAGGACCACAGCAAAAACCAAAGTAAAAGAAAAAGAAAAAAGAAAAAAAAAAACCACAAAAAACAAAACCCAAACAAAACAGCAAGTGAGGATTACAAAATATCTTGGATTAAAAAAATTGTGTTGCTAATATATTTGGGATTTTTACTGTTCTGGCTGATGAAGTCGTGACTGTGTACATGTGTGTAAGCATGTACACGTACACAAAAAGGGAACCAACTACTGTAGAGCAAGAGTCTCAGTGCCTGCCCCTTGTGCAAGGCTTGTCAGGAAGCTGTTATTCTACTTATTATTCCGATGCATAAAAAATATGAATCATTGAAAAGATCGGCTCTCCTGACTGATCCATGTCTACGAGTAATTCTTATCAGCGTTTAAAAAAGCATATGAAAGTGACTGATCTTGTAAGTCTAATTACATATTCTGTGGGCAAAACTTTACTCTTTGTTTTGGCATGCCATGCACTCTGAATCACTGGAAGTTGCATGTTGGCTCAAGGGCAGCTGGGATCTAGAGTGGGCAGTCATTTTAGTAAACATGCTGTTGGATCCTCAATTTGAAGTGCCAAAGCGTATCCCAGGATTACTACAATTCCCATAAAAATCAATAGGAATTTCATGGATATACCCTCACATACTGACTGCTTTAAAAGCCTGTTTTTAGCTTCCCAAAGCAGGAAAGGGTGTGTTGATTCAAATAATGTTAATTAATAATAAGTAACCTTACTAACATACAATAAAATCACTGCCAAGACTTTTTGACTTTGAAGATTTAATTGAAAGTATTTGAGGCCCAGAAAATTAAAGACAAAAAGCAGAGTAGTGTGAATCTGATAGAGATGATAGAGGAACAGTAAATAATGAAGGAGAATGTAACTAGATAGAAAATATAAAGAACATTTAAAAGACTAATAAATGACAAAGACAATTCAGTGCGGATAAATGTAGAATGGTGGTGACTTTGATGAGTCTTTATAACACAGCTGTGCATGCATTATAAAATAGGAAGAACAAAAGTGTTCAAGAGTCAAAAGAAAACTGTGTCATTGATGTAGAAAAAGAAAGCTTGCAGACAAGTCTTAACACATGGATGAATGATGACTTTGAGAGAGTCTTTATGAAAGAAGTCTGTTTTTCATAAAGTAAAAGTATGAAAGAGTAGCAGCTAAAAAAGAAAAAACAAAAAAAAAATAATAAAAAAAGATCCTACATGGACTCTAAAGTATGTAAGAACCACAGCAATGTTTCTGTAGAGGAAAAAAATTGATGCAGATTAATTGATCTCACTACATTTCTAGCACTGATCTGACCATGCTGATTACATAAAAGGAGTATTTGCATGAAAGGTTGTCTTCTGTTTGGTCACTGTGCAGTTATTATTTCTCGAGTGTTTATTTTTCATGAGTAATAAAAATGCATTCAGAACGATAATAATGTTCACACAGAAAAGACACAGATGGGGGAAGAAAATAGATGTGAATATATAAAAAGGTATGAAGAAAGGAGAGGAAGAAATCAAAAAGCAAGTGGGATGAAGAGACAAATAGATGGAAAAGAAGATGAAGCAGAATTGATATTATTTATTAGTCTAAATGTGGCAGGGGGGAGGGGACGGGACGGGACACGGACACTCCAAAAATACAAAGCTTAGGCTCCGATTTCCCTACTTTATTATAAAAATAGTCAGTTTTAAACAGAGATATTTTGGGCCTACCGTAATATGTATACTTTTTAGAATACATCCATACAATGTAGTTGAAATCAAGGACTTCTTCCTTCAGTATCTTCTAACTAACCACTGGGGCCAGCCAGTGTTCCTTGTTGTGCTGTTGCTCCTTGTCTCACTCCTTCCTGAACTGTTGCTCCCTCACTTTGGGGTATTTAGCCCAAGAAGGAGCAGTCAAAATGCACATCCAACCCATAGGATTCCTGATACCCAAAGTGACACTCATGTTCACTCCTACCTACTGAATCTCCAGCTAGCCACATCACCATGCAAAAATTTCAGCTGGGAATTTCCTTTACTTTCCGCCCTTCTCAGCACTGTGGAGGTACATTACTGAACATCTGAAGACCATGGAGTTAATCGCACCCAAACTCAAAAGTATTGTTTGTAGTAGTTACGCTAATGTGTAAGCTGGCACTCTGTTGATGGGATTTTGGTTTCATACTGGTGTCAGACCAGCTAGATAAACTTGAAATCCAATTTCCAGGCTGACTACTTCAGACCCTTCAGATGCAGCAATCCTATGCTGCCCCAAGAAAAGTCAGAAACTGCTTGCCTTAAAAAAAATGGTGCATTTACACACATGTCCAGAAGAGGACTTCAAACACTTGGGAAATCTAAACAAGTTAGGGTTTCTAGAGGCACAACTTCTTTGAGATATCTGAATAGGCGTATCTAGAAGTGTAATTTTGGATGTAGGCATCTCAGTTCTAAAAGCATCCCATGCTATGCTCCTGAATCATTTTAAGAAAGTCACAACTGAAGAGGACACTTCTTAACCTGAGAAAGCTACCATATCAGATTTCCTGCAGTCACACAGATCTTACAAATTAGTTTGCATTCCAGTTCATAATTTCAAATGGTTTTTTTTTCCTCATAATTATGGAATAAAAACATATCTGAAGTGAAAAATGGAACTCTGACATTATTACATGACTCAGGGACAAACTTGCCTTTCTTCTACCACAGTCAACTCTTTCAAGAATCAAAAAAAAATTGCCTTACTAAATTTATATAAAACAGGTTTTGCACTATAGTTCCATTTTGGCAGGGATGTTTTTCTGTTGAGCCTGGATCAGTGCTGTTAAAAAAAAATTGGGTGCCCTCAGTGTGTACTGTTCTGGATTCTAAAATATTTACTAGGGGTTCTGTGTGTTTAACTTGCCCGGGAGTATAAGCTGGTATGCTTTACTTCCAATTTTTTAATGATACTACTACTGCTGCCAGTAATTTTTATACCAGCTGCACTGGACTAATTATGTGTTTTTCTCAAAAGTCTATTTTTGAAATAATTATGGCCTTTGAGCATATAATAAACATCAAGCTTTGGGTAGGCAGGAGTAAGGAACTTTCTGTTTGACCAGAAAGGATAAAAAAGTTGGCATATCCTTGTTCCATCCTCATTTTGAATGCATAAACCCATACCCCACCTCAAGGTGCCCATCTAAGAAATAATCATTCCTTCCTATTTATGTTCACATTCTTCTAGTTACATTTCTAGATATTTTATATGTATTTCTCTTTAACTGCATTTTGCAAAGCTTCTTTGACTCAAAAGCAATAAATACAATGAATAGTGAATGCTGTACCACTTATCTAAAGGAGGACACACCTATGTTTAGTTAAAGTTGGGAGATGTCCAAGGACCTTTACTGCAACATGATGGATGCACAGACTGCTAAGTCCTTGGGTTGCTTATCTTTAAGAGGGACATTTTGTCTTAGATACCCGTTGTACATGCAACGTGGTGAAGATGGAGACTTTAAACGTGACCGCTAAGGAATAGAGTCTGCATAGAGACAACTCCTCAAGGACATTGTCCAGGCACAAGATATGTTAATGTTGTTAACTTAAAGATGTGCTGGGTCCTTGAATGGAATGTGCTGATTGTCCCGGTGTGAGATATGTTAATGAGTTCCTGGAAAGTTGATGAATAGACATGAGTGAGTTGTATAAGGAGGGGGCTGAGGGGTTCCCTCTGTGTGCATGACTTTGGTGGAGCCATTCCCCATGCACCCAGCGCTGCCAATAAAAGATACTTAGTCACTAAGAAATTTTGACTTCGTTCTTTAAATCAACTGAACACTACTAAATGTACAGTGTAGGATTGTTATTGGTGCATTATAACCAGAAATTTCTCTTTTCCAGTCTCCTTTACTGACCTGAAATCGCTGAAGAGCTGAGGCTTATACCCGTCCATACTACAAGGTCACCTTAAACACAATGCAAGGCTGCCTCCAGTTTGAAGAAAATTTGCGAACGGTCTGCTTAGTTGGCAGCTTCTGTTATTTTATAGAAATTAAGTGAAATATAGAAAATTATGATGTTTGTAAAGGTTCTTCTAGGGCATGTGTAGGGGTACACTTCAGAGCTTTGAGCTGATCTAAGCCACACGACTCTTTTAAAGTTGATGAGAAAGTCACAGCTAGAATGGCATGTATAATCTGAAAATTTATCCCTTTCTGCCTCTTTAGATTTTCTGTGTCATATGTTATGGTAATAAATGGTTCTCAACATGAGGTTGATTGAAAGGTGTATTGCTGCATGAAACAAAGAACTTGTCTTTTCTTCATGATCTCTGAATAATGTTATTAGTGTATGCAGGGTCAGCTCTGAAAATCAGCAGCCTTTGTGACCAGGGAGCCTGGAGTTAAATTGGTGCGAGTGAACTTAAATGTACTTTCATAATTTGCCTTTTTAAGTTGTGTCTGTCTCTGAAAAGGAACTGAACAAATACATGGTCTTCTTTCTGCATTACTATTGACTACCTTTACTGTGGCTCTGCCATGCTAAGTTTCAAGGCCTGTATTTTTCAAATTATTGTTAAAAGTGCTTCAATGTCTTGAAGAAGTCTAGAGAATATATCAAATTGAATGGAACAGCGGCTAGAAAACTCTAGTCAGAAAGTTTTGTTGTATATGACTCCATAAGATGTATGTTACTAGCTTTGAACAGTTATTTTCAATACTAATATTAATCATTAAAATAGGGAGGATCCAAGATTCATTCACATGTGCAGGGAAAAAAAAAGGCACATTTGAACGGGTTCTTGATTTTTATTGCTATTTCAAGAAGTTTAAAAAATAACAAAGATGAGTAAAATTGCCATTCTCTAAAATAATCCTACTTTGTCATGGTTTTTTATTGTTTTTTTGTTTTGTTTGTTTGTTTGGGGGTTTGTTGTTGTTGTTGGTGGTGGTGGTTGGTTGTCTGCCAAACTAGTTTTAAATAGATGAGAACACACATAAATTAATGAAGGGATTATTTGATGAATTCTTTCTTGTACAATTTAGGAAAGACCACTGATTTAATACACAACAGATAGGGTAGAAACAACAGAAAGTAATTAATTGCAGGAGTGAAATTTTGGTTTTAGAACTAGACAGGCCTATTTAAAAGTCTCTAGGCCTAGCTGCAGAGATTTTCAAGACATTATTCTAGAAAATCTGATTACAGAGATACTACAGATGGATGCAATATTCACCAGTCTAGTTCTCGGAGGTCTTTTTAACTTAGTGAAGTGGTGTTATTGCAATTGAAATATGTAAATAGTACAAGACCTGACTGTGGGGAATGTTCTCAGCATTCCCAATATCATTGTAAACAGTGGGGGGTTGTTTTCCTGAAATGTACAGCTGCCTAAACCTGCAGCTGGCTCAGAATTTACTGGTGAATTCTAAGTCTATTTTCTTTTGTGACACTAAAACTGGGTTTGCACTACCAAATAATTTGTGTTTCCATACAACCTTTCATTCAAAAATTTAAATATTAAAAAAAAAAAAAAATAAAAATCATTACGGCAATTGAAGGAGCAAGTAGGTAAGTTTTGTGCACAGGAATAAGAATTGACTACTGCAATAAAAGTCAATTAGAAACAGAATTTAGTTATGTATTATCTAACTATATGAACCAGAAATTAGCTCTGGACAGCTATGACTAATATTTGCTTTTAAGAAAAGTACTGTGCTTAAAATGTTAAAACATGGAGGGGTTATCTTATTAGCAGAATTTTCACTTTTTGTTATACCTAATACAATCCTTCATCCCCATGAAAATAAGAAAAAATCAATACAAAGATGTAATAAAAATAATAAAAAATAACAAGCTAATCATGTCATACTTGTGACTTGCTCACCTAAGTTCTTTTCCACAACACTCCCTCTTCACATATATACTACACTTTTGAGATCATATAGAAAGTCACATTGATTGCACTTGTATTTCTTACTCAGATTCAGAGGTCTGTTGATTTTCATCCTGAATAATATTGACCAATGAAGTATTCCTGCTTTGGTAGCTTCATTATTTTCATAGTTTCATCTAGTCATTTTGGTATGCTTGAATGAACATTGAGAAAACTGTCAGTTATAGCTTTGCAAACCCATTAAAATATCACAGTCTTGCACTATATTCTCCAGTGTTCAAACCACCTCACCAGAGACCTCGGCGAAAGATACTTTTTTGTTGTGCAGACCTGTTATTCCAGTTTAGTTTGTTGGGTGTGACTGTATTACCGCACCCTGTCTATGATGGTAATAAGTCAGGCATGTGTTCCTGTCTCTGCAGGTAACTTGTACTGGGTCACAAAGCAGGTCAGAGGTTATAATGACACTGGTCTGTTATACACCATGAATTGTATGGGCTTTGCCTTAGATTTCCTTTCCCCTTCTAACTCACCTAAAGGAAACAGAAAATTCTTTTTAGGATCCTTGCACAGTTTCAGTCACTGACCAAGGCATTACTTTATTCAGAAGAAAAAGCACTAGTTATAATTTAGAAAATGCTAAAAGTAGAAAGTAAGATATAGTTACAACTCCAGGCAGGCAGCTAGAGATGCACACACCAGCTTTGGTATAAAAGCCATCTCACCAAGTCAGCACAGGTCTGTTCTTGGATTAATGACTGTACTCAAGGGAATAAATAATCTATGTTGAGGATGATCTGCTCTCACCTTTATCTACAATTTTTGTCATCTGGAAACACTTTCATACTGAACATGAGCTAGAATGCTGGAGAGATGTACCCTAAATCTTCACATCGTTTACTAGCTTAGAATCTACCTGTTTCTGTGGCTTCTAGTTTGCATGGAAAGGAGGCAAGCTGGCCATGCACCTCCTCAGGACACAGACAAAGCCAACATTTTTCTAAACAAACAAGTTCACTGTTTTCACATCTACTCAACTGCAGAAAAGCACTTTAGTGAATTAATTAATTGGTCTAATATCTTGTAAGAATTTGCTATTGTCAAATGTATGGATTCCAAAGAAAATGAGAAATGCTGGTTTCCAATGTTTCTCTAGAACCAATTAAATTTGTTACACTACATACTCAGTTTTGATGAAACGTCATACTTCAGTGTAGCTGAATATGACAGCAATTCAGTAGTGCCTCATTTACCCCTTTCCTGCAATTCACTGTGTTCAGGTAGACCTTTAACAAGCTGTAAACTTGAAAATATACTTTTAAAAGCACTATTATTCACTCCAGACTACCCCTAATTTGATTTAATATTATTTTAATAACTATGATTTAGCATATGCTTTTTTTGCCAATGAAAATTTCTTAATGTTTTTTAGCTAATAGATTTTAGTGAGCTTTCTTGAGTGCTAAATTAGAATGTCAAATTGCAGGAGATTAGAAGATCCATACAAATTTGCAGTTTGGACTTTAAAACCTAGTTTCAGAAAAAATGGTGCTTAATTATTAAGTTCAGCCTTGTTAATCCTGAAGGTACCAAACAAAAGTGCCTTATTAAAATGTGTTTATGTATAAAAAGAATAGCTGGAGTATTGCTGTCTATCAAATACACTGCACTACACTATTTCAGCAGTACTGTCCTCCCATGTATCTCAGAATCTTATAGAGACATAACTGCCTCCCTGGAAAGCAGCGCATTTTTCTCTCATTGTCTCTCTCTTCTCCCCACCACCTTTTTTTTTTTCTTTTGGAATTTTTGTTGTTTCAACTACAGTCTTCTATGCCAAAAGATAATGCATAACTACATCCATTTTGTGACATAAATTCATGGTAATGAGTGATCCTGCTCTTGAATTTGTACTAATAGTACCCTAAATCACAAATGTCATATTTTCGCTTTTCCAGTCAAGATATTTTGTTTGAAAGTATTTGGTCTTAGTGGTGCTACTGCATTGCATTTAGCAGTGTTATATACTGTAGTATATAATAAACAGTGCAATAAGAGTCAAGATGAATTACGGACCAAAAGGTCCAAATCCCTTTATTTATTTATTTTTTTACCTGTCATCCATATGTTTGGCTTCGGAAGAACAGATAAAATTTTATTTTAAAACATACACTTTTTTCAAGACAGATATCAAATAGCGTTTACTCTTCTCATTTTTATGTTGACTCACATTGAACTTAAACATGTTAAAAGACATAGTTTGATTCCCTGTGAACTGATTTAATAATTACATGGCCAAATCTTTCTTCTCTGCTGGACATTTCTGAGTCTTTTATTTAAAGGATGCATTACATTATTCTAAATATTTAATATTTTACTTTATTTAAATTATTTAAATAAACATGTTCTTTATTTCATGTTTATTTAAAACAGGAAAATCTACGGAAAACCTAAATAGGGTGAGAGAACCTTTGCTTTCTACTTGTGTTGTACCATCTCCTAACTGTCTTCTCATCTGTGAAACCACCAGAAAACAGAGATTTTAAGCCAGTTACATTTAATATATTAAGCAATCTCTCTGTTTTTGCTGAGTCCATGAAACTCCCTTTCTTTAGCTGCAAGTCCCGTGTCCTGCATTTTCACTCAGTAATCAGCTTCCTGGACTGTCCTTTCTCTGTCTTATTGGATTAAGAAAAGTCTTATGCCAAACTACTTTGTGGTGAAACCTGATTTTCACAAGAATATTCCCTTTGGTCTTCAGGGCTTTAGAGGATAAAGAGGAGCTACTATCACATCTTTAATAAACTTGTCATTGTAACTATTGAGTTATGCCATGTGAATATTCCCTTGGGTTTTCAAGGTTTTAGTAGAAATGGAAGAGCTACGATCACATCTTTAATAAACCTGCTTTTGAAACTCCTGAATTATCTACTTTTCCAGTGTGTAATGGTGTTTATATGTGTGTGTGGGAGGGGAAATGCCTGCATTGATGGGTTATCCTGAAGAATGGATTTCATGCATATTCTAGTCAGCATTTCCTCCCTTGGGTTTAGTGTCTGACAGTTTCCCTGGCTCTATGCTTGCTAGACTAATTTGTGTTCAGTTCCTTTGCTTGAGGACCTGGTGACAGTACACCACAAAGACAAGACAATCTTTAGCTTTCACAGTTTGCTGGATCTGATTTAGATTTGATTTATTCCCAATAAAACTTATTGAGGCAGAGAATTTCTTATTTGTCCTTATATTTTAGTAAACCCAACGTTTCTTGCATTCACAGAGTATTTTATAATTCTTTTCAATTCAGTAAAATTATCTCTAATACCCAAACGTCACTGTCATTTTATTTTGTAACCATTTGTCTTTGTCCATTAGATTTCTGCTTTAAAGCTACACGAATTGAGAAGAAATGGGTATCTTTTTTTTATTTCTTAACTCTTGAACAGTCTTTTATGTTTAATATAGTCAACATATCCAACCAATTTGCTTCATTACTAAGAGGCATGTTCCCAAGACACATGTTAAATGCAAATTCATTTCAGTTTCATACTGCATTTTTATGTTTAAAGTTATATTTTATTAGATTAGAATACGTTAATTCCATACTTAAACACTGCATTTTAAATCAATTGGTTTTATACATTATTGTTTTCTTGCATTGTCAGAGTCCCTGAGAAGATAGTTGTTTAGGAAAAAAATATCAAAGTTTCATTATATTAAGAACTAATTATTACTGAATCACAAAATCACTGAATGTTCAGGGTTTGAAGGGAGCTCTGGAGGTCACCTAGTCCAACCCTCCGCTAAAACAGGTTCTCCTAGAGGAGGTTGCACAGAATGACATCAAGGCAGGTTTTAAACATCTCCACAGGAGACTCCACACCCTGGGCAGCATGTCCCAGTGCTCTGTCACCCTCAAGGTAAAGAAATTCTTCCTCACATTCAGATGGAACTTACTGTGTTGCAGTTGGTGCCCGTTGCCCCTTGTCCTGTCACTGGGCACCACCAACAAGAGCCTGGTGTCCCAACCTCTTGGAACTCACCCTTAAGATACTTGGAGAAATTGGTAAGATGCCCTCTCAGTCTTCTCTTCTCCAGGCTACACAGCCCCAGCTCTCTCAACCCCTCCTCATAAGGGAGATGCTCCAGGCCCCTCATCATCTTTGTAGCCCTGCACTGGACCCTCTCCAGCAGTTCCCAGTCTATCTGGAACTGAGGAGCCCAGAACTTGTCACAGCACTACAGATGTGGCCTCTCCAGGGCAGAGCAGAGGGGGAGGATACCCTCCCTCAACCTACTGGCCACATTCCTCCAAATGCACTCCCAGGTCCCCTTGGCTTTCTTGGCCACCAGGGCACACTGCTGGCTCATGGGCAACTTGCTGTCCACCAGAACTCCCAGGTCCTTCTTTGCAGAGCTGCCTCCCAGCAGGTCAGCCCCAGCCTGTACTGGTGCGTGAGGTTGTCCCTCCCAGTGCAGGGCCTTACCTTTTCCTTTGTTGAACTTCATGAGGTTCCTCTCCACCCAACTCTCTGGCCTGTCCAGGTCTTGCTGAATGGCAGTGCAGCCGGCTGGTGTATCAGCTGCTTCTCCCAGTTTTGTATCATCTTCAAAGTGGCTGAGGGGACACTCTGTCCCTTCATCCAGGTCACTGATGAGTAGACTGACCAGGACTGGACCCAGCACTGACCCTGGGGAGCACCGCTGGCTACAGGCCCCCAGCTGGGCTCTGCGCCCCTGATCACGGCCCTCTGAGCCCTGCTGTTCAGCCAGTTCTCAATGACCCCACTGTCCCCTCATCTAACCCGTGCTGCCTGAGCTTACCTGTGAGCATGTTATGGGGGATGGTGGCAGAAGCCTCATTGGAGTCAAGGTAGAAAACATCTGCCACTCTCCCCTTGTCTATCTGTCCAGTCATTCCTTCATAGAAGGCATGATTTCCCCTTGGAGAATCCATGTTGACTTTTAACCTTCTTTTCCTCCACATGCTTTGAGATGACTTCCAGGATGAGCTGTTTCATCACCTTTACAGGAACAGAGGTGAGGCTGACCAGCCTGTAGTTTCCTGGGTGCTCCTTCTCACCCTTTTAGAGCACTGGAGTGACACTGGCTTCCCTCCAGTCCTCAGGCACCTCTCCTGGTCTCCATGACCTTTCCAAAAGGATGGAGAGTGGATTAGCAATAACAGCTGCCAGCTCCCTCAGCACTCATGGGTGCATCCCCTCAGGGCCCATGGATTTGTGGGTGTCACATTTGTTTAAGTGATCTCTAACCTGATCCTCCTCAACCAAAGGAAATTCTTCCTTACTCCAGACTTCCTCTCTTGACCCCAGGGTGTGGGAAACCAGAGGGCCAGCCTTGGCAGTGAAGACTGAAGCAAAGAAGGCGTTCATAACTCCCCCTTCTCTGTGTCCTTCATCACCAGGGCACCCTCCTCATTCAGCAGTGGGCCTACATTTTCTCTAGTTGTTCTTTTCCTACTCATGTACTTTAAGAAGGCCCTTTTTTTGTCCTTGACCTCCCTTGCCAGATTTAATTCCAAATGGACCTTAGCCTACCTCATCAC
Organism: Falco rusticolus; assembly: GCF_015220075.1. Lineage (NCBI taxonomy): Eukaryota > Metazoa > Chordata > Aves > Falconiformes > Falconidae > Falco > Falco rusticolus. The sequence goes on from NC_051187.1 coordinate 125,105,295, forward strand.
CTCCCTGCATGTTCTGACCACATCCCTATATACTTCTCAAGTGGCCTGTCACTTTTTCCACATCCCATAAAAGTCCTGCTTCTGTTTGAGGTTTGCCAGAAGCTTCTTGCTCATCCATGCAGGCCTCCTGACCCCTTTGCTTGATTTCTTGCTGATATGGATGCACTTCTCTTGAGCTTGGAGGAACTGATGCTTCAATATTAGACAGCTCTCATGAACCCCCAACCTTCTAGACCCCTAAGTCATGGAATTCCTCCAAGCAGATCCTTGAAGAGGCCAAAGTTAGCTCTTCTGAAGTCCAGGGTTGCAGTTCTACTTTTTACCCTGCTTCCTCCATGCAGGATCCTGAATTCCATCATCTCACAGTCACTACAGTTAAGGCTGCTCCCAGTCTTCACGTACCCAACCAGCCCTTCTTTGTTTGTTCGTACAAGATTCAGTAGCACACCTTGCCTCATTGGATTTCCAGTCATCATGGATTTTATCATCAGTGCTCTGCAGGAACTTCCTGAAGTGTGTGCACTTAGCTGTGTTGTCTTCCTAGCAGATATCAGGGTGGTTGATGTCCTCCATAAGAACTAGAGCTTGTGATCGTAAGGCTACCTCCAATTGTCTGTAGAAGGTTTCATTGGCATCCTCTCCTGATCAAGTGGCCTATAGTAAACACCCACAACAGTGTTACCCATGTTGGCTTGCCCCTTAACCTTTACCCATCAGCTCTCGACTTGTTCTGCACCCACCCACAGGGAGAACTTCATACATTCCAGTTGCTCCCTCACATAAAGAGCAATTCCACCACCTCTCCTTGCTGGCCTGTCTTTCCTAAAAAGTATATAGCCATCCATGACAGCATTCCAGTCACACAAAGTATCTCATGAGGTATCCCATGCAGTCTGTTACTGCACTGAGATCATGGCCTTGCAACTGTACACAGACCTCTAATTCTTTCTGTTTATTCCCCATGCTGTATGCATAGGTATGCATTACAGAGAGGTATATATTCCATAAATAGGTATGTCATCCATAAATCATCCATAGATTTGATCAACATAAAATTAGCTACTCATTAACCTTTTTATTCTCCCCTCAGGTTTTTTACTAATATTAAAATATTTAATTTTATAACATTGGTGTCTGTTTACTATTTCCATAATTCCATTCTTTTTGGCCCTCTCTCTGCCTGCATGGCTTTCCAGACTTCTCCCTCTTACTGTGCAAGTGCTGACATAATCACCATACTGGTAAATATTTGGTAAGCACTACGTGTATTTTTGAAACTGCAGGTCATTCAGGTTAGTATACCCATTTTCCAGCATGTAAACTACATTCATTACTACCAGATTTTAAAATGTCATTTAAGAGAATAACTGGATAAAGTAGGAATGTGTGCAGTTCTGGTTAAGAAAATGTAAGTCAGAATTATCAGCCTGTGTTCTTAGCTCATACAAGTGTCCACGAAGTGCTATTAATGACTGAAAACTATTGTTCAGACCAGTACCCTCTTGTATAGAGATAAAGCTTTACTGTGCAGATACTTCTTTGGGTGTACTCACTGCTGACTTATAAAATTATATGGACACTTAAAATCCATTAGGAATTTTTGCCTCCTCAAAGGATGAGTATACAAAGTCTCTTAATCCACACAATCAAAAAAAAAAAAAAAAAAGAATGTGAATTTTACAAAAGCTTAGTAGTTTTGACATTTCTTTTCAAGACAAATAATAACACATTTCAAAAGATCAGAATAAAAAGTAATATGAAAAAACCAGAACCTCATGTTCCAAGCAATCTGTGAATGATGTCAATACAAATATATACAAATATTTCCGACACATTTTTGTGGTACATACTCTATAGCTTACAAATCAGAGAAAATTGTAGGCATAGTTGATGCAGTTGTTAACTATCCATGAAGTTCCTGATTTAGAATCCCAATCATGGCAAAATTCAAAAGAAACACCCTACTCATGTCGTTAGGGGTAAATTTATATTGTAGTCAAAGGTCTGAGTGCAAGCTATACCAGTGTTTCAATTCACATTATTAGCTAGCCTAGTTATAACACTGGGGACAGGTAGCACATGCAGCAATATCAATATGGCAGCTCAGGTTTCAGTGAGAAGAAATATCTTTACTTTTTCCATAATTTCACACATGACTTTGGAAGTCTGTGAAGACACAGTATTCAAACTAGCTAGTTTATTGCCAGTTCAGCTATTTCTAAATGAATTACAATAACACATGGAGGAAATGAATGTGAATCAGTGCTATACAGTCTGCTAAAGAAGTGTCCTGTGCAGTATTTTGAAAGTATGATTAACAGATGTATATAGTTAGAGAGAATTATAAAACTTTTACTGTAGTCTTTGAGATGATTGATATTCCTAGAGACAAATGAATAGGAGAAAAGGCTTTGATTCTTTACTCCAGAGCAGATGGATGGGAAAGATGATAAGAAAATGAAAATAAAAGGAAGGGCAAAAAAATATAAAACAAACAAAAAAAAAGAACAGTTGATCAAAGGAGATGAAGACAGAGCAACTAGAAGTTTAAGAATTCTGCAGCATCCTGGAAAATCAAAAAGTCCCAGTCAGCACAGTTATCGTATTTTCTTTGCTAGTTGAAGAAGCATCCAGGAAACCAGGTCAGGGAAGGTTGCAGGCTGCCTCAGAAGCCCACCAAACTCAAACAGACATTTCCTTTGTTCTACATGTTGGACCTGGATCTAACATGCACGTTAAAAAGTCCATTTCAGCTAATTAAAAATGGCACCAACATAAACTTCAAAGAGAAGAGGGGTTATCGGCCCTTCGCATTGATGGCCAGTTGTTCCTGGCCCTCCCCAGGGCTATTCCATGTCTTTTACCAGTTTTCTGGGGCAGTGCGGATGGGTTTGTTCTGAGCTCGTTCACCATGCCCTTTGCTTTGAGATCTACAGCCAGACTGGGGAGGGAGGCAAGACCACCGCCTGTTTTGGAGTCAGTACATGTTTGTACTGCCCTAAAATGACTGTCAGACTATGGGCTATGGCAAAAGGGAGTTCTTGTATTGAATTAGTATAATACAAACTTTACTATGAAAGTATACTCTTTTAAATGATGATCAAATTAATTAAAAGGTCTTGCATGCATGTGTAATAATTATTAAAACAATATAATTATATTTAAAAAAAAAAAAAACAACAAAAACAAAAACAAAAGCTTAAGGTAGCTGTGCAAACAAATAGAAAAAGGGACATTTCTATTTCCAACACCTTCTGCTGAGCAATAGTTCATCCACAAAGAAAAAATAGAGATAGCTTCCAATTAACCTTCGAGAATGTAGTCCTAGATAAAATCCATCTCATTAATTCAATCTAAATGTCAATAGAAGTATAGTTTTTGTAGTGATTCTTATATCCAAAAGAAAAAAAAACAACACAAAAGCATTGCAAATAGAGTCAAAGGATGACAGAGAGAAAATGCAGCTTCTGGGAGGAAAAAGGATGACATGCAGATGCACAGTTTTCTCAGCTATTTCTGTGCCCATTCAAGCACTGCTTAGCAGGCTGCTTGCTTCTTGATATATCCCATGTCCACCTCTTTTCCCGGCAGTGGCCACACCGTCATCTTTTTGTACTTCCCTTCTTTGCCTTCCCTGGTCTCATTGTTATGCTCTCTGCCCACCTCGCCTCAACTCCAAACTTCCCTTGTAAGACACACAGGACCAAGGAAGACCCTGTCTGCCTAACTGTTTCTAGTGCCTAAACATAAGAAGCAAGAAAAATTTTGGATAGGATGAATAATTAGGGTAGGATTGCTTTAACTGGACCAGGGAGCTCATCCCATCCCAGACACCACCTCGAGTCTTGTGGCCAGGGAAAAGTCAGTAAGGAAAATGTCTGGTAATGTTGCAATACCTTCCCATGGTTCTGGCTGCACTAAAAAGTCTTCCAAGTTATTAGTGACATCAGTTCTTGAAAGCAACCCACATGTCATGCAACTAGCAATCAAAGCAGAGTAACTGTATTTTCTAAGGCAATTTACATTTTAGCCAGACTTCTGAAACAGTTAATGAGCAAACAAACAAACAGCCTAGCTAAATGTTACTCCAGTGTAACTAGAAATAAACAGAATTCTGTCTTGGCATATATGTTTCAGGTAAAATGATAAAGAAGAAAGAAAATTACTAGGGAGTTTTCTGTTCTATTATTAAGCTAGTACTTTTAATTACATTTCTGTAGCACTTGTTTCTTTTCTGTTTTATTAATTTTCTGATAAAGGAAACTTGCTACCACAAAACAACATACAAGCACCTACACTATTAGTGATTTTTTTGAAATAATGCTTTGGAATATATCACTGGCTTCATACAAAACATAGCTGTAGATGAGAAATTATGTAGATACACCTTTTCCTCCATTTTCCTTAAAGTTCTCAACTATGTCTTAAATGTATTTATTACTTAATGATTGGCATAAAGGCATTTATTCGCACAGCTGGGATCATGTCTGTTCACAGGGACCCAGAGTGATATATTCTGCAATTGCAACTAATCTATTTTATCTAAGTGTTTGTTCTCAGAAGCCAATGTCTGTCTGGAAAGTTCTTGTGTGTTAGAATGAACGTTATTTCTTTCAGTGTTTTCTATTTATCACTGTGCTGTGGGACACTACTGGCAATTTAGAAAAGAATAATGCCCTCCAGGTTAGAGACCAACAGCAGGAGCTGCTCCCATAAAGACAAATGTACTAAAGATTTATCTGTTTACCTATGTAATTTTTCCCTCTTTAAGATACCGAGGGAGTTTTCTGCATCATTTGCTACTGATTTGTAACAGGTTGTTGTCTAAACTAAAGAAACATAGCACCTTAGCCTTCTCTTACCAAAGATTCCTCATCTTTTTGACAGTTTGAAGAGAACAGAAATTATTTTATAGTGAAATGTATTTGCAGAGCTCTTAATGAAGCTACTAAAACATATAATTACCTTAGTGATCCTGAGTACATTAATGGTTTGATTCTCAATAGAATTGGGGGGCAGGAAGAGGGAAGCAGCTGTCACGTTTCCAGGAGCTATTCCCAAGTACTAAAGATAGGCTGTGCATTTAAAAATTCCACTTCCAGAAAGTAACGATAAAAGTCTGAGAATTAGTGCTGTGTTGAATTAAGTTAATTATAGACTTAATTTGGTTTTGTATACTGAGCTGGCATATGAAATCCTCATTAAATCTAATGACAGGTTGTTTTCAGCATATTTGTTATTAAAACCAAAAATAACAAATTATTTCAAGAAATATTGAACTAAATTTTACAACGCAAAACCAGAGGATTAACATCATCAATTGTAGATTTTAATTCGTTGGCACTGGCAGAAACATGTGTAAAGAAACTGCTAACAATTAAGCTCAGATATAAAATTTTACATAGGCAATGTTATATAGAGAGAGACTTATATGTGTATGTGTGGCTATATATCACAGAACCATAGAATCACAGAATGGTCAGGGTTGGAAGGGACCTGCAGATCATCTAGTCCAACCCTCTGCTAAAACAGGCTGTCTTAGAGGACATTGCACAGAATCATGTCCAGGCAAGTTTTAAACATCTCCAGAGAAGGACACTCCACAACCTGTTTTACAGCGCTCTGTCACCTTCAAGGTAAAAAAGTTCTTCTTCATATTCAGAAGTAAATTGGTGTGCTGCAGTTGGTGCCTGTTGTCCCTTGTCCTGTCGCTGGGCACCACTGACAAGAGCCTGGTGTCCCAACCTCTTGGCACTCACCCTTAAGATACTTGTAGACATTGGTAAGATTCCCTCTCAGTCTTCTCTAGGCTACACAGCCCCAGCTTTCTCAGCCTTTCCTCATAAAGGAGATGCTCCAGTCTCCTTGTCATCTTTGTAGCCTCCACTGGACCCTCTCCAGCAGTTCCCAGATTCTCTGGAACTGGGGAGCCCAGAACTTGTACTACAGGTGTGGTCTCACCAGGGCAGAGTAGAAGGGAAGGATACCCTCCCTCAACCTGCTGTCCACATTCCTCCAAATGCACTCCCAGGTCCCCTTGGCTTTCTTGGCCACCAGGGCACACTGCTGGCTCATGGGCAACTTGCTGTCCACCAGAACTCCCAGGTCCTTCTTTGCAGAGCTGCCTCCCAGCAGGTCAGCCCCAGCCTGTACTGGTGCGTGAGGTTGTCCCTCCCAGTGCAGGGCCTTACCCTTGCCTTTGTTGAACTTGAGGTTCCTCTCCACCCAACTCTCTGGCCTGTCCAGGTCTCGCTGAATGGCAATGCAGCTGACTGGTGAATAATATGTATGCAAAATTTATAAGAAAAATGTAAATAGATTTTACAAGGATAATTAAAGTTATCATAGATATCTACTTAACTGGCGCTGTGAGTATTTTTATGGAAGATATATGTCTGGGTGACGAGTTTGAGCCCCAGATCCTGACATAGGGCAAATATCCCTGGTCAGTGTCACCTAGGTGTTGCTGGAAAGTGAAATTAAGAACTTACAAAATAATCCTGAAGACTTGGCAGTTTTCATCAGTCCTTAAAGAGTGCATTATGGTCTTCCTGAAAGACACCTGAGTTGTTTAGAAGTTGCTGTTCATCAGTGTTTCTCTAGTGACTAAGTAAAGAATATGGGTCTGTCCCTCTTTCCAAAAGTTTCCTTATAGAAGGAGATTCACCTAGTTTCTCATATCCAAAATCTTCTTGTTAAAAAAAGGAAAAACTACCTAAATTAATATTTGGAAAGGTAAGTAAAAATGAACATGCTAGCTAACTGGTGATGGAGTAAATGGGGAACTTTGCCAGGACACAGTTCTCATCAGAGTGAGAGATGAACAGCCAACATACTGCAATTACAGAAAATGTACCTATTTTTCAGGTCTTACACAACAGCAAATTTCGACTGCTTCTAGAATGAGTCTGGAAATGCATCTTTATGGATTGTTTCCCTGCAGGTAAGTAAGGGGAGAATAAGAGTTTATGTATTTAAAAGCCAGATTTTGCTTTTTCTGGCATCACTTGTACCTATGCAATCTGATGAAAATCAACATGGTTACACATCTGTTAATTACTTCTGAATTTGGTCCTAAACTCATAAAACTATGACAGTCAGTGGTTGCTTGTTTTTTTGCTTCTAGTAGCTTATATTAGAAGTGCTTTTCTGATTCAAAATCAAAGGCTTTAACCCAATCAAATCTTCTGAAATCTCTGTGAATAACTGTATTGAGCATCAAACAACAAATGGTTTATTAAAACTGATGTTCTTTTGCATAATGTTCCCTAATCTAGAGCACTTAATATTATTTTTCTGGTGCAATGACTTAATTGATTTTATATCACTGAATTCTGTTGAATGATTTATGTTTTATTTCTTGCTGTCCAATTAACAGTATAATAGATTGTAGTTCATCAGGGATACTACATCCTGAGCAGTGTTATCTCTTCTGAAGGTGAGAGTCAGTCTTCATCAAGCCAGCTTTAAAGTGATACAATCCTTAACATTTGACATCCCATTTGTAAGCCTCTAAACTCCCTTTGCTATTTTTATTGTATTCCAAGTGGTCCAAATACTCTATTATCCTTATTTGGATTACAGAATTCAAGAAAGTAAAAAACAGTAGAGGGCGCAGTTAGGCACATTTAATTATGAAATTAAAAACTATATTAAATTTATATTGATTTGTTTCAGGAAAGCAAAGTGAGGAAAGCATAATTTGATACAAAGAAGGCACTGTATTCTGTGGCTTCCCAAAAGAATTCCTACCATTATTATTTAAAAAAAAAAAGTAAAAAATAAAAAAAAAAAAGGGGGTGTGATTGTGATGGACCGGGAGGCCATCCTGCAGAGGATTAAGAGACCTGTAGGGGATACAGAAGAAAAGGGATAATATTTTATCTGAAATTAAAAGAACTTCACATGACTTTTGGTGAAATAAGATTATATACAGTCTTCAGAATCCTACCGTTTTTTCTATTGAGATTACTATTCAAACTTGTATATTTTGGGGGAAGAATAGAATATTTACACTGTCATCTGGGGAAACGAGTGATTTAAAACTACAATTAAGGAAAAAATCTGGAAAATAAGAATATTTTTGACGAGAGAGTAAATAATGAACTGAAGAGGAATAGAAAGACAATAGAGAAGACTGGGAACCTTTTTTTTGTGACAGCGTAATTCAACTATCATTTCCTTTAAATAATAAATAGTTCCACAAACACTGGAACTAATAGAGTTGTGTTTCCAAATGATTTGTGCTTCATCAAATGACTTTTTAAATGAAGTAAACTGAGCCTGCAGCATGTTTCCTGTCCTTATTAAACACAAGAGAACTCATATGAGGAGAGAAAGAGAGGAGAATCAAAGTGAGATGGTGTCTAATCAAGTTCAAACTTTGATTGAAGCTTTTCCAAGAATTCAAGCATTTACAACCCCTCCCTTCTATCTACACCCTTCAACACAGGAATGTGTGCATTCAGTAACAGTGCAGTGCATATTCTGGTCTTTCCCTCAGTGTAGGCACTACAGCCTCTTTCCTGCCCCTAGGTAACTACTTTCATGGAACTTCCAAGAATGTAACATCTGAAAACTCTGTCTTTCTGTCAGATTTGATTGAAATTGGCCAGCCAGTTTAAAAGTGCTGTAGGAACTGGCACTGCCACGCTCTCACAACTACACTGACTCATGAACAGCCTGACTACCCAAACCCATTCAGGAAAGGAAGGAGAATAAAAAAGAAAGAAAACAGAAATCACCCTTTGGGAAAGTGTCACTGGTCTGTTCATTTTTTTCTTCCATTTTTTGCTACAAAGACTGAAAGAAGTGTCTTAATTTTGTGTTGCTTAGTCGTAGTTTATGTTTCCTTCTGGTGAGGTGGGAACAGAGATTTCACATCGAATCTGTGTCCCAAAGCATTGAGTTGCATGCCTGCCCACCTTTCCATTCTGTCCTACTGGGTTGCATTGCTGCAATCAAAAATAATTCCCTGTACTGGACCCATGATGTATCAAGGCATTACCTCTGACAAAGACACCTGCACATCCCAGGAGCCAGAATTGTCTGAGTGCATCTTGGGAGTAGTTGTCTAACGAGAAAGCTGGCTCCTCAGGGGAGAAAGGGAGCTCCCCACGATGAAGCTCTCATCTCATAATGTACCCCATGTGGAAAATGAAATTTAATGCTAGACTATTTGAGATCAGTTCATTTTATTAAAAAGAGAGCAGATGCAGGGGTACTTGGCACCAAAAAGAGTTCTTTGCACAAGTGTTTTGCACCCTCAGGCAGTGCACAAAGGTAGACATAAGCCCTTCAGCTGAAGTGGGTGCAGGAGGACAAGGCACTGCGGTGGTTCCTCCAGCCATATGATGACTGTGGAAGTGACCCCAGCAAATCTGACCCCCAGAAAGGGAATGGCTGTGCACAGGGTCTGCAAAGGCATTTAAGTCATCATGGCCATTGATGCTACTCTTTCTGGTGACCCTGACATTTGTTCTCTTTCCATTTTTGAACCTCTGCCCCCCTGCCTTCCTTCTGAAACAATTTTCGTTCCTGCCCTCCCACTCTCTCACTTTCCTTTCAGGAGCAGGAGACTCTCCCTCTGTTGCCATAACAACTGACAGCAACCTGGCCCTGGCTGGGCATCCTGCCCTTTCCCTTAAAAATCCAACCTCATGTAAAAACATTTGTGTCTCATCCTCTCTCCAGAATCCTTTTCCCTCTGGCTTTAATAGGCAAAAGACTCACTCTGCTCTGAGTGCTGTCCTCTCTTACCCCGTCTCATACATTGTTTTCACACCACAAAGAAACATAGATTTGATGCTTAATTATCCCCTACTGAGCTTCCTATATAATGCACTCAGAAGGGCATGGCACTTTGCAGGCTTCACTGTACAAGTACCTTTATCTTTGCCATCCTGGTGGTCTTTTCTGCAATCACTGCGTGGCAGCTGTACCACCCTGACCAGATGCAGATTGACAGAGCAGCAGAGCTCTGCCCAGACAAAAGGACAAGGAAACGTGGAGAGCTGTGCCACAAAGTCGTCATATCAGATAGTAGCAGCAAAACCCTCCTCATTCCTCAGCTAAGCCATCAGACTAAAAGAGAGCATTTTGGCCATGCTTTTCCAGCCTTTGACAACAAACATATCATATAATTCTGCAAAACGTCTGTGCTATTTCGAGTCTTGTTTTATGGGGAATAAATTTCTCACTTTAACACCAACATAGACGCAAGTTTATAGGGTTGTATAAGAGTCTTTAATTTTACTTTGTTCTAATCTTGTAGCTTAATGTGAATGTCATTATGACACGTGTGATTTAGACGTTAATCAAACGTTCAGATCAATTCCTGTTCCTGGGACCAAATCATGTCAAAGTGCTGATGGGGAAAGTTATCTTTGGCTCACCCATCCTGTTGTTTTACGCCATCCTGGCATTGTCCTGACAGCCAGATTTCTGGAAGCCTACAGAATTCTGAAAGCCTCCAGGCCCTGGAGCACTTATCACAGCATAGCGAGTATGAGATAGCTGAAACATCAGGCAAATAATTTCATTATCACAGAGCCTTTATTTCCTTCACAATTTAGACACCAAACATTTTAGAAACTCTCTAATGAGCCAGGGCCCAGATATTATTGGCATGGAGTTCAGTTCTTTGTAGTATCTACCTGCTGCCCCAGATATAGCATCTCTAGACTAAAAAGAGACATGGATGGAGAAGGAGCAGCAGAAACATTATTCTCTTTGGTTGGAACTTTTTGCCAATTTTATATTGATACTGTTAGCTCTGTAAACCTTTGGGGAAGACTTTCATGTAACTCAGCATCCTCTGCAACACCTACATCTTGTAGGAAATTATCTTTGTAGGTAAACTGCATCTGATTAGTGGCTGCATGGATTCCAGCCCAGCTACAGGTCTCCACTCTGTGAAAGCGTACCTCCAAAAGGTATAAGAGATGTGTTCTGTGCTTTCTTTATAAAGCCATTAAAGACTGAATGTCGCTCATTGTGACTGTCTCTCATCAGCAATATCTGTTTCTCTAGTGGACAATTAAGCTGTAGGTAGTTCTCCACCTCTGCACTGTACTTCTTGGATGAAAAGGACCACGTTCATAATGATGGATACTGGGTGATGGGGGCTGACACAGAGGAATGATGTATGAAATAAAAATTCACCCCACTACAATGCCATGATTATCAGAAACCCCAGTAAATTATTGAAGAACCAGTGGCCTTAGGGGAGATCTAAAATTTCTGGTACAAAAGGAGGAGAAAAGGGTGTTACTCACAATGTGTATGTAGGAATTGAGAAATGGCAGTGAGAAACTTGGAGTAAGGGTTGAATTCCAAAGGCTTAATGGCAGACCTTCAGACCATCTATTTAAACAGAAATCTTATGAAAGAAAGAAATATGTATGAGAGATGTAGATAACTAGTTCACATAAAATTTTTGCAGACAATTACTGTGTTCAACCACAGTCCCCTGGTGGAATATCCAGTTTGATTTTAGGGATTATAGGGGTTTAGAAGACAGCAGAAAATAGTTTATTGCAGTCTTTTACACAACCAAATAAAGGCACTTTGTTGTTATTGTTGCTTGTGCCCATCTTTTCTGCTGAGCATTTCACTCTTAGCCCGTTTACTCATCTAGTCAGCTACAGGTTTTGTAACATTAGAAACATTAATTTCTAAAACTCTGGCATTAACACTACTCTGCTCATGCAGAGTAACATCTGATAGTGTTAGAATAATGCAAAAAATCTCAGGGCTATGGCAAGCTACTAGAGAGCATGTTACAGGGACTATAGAGGGATTAGTTCGGAAACCTCAAAGTGATATCCATGCTACTTGGGGCGATATCAAAAGAAAAGAACCCTGAGTCAAAACATTTCTGTCCCCCAAAATAGGTCTGACAGCCCTGCTTCATTCAGCATCTAAATCTCAAGCACTGTTAACATGAGCTTCTGTTGCTGATAATAATGTTTAACAGGGCTTCTTTCAAAGCTTCTCCAAACCTATCACGTCTGGCTCTCCGTGAATCATCTATGACTACTATTCTATCTCAAGGTCTCCAAATTCAGTTTTAGAAAAATTAAATGTGATTGTTGCACTGGTTTTACTTCACAACAGGAAAAAGGGACTTTGTTTGATGTTTCAGTACATTAATGAGGTAGAACTGGTAGCAAGGAGCAGAAAAGAAGACACAAACTCTGCCTAAGAAAATAGACACAGGTAAAGTGTAAATAAAACTGAGTAAATAAGGATTTTTTCCATTCCTTTTTTATTGATTGAGTGGGCAAACAAAACTCTGGAAGAAATGTTGTGGGTTGGATCAAGCCATTATTATCATAATCATCATCATTATTATTATTATTGATAATAATAATTTCAGTGCAAAATATATTACTTATTTTCTCAAACTGGAATATTCTATTTCTAAGATAAATAAAAATTTCCATTTTAAAAAAAGAGCTTTTGAAGCAGATTACAACTGCTTTCAGCAAATGTCAAAACAAAATTGTCTCACATCTTTTCATCCAAAAATAAACTGTGGCAATTTGTTAATCACTTGTCATCTCCACTGACAAAGGAAATTTGCAAACTTACACTTGGACAAAATGGTATAAAATACTTTTTTCTAATGTTAAAGATAGAGAGAAAGTAGAAGCATGGAAAAGGGCTATGAACAGCTCCAATCTGCTTTACTTGTCTGCACTTGATTTGGATTTTCAGTCATGGATGACATAAATTTTCCACTTGCTGTTAATATGCACCATGTCTCATACCACACTCATCAACAGTTCACTGAGTTGACTGGCCTCCAACGTACTTGTCACCCATCACAATTAACTACAGTCACTGTCACAAACAATTTAGTAGATACACATCTGTGCTCAGTCAGTCAGTCCCAGCTGTGACGTGCATATGTCTCATTTGATGAACCCAGCTCAACAACAGGGTTCTTGAAAAAGTGTTAAATACAGTGACCTGAACCAAATACAACAATGTTTAATCTGTCTGGATGGAATTTACATGCCTTCTGCAGTCTTACAGGCTTCAGAGGTGCACCACAGTGCCACTGTGTGATTCTATTTCTTTGAAAGCTGTCCCTTGTCCAGAAACAAAAATTGAAGCTGAAGGATTCTGCTAGAATGCAGTGGAATAAACAATAGATCTGCTAATTATTACCACTGGTATGGTAGCCTTGACACATGGTTGCATGGTGAGAATACTGAAGTATGTACACGTTTGATTGTCTGCATTGTTGCTGTATTTAATGTTTGTGCTAAGCTCCAGACAATGCTTCTAGCAGGAATTAATATTGTAAATAATGTGTGGTGATCCATAAATTTCAACTAACCAATCTGCTAAATAACTAGAAATCCATGTCCATTCACCAGCTGACATAAAGTAGATTCTAAGCTACTGCCAATATTCTGATACCTGATTAAGGAAATGTTTTTATTTCTCAAAAAAAGCACCTTGGAATCTTACAACAAGTATTAGTAGATCAAGATTTTAAGGTCACACAGATTTTAAGAGCACAAAGGGAAATGTATCAGACCTGCAAACTGTATATCTGCGTTTGAAAAGTATTTTCCCTAAAGTACCCCTAAGATTTGTTCCTACCACAGACAATTCACTCAGAGGCTGTTCTTTTATTTTATAAGCATGGCTGACATTTCAATGCCTTTTTTTTTTTATATATTATGCTGTCATATATAGCATACAAAAATTGCCAAATGAAAATGGTAGTATTTCATAATTCATTTGTCCAAGTAAAAGCAATTACACAAGTCACAAGACAATGAGCAGTTAGAGTCTATAAATGCCTGCCTGAAATGAAAAGCACAGTGTGATACTCAAAGAGATTATATTTACTGTTACTGACATTTTCAGAACAATTTTTAATAGGACAGGAACAAACGCCATCAGATTCCTTAGTTGTACTGGTCAGTAAATCAAACACACTTGATCATCCAGAGTTTTGAGAAGGCCAGACACTGACTCTAAATGACATTCAGTAAAATCTGATGCTTTCTTTTAAGCTCTGAATATCTCCTCTCCTCAGTCTCAAATGCTGGACGTGTGGGAGTAACAGCTAGTGTCACATTTGAAGGTTTCACACTTTCAGGAATAAAGTAAGGGAGAGCTGGGAGAAAGCAGAGAGGTTGCTGGGTGCCATAACTGGGATGATGCTAGTTCTGTGGAAATAGTATATGAAGCTTCTCTCTCTCTGAGCTGACTTGCTGCCTTTTGGTTAAAGCAACAGAGGAACAGGATGGTGGCTTACGTGGTTATGGCACCCAACCTGGGGAACAAAGAGACACGGAAGGATCTAGTAAACATGTTGTCAGCAAGCGTGCAAGGAAACAAGGTGAATGTAGATATGCTTCACCTGGTGAATATTTCTCCTTGGTTCAGACTGTGATAAACGCAGTCATGATTCATGTCAAAAATAGAATGCACTGTGATAAGTGTAATTGTTGTACCCTGTGTAAATCTGGGACCTGTATCGCAGTTGTGTTGAGTGGGCGCGTGTGATTCTCCTTTGAGACAATGTGATGGCTTCCCCTTCCCCTGAGGCAATCGCTGCCTGGAAAAGCCCACCAAAAGAGATAAGGAAAGCGAACCACGCTAGAGAAGGCCCCCTGAAGGAGGCAAAGACCTTGAGATTCGAAAAAGAGCGCCAAAGGAGAGCCAACAGGAGGAGAAGGCGTACCCTAACGACCCAGTGGGGAAAGAGCAGGACGAACATCCGGCGCGAAGAGATTGGTCAAGATCCGGGGATAAAAGACGCTGCTTTTAGGACTCAGGTGTGCGCGTGGTGGAACTAATTGAGTTCTCTGCGCACCCAGAGCTGTTTTTGCTTATTGTTTCTCAACCTAAATTGATTGAACCCAAAATAAAATTGTTTTAATTGTTATCGTTTATAACAAGACTAACCGGTGAAACAGGAGGGTGGCTTCGTGAGTCTGAAGCCAGAGTTTCACCCCACTGAAGCCTGCCCACAACAAGCCTGTGTGTAACTGTGGGTGCCACGCTGGGGCTACTGGAGTCAAGGAACAGGGATTCCTCTGTCCTGTCTAATGGATGGATTTGTATCTTTCAGGGAGCGAGAGCGGCGGCTGAGAGTGAGAAAACGAGTTGTAGGTGTGGATGATCAATGCACACAGCTGCTTTTCTGCTGAGAGCTCATCTGCTGCAGCCTGCCTCTGATGAAGCATGCAATTTTGCTGCCTCTACCTGAACAGCCAGAAAACACACTTCTTTCTTCTACTGCAAAAGTGTCCTTAAAGAACAAGCAGAAAGCTCTAATAAAAATGTATACAAACACATGTAGGGAAAAGCTAAATCAAAGGCATTCTCAAGCCCTGTGAATCCAGTGAAGACTTCTGCAGAAGTTGTCAGACATACTTCTTACTTGTTAAAGGAGGGAGAGATGTATAAGGCTTGGTAAAGCTTTCACAGATCGCAGAGTTATTTACCTGATGTTTTATTTTTCTAGATCCTCAAAGCACTGTGTGTTTCCTGAGAGATTCAGTACATGAATAACTTCTTGGTTCGCGGATCTTCTCTCAGAGCATGCAACCACAGAATAAAAAGAAATGACCTTGTGGAATTAACGATTGTTGACATTATTCAAATAGTATATTCCAAATATAAAGCTCCCTGTTATTATATTATATTATATATATATATATATTTAATATATATATTGTATATATTATATAAACCCTGAGATTTCATAGGAGGTCAAAATTGACTTTTAAAAATTGCTAGATAGCCATTTGATAGAAACACCTCAACTGTTCATGGGAATTTTCCAACAGAAAAAGAGACCATAGTGCTTAGCAGATTGTCAAGAAAAGATACATCAATGTTTTATGTGAAAAAGCACAGTAGAAGGAAAGTATAACAAAACCACATTACAGGAATGCTAGCCCTGCATATACCATACATGTTACCTACAGTGGATTAAAGTTAATTAATTGTATAGCACCTTTTAGTGTTTTTATTTACAAAAACTTTCTAAATGCTGAATGAGTTATGCTTAAGTGGACCTACCAAGTAGTTTATGAATTGTTAAAGAACACTCGACCATCCACCAAGTTGTTTATAAACCTGATCTAAAGTCATAGGTTTAAAAAGTATAAATCCATGTGTTGGTCTGCTGTGCCATAGATATGTAGAATATTAACAGGCAGTGCTACTGATAGAGAATTTAAGATAAAGCAGTTTTTACTTTCACCGAATATAGAATAGTGCGAGATTTTCTGAATTCTAGGTAGTAAGTGCTAAGAGAGTAGGTGCACACTTCAACCCTTTCTTCTGCTGCAGTCTGGGGTTTTTTTGTTTTGTTTTGTTGGGTTTTTTCTTCTATTTATCCCCTTTATTTGCTCCATTTCTCCCTGATCATGCTTCAAAACAATGTTACAGGTTCATCAGCATGGGATATTTGATAATACCGATTTACATGCTATTACTGATCTTATTTGAAAGATGGCGCTTATGCTGGCATTATATCAATGGAGCAGGAGTCACTATGGTGGTCTGAATTTTAAATCTCTCCAAACAGCACTGGGTAGAAGGTTATGGCAAACTTAAATTTTCAGTCCCTCTGCTTCTTTTCAAAATGGAGTGTATTTAATTCTTTAAGGGTATCTTAAAGGAATTAAAACCCATTGAAAATCACACAGCTTTGTATTTTTTCCTATTGAAGTTACAAGTATTACTTCAAAATTAGAACTGGTGAACAGAAAAAAATAGTTAAATTTTCTTAATTGGTCTCATTCATTACAAACTGAGATATATAAAACATAAATGCCATCAGCCATCAGGCTAAAGTTCTACAATATGTCATTCTATCTACCTTATGTATTTCTACTGCATGTGTGTATAGAATGCATATCGTGTTCACTCTTAAATACTACTTAATTCTCTCAATGCAAATGCATATTTTCTCTTGGAAAAAATAAACACAGCAGTGTTAAAAGACCCAGCATAAACTAGGGATAGAAGAAAGAAAAAATCATATTAGCAGTTATCAAAATATATTTAAAACCTGAAGCATTCATAACTAACTTTGAATCGCATGCTATGGAATATCACAAAGAAATTCTGTTGGTCGCAACTCTTCTGCCAGCAGTAAAGAGCTGTCACACCTGATACACTTCTCGTGCAATTTCATATTAGTTATTGGTATCAATTCATAATGATTTCAGTTCAAAGGAGTTTACTAAAATGAGAGACATACAATTCCCCCATCTGTTCCACAAAGGAGAGGGAATGTTTTGTTGATTTTACAGCATAAATACACCCTATAAGATCAAATACTGTGTCACTATCATTGAGACCATAATAATGTCGGACAGGACATTTCTGGAGAGTACAAACCATGCTCGGATCAGAGGTTGAGGTCAAAGATCTTGGGACTTGAGTCACCTGAGAGCTGAAATATATACTGAAAATGTCATACAAAATTTAAATTATATTATAAATTAAAATAAGAGTTCACAGCCATAAATATATTATTAGCATAAATCCATTTCACACTATATTATGCTTTTAACTCATTTTGCACAACGTACTGCCATTAGACATGATGAAAAGTATCAGAAGGGAAGGCTGCACTGTCCAGCTGGAGTAACTCTATTAGGGTTGAAAGCTGCTGCAAAACTGCAACGATCTATTTATTAATTAAAAGTAAAGACCGGAAAACTATTCCCTTTAACAATAATAATACCTAGAGATAATATTAATCATTATGACATAGTTTGTAAAGTAACTTATTTAAAACTGAACTGTCAATTAGCTCATAAAACCTATTTTTTCAGAACAGATCAATCCGGGGGGAAAAAAAATTGTAAAAGTAAAAATTATAAATACAGAAAGGAGTTTTATTACAGAATTTAAAGGAAATTAAATGTCAGTACTTCATACATCAGCATTCACTTTACCTTCTTGTGTGCATAGTGCAAAGCATATTTATTGTGCAAACCTATATGTAATACATAGAAAACAATTAAAGGAATTAGTTTAAGCCATGAGTTCTTTAAACAAAACAAACAAACAAAAAGATATTATATTTGAAAGAGGAGTAACTAAATTTTTTACCACAGAATAAATGTTGGGTTTTTTTCACATTATTTTTTCATTACAGTTTTGAGAACTAGCAACGTCACCACCTCCTACTTTTTGTGAAATTTTGCTTTAATGTTCTTGCAGGTTTGTTCAGCATCTGAAGATTTACGAGATTACTTAGAAAGTATCTAAAACTAGAAATGCTCCCAGGTACAGAACTGTCCTTTTAAACGTTACTGTCTTTCCTCAAAAGGTTTTGGAAACATTACCTTGAGGAGACATCGACTGAGCCAAGTAGGAAATTCTGGCTTAATGCTTTCATAAAAGGATGGGTCAAGAGAGAAGAAATCCCTTCAAGACTTTTGCCAGGAGATAAGAGATAAGAACACGTTCTCTGGGCTGAATAAACAAGAACAGCAGAAACGTTTAGCTCTTGGGGCTCAAGGTTATGAAATATTTCCATTTCCAGACAGCTTTGCTTACTGCTACTATATGAGAAACAAATTTATCATGGATATTTATACAATAGTTAGGTAATTAACTGCTTAAAAGGGATATGACACAGAGAGGCTTCCAGTGACACTATTTCAGGCAGAAATGAAAAAGTACTTTTAGTTTTGCGTGTGGGCTCCTGAATAGTTAAAAAAAATATCTATACATATTGCTGCACTGTTTTTCTTTTGTTTTACTGGGCAATAGTGTATTTGTGATATATTTGGGGCATCTATTGCATGGATGGGAGACAGAAAGCTGGATCCTCACAGATATATTGCTGATTGATATTCTTACATTGTGTTCAGCTGAGGTGGAGTTTTGGAGTTTCAGTTGGGGTGGGAGGTGTTGGGGTTTTTTTGTGGTATTTTTTTATCAGACCATTGCACTGTGAAAAAAACATATGCATATTTTTGGGGGCTGAACATATGCCTCTACACTAACAGGTCTGTCTATCTTCTGTTTCTTTTGAGCGAGGTCTTCAGAAGCTGTGTTTTGCAGCATGAAAAAAAATTATTCTGTTTGTGATTCTCAGTCTTTCAGGAAATTTTGTATTGTAAATGAGCAGGGAATACTTTTTTTCTTCTTTCAGTGATGCCCTAAGGAATAGAAATTTGTTACAATAGCTCCTGATTCCAATTCTGTTTCTCAGATGCTTCATCCAGTGCTTCAGACAATATCAGATGCAAATGCTCTCAAAATGAAGTTAAGCTATTGTTCTTTATAATTCTTGGATGCATTAAAGAAAGAACAGGTCCAAAGACAGATGACAGAAGTTTAACAGAACTATACTATAGGCTAAACTGCTGGAAATAAATGTGCAAACTGTACAATTATCGAACAATTAACTTTTTGGACTGCATTGTGATCTACCCTCAGGGTAAAATAGACCAAAACACCTGTTAAATAGCATAAAATCTAATTTTACTTAATGGCCTTTATTTCCCTAATTTGCTTAGTTCTTGGGAAAAGCTGCGATCAGGAAAAATATTTTATTCCCACTGTGGAATGAAGTGCCAATTTGTTCCAGTTCCCTTCAGTGTGCATATCGTACTTATGCACAAAGTGAAATTCATTTGCAGATGAACTGTATAGCTCCAGGAAGTTGTTGCAAGAACTATGACAGGCAAAAAAAGCTTTTTCTTTTGTGTGTGTGTGCTCCTGGAAGGCACACTTTTCCTTTTATTAGGGTGGATCCTAATGACTTAGGACAATAAAAGTCACAATGGATTATATTAAAATAATAGAAATTATTATCTGAATGTTCTTGAGTCCTTATCAGTACAGAAATGTCTAAAAATAACATCAGACTTTTCCCACACAAAAGGTATATGGAAGAGTATTTCAATCTTCATTACAGATTTAATTTAGGTCATAATATATTAGAAACCAGCTTTTCCAGTATACTTCTCCCTTCTGCAGCGTTCAGCATCCAAAAGTCTCTGTAACAAGTTAATTGATCTCCCATAAGTAAATCTAAAAGATCTTACTGACACTAATCCTGATTTCTATTAACCCTGAAGTAGTCCAGCAAGCCCAAATGTTACCTCTTAAAAATAAGATGATATTAGGAAAGGCTGAAAAATCAGGATTTGAATTATTTTTCTAAGACACTATTCTTTACTGTTCATTTCAAAATCCTAGTAAAAAGCTGAAAAGGGGACTTCTGTGCTTTCAAAGAGAAAAAAAAAAGTTGAGAAAAAAGGGGGGTTTATATCCCTTAAATCTGTAGGCAAGAGAAATATATATAAAATACTTTTCATAAATTACTGCTTCAGAGTAGACTATCCAAAAGACAAAAAAGAAAACCAGAAAAAGTGGGTGAATATTAAATCTAAACTAGTTCTATATCTAGAACTTGTTGGTTATATGGATATTAGGTAACTATCTATTTAATGGCAATACAGAGGGTATGGGCAACATGCAAATTAAGTCATAACACCTGGGCTCGAATGTATAATGCAGGGGTAAGACATAAGTAACAGAAGAAAACAATTCACATACAAATGAGTCCCAAATCATTCATCTGTACTAACAATTAAGTTCAATTCTGGGTTTATATTTCCCCACCCACCCACAAAGCTGACTTGAGATTATTTTTCTCCTTTTTTTCAAAACAAATACATTCTACATTTGTTGAATTATATTATCACATAGAAATAAACACTTATACTCCCTAATGATGACAATCATTTTCTAGAGAACAAAAGGTTTGGTTGCTTTTTTTTTTTTTTTTATTTTAATATATAAGAAGTATCTTTGTTTATAATAATCAGCAATTAGTTCTGGCAATATCCCTGTGACTCCCACGCCAGCTGGAAGGAAAAACAATTATATAGTTGGCATTATTTTAGGACAGCAAATTCACAGTCACTGTATAAGCAACTATTTTCATCAGTGTTATTCAGATTTTTAAGAATTACCTACCCAAATTTGTCTCAAGAAATCATTTTCATCTTGTGCTTCAACCCAAAACTGAATGACACTTGATAGTCAGAAGGTGATGTTTTGATCAGAAAGTAACATATATATTTAGAACAGAGTTTCAGAATGCTTTAAGGGATTTAACAGTGATTTCTAGTTAAGTATGGAAGAGAAAGATGGGAGAGGTCGGAGGTCAGAGGAAAATTTATGTAAGGATGTGAGTTATATCTTCCATTGAATGAATTCCTGAATGCTAGTCCCTCTTTCTATTGTATATTTTCTGATACCAGCTTTTGTAAGTAGCATCTTTTAGACGTAAGTTTAGAAAGTAACCAGTGTGAAGGAAAAAAACATTATGATCAAACCACCTCCAAAAAAGATAAAAGGATGAGATTAAAAAACCCCAAAACAACCAAAAACAAAACAAACAAACAAAAACAAAAAAACAAATCAAAATGAGAAAACCTGTAGAAAATTGTAACTGCTGTCATTATTAGCTGGCTGATTTCTTTTTGGCATCACAGTAGATCCTCAGGGAAGAACTGTGGGATGAAAACACAGTATGATATCTGGCATGGAAATAGGCAAAAATGTGATTGCAGAAAAGGAAGGATACTGTAAGAACAAATCTGACATTGGTGTCTGGACTGAGGAGCTGGAAGAACACCCTGAGAAAAGTACAATACAAGGTTACAGAGGATTAGGAAGGACCCTGAGAAAGAGTTTAAAAAGCATTATGCAGACAGAAATGATGAGGAATGATTCAAATGCATAGCAGGTAGGCAAAATTACAATGTATTTAGTCAGGAATAGCACTTTTCAGAAAGGAAGTAAATAGGACAGCCATATTTTGTGCAGAATAGAAAAGATACTCTTTGTAGGTGAAACCGGAAAGTAACTTAAGGGCATGTATAAGATACAGAAGGAGGGAGAGGTCTAACAATTGCACACTTAAATTTTAATGTACTGTTACCCCTGCAGACGGAGTTGTATCCAGTCTATGCTGCGCGAACAGCACAGACCTGGGTTTAACAGAATGCCATAGACTTTTATGGTGACAGGTTGTAATATAAGACATAGCAGGAGAGAAGGAGAATAAGAGACACATCAAAAACAACAGCAAAGGAGATGTTTCTAAATCACTTGAAACAGTCTGATCAATGTATTTGGAGCTGTAGCTAATCTAGAGAATGAAACATCACAGTAATACAAAGAATTTTGAATGTTTACCTTTATTTAGTGATCTTTCCCTTTCAGATGGGAACCTACTGTAGCTCCATTGGCAGTTCACAGGGATTACTTCGCACTGGTTTATGCCTTCAAGCTCTTCTTCCCAACCAGAAGCATGGCATTTTCAGTGTTTAAGTAATTTAGGAACTAAAAGAAAGACAAGGTTGTGAGTTAGGCTCCTCTCTATCTTTACAAACCTGGCCCTTAGAAACCTCAGAGGTGTTCAGTGTTAGTTAACTCAGGCATGGAATTTTGGATCCTAAGACACATAAAATATTTTTGTAAGTTTGACTCACAGGCATACAACAGAACACATATCAAACCAGGTAATTAAGCATGATCTCTGTTCATCTACCTATTCTTTAAGAAGACTGGTTGTGAATGAACTATGGTCCACATGTCACAAAACTGTAGCAACACACCTGGCTGTACTTTCATAGATCCTGTCATGAAAATTATTTCACACAGGTGGCTAAATGGCCTTCATAATGGAGCTTGAAACCTAAGGGTGGAGTCTGCTTCAACTTCGCAACTACTCATATACATAAATATATAAATCCAGAATGGGGTACCTAGCAATTTTTTCTTCTAGTGAGAATGGCTGAATATGAGCCAATAAAAAGAGAGTGGAGAAACTGCTCCTACAGTTTAGTTTAGTGGCTTAATAATGACTCTCACCTTGCCTAACGCTCAGTGAGGAGCTGTATGCTGATTAGTATTTTTATACTGGCCAGATCCCCAAATTAAAGCCTGGACCCAGCATCCTGGCTGCACATTGGCAGGCACTACACGGCTTCAAAACAGATGTTCCAAGAATCATACAGCCAGTTTTGCAGTTATTTCTCCTCTCTGCTTACCCCCTCCCCTGCTTTTCTCACTCAAGTGTGTAATGAGTCAGTAG
Source organism: Falco rusticolus (assembly GCF_015220075.1). Taxonomy (NCBI): domain Eukaryota; kingdom Metazoa; phylum Chordata; class Aves; order Falconiformes; family Falconidae; genus Falco; species Falco rusticolus. The sequence goes on from NC_051187.1 coordinate 125,128,414, forward strand.
CTGATGATGTTCTGACAAGGGCACAGCTTCTCCAGGTTTCCATGGGAGTTACATGCATAGAATAGCTCAAAACATAACCCTTACATAAGTCCTTGTTACAGTGTGCCCAGAATAAGAGAAAAAACCAACAAACTATTACTAGGTGCATCATGTTCTGCATCCTGTCCTGTCCCATGCTTTGAATTGTAAGTGCAGGTGTAGTAAAGAATTCATCCACAGTTACCTCTTGAGTTTTCCTTGAAACCAACAGTCTGACATTTCTCATTAGATAGACCCTCCACTGTAATAAAGTATATTATTAATAAAGCCAGACATACTAGGCCAATCAAAATTAGTGGCAGAATAAAATGACTAGGAAAAGACTTAATTTGCTTCCAGGAATCATTTAACTGTCCAGATGTTTGGCCACAGATAATTAACATAGTCATTTGCGTTTTGCAGAAATGGCCATGAAATTGACTGGGAAAATCTAGGAAGCATTTCTAATCTTTCAGTTCAAGACTTGGCTACAGCCGAGATGCACGGATTCATTTGTGGCCAGCAGGCTGAGGGAAGTGATTCCCCTCCTCTACTCCATTCTGGTGAGACTCCACCTGGAGCACAGCATCCAGCTCTGGAGTCCTCAGGACAAGAAAGAAGAATATGAACCTGTTGGAGTATGTCCAGAGTAGGGCCGCAATAATATGATCAGAGGGATGGAACTTCTTTCCTGTGAGGAAAAGCCAAGAGAGTTGGGGTTCTTCAGGCTGAAGAAGAGAAGGCACTCAGGAAACCTCATTGTAGCCTTTCAGTACTGAACAGGGGCTTATAAGAAAGATGGGGACACATTTTTTAGCAGGGTCTGTAGTGATAGGACAAGGGGTACTGCTTTTAAACTAAAAGACAGTAGATTCGTACTACATAGAAGGAAGGAATTTTACATGATTACTGGAACAGGTTACCCAGAAAGGTGGGAGGTGTCCCATCCCTGGAAACATTCAAGGTCAATCTGATGGGGCTCTGAGCAGCCTAATCTAGTTGAAGATATCTGTGCTCATTGCAGGGGGCTGGACTAGATGACTTTTAACAAACCTTTCCCACCCAAACCATTCCATGATTCTAGCCTTTGTTCTCTCTGAATTCCTGCTTTTTTTTTTTTGTTTTGGTTTTTTTTGGTTTTTTTTGTTTTGTTTCTGGGATTTTGGGGTTGTTTTTTGGGGATTTTTTTATATTTTTTTTCTTTTTTGGGGGGTGGGTAGCAGGAGGGTGGACCTCTGCATTATAAAACGCTGCATTAAGCTTTTCTATGTAGCTTTATTCTGCATTTTCTTTTCCCTTTTTCTGTTTTATTTTCCCTTCTCCATCTATTTCATAGGCAGACACACTTTTTTTTTTTTTTCTTTCCTTTTCCTGTCCCTCCTGATTTCCTTGGCTCTCTGGGCCAGAAGCTGTTTCTTTCATGTTTACAGTGTATACTAGACAGAAAACCACAGTTTTTTTCATAGTTACCATACTAAATCAAAGAATATTTATATTTTTAAAAGTTATTAATTAAAAAAAAAAGCTTTTCCCTTTTCCAACTGCTAGAATTTTGACTGTTTTCTTAAAAACTGTGAAAACTGAAAGAGAAGGGATCTTTATCTAAAAAAATCATTTCAGTCTGCTTTTGGGAATAATTAGTTTTACATAGCTCGATACAAGTTAACAATACTTACTTCACATTTACTTCAAACCTGATATCCACCAGACAAATAAGATAGACTTGTACAGCAGAGTGTATTATTCTCTTTCCATTAGTGTAGTATCTGAATGGTATCCAGTAGTGTAAGTGTGGCACAATAAATAAACCATCAAAGGAAAGTACTGTCTTAACAACTTCACACACACCTCCTTTTTTTTTTAAAAAAAAAAACAAAACAAAAACAAAACACGCTGAAATCTAGGATAGGAAGAAAAAATGTGGATACAACTTTATTCTGCAGGATAAGAAGATTCAATAAGAGGACATGTCAGCAATGATGTGAATTATAAAAGGTTCTATTAGCCTCTGTGGATCGTATGGTTAGATTTGAATTAGAAGCTTATATACATCTCTCCTCACAATCTTGTACCACATAGTGTCTAGAAAACTGCTGAATCTCCACAAACATTGGAAATCACTGAACAGTTAGAGCAATTTTTTATAGGGTCTAGAAGTGACTAAGGCAATGTATCAAAAGTAAATACTAACAATAGGTACCTTTAAAAAAAAGAGTCAGATTATGAAGCAATTTGAACAAAGTAATAATAGTGAAAGAAAGAAACCAAAAAAGGAAAATTTGGGGAGTATATTTTGTAGGTATGGGAAACAGTGTTCTAATTCTTCTTTAATAACTCAGGAGAGGATGAATTTTACCTCTAACAAAGTATTGGCTGCACAAGACAGGAACAAATTTGATGCCTGGCAGCAAAAGCATCTGTTAAGATCTACTTAAGGTTTTATAAATCTATCCTGTGGTACAACTTTGCTATACCAGACTAACATAATAAAACAAAAACCTAGACTTCTGGCATTAAAACTAATTAGTAAGTAGAGTGAGGTTTGGGAAAGAGGCCCAGATGAGGTCAGCTGCATGGTAAAACGCTTCTAAATATGTAAAGGACCTAACAAGTAAGAAATGCAATGCCAACAATTCTTTCAAGTTTTAGCAGAAAGCCCCTCACAATCAAATAAGCTTTATACCTTTTGAAGGCAAGTTAAAGCTGGCAACTATTTCAAGTTTGTATAAAATATCAGTCCCTGCTGTGACTGTAGTAAGTGACTACAGTGACTACTTTAAGAACCTTCTAGCCTTTGATCTCATCTTATGCTGGACAGATATATAAAAACACTTTGGTTCAACTAATGATTACTTTTTCCCAAAACAATTTAAAGGACCATCTGGATGTTCTCTAAATAGAATGGAATGGAGGAAGATGCAAGATTGTGAGAAACATACCAGAATGCAAAAGGACTTAAATTATTGAAGAATAACATCCATCTTCAGAAAGAGGCGTGAGGAAAATACTGTATTGCTTTCACCTTCAAAATCGCCCTTGAATTGTACATTCATGTTGTCACCTTGTTCTGAGGACGAGCAGTCCCTAACATTCTCAGTAATTTTTAAAAGTCTTCAGCTTCTGTAAAGTCTTCCTGGCAGGGCTGAGACAGTAAAGCTTTTGGTTTATGTTTGGAAGTTTCAGAAGTTCTTGTTAGTTTGCTAATAGCAATATTTACTGTGGAATATTATAGATTAATCTCTCGTGTTGTTTCTGAAAAGGAAAAAAGTACTTTTGACTTACCTTATTGTTGTAAAAATGGTCCATAATTGTTCTTAGGAAAGCATTAAACTGTGATTACAGCCTATGTTAACCAATAACTAAAATAAAACTAGATTCAGGCCAGAGAACAGAATCAGTGTTGTATGTATTTATTTAAATTATTTCTAAAACTGGTGGTCAAAGTCTCAGGCTTGGTACGACCTACTTTGGAGATTAATGTTGGAACGAAAGCCTGTTCCACAGCTGCATCTCTCATCTGCAATGATAAAACTTGAGTAGACAGCTGGAAAAGAAGCAGACTTAAAGCTTTGTGGGTCAGCCACAGACAGAAAGGCATACTGACACACAGAAAACATTAGCACTTAGAGGAGAAACTTACTCATTGCACAAGTACTAATAAATTAGGTTAGAGCAGAGACTCTTATACTGTAAGCACAAGGTCTCATAAGTCATTTATTGGAAGGAGCATGAGTAAATATTCAACAGTGTAAGAATAGCTCAGTCTATAGCAATGAGAAAGAAGAGAAAGACTAAACAATGATCTCTAAGAACAAAGCAAAACTAAAGAAGGAATATTAACTGCACGTCATGGCCATTAATTTCCAAAATTACTGTTCCTCAAGGAGATATATTTTAGAAAACTGTTTGCAGAAACTGCATCTATTTTCCTTCCTGTACTGATCTATAGCTTTTATTCAAAATATGCAAAACAAGAAAGAAGATCAGGTCAAAATCTAGAATGTTTCTTTCACATCAACTTCACATTCTCAGTTCATAACATTAAATCTCTCTTCACCATATATTCGTTTTCAATCTCTGTCTCTAAGCTCTGCAGAAGGGCTAGGATTTCAGAAGGTGGTAGGACCATTACGCCTTTAGAAGTAGACTTGTAAAAAGCTTCAGCCAGGAAAGAATTAGAAAAATAAACAGTCCAAAATTATTTTATGCTAGCTGCAGGTATTATTAAAAGAAACATGAATGAGGGCCTTATATTTACAACAGATTTTTGTAAAACAGAGACATATATTTCTCTAGACACTGAGTTTGGGTCTTTGCCTGTTTGCCTGTTTGTTCTCTTGTTTGTTTCTTTTCACAGATGATATTCATTATTGATTGGAAAGATAACATTTTTAATGACAAATAAACCAAAGCAATCCTAAAGTCAACAGCTGACATAAATGAACAAGTGCAACACAATGAATATATGAATAACAATTGGAGCTGTTCTGTAGGGTTAAATTCTCTTTACACACTCAGGCTCTGGAAATGTGTGAGTGCATCTCTGTGAGAATGGCCAGGCAACCTCAGCAGCAATTTCTAAAACTGCTTCAAAGTTAGTGGGGAATAAGTACACATGTATTTTTTTCCTATCTGGCAAATAAAGACAAGTTGTCCAAGGGCCTTCTGGCCAGTCAGTGTAAAGGTGACAGTGAAAATTCAGATGAATCATAGTGAAACTTTGGGGTAATCACACGTGGTGTTTTTTTTTTCCTGTAGAGCCCATACTTGCTATGCTTTCCCAGCATCCTTTATTATTGCCCTCTAATAAGCTATATTATATATGGATTAATATGAAGGGCTTTAAGATAAAATTTACAGGATTAAACCTTAGGATTTTGCAGTGTGTTGTTATTTTAATTCATTCCCACTGACTTTTTGAAGTTGTTTTTTTCATTGTGCCTTTTGAAGTAATGGTATTACCTTAATCTTGTAAAATTTACTTTATATTTACCTTGTCTGCCTTTCTAGCTCTGCAGTATTTGATTATTTCACAGTATGTGTATGTTTATGTATAATATTGTAAGTGGAAGGAGATAAAATATATTTTTCTTGTAATTTTTCAGCCTTCATTATGTTTCCTATGTTACCAACTCATTTAGAAATTCCAGTAAGACTATTGATGGGTGCATTACTGTTCAAAAGTGAGAAATTATTGTTAACTTTGAGTCAGCCTGTATCTGTCAAGACAGGCTTTTAATTCCAAAATATGCAAAGATTTTTAGGCAAATTACTAATTTTAAAATTGTGCAACAAAATAGAGAAAAGTAGAGGAAGAAAAATGCAGTTACTGCACCACTTTTTAGTGGTGTACTAGCTAGTGCACTGAGCTGGTTTTCATTGAAGTTATCTCTATAAAAGTATCTGGAGTTTCTCCAAGTTGTTCAAGTAATTACTCTTTTAGCACTGTCTCACAATATGTTATGATTTGAATGTTGTGACAAAGCAATTGGGGTCATAGCAAGCATATATATTTAAAAAAATGACTGCAATATTTATAGTGTGTCTTTTAGACAGAATATTGCAATTAGAGGATAACCCTAAAATTCTTGGTAGTGAACTTACATGCAAAACCAAATTTCCTTAGCTGAAGATCAAATTGATTTTAAAAGAAGTTTGACTCACAAAGCATTTGTTTTGCTGTTACCCAGAATTGCTATGGCACTTAACCAACAAACCAAAAAAAAAAATACCCCAAAAGGGGTTGAACTGGGTTTTCTGACCTCAATCTGGCCAAAGATATCCCAAATCAAACTTGAAAGCTGTTAAAATGGCAGATACGCAAGTCATGTCTATACATCAAATTCATAAGCGTGACCAAACCCTGTCATACCTGGTGATATCCTTGGTCAGACACAGGTTCTTTTCAAAATCAGAGGCATCTCCCCACTCTGCTCAAAACCTTTTTATTAACCACACATTCAGTCGGTGAGGAAACACTACTCACTCCCCGTAGGCAAGGTAGTCCAGCAAACTCAGCCAAAGCTTTGCAGATCCATATTTGTGTGGCACCTTCCTTATCAGTTTTACTCTATTTTTCCCAAATCCTGAAGGAGTTTGAGCATTATATCCCCCCTATACATTCATTAATTTACACACCCCTGCTATAAAACTGTATAAATGTTGTCCTAACAGTATAGCTCAATGCATGCTCACTTGATATGAAAAACATTTCCTAATCATACCAAAATCAAGCATCAAAAGGACACCCTTTGCCGGGATAAATCTCACCCTAAGTCAGTAGAACTAGTTCACAAAATACCAGTCCAAAAAGATCACTGTGAACTTCAGCTCAACATTTTACAGCTCTTGAGCAGTGTACAGATTTGGCCTTGCCCTTTGCTTCCACAGGCAGCAGCTGGAGACTCACAGCCTTTCCCTCTACAAAATCTGGATACCACTTCTTGGACAACGCTATGTAGAAATCAGAAGAAATGGAAAAAAGGAACTAGGAGACGGGTTTCTCAAATAAAATGATAGTGTGGATATTTTATTTCCTATTGAATGCAATGCCAAAACGGCAGAGTAACTGCTCAGAGATTAATTTTGTCTTTAAGCCACAAAGGTATTTATTTCATGCAACGTTGGGGAGCTAGCTGGTTCGCACCAGACACACCATCTCTGAAGTTTTCAGTGAAAAGTTAGGTAATTTATACAGTATTACTGAGATGTTACAACATCTTTACATACATATTCATTTGATTTTGACACCTAATCATTCTGTTCACAATAGGTGGATCTAGGTGGAGTAAACCTTTCAACTTTCTTTGTTCAACGATTTCCTGACTCATGGTCTCCTTGTCTCCTTCAGGTGCCCACCTTATCTTTTCTAATTATGCAGAGCACCTTCCTTTAACATTGTCAGTGGTACATTCCTTTAACATCATCAGTGGAACCTTTTCTTATTCAAAGACCTATTCTTGTTATTCAGAGTACGTACCTTTAACATCATCAGTGGAACCTTTCCTAATTATTCAGAGTACATTCCTTTCTCAACACAAACAGAGCATCACCCAGAGCATTGTCCCAAACTCATCCTGACTAATTTTTTTTTTAAGGCCTTGTTCTGTTTCAAATATTTTAAAAAAAAGGTCTTAGGTTGGGTGTAAGCTGCCGCTATATTCCAGTAAACGCTTAGGGCTGATCGCTTGCAGCTTTCAGGTGAAACTAACTCTAGCAGCATCGATCTTCACACCAGCAAAACTAATCTCTACTTCGTTAGGAGGAAGGCATACTTTTTTCCTGCTTCAGACAGACATATTTTTATATCCCAATAAACACATTTTTGAGAGTGTATATTTATTATTATCAGTTCCAATAAAACTCCATTTTCCTTTTCCTGTTCAGTTTTCACACATCATTTTGAACATGTTGGAGTATTGATTAGAGAACAAGAGCTTATCCTTATATTGTACGCAGACAATTAGGAAGGGTTTCTCTTTAATATAGCAATATTAGGTGATGAATCAAGAATGTTCAGAACAGTGTAATCAAAAATGAAGATATTTTAGTGTGTTAGCTTCTGGTGATATGAAGAACATTTTAGGTTACAAAGAAATACTTAACTGGAATTATTACAGGGAGTAAACCGTACAATGACAATGTATTTACTGAATAATTCTGAACCTGTTCCTATACAGAGAAATTCCTCAGTTGTAATTTGTCTATGATTTTAGTATTTGAATTTGTGATATGTTAGTTGGCATTAAGGCAATGACCTTTTCGTACTGAAGCTGGATAAGAATTTTAGAGATGTCTTTAATATAAGTACGTTCCATTAACGTGATGGAATAAGAAACAAGATTGTCCTTAAGTCTTCCATATAATGCTTTGGTAATTTTATTATTTTTTTTTTTTAGGAGAAAAAACAAACCATAGTATTTTAAAAACACAAATGTAAAACATTCTTTTTACATATATACAGTATATTATTCATTAAAGCTATGTATGCATTAAAGTATGCACAATAGAGGCCTTCAGGTAGATTTGGCAGGGTTTGGGGTTTGGTTTTTTTTTTTCAGTTACTCAATGGAAAAATCAATTTATTTTCATAAAACCCAGATAATACTTAAGTTTTATTTTAATTTTTTTTTTCTGGATCTGCAATGGATTTTATCGTAAGAAAAAGAGAACAATCCCACAGAACAAGCACAAGCCTGTTAATATATAGATATATACGGTTATATACGAGTATATATGAGATCTAGTTCCAACTAATTTCACTGATTTCCAAAATAGAGCTACTGCATCCTTCTAGTTGCACTGGACTGTCAGGTAAACTGGTCCCCTACCTGAGGTCTTAACATGATAAAGAGAAAACGGAATCGTTCCGATAGGAGAGGATGTAAGCCAAACTTAATCTCACTGTTGGGAAATCTAAAGTCAGGGACATGAGTGAAGGGTTTAGGCTCCTAGTTAGAAAGGCAGCAACGCCATACAAAGAATAAAGCAATATTTTTGCTACATAGTATTATAACCTTAAAGACATGGAAATTCTATTTTTTGACCTTTCTTTCTGATAAAGTGTCAGGATAACTATGATAAGCATGTAATTACATATGTACAAATAATTTATTTCCTATGATGCCTGGGATTCTTTGTCCTTCAAACTGTTTCTGGTAATTGTAAACAAATACCTAACATACACTGACAATAATACTTAAGTTGCCCTGGAAGTCTTGTCTTTGCAAATTGCACTCCAATAATACTGAGATGAGGCAGAAATTTGCGCAATTCTATGGTTTCTGGAAAGATAGGGTCAGACTTTCAGAGCTGAAAAATGTAATTCACAAATTTATTACCAAAAGACTTTATTGCAAAAACTCTTCCTAAAGACGTTAAAAATACAGGTAGAGGAAAAAAAATAATATTATGGTTTAGACAGTCCTGGTTTCATCCTGGTTTTGTGAAATAAACAGGTTTCATCCTGTTCAATGAAAAATAGTTTAACTGTTAACATTCTGTTCATTTATTTTCAATATGGTCATTTTAAAAACCTGCTTCACTTTCTGATTCTATCATAGAATTTCACTGAAGATAATTGTATTTTCTTTTTTCTATCATCTCACACTAGCTTGCAATTTGTTATCATCAGTGAACAGGATTTTTTCCGTTCCAGTTCTCCAGAAAAAAATGTTTGACAGAACCTAAAGTAAAATTTTATTTAGCAGGTGGGAATCCTTGAAAGCTGGACTTCCTGAGCTGAGCTGATTCATTATTGAGCAAAATAATGTAGTGTGACTGTTGTGGCAAAATTTTGATATACTGAAGTTTATCAATACTTGCCATCACATAATTGTACAGCTCCAACAAAGGAAAATGTATGGCATAGGTAGTTCACCTCAGTTCACTGCCTGTTACTCTCAATGTTTGATAAATAAACTAAAACAAGGCAAAAGAATATAAAACAGGACATAGATGGTAGAGTACTTTTCCATTTCTTCTTTGGACAAACATTGATACAAATATTAAGGAGCAAGCAGAGCACTCATGTTTCATGGTAAGTTTAAAAAAATATATATATTTGGAATAAGGCAGTACATAGCCAGTTTTACGTTCAACTCAATGTTTTTCCGGTGCTATCTGTGTAATTTTAAATTTATCCTCCGTCTGAATTATGAGGGTTAGTTGCCATACTAAATTTATATTATAATTTCATCTTATCTATCTATTCATTTGTAGTGTCTCTAAAAATGGCTCCTAAATGCAAGACTGTGAAGATCAGTGACATAACAAGCAGAATAAACCATATTTCAACACATTTCTTATTCTACAGAAAACTTTTTTTGATTTCACTGTACAATGAAAATAAAAATCTAATTTCTGACACCAGTACTTTAAAATTATACTTCCCTATGTGTTAGGAATGACTTTCCTTGGGTATCATGGTACAACAACAAAAAAATATTAACCAAATAATGATATTAAAGAAGAAATTATAAGAAGAAAATAAAACCTTTATTCATGTGCACAGTCACACACTCTCACACACCTCAATAGGCACACATCATAATTCATAGAATATGTAATGTACAAAAAATAGGTTAAGTAACTCTTAATTGACTAAGAATAACATTTGTGAACAATGCATTTAGAAGAAGAACATAAACCAGAATCAAGACAGAATTTCTTACCCAGCACTAATTTAAAAAGTAAAATATTTTTCTGCATATTAGTCATTTTGGATATTACTGATTTTCTACTCAATAATGTATTTTGTTTCTTTTTTTCTGTGTACAAATTATCACCAAACATGTTCCTATCTGAACCTTTGGAAACTTTTAGTAATTATGGCATTATCAACTAAGTTAATATATCGGTTGTATATTGAATATTTACTACAAATATTGTTGGAAATACTCTCTGTTGGTCTTATATTGGCTGGTCAGCTGAGATATGTGGCATTACCTCTGGGCTTGGTTTGGGTGACTTCCAAGCAGCAGAGTCCAGAACAACTCTGTCATCTCCTGAGGGTAACAGCCGTGCATGCCTGTGTGTACATCCGTGTGTGCATCCACGTAGTGGAATCGTTGCTTTTTCACATCCATACCTGTGACCAAAATGTGATCTAGGTCTTACCTTTATAAAGAGAAAAGTTAGCAGGATAAACAGTTACTGTTTAAAGCAGTTGTGGTGTTTTAGTATCTTTATGTTATGATATATATTTCATTTCCTCAAATCCAATGGATATTTAAGTGCAGTTCCTGACTTTCCTCCTTTACATATGCTGGTTGTCCCAACCATGAGGTTTTGTATGAGGAGAGCTCTTCCCCAAAATTACCTTATTATATTTTTTGTTGTTGTATTAAATTACTGAATTTTAAAAAGAACCAAAATTATATTCCATCTTCATAATTGAAAGAAATGCTTTAAATTGAAAGTAAAAGTCAAATCTTCCACCCACAAATGGCACCTTCACAACCTGTGCCTTTTTCCCTGTTTGGCAATGCTTTTGATAACGTTCTGTCATTCTCCCAGGCATGAAGACAGCAACACTGTTTATATTTAGTATGAAATTCACACCTGCAGAAAAACACGGACTGTGCAAATAAGTGCATGGTAATTAATATAGCTGAATAGTGTTAATTTGTATGTGTAACAGGAAATTATCTTTTAATGGAGACATAGAGACTGCTGTAGCCTGCTTGGCCAGTTGTGGTGGGTTTTTTGGTAGGTCACTTCTACCACAGGTTGGAATTCTGTTAATGCATTCTCATGGTGACTGCTCTGTCTCAGCACTGGAGAGTTTTCACTCCCCCAGCAGAACACGTGCATGCTGCAGCATCCTCTTCATGTTAAGAGGCAACAAAACACGTGATAGTGAGGTGTATTAGTGATAGGCACTGAGCCTGTAGAACAACACAGGGAGGACAAGCAGAGGACTGAGACACTACTTTGAAACATCTCAAGGGCTGAAAATGATGAACTTAGCATAGTGCAAGATTTCTACAGGATTCTGGAAGATGCTTAGTACTGCTTTGGATATATCTACGGGGTCTTTGAAAGCTGATTTTTGGGATAGGTCCCAGGTTTATGAAGTCAAGTGGCTTAATCTAATTGTGCTACCTGGTGTAGCAGAACCTCCGTATGAACAAGTTATGAACACAGTGTTGCCAACCTGACTTGCCTTGGTACTAAGTGTCTTACTCTCTAATTAGATAAATGGGAAGGACAACAGGGAGGTGTTCTGGAGAATCTATTAGTTTAAGCACAGTTATTACTTTTTGCCCAAAGACTAGTGGAATATGTAAGCTAGAGTCCTTTTCTCTTCCGAGAAGCTCTGTGGTACCAGTGAGAGTTTCCATCATCACAGCCAGAACTCACATGAATCTGGGAACAAAATCTGGATCACAAAAGTCCTAAGAGGCTGCAGTTCATAACTTTGCAGCTGATATTCTATCATCTCTTCTTTTGTAGAGCTAGCAAAATTCATCTTTTTGTGAGTCATTCTATTCAAGATGAGGAAATGATGATTCAGTCTGGCATTACTTTCTGGATGAAATCCTCTTTACAAATAAAGTTTTGATTCCCTGAACACAGCAGAAATCAGACAATAAAGCAAACTACTTTTGTTCATTGCTCTGAGATCTTTTTAGGTAGTACGCACCTAAAAATTCTTTAGCTTCCTTTTTAGCTCAGGGCAAAGCTATCATTTCTTCATGGCTATATGTGTATTTCTCAGAAAGCTACATTTACTCAGTCTGTAATCTCCACATTCTTATTTTCCAAGTTGGTTTCTTTGTGTCCAGGTACAACTGCCATGGCACATTGTAAGCAAAAACATTATTCTGATTTGATTTAGTATGTGGTATCTCAGCATGACTGAGGAGGGCAATGTCATGGGGGGCAGAAAATTATTAATTTGACTTTCCATTTAACCATCACTTCGTGCTTTTACACCTTCAGGCAAAACACGGGCCAAAAAATCATCTTCATTCCCTAGTCAAGTTCTTGTTTTGAGAAAGCTGTGTTCTTGGTGTGGAGTCATGTAGTGGTTTAACCATGTTCTTCCTTATAGTGTCTTAGATTAAAGGTGGTGATTAAGCTGTCAGGTTGAGTGAGGTCCAACCAAAACATAGTAATGATGAGCAATGATATAGCCACAGTTAGCTCATTAAGCCTGAACATTTTCTTCTGCGCAAGCTGATGCTGAGTTTCTTGCTGCAGGTTTTTCTCCATCTATGTCAAGGTACTTTTCTTGCATGTCCAAAGTAGGAGGCTTGAGGATCATAGAACACTGACATCCCTTGTTTAAAATTGGGAATGTGAAAATTACTTCAGTATGACAGCTTTCACCTTTATTTTCGCTTTATAAATGTTATTGTTGTTTTTATTTTGTAAATTTTAACTCGCTGAAGTCCAGGGAAAAAAGCTAATTTCTTCCATAACAAAAGAACACAGTCTCAAAAACGTGTTTCTGTGGCTGCCAGGTACTTCAGCTTCACTTTGGTGTTTAGTCACTTACAAAAGCAATCTGTGCTCGGTACTAGATGTCCTTGAACGTTAGTAGTTCAAATTATAATTTGCTTTGAAGGAAAGCACTCATTCTCAGTTCTGATAGCAGGTTTGATTGCTGACAAAGTTAGTAAATAAATTTAAAAAATGAACCAGGACAAATTAACAACAGAGGAAAAATAGTAGTGTATAAAAAACAGTAAAGTGAAACACTTTACTATTCTCCCTGAACAGGCGTCTTGTTTTTCAAGTGTTTATTAAAAAGCAAAAATGTCAGGTGTACTAGAATAGTATAAATCAATGGAGTAAGAAAATTAAACCTTAACATCTTGCTCATTCAGAGAGAAGTTTATTTTTAAACACAAACACTTAGAAATCAACACATCCTAAATCTACAGTGATTCACTATAATTGGCAAATGCTATGTGTTGTATTCAAACTCTTGAAAAGGCGCTGTGCCATTACTGCGTGTTCCCGTAGGGTCACACTGCCTGAAACACATGGCAGGGGCCTGACTCAGAACCCCGTTATTCCCTATAACTTCTTCTCTTTCTCATGGATTTGTTGAAACCTCCTGGCTTACTGCTGTGGTTCTCAGTGTCTGCTTCTTCCTCATTATTTGTATCCAGATTTCCTATTCCCACGTTTCCATGCTGTCTCTCCACGTAATTCACCTCTATACAGATTTTTCTTGTCTTTTTGGAAGGGTCTATAAAGTTCCCTCCTTATCAAAGGGCCTTTGTTCAGCACTCTCTCTTATCTTGTCATTACAAGTTTCCCAGATCTTTCAGTCTCATAAATTCTTTTCACTATATCAAATATAACTGTAGCTGCATTTAATCTCCCATCTTGCCGGGAGTTGAAATACCTTCAATTTCAGCATGTTTTATTGCTGAAACTCAGTGTTTTCACATTATTACTAATACTCATAATGCTGTATGCGTCACCTTTCCTTCTCTTTTCCCTTTCTTACTTCTTCTCTCCAACAGGGTTATTCTGTTTTGTTCTCTTGCCAAGATCCCTGCTTTCTCTCCCCTTTTCACAAACATACTTTTCTGTCCTCTGTTATTATTTTCCTGTTAAATCTGGGAAAGCTATTTATGGTGTTCATATTTTGAACTGTAATAGAAGGAGATGCTGAAATAAGACAAAAAAAAAAAAAAAAGAAGGTAATGACTAATGCCATTAGCAAAGCAGAAGAGTATTCTGAGCTGTAGATTATTTGCATTCATCAGATTATTTGCACGTATTATTTCTTAGTACAAAATAAACCAATTATATGTTCCCATGCTATGGGCATTGTGCCTATAAGCAGGTAGGTAAACTAGCCTGCTATATGAGATGCAGTTAAGTTAGACTCAGATTGCAGAGCTCCTTTGTATGTCCTGGTTCTTATACTAAATAGCAAAAAATAAGAGATTGTGTGTTGAGCTTTTAGTATGCAATTTTCTTCTATCTCAAACTCAGGAAATACAGCTTTCCTATATAGATCACAGCAATGGGTCCTATAATGCCAGTGAAGCAAAAAACATACAGATGCCATTAAAAGACAACCAATCTATGCAGAACCAATAAAGTAGCAATTAGATAACTTACATCTGCATAAGCTAAAATAGGCGAGAGGAGTTAATTAGAAAATGTTATGTCTGCCTGTTTTCTTAAGGAAATTACCTTACTAGATTCTTCTTCCTTATACCCCAGAATCCCTCTTGGAGAACACATATGGAGGGGAAGGAAAGAGCTAAATTAACTCTTAAATACTTCTAAATTGCTAGAAACTTACCTGGCAAATAAGCATCCTTAAAAAACATCTGATCAAGCTAAATGGAGCTACTACTCAAGGATTTTTAAATAAATGGCTTACCTACACTAACAAAGCCATAAATACCTACTCTTATAAACCCATAAAATATGTTATGCCTGCATAATCTATTCACCCCTTATACTTTGCTTTTTGACTGGAAAGACAGACAAAGAAGAACTGCAGATCACTTTCCAGTGCCCCTGTTCCTATTACAAAAGCCTAAACTTAGCTCAGCCATAACATTTTGGAATGTTTCTCTGTTTCCCTGTGCAATAAGCAAAGGACTGTGAATTGGACTTCGAAAAACATATTCTGGGGAGTTACCACTTTTTTTTCTCCTGGCAGTTTAGTAGCTCAATGGTAGAGCCCTTCACATCTCTTTTATTTCAAACTTTATGGTCAAATGAGGATGAGATCATGAGCTAAAGCCCACAGGATTAGAGGAGGTCTTGGTCAGAGTTTGATTATCTGACAAATTATGTCCTTCCTTTCCTTTTCCTCTTCTATTCTCCTTAACAATGGTTTATTATGAATTACATCCTGCATGGCAAAGATTGTCCCTTACATAGTTTTCTATAGCACTTCAGTTTCCCCTCCCTAGATACAGATATTTTCTTCTAAATTCTTTAAGAATTAAAACAAAGTCACATTTTGATAACGTTAGTAACATCTAACAATAGCATTTCTGAGTCCTTCCTTGTATGTCTTCTCCCAAGGAGATATTTTGTATATTTTCCTTGAAAAAATAAACAATCCCCAAAATTCAGACACACAAACACAAATAGTGGTAAAGGTACTTTCATGTAAATAAGCTTATAAATGTTTTTCAGAAAAAAAATCTGTAAACATGAAAAGAATGTTAAAAGGAGTCTAAACATGATACAGGAACTTAATGATGTGTTTAAATAGAATTATATATCTGGAAAAACATGAGGAGTAATTAAATGTTCAGGTGACCATTTTTCAGAGTTGTTTTCTATTCAAAGGGTGGAAGCAGTTAGGGGTTAACAGAGTCTACTCAAAAGTGATGACTCCTCAAGATATTTGTAATTCTGTCTCCACAATTCATTTATTGATCAAGTTGATTTATGCCTTTACCTCTGCAATTCCTGTAAGAGCTAGAGATGTGTAAAAGTGAGAAGAGCTCTGTTTTGTACAAAGGTTTGTTAAATGTATTTTAGCTTTCCAAACCAAAAAAAATGAGTTTTCAGATACAGTTCTACAAATATGTGACCACCACTAGTTCACTGAGATGAAGGGAAAGAAACAATTGCCACTTTAGTTATACATGACTGTTGTCTTCTTTTCATAATTTTTTTTTTTTAGAATTTCCTAAGTTTGTTTATTTGTTGTATACTTTTACTTAGCTTTTCTTCCAAGTTTCTTTCTTTCATCTGTCTTTAATATTTTTGGTTTTGAGTTTTTCTCATTCTCTTTTGCCTTCTAACTTCTTTCCCCTGCCATTTGTCTGCTTATTTCTCAGGAATACTGGATTTTCTTTGTTACTGTTTTCCTCATGAACTCCTGACTGCCAAGAAGCATCGAAAACAACATATTAAAAATATTTAGAGTGATATTCTGCCTTATATTTTATATTTCTAACTGTGTTGCTAGGTTTTGTCTTCATTTCTCTCCACTCCTTCATGTCTTTTATTAATGGTTTACCAAATCATGTTCTTCTACTATGCCTCCCTGAATAATTTTAAATTATTGTCCTCTTACAGGTGCTTTCCCTATGCCTAATGACCTCCTAAAATTCAATTTTCATGCAAGTATTTTGATTAGTTAAGGCAGCCGGACAAGGGGAAAAAAATAATTAAAAAAACCCCAAACATTCTTCACTCCATTCACATGCTTAGTCTTAAATTAACAGCTTCTGATCATGCTGTCCTAATGTGGCTGACAGTACTTTCTATAACATGTGACTTGAAAGTCCTTACTCCTGCCTTCAGGGAGCTAGCCACAAAAGCTTAAAATACTTCAAACACTCAAGATGAGACCATCTCCATGCAGCAATATTTTTTTTTAATTTAGCTGCCATCCCTGATAAAATTTCTCTTATAAAGTAACTTTTTTATCAACATTTATTGTAACATCTTTACACTGAACTTTTTCCCGTGTTAACTTATATGTAGGCTGAAATGTATACCCTAGCTGAGTCACAGGTTTCTCAGCTGAAAACCTACAACCCTAATTTTTACCAGATCATGTCGTTTGATGATGCTGACAAAATTTCAGCCATGTTTCATCCTGTGTCACAAACACTCAGTGAACTGAAAACACTTGGTTTCATTTTGTCCAGACTTAATCAGCTTTTATACGCGGGCCTCTTCCACACAACATAATTTTGCTTCTTTTAAAAGAATCAGACTTGATAATGAAAAGAAAACAAAACCTCTTCTTCCCTTTCATTTGTTTCAAGCAGCGAAGATGAAACTCCATCTGTTTATTTTTTTCTTTCTAATGTATTCTTTTGTGTCAGGTTTCACTGCTTCAGCAAAGAGATAAGACTATATACTCTTTAGATGGAGCCCCTAGCCTTTAAAACTAGGCAGATTCAACAGAATTTCCACAGAAGCCCAGACCCTGTTCCCTGCTGCTCCTTGCTGCCTTATTATTACTTGACAGCTCGTCTCCCCGGGGGCACTGAATATTTTGCCAACAGTCATCCCAAGCATTGTCTCCAGACAAAAGAAAGTGGGGTCCTTGCTGCATACATTATGAAATCAAATCTTTGGGATTTCTCAGGAGGTAGGCACCAAAGGGGTTTGTTGAAGTCTGGGTTTGGGGGAAAAAAAGCTACCTAAAGCTTTTTGCTACAGGTAGTGAGTCCTCCATTATCTTTTTTTGCCATTAAGAGGTAAAATTTTTGGCAAGTGGGAAAGAAAAGATAGGAACAGTGGAACCTGGGGTCTTGTCTTTCAAATACCTTAAACATCTGTTAATGTACCCTTCCTTCTCTGAAACAAAGATCCATTTTCTTCAAGCTTACCTTACAAGTATCACTTCCTACTGTCTCTGCCACTTTTTAATGTGGTTTTGCAGTAATGTTGTAGCTTAAACTACTTAACTATTCTTGCATTAATTGGCAATTTTCTGTGGTTGGAATAATATACTTAAACACTGTTATGTTTGTGCTGAGACGAAATACAGGAAATTTTATAGTGGCAATGAAGGAAAATCAGCAGGTATGCTTATCATGATAACTACACCCCTGGATGCTTAGAAGCACATGGCTGCATCTGGTCCATAGTTATCTCTCCAGGGGTGAGATCATTTCATGATAACCACACCGCCCTAATGGTCCATTGCTTAAGTAGTATTTGTGACCCTTACACAGAATCCTGCCTGTATTGAACAGACTGAATTTCTTCCCCATCCCAGCTGTTTCTACTCTTTTTGGGTTTAATATAATTCTTTCTTTATTAATTTCTATTTGTTAAAGAGGTGCATTTGATATAAATGCAGAGTGCATTGTCTTTAATACAGATGAATAAAATGTATGCTTTGGACGAAACCCAACCATTTATCTAGATTCTAGGTGTAGCATAGCTGATTTTGTGTCACACATCTGGTAGAACCTCATTGGCATTATTTGCCATTAAAATCTCAAGTCCAGAATAAGGGACTTTCCCCGTGATCTGAACAAAGAATTATGATTTCTACCTTGTCACCATACTATTGCAAGAGTGGGTGTAGATAAATGAGAGCAGGGTCAAGAATTTCCTATCCTTTCTCACCCCATAGTCATTTACAAGCAGTGTGATTTGCAATTAGACTGAGGATAGTCTAAAATGTTACAGAAGAAGAACTGCAGAATTCAGGGAACCCTGAGGTGGGCAATGCAGATATGAGTTTAATGCCAACCTTGCAATTCCCGTCACCATCTGATTCCTGGTATATGTCTTCAGCCGTGGCAGGGTTCCTTTCATGTATTTCCATGTCCTCTGTCACCTAATTAAATCTGGCTAATAGTGTGCAGCTGTAAACACTGCATAAACACTGCATGAGTACAGTAAGAAAATAAGTACTATAGCTGAAGGAAATATTTTTTTATACTTCATATAATAGATTATTTTGCCACTTCCCTTCAAAGGTTAATGTATTTTCCTGGCAGTTTAAGTTGAGCACAAAGGCTTAGAGAGAAAATGACAGGAAAGTGAGTGCTACCAAGTAAAAAACAAAGGCTTTCTTCTTTTTAATGGGACTCAAGACACCACTAATCTCATCTGGTTTAGCTGATAAGGGTAGGCATGAGATGGAGAAATGGATTCAAAAGAGAAATATTTCTTTATTAGGCACATTCAACTTTCATTTGGTTTTTTGGAGGGTTTTTTGTCTTCATAAAAATAAAAAGCTAAGATGATTACTTTTCACAAGGTACTAATCATTTAATGAGTTAAATCAATATTTTATTTTTTAAATTGAGGGGATGCCACAAGATATTTCTTAATTAATTTTGTAATTCCTAAGAGCAATTAAAAGGATTATTGTGAGAATGACTGTTGTAATTTAAATCAATTTTAGTACATAAAGTCATTTTACCATCATATCCTCCCTCCCTAGCAACAGTGGATCAGAGCATGACAGAGAAGTGAAATATGCCCACTGCATCGAGACAGGGTAAGCACAAATTAGAATATTTGATTGCCTGAGTCTCACAGTCTCACACCTCCATTCATTCTGAACAATACTTTCAGGCTTTTCTCTTCCAGGGTTTTTATGGTTTCAAAAATTTCTATATTTTACACAGAGGATGTAAAGGAAAAATGTTTTTAAGTAAAGCATGAAATTTGTGTTTTCTGTTCCTTTCCTTACAAAACATTTTACACAAAATATTTATGAATAAAAAAGCTAAGAGGAATGGAAGATCTATGATATAGATGGAAGTTACTGAAATGTTCTGTTACATTAGTATTGGTTTTTAACATAACGAGTAATATAAAACTTGGAATAGACAAGCAATGGGCTTTTAAGCAATTTACTTCTACATCTAAATTTTGGATCCACGAATCTATTCAGGAGGCAACTAAGAGCACAACACAGCACTTTGTTTTCTCTTTTAACTTCAGGAATCCCAGCTCAGAAGTCCCTTGAGAGCTCAGTGAATAATTTAATTCTCCCTCTAAAAAGGAAAAATGTCAAAATCCACAGGCTTTTCCGTTTAGAACATCTAAACAAAATTGTCTTTCTATGCAAGTCATAGTCTTGCTTCTCAGGCAGCCACTCTAGCACATGTCTAGCATAGTACTGTGTCTCATACTACACAAATACTTCAAATATTCCAGGTAACTTCTTTGTAAGTATTTTCTTTCATAAGAGTTCTGTAGAAGGGAAAAACTGAGTATTTATCTCTTATAATATTTTTCCATTTTATTAGTAAATACTTTTTTTTTTCCCTAACAGACCATGAATTAATGAAACATAAGGGAACAAAAAGAGACATTTAAATAAAAACATTAAGCTCCGTTATTCTCCAGCAGAATGATACTCGAGTAATTCTCAGTGATCAACAGGGAATGGTGTACTTCTGAATTAAAAATGATCATACATTCACGACTTGGGATGCAAATCAAAGTGTAGAACTGAAATTTCCAAAATTTCCATTCCTAATTTGTAAAACAAATTGAAAGGAATTTCTCCTGCTGGACATAACAGTCTATCTATTTTGCACATGCCATCTGTAGAAGCAACTGTTATGCTGCTTTTCTGGATTGTAGTCTATTCAGGAAAATACGTAATTTTGTGCAGGACTTTCATCACATGAACTATCCTGTAGAAGCTGAAATGATATGATTAAAAAAGATTATTCAGATCCTTAAAGCTAAATTTATTTTTTATTTTTATCTTTTACTGAGATCCTGCTGCTTAGCAGTGTGAAGTATTCTGCAGCAGGATGTTTACATGTCACTGAACTTATCTAGGAAAACATTTTTATAACTGCAAGGAAGAATTTCCCTGAAAAACCTAAAGTTCCTTTGCAGTTTCTTTAGTAATCACCTACAAAATGCTAGCTAATCTACAGTTATAATATGGAAATCAGCCAGTGTTGTCAGTGAGATATTTAGCCAAAAGTATCATTGTACAAAAAAGAGTTCCTAGGGTCAGGGTTTTTTTCAAGATATCATTCATCCTTTGCATGTGTCATTGGAAATTTTCTTGCTTATGGCTGAGGAATTTTTTTGTTCTAACGAATATTCTAACCCTTGAAACTACAGTTATATTTAAAATAAATCTGATTATTGCATTCTCAGGTTTTTAAGTAAATTTCTTGTGATATTTCTTTTCAAACAAGGGAGAAATATTCTTGTTTAATGGAATCAAATGTTTTCAAAGAACAGAAAGCACTGAGAGCTGTGCGTTTGTTGTACATCTCATTTGGAAGTGCCAAATTAAATGACAGTGAAGAAAATGATACCTTTTCCTGTAAAGTATGGAGCTTTTTCAGATCATAGAAAATATAGTGTAATTAGACAGGAGAAACAAGCTGTGGGAAAGTAAGGGTGAAAAACACCATTAACAGGTCTGAAGAAATGCACCCTACTTATAAATATCACATGGTAAAACTTGGCAAGTAGGTGATGGGGAAGCAGTTTCGATATTAATTCATCATTATTTTGAATAAAACCATTAGGATTCTCTCTTTTAACATTAGGCCACTACTGAACTTTAAATAATGGTCACTATAATTTATATCCGTGGTTAAAGTATACAGCAATCCAGTCACACTGTATTTTATTTCACTAAATAAGCTATCTCATTTAAACAAAGATTTGCAATAGCTTTGTACATTCTTAATAAAACTTAAGAAAAAGCCTGCTTTATCACTGGTAATAATACCATTGACAATAAAACACAGATATTATAATGCCTTGTTTTACCTTTCTGTCATCTGATTCTAACTATTAAAAAAATAAAAACATTTATTTGTCAGATTTATGTTTTCTCTGAGTCTGTGATACATATTGATTATGCCATGAGTGGCATATTTCAAAGTTATCAATCCCTTGGTTAAGAACTAGACAAACAATAAGAATTTCTTCTTGAGAAACAGATTCCTTTTCCATGAGACATATCTTAACATAAAAATAATTGTTTACTTTAAAAAAATTCAAAATTTGCATTATTTTACTTGTGATTGTAGGTGAACACACAAAGATAAAAAGACAGATGTTTCAAAAGCTAAGGCTATCATTTCAAAGCCATAGATTGTACAAAACAAACCTTATTTTAGTCCTCTTTGCAAAAAACCAAACCAAACCAAACAAACAAAAAAAATGAACACACACACCCCCAACTCTGAAAAAAAAATAAATCTTGTTTTGAGAAGTGGTTAAATTTTTACTAATATAAGTTCTTGAGACCTCAGAATTTGATGAAAGATAAAAGCTATCATAGTAGAATATTCTTTAAGAATATATTGATTACCTCAAAGGTGTCCTAAATGAGAAGGAAACACTGGGCTCTGTGTACTATTTTAAGTTCTGCCCAGTGGACACAGCATGTGGAGTGAAACAGCATAACTGCGCTTTTGATGGAGAATTGCTTTGGCACTAGCAGAGCTTACAAAGAACATCTCCCTCCAAATATCATACATGTTGTTTGTTCCTTACACAACTGAGATGACAAACTTCTTAAAATGCTAAGTTATGGTTTCCTGGTACTCTTACTATGCTGTAATGGAACTATTTATGGATAATAAAGAAAGACCATTTAGGCTACCAAATATAAAAAAGCTATATAAGCATAAAACCCCAATAGATAAACCGAGTAATTAGTTTTCTGACAGTGGTTAAGCAACTTCCTTTACGTGTGTTGAAGTCAATGGCCTTTACCCCCAAGAATGCTGAGAAGAAACAATACAATTATTCTCCATAAGACAATGTGACCAAATAATTATTAAAAAGAAAGATACTTTTAACAACCCTATTGTAGCAAACAGAATTGAAGAGCGAAAAAGCTTTTATATGTGATTGAGTGTTTGGATTTATCAGAACAATTATTTCAGCTCTGTTAGAAAAGGAAGCGGCTAAATATTTTTTTTAAGAATTTCCACAACAACAACAAAGGCCATTGACCTTCCAAGTTGATGGAAGACTATTACCTCACTGAATATAAAGCAGCATGAGCCAAATCATGTAATGAAAGATCTCATGAAGGAATGAAGCCAAACAGAAAATGACAACAGCTCACTCTGAATCCAGAAAAACATGAATGAGAGAATTCTCTCTCTTCCATGAGTTTGGAAATAAAGAATGCTTAAAAAGCTTTTGGAGCTGATCCAGCTCACTACTTTCACCTTCTTCTCAACGCAAGATCACCCTTCTCAGATCAGTCTCGTTGCTGTCAGAAAGCAGAAGCTAAGGACAACTCTCTCCTTCCTCCCTGTGGCACATGCCTGAATCTCCACAGCAAGTTTTCAGGTCAGCATGCTGCTACCGTACAGTCTCACAGAGGCAAAAAATGTGAGATGGAGTTGTAAGGGGCTACTTAATGATAGTTTTCTTTCAAGGATTTTGGATGTGCTGTTTAGATGATTTTGTATGTTTAAGCACTAAAAGCTTCTTTACTTAAACGCCGAGTCATTTAGACCACTTATTTCTGAAGAGGATATATAAACTAAGCAAGCTAAAATAAACAGTGGAATTAAATTCACATCTCACATTAATTTTTGACAGTCATTACAATGCCTTGAATGGTTTCTTTTGAGAACTGGCTCACTTATTTTGGATTTATAAAAGCTGGGGAAATGCTTTTATAAATGATGTAGGTAATTTACAATTACCTAGCCAAGACTGCCAATCTCATCAGTGAATATCTTTTGCCCATTTCTAAATATTTCAACCATCAGGAATACAATGAAAAGGCATGTACAATGTATGGAAATAAGGTGTAATGGTTTTGACTGGGATAGAGTTCATTTTCTTCCTAGTAGCTTGTATGGTGCTGTTTTGGATTCATGACCAAAACAGTGTTGATGACACGGGGACGTTTTAACTGTTGCTGAGCAGCGCTTACACAGAGCCAAGGGCTTTTCTGCTCCCACCGCACCCCACCAGTGAGCGCTGGGGGTGCACAAGAAGTTGGGAAGGGTCACAGCTGGGACAACTAACCCCAGCTGTCCCACAGCATATGACATTATGCTCAGCAATAAAAGCCAGGCAGGGAAGAGAAAGGAAGTTTGGAGTTATGGCATTGGTCTTCCCAATTAACTGTTACATGTGATGGGGCTCTGCTTCTCTGGAAATAGTTAAATATTCTCCTGCCTTTGGGAAGTGGTGAACGAATTCTTTATTTTCCTCTGCAGCTTTTTCCCCTCTATTAAACTACCTATTTCACCCAACAATTTTTCTCACTTTTATCTTTCCAGCTCTCTCACCCATCCCACTCGAGGACAAGCACGTGGCTCCGCAATGCTTAGCTGCCTGCTGGGCTTAACCCACAGCATGAGGTGACAAAGTCTTGTATACAGGTAAAACTACAAGAAAAACTGTGTGTGTGTGGTATTTTAGACTTTTGGCAAAGGAAATCATCACTGGAGTAGTTGTGTTTTTGGTTTTGTTTTTTTGTGTTTTTTTTTTAACTTAGTTGTCCTTTTGAATTATCCATGCTTTTCTCCAAGAACAAAATTGTTATAATTAATAGTAATTACCATTTTGTTTTTCTTTAGCTTTGAGTCCCAGTTGAATGCAGAGAACTGCAAGAGGCTAAAATGACGAGTCAAGAAATTAAGCTTGTCATAAGGAACAAGCATTAAGAACTGAGCTATAACTTCTACAGAAAGTATCTAGACCTAATCTTAACATTTTTAGAGTTGTAAAATGAAATATAAAACTTTAGAAATTATATGATTGCTTTTGAATTCGTGCTGCATCGTCATTCCAATTTTATGTTTACCATTGAATCCTCTCAGTTGTCTGCCGTGCTGAAGATCCCATCACCGGTTTTCTCTACAAGAACGCAAGTGTGAGCAAACCCCGGCTATTCTTTTTTTGAACTCATGGATTCTTTCATTATAAAACATTACTTTTTCCATCTTACAGTCACTGTCTGTAGAGGAATTGTAGAAGAATGAAGCTGGGTTAATTAACATTGCTAATACACAGCTGTGGGCTGGCTTCAGGGGCGGTGGGCTGGCTGATGTGGATAAGGTTCAGCCATGGCTGGTTCCTGCTAAGTAGTTAAAAAGCTCTAAGGGTCATATGAAGAGGAGCACTGGAGGAAGAAGACCTGGAAGAAACAGAGGGAGGAGTAAGAGTATGTGTGCACCCTGGATGTAGGAAAGATGAGGAGAGGCCCAGGATGAGGAGAGGCTGGCTGCAAGAGGAGCCCAGAGAAGGAATAATCCAGATGTAGCAGAGGCAAGAAGCAGGATGGACTGGCCTGAAGAAGATGAAGAAACAGCACAGACACTAGATGAACCTTTGAAACCTTGTGGGGGATTGGTGGCTGTGCTGGGGCAAGGCCTGGGAACTACTTGTTGAAGTTATCCCGGTACGTGATGGTAAAAGCCTTGCTGCAGCTGGCTGTTTTGCTAGTGCTGTGACATTTGTCCATTCCTATTTTCTTAAAAACCTAAAAAAAGTTGTTCATTTACCTCTTGAAAAATGCAACAGAACCTTTTTGTTCTTCAGATAAGAGTATGACCATGCCTGTATAAAAACAGGTAGCTTCTGCAACTATTCTTCTCACAGAGAAATATGAGTTAAATTCAGTAACTAACATTTTCTGTGGAATTTTCTCAAATCATCGCTGTCTCTTCTTGCAGTCTGAAGGTACTGCTAGAATAAGAAAATCATTAACTGAGGTAACAGTCTTGAAGTCTCATAAGTGATTTCTTCATAATTCTGAAATATAATTGTATCATCCTTCTCTATCCTCTTTTCCATCCTCAGTGTGGGACAGAAATATCTGTTTGATATGTCTGGATTTTGTGACTGTTAATAGTTATATAAAAGTGACTGGTCAGCACATTTCTGGTCTATGTTGCTTAAGTGGTTTTAATTCTGAAGCCATTTGTCAGGGCCTATAGGGTTTTCCCATCCCTCAAAATATTAGAAACAGTTTCCCCATTATAAATCAGGGTATTTTGAAGTTTAGTTAAT
This sequence comes from Falco rusticolus, assembly GCF_015220075.1. NCBI lineage: Eukaryota > Metazoa > Chordata > Aves > Falconiformes > Falconidae > Falco > Falco rusticolus. The sequence continues at coordinate 125,154,334 of NC_051187.1, forward strand.
TCAACTAGAGGTATTTATGAAGTCAGATGTTTGCAATATCTTCTGGCCTTATGTTCTGTGACCCTGTGTCTCTAAGCATATTTTTCAATAAACCAAATCCAAACTCTCACAGTAAGTCGTTTTCTAGATTTTGTTTGACAGGAAAAAGATATACAGTAAAGCTGTGAAAAAAAAATAAATTAGAACACTACTCTGAATTCAACGATTGTAAACATAGTTAATCCATTTCATATAGTCTTTCAAGTCTGTTTGGGGCAGGTAAGTTTGAACATAACACACACGTATACACAAAATGTATAATAAGCCATTTTTTAAAACTGCATACTTTGATACAGAGAACTCTGACTATAGTAACAGTGTCATGGTTTCAGAATAATTTCTTGACCTAGTAAAAAGGTTAGGTGGAAAATGTCCCTATATTTTAAGCTCAGAAGCAATGTATATTCTCACTGGAAAAGCTCTTTAAGTCTTATGCTTGAACAGACTGTAAATACATGGAAAATCATTACCTTAAATCCCATGCCCTCATTTCATAAAGTTGTGTGAAACTGAATATAAATGCCTCTGAACTTAACCACTCCTGTAAGCAGGTATGCATAGCTGTAGAGGAGAAAAGGCCAGGCACATCGTTAGTCTGTGGAAGCCTCTGTTCTGACTGCTTGGTGAAACTAGACAAAGATTTTCCAGGAAAAGTGGTGGGATTGGGATGGCTGAAACTAGGTGAGTGAGGGCTGTGTGGGAAAGAGAAGGGATTGAGGTCTCTATTCACCTGATATATAGTGCCTGTCTACATTTTCCATTGCTCGTGATTTAGCAAAGATATATTTGCCTCCTGAAAACCTTTATAAGCAGCTAAAGATACCATCACATCAAGTAGTCTCTGTTACCTCCTAATGTGTTTTAGACTGCAGAAAATGATAACAAATGTTCTTCACAAAATATGCGATGTCTAATTTTTTTCTCACCGCAGCAGACAGACAGAATTTAAAGCTCAGACAACATTTAACACAAACTTCCCCCAGGATCAGTGATTTCTGAACAACAGAATTATGTTTTGTGAAATTTAAGAATGCAAGGTAGGCCTATTAAAGCAGAAGTTCTTCCTGCAAAGTCTGGCATTTAAGCTCAGCAAAGTTACTCATAGCCAACTTTCTACTGTATGAATGTACAGTACTTAATGTCTTGGAATACTGAGAGAGTAAGCAGCACTAAGAATATAAAGAACACAGGACACACAGAATAAAAGAAGTAATAAAAGTAACTGGTTTTCACTCATGTGCCTAGGTTTTGCATAGTTTTATAACCATGCATGTTAATATGTGAAATGCATTACATGCATGTTATGAAAGAGACTTATTATGAGATGGGATGTCATCTGCCTTTGTCTTCTATCTCCCTAAAACCTTAATATCCTCAAGCTAATTTATAGTTTTCCTTAATGGAAGGCACTGAGTGTAAAATCCTCAGTTTTGCAATTAAACAGACAAGTAAGGGATAGAATTCATTTTTGCTCTCTGAAAGGTGGCATGGCCTTGTAAAGTGTGGATTCAACAAAGGGATAGTTGTAACTGATCCAAATTGTAGACACTTCGCTATATACAATCACAAACTGCTTCTCATTGTATTACTACTGGTCTTCTGAACAAGACTTGTTATTTATGCATTGTCTTCTGACATCTATGAGGTTAATTGATATACATTTTCCTTAATACAATTTTCCTATTGATAAGAATGTCACACTTCAAATTAGGATAGAAATAAAGTTTTTGCCAGTTTTGCAGAATTTTTCAACTATGGTCTTATTTCTGGGGAAAAAGTTACAAGATATTTGTAAAATCACCTTAACAAAAGTAGTATTTTTGCAAGGTCTATGAAAGCTATGTCTATGAATTCCATATCTATGAAGTTCTATATACATGGTAGCTCTTTTCAAATGGATTTAACATAGCCATCATTGCTGAATTGAATAAAAGAGCTGTCTGGAGAAAAACATTCAAGAAGACAGATTTTGTAAGTGGCTGTTGCAAAAATTAACATAATCCTACTGCAATTTAGACTGCTAAATCCATACTCATAGTTTTGGTAGTAGTCTGGGAGTTCTGTTCACCACTGAGACAACTTGCACACATTTCTTCTACATCCTGTAGCTACCATTATCTTATAGGGTATGTACTTTAAAGTGTTTTGTTAAAATCAGTGGATTTCAGAGGAAGGAGGATCTGAATTCCTCTTCCTCAGTCATAAGGCTAGAAAATAAATCTTAGTTTAAAGCTGCTTTATTGTTGTAGCTTTAATGTACTAATATTTATCAGAACATCATAAATTTTAAAATAAATGACTTGATTGCCTCATTCTATCTGCTGTGGGCAGAAAGGTTTAAGAAAAAAATAATCATTCCTTTAAGTCCTTTTTCATAAAACTATAGAAGAGAACAAACTTATCTTAACATCACAGAACCCTGGGGGCAAAAATAATTTGGTGCAAATTAATCTCTAAAAATGAGTGGGGTGGTGTCATTCTGCTTTGGTATGGACACTGAAAACTAGTGGAAATCTGTCTCCTTGGAAATTTCCAAATCTGTTAGAGGTACCAATAAATGTTTGGTATATTGAGGAATTTCCTCAGTGTCTTTGGTGTCACTCATTCGATATAAGGGTTTTGGCACCTCTTTTGAAACTGTGACTGCTTCCTTTGGCAATTTGTCATTGCCCACTTTGCTCCATCTGTTCTTGAGAGATATAAACTATGTTTGCTGTTAGAAAGTAATTTATCTGGTCTGATTGATTATTTTGAATATTAAAATGTGATTTAGGCAAGTAGAGTTTACCAGGTTCAGTTCATAGTCCCAGTTTTGAAGGCACAATACTAAACATAATCAAATCTGGACATTTCAGAACTTTTTGATCTGAAGGATCAACCTGTTTATTCTGTACAAGTTTTGAAACAACTACTAGGAATTACTGACCTATCTGCTTGACATTGATGGGCAGACACATTGCAGTAGTTCTGTCTTCCAGAAGTATATAAACGTTAGCACAGGCAGGAGTTCCTTTTTCCACAAAATAATCCCTTTCTGAGACTCCTGTATGTTCATAAAGGTCTAGAACTCTGTATTCTTTGCAAAGCAGATCACCACCAGTACATACCAATGCCTCTCAGTTTAAGTCTGGTAACTACTTCGGGGTCTTAGTGTTTTAAGTCAATTAAACTAGCCAATGTGCATGTATCTTTTGATTTAAATAAGATTTTATCACTGATTTCCATCATCAGTTGGGGAGATGACTAAGTTTATTCACATTATTTGAGTACATTTAACCACTATTGCTTTGATGATAACTTAGCCATTCCTGCATTTGACTGAGATTATAGTTATTTTGAATGTTTCTTTTTTGGTAACTGTGGATTTTTTTGATGTCTTAATGAATGGCAATTTCAACTCTACTGAGAGCAGCAGCAACTCTTTAGAACATGCAATTAAATACTTGCTTTGTGCCTGTGAGTATTTTTGTCATCATTTCTATTGTGAAAGCTGAAAGTTTGACCTTTGGATGCTGGAGTGCCATTTCATTGACAGTGAGATTAAGACCTAATTGCATACAGTAGATTTAGAAATTCCTCTATCAAGAAAATGGATGTTGAGCTATTACAGAGAAGCTGAAATTCTAAGAAATGAATCAATTTTTTCTTCCGTACCTGTGTTAGGCACATCTGTTAGGGAAGCAAGTAGCAAGGCCGGACTTTCTAGGTAGACAACTACTGCTACTTGGTAACTGAAATCTTTGAAGAGTACTTCAAAATGAATTCTGCAGATTGGTAGACAGAAAAAGTCTTCTTTCCCATGTGTTATATCTGCTCATGAGAAAAGGATCAAAGATTCCCCATAATAAAGGCTTTGAATGGTTTTTTGAATACGCACGACCTGCACGTGAATAGCTGTGGAAAACTTGAAAACCAGGAGATCAACTAGTATAGAAACTACAGCATCACAATAAGGATTCTAAAGGATTGTAAGTCTCCTTTTTTTTTTCCTAACCCAGCATCTTGTCACCTTTTTGAAGTTTCCAAAGAAACAAAAATGCAGTAACAGGATTAACTTACAGACATATACAGGTCTACTTAGCAAAGAATGTCAACCATCTCTGTTTCAAAATGATTACAAAATTACAGCTCATTCAGATGAAACAGAAGTGTATAAAAGCATAGGGATTGAAATTGGTATTCAATATTAAAGAAAGACAAAATGGCTCAAAAGCACTGAGGAGAACAGAAGGTGATGAAATGTGTATGTTCAACTTTAAAACGAATAAAAAGAAGTGCATAACTATTGTACATGCTTAGTTTTATCCTGACCATGTTGCTTGTTGTGTGCATTTCCACATTTCTCATCTTTGCCACTTGAGATTGCAAGGTCTTTGGGACAAAGTTCTTCTATGTGTATAGAGAGCATCTAATGCTTCCTAATATTACCAAACTCTACTTAAATATATTTCTTTAATATATTTTTGGTTTCATTGCAATATACTTGCCAGAAGCAGAGGTCAATATATTTATAGCCAGTAATTGGGCGGAGGTTGAAAACATTATCTAATGTAACTTTTTTCATCTTTAATTAAATTCCATTTGCATGCACTGCAGGAACAGCTACAAAATTAAGTTAAATAGCTCTGTATTTTAATGTTTATTAGTAGAAGGTCATGATGACAACAGCACCCTTTTGCAAGATTAGCAATTTTAGTCAATAAACCAGTTCATATATGCTTTTTCTCAGTTTCAATTCTTATATATCCAAAGTTTTCATTTTTATCAAAGCGCTATAGTGGCTGTTGATAAGAAAATTAGCCAGCTGTCTCTTGCTCTTCTTTCATGAGGTTATACAATTCTTTATCATCATAAGCAGACACAATGACACACTGATGGTCAAGAATAAAAAAATTTAATTGTAACCCTGTATCATATTTCTTATTAGACAAGCAGATTAAGAAACCAGACCTCAGGATTTTCTCCAGTGTCTATCATTGTGACAAATTGCTGCTGAAAAAAATCAAGACAGTAACAATGCAAGGGCCAAATCCAGCTTCAATACAGTTAACTAAAATTTCTTATGATTTGAGAGTAGAAAGTGTGGTTTTACCAGCAGTAACGTATGTCCCCTAAAACTGATAATACATACATTTCATGTTTTAATTTCCAAGTGCCCTACAATGCAAGAGCTTTTTTTTTCCTCTTGTAGGGTTGTCTAGAAGCATTGAATGTGCTCTCCCCTGGCAACAGAATTTATAGTATTAGTGGCAACAGTATTATCATGCTTGGAAATTTTACATTGTAGTAGTTTCATGAGAAATAAACCTTGAAAGACCCTTGAGAAGTTGTCTAATCCATTCACTGTCCCAGGGCAGTGAAACCATTCCTAACAGGTATTTGTATAATTTGTTTTCTAAAATCCCTAGTTGCAGAGTCTACAATCTTCTCACCTAAAGTAGGGCTTAACTAGCCTTACTATTCACAAGGCTTTTTTCTGACTCCTAACATCATACCTTCCTTGATTCACTCTTACCTGTTATTCCTCGCTTTAATCCCATGACAGTGAGTTTACATCTTTCTCATTTTCAGCAGTCTGATCTTGGTACTCTCCATATTCTATTCCTCAGACTAATCAGCTTCAAATACTCCTGTCTTTATAGATCATCTATTATTATTATCTTTTCTTTTCACTGATCTTTCACCAGTTATTCTGTTTTATCTTTCCTAAAAGAATAAAACCTACAGTGGGATATAAAATTCTGGTAGATGCTTTGTCAGCACTGAGTAGACTAGAGGACATGCTTTACGTGTCTTTCATGCAGTTCCAACTAGTCTTTTTCTGCATAGCATTTCGATGAGCCACGCCAGAAGGTTTGCTCTGAGTTTTACATTCAGACTAATTTTCTTCTCTGTCCTCATAGTTTAACCATCCACAATGTACTCATGTGTTGAATGTCAGGATTCCTTTTGCTGTAAACTGTCCAAAACTTTCTCCATTTAACTCTGTAGTGTGACTGAGGTAGGGACTCATCCTGTAATGTTCATGTATTGATCTGCATTAAGTCTTGCTGTTCCTTACTCCGAGTGTCCAACGCTATGCCAGCAGGCCTTACTTACCACAAAATCTAGTAGGGAGCTACTAGATTAAGTTTTATGATAAGATATGGTCTACTAAAAATCATGGGGCAGAGAAGTGCTAACTTCTAGAAAGTCCTAACTGCTCTAGAAAGGTCTATGGACTAAGAAACTAAAAACATTCAAATGTCTTTTAAGAGGTAGCAGACTAAAACCATTTCAAGTGTTTTCCAGTGCTATATTCCGGGCTGTTCAAGAAGGCACTAGGCACAGATGGTGAGTGTGAATCAGTTGCCCAGGCATGAAGAAATCACTTTGGAGTGAGAACAAAGATGTTACAGATTGCTAGACATTTTCTACTCATGCTGCTTAAAAAAAAAAAGAGCATAGCTGACCTGATCTACTGCTGACAATAGCCTGTACAAGCTGTAGTTCGTGCCTTCTAGAAGTCCTTACCACCAGCACTCTGACCGTATGATTCCATGAATCTTTGGAGGGTCAGCATAAACCCAGGTCATACTTGCAGAATCGCTGCTTGGCCAGTCATCCCTCGGCTCATCTTTCTGCAGCTGTTTACTTCTCACAGCAGCAATTTGAACTCGTCTTTCCTGATAGGCATTTTATTTATTCCAGACAGGCATCTTCATTCATCACAACCGTTTTGCATTCTAACCTTTCCCTTCAGAAGGGTATCCTTCCCAGCTTGCCAACACGTGCAGACTTACCAAAGGTGTACTGCACACTCCATCACCTGAGTAACTAAATACCAAGTAGTAACACAACAGGAAAAAGCCTTGCAATAAACCCTCTAATATGACAAAATCCCATTTTGAGGGAACATTTCAGTACACCTTCAATAGTGTATTCCGCCTAACTGCGTCTTTTCTTTGCATTACTTTCATGGATATGTATATGCGGGTAAACAAAAAGTAGGTGGGGACAAATTCCTAGTAAAATGTAATGGATTGGCTTGTGTCCACACTTCTTGGGGTGTGTTCTTCTACAATAGTGAAGAAATATCTTTCCAGGTGACCTTCCCCCTGTTAGCTATGTCCTTTGAGACAGAAACATGGTCAAACCAGTCACTGTGGACCTTAGGCTGTCTCAAGTGAGTTCTGGGGAATGAAGTTCAAGTATGTGACTCACCTTATTCACTACCTGATAGTTCTGTTTCTGTTCTGAAGCCTGGACTTCCTCAGGTATTTAACTGTGGACATAATGACACATAGGATGCCTGTGGTATATAGATATGTGATACAAGATCATCTGTGTACCCACAAAGGGTCAGAGAGACGATGGCAGGAGAGGAGCCCAAACACCTTGCCTCAGCTTCTCCCAGGCCCATCACAGAAGCCATCAGCCCATTAAAGGCCCATCTCCACAAACTCAGAGGAGCACAGGGGCACAAGAACCCAAATCAAGGATTCAGCGGAAGGGATGTCTTCTCCTGGTCCTTCCCAGGGCTTTCCCAGGAAAGCTTCAGTCCGAAAGTCCACTTGGGAAATGCACCAAAGTGAGTCAGTGCTGAAGAAGCCTTTTTTGGACTGAGTTGGGGGGTCCCTGTCTATGGGGGTGAGGCACATTATGGGATGCAGGGGAATTTTGGAATTGCACAGGACTTATTAAGGAATGTTTATAGAAGGAACAAAACATGGGAAAGGGAGGGTGATTTGGGGAGGGGCAAACATGGCAAAATAGAGGAATAAGGCCATGGAAAGTGGGTGAGTAAATAGGTTGGCACACTATGTCCATGCCCTGTGCCTCACCAATGCATTCTGTTCTGTCTTGTTAAATTCCTTTCTAGCTCTTTTCTTGGGTGAGGAACTCTATTTGATGTGTCTACATATGTGTGGATGGAGACCTCAGTGCCAGCAACTGGACTGGCACCTTGGGTTGCAGGTGTCCATGGTGTCAGCCCCTGGAGCAGGGCTGGATGCCAGCAGCTGGACGGGGACCACAGGCTGGAGGGCCCGTGTGCTTGGGTGCCAGCCAGCAGGGAGACCCTCGTGTGTGACAGCAGGTACCGGGCAGAGGGTCCAGAGGCCAGAGCTCCGTGTCTGTGGTCACCAGCAGCAAGCGTGAGTGTGTGAGTGAGTTTGCGTATGCTGGACAGGACTGAGCTCGGTGAGACAGCAAGGATGTGATGTGGCCTCAGAGCCAGGGATGATAGGAGGGGCTGCAGGCAAGACTACTGTTGGCTAGTGGACACTGTTGGCTAGTGGGGGGGCCAGGGGAGTCCATCTGGGCTCTGCAGGTCTCTAGGTCTGACACCCACTGACACGTCTCTGTGTGTGTCTTGAAGAGCAAGAGCACAGAGGGCTTAGTTCCCCTGGGGAAGCAGAGGGGTCCCAGCCAGCTCCCTGCACATACGTGCATGCAATGGGAGCAGGGCTGTGGCCTCCAGGGCTCGTATATCCACGTGGCAGCGACTAAGGAGACTGATCCAGGCGCAGAAAATGGGCACACTGAATGTCTGAGCCCAGCTGCTGGAGGGATCCACATTGTACATATGTATATATAAATATATACATAACCACTAACAGACCTCTGTCCTCCTCAGCCAGAGAGGGGAGCAGGATGAGGCCGCTGGTGCTGCCTGCGTTCACGTGCCTGCTCTGTGTGTCTGTCTGTGGTCAGCGGCCAGCTGTGTACGTATGTGATACACATATGTGCTCCGTCTGCACGTGCCTGATAGGAACACTCCTTCAGCCTCGCTGCTGGCTGAACCTGGGGCACGGAGCTGTATCAGCACTGCCTTGCTGGGGCTGTCAGATCTGGCCTGATATTTTACCCTAGAAATAGGTATCCGAAGACTTTTGCAATGCAGAAGCATGCCCAAAAGTGCCTGAAGTCCCCTTGCATCTAAATGAAGTTTCTAATTGACACGCACCCTGACTGAATTGTGCTGTTAGAAAAAACAACTACACAAAAAAACACTTAACATTCCAGCCAGTCACGCTCTAAAGTTACTGAAATGAGACCAAAATAACATCCCCTGTGATTTCATAATGCAGATGGCACCTCTTATTTATGACATTGCATTAGATATATTAAAAAGAAGTATGGGTTCTCCAGACCCTTCTTTTTTCTTTGTGTAAAGTAAATTAGCATATCTCAACATCCAATAATAAGGATTAGAAATAAAACCAGGGCTAAATTATTGAATTGTATTCAAGAACTGGTTACTGTTTATCTAACCCCTTATGCCCTGGCTGTAAATTCACATAGGGTATACATCTGAGAAAATGTACTGTTTGATCTGTTACAGCTCAATCCTGGCAATATTATTCAATTACTTATTTCAGGACTGTTTTTTCCATGATATAGTTACCTCTTTTCCAAACTTATCATGGATGTGTTTGCACAGCTGGCATTGTCTGTGCTGTCTGAAGAAAGCTGACACTCATTTGCACTTCAACTGTTTTGTTCTTCATTTTAATTGGGATATTGTTACTGTTTTCTTCTCTTCACTTCCCCCCCCCCCCCCCCCCCCCCCCCCCGTTCTGGTTGATATATTACTTGCTTTTTTGTTTTTTAACCTGGCAGATGTCTTCATCATCATCATCCAGTCAGAGGACAGTCGATGAGGATGTTTGGAGACTAGACACTAAAAAGCCTATATTATGTTTGAACCCTAAAACGTTTTCCATAGCATTTACAGGATAACTTTTAGGGTCTATATGACTGCAAACACTAAAGCCTCATATACAGGTAGAATAGAGCTCTAAAGATTTGTCGTATTTATGTTAGATTCTAAAGCCACTGAGTTCATGGCTAATGTTTAAAAAACAGGCTTTGAATATACAGGACGTTATATAACTTACCTTCTTTCACCTAAAATTACTGTGTTTTCTAACATCTCCTACATTTAACATCATCCATTGAAATATCTTCAACAATTTTTAGCACTTTTTCCTTCCACGAATATTTGTCTAATACCTCTTTTTCCTATTTTGGATCAACCAGTCTCTTCATAGAGTTTCAAATCCATTTTGGATGGACTTTATGATTCTGATCAATAAAATGAGCCTTATGAAAAAGTCTTCTGACCTGTTCCTTGTAGTAAATAATAATTCCAAAGGTATCCATCACTCAGCCATAGCCAAAAGTAAAGCCAGCATCTTAAACGACACCAGACTGAGGAAGATATGCACTATTTGTGGGGTCTCCTGATTCTTCTGATCTTATGCTGTGTATCACACTGCTTGTTATACAGTGTGGTAAATGGCATGAAAATCTTTAAACCACATTATACAGGGGGAAAAAAAAAACACCTTTAAATCAACTATCCAGTCTAATAACTGTGGTTTTGTAGGCACAAGCATACTGTAGATGTATAGTGTTACCTCTAACTGTAGAAACTGTATTTGAAGGCAATGTAATTACTGCGTACATAAAGAACTGGAAAAGTGCAAAAATAAAATAAAAATGTACTTATCCCATGCCATGACAAGCTTACTGAGCCTTTAAATGAATATATATATTTATAAAATTGCCTTTGACAATTCACAAGATCTGATTATGTGGCAGGATGCTCTGACAAAGGATTTGATTATATGGTGCATTGAGCTGTGGCTAGTAAATAATAACCTTCGCCGTTCATGCTTCTACTTGTTATTGTTGGAAAAGTGGCACAATATTGAAAATTAGTAAGTGCCATCAGCAAATCAATTATTGATACAGGACAGTACGTACCATTAGAAAAAGGTAAAGAGGATAAGCTTTTTACTTCTGCTGCATCAAGGAATTTTATAAGTGGCTGCAAGGGAAATGTCAGTCTTTATGCATGAGCCATAAATGGGCCAAAGTGAGTAATACAGGAAAAGTTGTATATTTTATTTGAAAAATATTGTAAATTTTTATGGATGGTAGTTTGTTACTGTTATCTGATCAGTTCTAGCCAGAAATGAGAATGTGCTTGATGATAGTTAAAATATTCAAAGTGGTTTAAATTCAAGTCTGCTCCAAACTTTTCATGTTTCTAAAAACTAATTTCCAGATCTGTATCTTCTTTCAAATTCATACTACATTACCTTCATACCATTTTTCTAAACAACAAACTCTAAATGATAATGTCTGTAAGAATGACATAGTGTCAGGGCCCAGAGGGCACTACCCAGCCTTACTGTCCCTTTCCCCCCTGCTCCCTGCCTGTGGCCCGGGACCCCATTCCAGCTCAGCCCGAGGCTCACCAGTCCCTCACCACGGACTGACCCGGCAATGGGACACGGGGGCTGCCCAGGGACGTGTGAGGTTTGAACAGACACAACACGGTACTGTAATCCCCTGCTCGAGCAGCTGTGCAGGTATGATCCTGGCAGAATGGCTGGGGTAGGAAGTCTGCAAAGGCCATTGACCTGAATGGACAAAAATCCTCCAACAATACAGAAATGATGCTGGATAAATGGAAACCTTCTGCCTGTCATGGGTTAACTCTGGCTGGCAACTCAGCCCCACTAGCTACTCATAGCTACTCGATCACTCCCCCCACAGTGGAATGGAGGAGAGGATCAGAAGGGTAGAAGTGAGAAAACTCATGGGTTGAGATAAAGACAGTTCAATGGGTAAAGCAAAAGCCACACATGCCGGGAGGAATCCACTCCCCATGTCCCATGGGCAGGCGGGTGCTCAGCCATCCCCAGGGAAGACGGGAGCTGTCACACGTAACGGTGACTTGGGAAGACAAATACCATGATGCCAAACGTCCCCCACTTCCTTCTTCTTCCCCCAGTTTATATATACTGAGCAAGGCACCGTACGTGTGGGCTGTCCCTTGGGTCAGCTGGGACCATCTGTCCTGCCTGTGTCCCCTCCGTTTCCCATGCCCCCCAGCCCTCTCGCTGGCAGGGCATGGGAAGCTGAAATGTCTTTGACTTAGTATAAACACTACTTAGTAACAACCAAACCCCTCAGTGTGCCATCAACATTGATCTTTCACCAAATCCAAAACATAGCACTGCGCCAGCCACTAACAAGAAAATTAACTCTGTCCCAGCTGAAACCAGGACACTGCCACAGTGTCTCAGCATGCTTTGCTTTATACGTGCCACCACTTACTCACTAGAAACAAATTGTAGCATTCTATTTATACTACAGTACATAATAAGGACACCAGTCAAGTGTCAGCACACATTCTGATAGATGCTATAAAGACAGAGAAATATTTTTTTTCTTCAAAATAATTTTCCTTCTGTTCTCTCCTTTGGAGATTTTTGCTTTTTTATAAAAATACATAACAAATGAAATGCCTAGATTGGTAGGTCTTATTGCCAAATCTTGCAAACATTTACTAAAAATCTGAAGGAAAAAAAAAAAGTGTTTAAACTGTATTTAAGTATTTTCATTGTGGAAAATTGCATTTTGCAGAAGAAACTTGCTGGTTTTTTTTTCAGCAAACCTATTGCTTATTTTAACGGTAATCTTTTATTGTTATTATTCTACATTGCATAACAATAGGTTTGAAATTCTTTGCACAATGACCTGCCGTGTCTTATCACTTATCTGGTCATACTGATTCATTAAAATAAAGATATTACCTTTATAAAATCATAGATTCATAAACGAGCACAGCTTAGAAGGGACCTTGAAAGTTTATGTAGTCCAGCCTCTTGTGAGAAAGGGAGGCTAGATGACATTATGTAGCACCCTGTCTATTCACATCTTATATGGTTGAATTATTTAGAAACACATTTTTTAGTGCTTAAAGGCCCAATTCTTATCTTATACATACAGATACAGTGTAGACTGATGATAGAAGCATACAGTTCTACTTTTGTTAGTACTGGTACTATGAGAAAAGTCAGAATATTCAATTTCCTGCTTCAAAATGTCAACTTGTACCTTATAAAAGAAACAGACAATACTTGAATCTATAAATAAATTAACAGAAACTGAGTAGAAATTATCAGCCCATGTAAAGCATTTAGTAGTCTATAAATTAGCATCATTCTAAACACCACATCCTTTAACACCAGAAACTGCTGTGACATATTATTAACAACCACTCATAGAATGAAATAGCTAATTTATGAACTTTGGTGTGAAACCAATAGTAATAATTCTCCAATTCTGTCTTACTGAAGATTTTCTAAAACTTTATTTTGAAATGAGATCGGGAATAAAAATGGTACAGTTTATAATCTGAGAAACAGCAAGCAAATCTAAAATAGAGTATTACTTGGAAATCATGTTCTTTAATATGTTAATGAAAAAGAAAAATGGTGAAACTCCAACAACCACACAGCTTATCACCCAACTGGGAAGTATTGCAAAAAATGGCTTTTAAAATTGGGAAAGGTTTCACAGAATCACAGAGTGGTTGGGGTGGGAAGGGCCCTCTCGAGATCATCTAGTCCAACCCCCTGCTAAAGCAGGTTCACCTACAGCAGGTTGCACAGAGTCATGTCCAGGCAGGTTTGGAATGTCTCCAGAGAAGGAGACTCCAGAGCCTGTCTGGGCAGCCTGTCCCAGTGCTCTGCCACCCTCAAGGTAAAGAAATTCTTCCTCACATTCAGATGGAACTTACTGTGCTGCAGTTGGTGCCCGTTGCCCCTCGTCCTGTTGCTGGGCACCACTGACAAGATCCTGGTGTCCCATTCTTTTGGCACTCACCCTTAAGGTATTTGTAGACATTGACAAGATCCGCTCTCAGTCTTCTCTTCTCCAGGCTACACAGCCCCAGCTCTCTCAGCCCCTCCTCATAAGGGAGATGCTCCAGGCCCCTCAACAGATTCAAAACATTTGAAGAACAAGAGTCAGTGGAATCTAGACAATTCAAATAGAAGTTGTTGAAATTTCTTAGGTAAAAAATTATTCCCAAGTATGCAGGTTACCCTTATCCTAAACAGAATCACCCAAAATTATACATGATGGGTTTTTGTAAAAACAGGAAGTGAGAGTGAAATTATTTTAAAGAAAGTTAACCAAACAGGTATGACTTTATTTTCAAGTTTTTAAAGAACATGTTTTAGAAACAGTGGAAACATGTATTGGTATTTTTTTTTAAAAAAGGTGGATTTGAAATCACAGCTGTTAAGAAAGTACTTTATTAGGTTTTGGTTTTATTCTTGCTATTTTTTTCAGTCTAAAATGGCTTTCAGTCTTTCCAAAACTGACAAAAAGTCATTAAATATTTTGGTTGATGCATTTATATTTTGAAGAAAATAAAATTAGTTTAATTTTATGGTTATCTGGATCCATGAAGAGCTTTTTAAATGTGTCTCTTGTCTCTTCCTGGTCTAATCGACAAGTGTGATTGCTTCTTCATTTTCCGGAGGGATGGCAGCGGTCTTTTGCAGCACTACTTAGCGCTACTTAATTTTGGCTTTACATTTACAAAGATACTGTACAAAGAAAAGAGTGCATCTAGTAGATGTATTTTTTTAAAAAAAAAAAAAGTAATATTTTGTGAGGTTTTTCCATTTAAGGACTGAAACAAGTTCACATCTCTGTAAGACACTAATACAATTTTGTGACTGAAAAAGACAAGATTATTTCAAGCGATTAATTTGGTTTGAAATTAAGGATGCATAACCTACAACATGCTCTCAGCCAAGACAAGAATAAGGATGTCACAGTTTGGTTTTACCTGGTGTAGAAAGATTTGTAGATTACTCCACAGAGAAAACAAGATCATAAATGATCCAAGCAACAGAGATATGAATAATCCTTGAAACACTGCAAAGATTTTAGTGAAAGGTATAGGCCATGGGAAATGGTACATGTATCAACATGTTCAACAGAGCAGAGACTGCTGCACAAGCATCTCCAGGTGTTCTTCCAAAACCTTCTGAGCTCATTAACATTTATGGGGTAGGTACAGCATGAAAGGCAATTCTAAATCTGCCAACTAAGTATTTGTAAAACTGAAGTGCTTATTTTCTTTTAGAGTGAGACCAGTCAAGAAATCATTTACTAGACTAGAAGAAAAATACACATGCTAAAGTGATTTTGTTCATAGTCTTGGCAATTTCTCCATTTACTCAGCCTGATATCTCTCTCCCTATATTCCCACACTCTCTATGCTAAAGATTATTCGGAATACAGATGTAGGAGTACTGCAGGAAAGGTAGAGCAGAGGATTTTTCAGTGGTTTCATGGTACTATTGGGAACTAATTTACTTTAAAAAAATATGTGAGAGAAAGAGATACACAGACTATGAGCTGCATTGAATAGGTGAATTCTACTCTCTTCAAAACCAAATCCCTCAAATAAAGCAAGTATTTCGATATTCCTACTTTGTCCCTAATTTCAAGGGGACTTCCAACACTATAAACTATATGGAAGCTTGGAGAATTTAAAAAATAGTGAACAATAGAACATGTCAGGGAAAGGAAAAAGTGAAAAACTGTTGGAAGAAGAAAAGGAAAGTCTAAAAGTTCAGGAAAGAGCAAATTATTACTGTCAAGAAAGGCAGGTAATTGAGGAGACAGAGACATTAAGAAAAGAGGAAACAAAAAAATTTAAAACAAATCAAGCAAAAGAAACATTAATGATTTTGAGTTTGGTTACCTAGCCAAGAATTTAGAAGTAGAAAAGCAACAAATAACAAGAATTCAGTGAGAACATGGAAGCTGGAGAAGGTTAACTTAACATATAAAAAAAAAGCAATGATAGCTAATTATTGTTATGCATGTGCTCACAGCTCCATGTGGCCATGAGACATCTGTATATTTTTACACAGTTACTTGAGCCATCTTTCAAGGAGGTAAATAAGAATTTCTTTGGAGGCTTTAAATCCAATGTGAGTAAAATACTTTGATCCTCAGCTCACTGCTGTGTGCAATTGAACATTATTTAAAAATCCATATTAAAAAAAACCCACACTCTTTCCTGTTTCATAATGCAGTAATGTCAGTCTAATAAGACAGAGATATAAACCTTCTGGGGTTTGAGTTTTACGTGTTCTTACCTCTTATACTCGCTACATCATCTTTACTGTCATTGCAGAAGTGACTCTGTGTCTGTATCCAGATAAGGTTTTGTCCACCACTTACAAAACTGCAGTGACACTATTTCTTCACACACAAAAATGGTTCCAGGAAGTTTTTACCTCTCAGACTTTGAGAACCGCCTGCAAAACACATGCTTGTTACTACTTTACAAAATCTCCTTCTAGGTTTATGCATGTTTGAATAAAGGTTGGTTCTAATCTGAAAATGCGACCCTACTTATCTTTTGTGTGCTTACACATCCCGGAAGCAGATATTGGGGAAGCACTTGAAAGCGAGAAAAAGCTTTCCATTTTTGACAGAGTGAATTTCAGAACAGAGCAAGCGACACATGGACTTTTAATGATAATATTTGCCTACAGTAAGCAGCACACTTGGTAATTCCTGGGTTTATTTGGGCTGCATACATATAATTTCTAAAGTACATTTTATAAAATAAAGAAAATTCCAGCAAAGTACACTTGTGAATGAGTAAACAGTGTAAGGGATTAGGGAACAGACAATCCTGCAATACAACCTAGTAATGAGTCATCTAGCTCAGTTCAAAAGAATTTTAATTCAGTGTGGTGAGCTTCTCCCTTGTTTTCACAGGAAAAAAATAAGAGATTTTTTTTTTTTTTAAAAAAAAACAACTTTGGAAAATAAGGTTTGAGCACTAAAGCCAAAGCATGCAGGGGTTTTCAATATGGTGATTTAGCCATAATTCTTTTTGTATTCAGCTTAGCTAGGAAGCTCTGGAATACCAAACAGTCCCAGAACCTGAAGTACAGCAAAGTGAAGACATCTACACGTGTGTATGTGTGTATGTGTGTATATATATATACATATATAAAATATATATAATAATTATTACAACAACAACAAACTGGAAAAAATGAAACTGCAGAAGTAAACATAATTCATCCATTCAAGCGCAAACATCGTTTAACCCTACTTTAATGGACCTATACAACCAAAAGGAACCCAGGAAATTCTGTGAAACAGCTGGCAATATGTTCCTGTCAAAGAATGTTCTGAACAGAAGAAGTAACGAGAATGAGAAAACCTTCCACTTCAGAATAACCTGATCAAGTGATTGATGTGAATCCTTGTCTCTAGTCTAAAGCAATTTGAATTAGAACATATTATAAAATGTAGTGACCAGACTACATTGGTGTAGTTAGTTGTGAGCTTCCAAAAAGAACTACCTAAACCAAAGAAACCTTCCTCATTTTTACCATTCAGATGGTTCTCATTTCAAGGCGAAGATGTGAAAACCATGCTCTTAGATGGAAGAACTAGGAGTGCACGTTCAGCAAAAGACCTCCATTTCAAGGCAGATGTTAGTACACCATATACTTTTACTCCAAATCTCAGTAATCTAGTAAGTGCTTTATTGTTGTTGGATGAGGTTAACATACACAAAAGAACTTGTCATGTTTGGAAAGGTCTGCAGACTTAATGCTAATGGACAGTAATAGAAAGGAATACCTACAGTTTGGTATTTTTTTCCTCTTTTGGGTAAATTACAAACATTGTAGGTTTTGCTTTGCTTGCTTTTGTTTATTTTTTTTTTTACTTTGCTTGTAGATTTTCACTTTCAATAAAAGCATTGGTATATAGCATTATTAATCGTAACATATGAATGTAAAATGCTTAGCTTACATAGGGAGTAAAAATTGCTATCCCATAGTACTGCATCAAAAGAAGTGTGACGAACAGCTCATAGGAGGTGATTCTCCCCTCTGCTTGGCTCTCATAAGACCCCACCTGGAGTACTGTGTTCAGCTCTGGGGCTCCAAAGATAAAAAGTACATGGACCTGTTGGATTGAGTCCACAGAAGGGCCATGAAGGTGATCAGAGGGCTGGAGCACCTCTCCTGTGAAGCAAGACTGAGAGAGTTGGGGTTGTTCAGCCTGGAGAAGAGAAGATCCTGGAGAGACCTTATAGCGGCCTTTCAATACTTAAAGGGGGCTCATAAGAAAGGTGGGGACAGACTTCTGAGCAGGGCCTGTAGCAACAGGGCAAGGGGTAAAGGTTTTACACTAAAAAAGGGTAGATTTAGGTCAGATATTAGGAAGAAATTCTTTACTGTGAGCGTGGTGAGACACTGGCATGGGCGGCCCAGGGAAGCTGTGGGTGCCCCATCCCTGGAAGTGTTGAAGGCCAGGCTGGATGGGGCTGGGAGCAGCCTGGTCTGGTGGAAGGTGTCCCTGCCCGTGGCAGCAGGGCTGAAGCTAGATGGCCTTTAAGGTCCCTTCCAGCCCAAACCGTTCTATGATTCTATGATATTACACTTACTGCTATCTGTTCTTTATTACTTTTGGAACAGGTGGAGTGCACAGTAGATTTCAGTCCTGTTCTCACAAATGCAGCCCACATTCTCACATTTTTAAGTAGATGAAGGTTGAAATAATGACTTGCCAATTTGCTGAACACCTGCCATGGTGCTACCTGTAGCTCCAAACCTACACATTACTCCATATTGTAATTCTGTAGACATGTGGAGACTTTGGGAGAAATAAATTGCATGATCCAGAACAACTTGAAAGACCTTCCCATTGGAACTGGCAGGAATATGTATAATTACTTTTCTTCCAAAAATATTAAAAATGGCACTCCGACATGCATTGGCCATACTGTGAGATTTCATTTTCCATTTTAAAAAAATCATTTTACTTTTTACTATGATAAGAGTGAATTTTGAAAAATAATCACTTTGAATTTTAAAAAAAATGTCAAAACACCTTAACACCGACCAAGACATTTTATTAATTTCAAATATTTTTTTCACATTTGTAAGTGAAAGTGTTTGTACATGACAGATTGAAGTGCAAAAATGTGTGTACTCTCACTATTGCAGCATTTCTGAATTCGGTGAGCTGCCAGGGAGACTGAATTTGTAGCTTACTATTCAGTCACATTTTGAGAAGGAACAGGTCACATTCCTGCTGTAAAAAAAAAGACAGCAAAATTTGAAACTGCACTGCTTTCATAAGTATAAGCACCTTAACTATTGAGTTACCGATATACAAGATGCATAACTGGAATTCTCTTTCCTATGAAGGGGAGAAGAGAAGGTTTGAGCGTGAGACACAGTTCTGTACATGAGGTGCCTTCTAAAAGGTACAGTGTGAAAGGCTGAAGAAGAAGAGTAAGCTGGTGCGCAAGCAGCAGTTACCCATGCTTGGTTACTGATGACAAGTAGTAACTTCATTCCTTAATCCTCCCTAATTGTTTTCCAGTGTCTATTTTGAGAACCTTGGCCAGTCAAGAAACAGTACACAGTCTCACTGATGTATTCAAGCTAATCATTTGACTGCGTATATGTGTTGATTGACTGGCTATATACACGTGCTATATACACTGCCTACTGTTGGCCAATCTATACCGGGTAACTACATGCCTTCTTTTCATTGAAATCTCTAATTCAAATTCTTGACATAACTGGGATGAAAGAGACTTCTAATGCCAAAATTTAGTTAAAACTCAGCAAGATGTTCAACTGTTATTAGCCAAGGGCTGATAAATAGACTAACCATCAATAAAACTACATAAGACTCTTTTTCTTAGCCTACATGTTAAAAATTTTCTAATCAAAAAATTGTGTGTGTTAGCCAAGCCTGAAAACCCAGAAACAGACATGAATTTTTTAGTATCTTCCTGAATCTTGTTTTCAGGTGTCATAGGATTGGATCATGAACTACCAGTATTTTATATATATATATATATATGTCTATGTGAACCCAAGTTTCCTAACAGGATAATTAATCTTTGATTTCTTCCCAAATATTGTTTTTAATATTGTAAAGCAAATTGTTATTGAGCTCATAGCATAAACAGGATGAAAGAGAAGTCCCAAAGATTAGAAATTATGTTGTGACCACATAAAAATCCATTTGAAATCAAGGGGAAAGATGGGTGCTTAGCATATTAGAAAAACAAACATAGGAAGTGTAACGTTATGTTTCAGTTTTGGAGAAAAAACCTATATTTTGCTATTCAAAGACAGCCTGTTATCAACTCTCAATGGTTGTCATTGGGGGTTAGGGAATATCTAATCTTAACCTTTTATTGAATCTGCAGTTGATTGGGACCAAACATTTAAGACATTCTACTAAATGCATTGGGTATTTACAATGCATTATTTTCATTTACATACTTCTGATGGAAGGAGAAAACAGATATCTTGACAGGCCTGGTGTGCTGGAGAATAGGGTAGGGACATTGGTATAAACCAGCAGGGATTTGCCTGCCTTTTGTACTTTTACGTGAATGTTTCTTAAACTCCTATCTGTTATTGCAAGCTGCCAGGAAAAATTCCACATATCCAATGCTGAGAAAAGTCACAGTATATTCTCTTTAAATATCAACAATCTTTTGTGATTGTAGGCTCTTAAATATTCTTTTCTTTCTTTCTTTTTTACTTTTCAGGACATGATGGCACTTCTGGTTAACATTTTACATTTTGATATGGCTTTATACTGGCATTTAGCACAGTTCAAGAGTTGTGCACTTGTCAAAACAATAAAAATCTGCAGCATATATGATTTTTTTAGAAATGTCTAAGTATTGTTAGCAACAACAGGAAAGAAAATGACAATGAAGTATAAAATAAAGGCAGAAGTCATCTTAATTTAATACAGTAATAAAAATAAAATGACAATATTTTACTTGAAATGAGGAAATATACGTCCTAATAGGTGATGGGCCAAAGCAATAATAATTTTAATCACAAAAGACACTTAAACAGCATGATCCCAGACAAATGCATCAAAATCTTTTACTGTGAGTTACCAGCTAAGCTTTTTTAGGTAGATTATTGTAGCGAGAGCAGATGGTCTCAGTTTATGCCTTTTGTTCTGCACAATTATTGATGTGGATGCTAATATGAGACAATAAGTGTGCTATTTTTTGTCTATAATTGACATTAAATGGGTAATATTGAGGAAGCATTATGACTAGCTGTCAGATTCAAATCCATGTAGTCCTTACTAAAAATCACGCAAGTTCAGAATGTTGTAGCCAAATTGCCACCATAATTATCCACACACAAAAGAGAAACAGAACAAAGAATCAGCAGGGAGAAAAAAAAATCTTTTGAGGGTGTTTATGGTCTGCCAAGTACCACAGACAGTAAAATTTCAAATACACAGAGGTGGCATGCAAGCACCCATCCATCCTCACACACCCATAGCCGCATGTGCTGCCTGACATGGGCACATGCCCTACCCACAGCGCTGCTGTGGTTCTCCTGTACAAATACCTGCTGCCTTATGCAGATTCTGTCTGGGAGCACCAGTTTGCACCCAGGAAGACCAAGTTTTAGCCCTGTTGGGGCTGCACCTTCTTTGTAGCAAATAAATAGCAAAAATTAAATCAGTGTAGCTTGGCTGATAATCAGCAGAATTATTTGCTCTCTCATTTCGGAGTTGTTAATGGTGAGCAAATGAGAATCGGGAAGCCCAGAGTTCTTCTCTGTGTGTTTGTTTTTTTTCAGTAGAGTGAATGTTTGAAATGTTTGTTTTTTAAAAAAAACAACTTGGTGTTTAACCTAAACATTAGTATAATTAAGAGTGAGACTACATTTCTTGCAGATATGGAGAATCTAGTTTTGGAAGGCTTTAGGGCCAGGTTAAACTAACGTCTGTCAGAAATGTCATTGGGAGAACTGATCCTGCCCAAGGCACAAGAGATGAACAAGATAATCTCTTGAGGTTCTTTCCAAGCCCATTTTCTGTGATTCTGTGATAATGTACTGTAGTAGGCTTTGACTGAGAAAAAAAAAAAAAAACACCTCAATTTTCTTTGGTATTTGAAAGTTTTAGTAACTTTCAAAACAGAAATGAAATAGCTGAAACCTGTGATACTTTCTAACTTACACACAGATCTGTGCTAGTTCCAAATTACTGAGATATTAGATACAGATGTTAGCCATACATATACATTTGTAGGTGCACCTTAATTTTCTCTTTAACTTTAGCTTTAGGATGATTATGAGACATTATCTGCTTGAACTTGATCGACCCTGATTCTAGCAGTCTGTGACAGAGAAAAAAGATGTCTTTTTAGCAAAACTAATGTGAAATCCTGATCGTGTTCAGGTCAGCAGAGGTTTGATACTGGCTTCCCCTCCCCACCCTTTTTTTTTTACTGTAATATTTAATACAGATGAGTTTTGCTAATGAGGAAAGACATGATGCTGTTCTGCATTTTATAAGGTAAATAAGCAATAGAAGTTGTATATGTTTTTGAAATATACAGATGATTATTGGGTTCATATGAGGTTCTTTCCTTCAGGAAATAGCCTCTTCACCCCAAGATATTTCAAATGGAAAGAGTCAACAGACTGCTTGCGAAAGAAGACAGTGCAGTTCAAGTTTTAACACCAACATGCTGAAAACTGTTTGGGCTCCACAGCAATGTACAAGTTGTAGGCTTACAAAAATCACTACAATAATAATGTTTTAACATGATCTCTCTGTCATTTTGGAAAATCACAGAATCTGATTTAATATTCTGTTTTTTAGTGGAAGTGGATTATTAATCTTGTTGACTTTAAACAAAAGGTTGCAAAATATAATTTAAGAGTGTTTTTGGATGAAGCTTCCATAAAAATGTGAGATATATTATTCAATTTCTATATAGGATGTTCTAATTTCAAATATCTTGGTGCAATCGGTTAAAAGTAAGTAATCTGTACTATAACACATGTTTATGTGAGATACTGTGCAAGCATCACAAAAACATTTCACAAGCTTCTGATATTCATACTTTCTGGCAGCTGGACACACTTAGCCTTCACATTCTTAAGACAGCTGTATATTTTACCAATTCTGCAGTTCTTGTATGAAATTATTCCTTAATGATAATGTGCATTTACATTTAAAATCTCATCTTAGGCTATTATATACTTCTGCATTATCCTGAGGGGGTGTAAATAGTCAAAGCTTCGTTGAGTTCAGTGGAGATTTGTCAATACGCATCTGCTTGGTAACTGGTTGCTTATTTTCAAAGCAGTATGTAATTTAGGAAGATCAGGAATGGGTTTTGTAAATAAGTAGTATGGTATTTACCTTTTCCTCAGATGACAGCTAAAATATACACACAACATGAGAATGTTTATTTATTATGATGAGACAGTATGTACTGGATTCTAGAGAGGATTCCACTAAAATTGAAATGACACTGTTTTGTTCTGCTGCATTTGGTTTCTGGAAGATTTATCTTTTACATAGAAATTTTCCATCAAAGGAAATACAATTTGGCTTTGTATTGAATGTGCAGTGATTTACCTTGTCCATACCTTGGTCCATGATCACATTGACCCTTGCATGGAAGCTACTGGTAGTGGAAGGAGGCAGGGACAATGCCTTGTCCTTTTTTCAGTAGGAATCTGTATGGTTGTACTTGTAATCAGATCTTTATCTTTTATTCAACTAAAAATCTCATCCTTTTCATGTCTCAGTTGTTTCTCTTACTTGATTGGGCTTCTGGGTTTTAGGGTTTTGTGCATGCAAATTTTAAGATAAATTATTACCTATAAACATGATCATGTTTATTTGTAATTGAAACTCAAGTGTAGGTTAGTGACATAAATCTGCCCTTGTATTTCATGTGCATATTTTTCCTCCTGGCTTCAGTGCAAACTGCATGTCATCCACAGGCAGAATGACAGAAGGCTTACCACTTCTCACATCAAATGAAAATTCACGTAATAGGTATTTCTGGTATCTGTACTGAAAATTAATCTCTTATCCAAGTTTTGGAGAGATCTGTTTTCTTAAATACTTTCAAATAAAATAAAAATTTGTCTGTCTCCAATATTTTTGCCTTATCATGAAGGCATCACTGTGTAAATATTTTTAAAATGCCTTATGTCACCTGCTATCCCAGAAATGTTTAAATAATTTAATTTATTAACTTAAAAACAAACAAAATAGAAAGGAAGCTGCTGCTCTGACTTGGTTTGTTGCAGAAGAGAACAGATTTCAGACTGTAGCTTATGAAAGGAAACATTTTGAGCCCTTTTGAACAAATTTTACTACACATACAGCTCACAGTTGTCAGAACTGGACAGTCAAATATTTACAGTGGTTATCCAAAAGAGATTAACAACCATCCTGCATTTTGAAGAGAAGGACTGAGTAGATGGATTATGCTATTAGCCTAAGATTGTTAGCATAGCAGTCTTTGATTATTTTTTTCTGCAAAAGCTGCAGTGGACATCAGTTAGTAATGCTTTGAAGGGAAACTAACCAGAAATCTACAGCTGAGGGTTTTTTTTTACTTTTCTTGTCTGCAAGCTGTTCTTTCTTGATTAGCTTCTTTCATTTTCCGTGGCTTTATAGAAGTGAATCTTATCAAGTATGTTTTTCTAAGCAGTGTACATGGATCTTCAACTACATTTTCACTGGGAAAAATTTTATACATATGCTTTATTAGGGCTCTTGACACCATATTCCACTATATTATCACCTGGAAGATCCTCACAGAGAATCTGACGAAATGTGGGCTAAATGAGTGGATAGTGAGGTGAAATGAAAACTGTTTGAACAGCTGAGTTCAGAGGGTTGATCAGTGGTATAAAGTCTAGTTGGTGGCCAGCAACTGGTAGTATAGCCCAGGAGTTGATACTGTGGCCGATAATGTTCTATACCTTCATTAGTGACCTGGACAATGGTACAGAGTGCATCCTCAGCAAATTTGCAGATGGTACAAAACTGGGAGGAGTGGCTGATACACCAGAGGCCATCCAGAGGGACAGGCTGGACAAATGGGTGGCTGAAACCTTATGAAGTTCAGCAAGGGGAAATGCAAAGTCCTGCATGTCTGTAGGAATAACCTTAAGCACCAGTACATACTGGGGAACAGCTGCCTGGAAAGCAGCTTTTCCAAAAAGGAGTTTGGAGCCCAGGTGGACAAGCTGATCGTGAGCCAGCAATGTGCCCTTATGTCAAAAATGGCCACCAGCACTCTGGGCTACATGAGGGGGGTGTTGCCAGCAGGTCAAGGGAGGTGATCATTTATCTCTACCCAGCATGGGTGAGGCTGCAACTGGAGTTCTGTGTTCAGTTCTGCACTTCCCAGTACAAAAAAGTACTTACTGGAGCAAGTCCAGTGAAGGATGACTAAGATGATGAAGGCACTGGAGCATCTTTTATATGAGAGGTTGAGTGAACTGGGGCAGTTCAGTCTGAATAAGGTTCAGGGGAATCTTATCAATGAGTGTAAATACCTGATGGAAGGGAATGAATTGAGACAGACTTCTCAGTAGCACCTACCAACAGGAGAAGAGACAACAGGGATGTGAAATTCTCTCTAAAAAAAGAGAAAAGCCTTTCTGATTGTGAGTGTGGTCGAACAAGTTGCCCAGAGAGGTTGCGGAGGCTGCAACTGTGGACATACTCAAAACCCAGTAAGACACAGTCCTGGACAACCTGCAGTATCTTGTCCTGCTTGAGCATTTGGATTTGACTAAATGATTTCAGGAGGTACCTTGCAACCTCGACTCCCGTGATCTGAAGTCCTACACAATTGCCATGTTCTTTACGTTGTCCTTCAGTCTACCACTACAAGAGATTTCCTTAGCAGCAGGGCATCTTGTATTGCTTCAGAGGCAAATTTAGCCCTTGACTGCTTGCAAATGTTTTGCAAGTGACAATTCAAATAAAAATTTGCAGAAACACTTAAAAGCACACAAGAATTTTGGAAAAAAAAAGGTTTACCACAAATAGAAGATAACGTAAGCCCCTTTCTTAAAACATTAAAAAAGAATAGAAAGCTCTAAAATTTAAAATTTATATATTTTTTAAATTACAATAAGGTAGATCAAACTCCCTTCTGCCTAAAACCAAAACAAACCATAACCAAAACAACCAAAAAGAACAAAATTATCTTAGTCAGGAATAGCTATATTTTTCTGCTTTAATTCATATTTTCAAACAACCATTCTGTACACTTGAGATTCAAATTTGGCATATTCTTTTTTCGGCAGACTCTGCAGCACTATCTCTAAAGAAACAATTCATTTATCTTATGCAAAGGAATGCCTAGTAGCTATGTGGGATTCTTTAAAAATGTCATTTCAATTCTCTAATGCTTCCTTGACCAGAGACAGTGTTCAAAGGGGATTTTAACAACACCTGGTTTGCTTGGGAATGTTTCAATCTGAGCAGCACATGACTGTTATTTTGATGGCAATAGTATGTTCAGTTTGCAGACACATTAACTTTGTGTCTAAAACGAAAAAGTAAAATCTGTGCTAATACTTCAAACATTCAGCTACTCTATTACTGCTCGTTGTCTTTTGGATATAGAGTACTAACATTTTCCCTTCCAATTTTTAGCACAAACCTGAATCTACTGTATAATGAATGCTAAATTGTAGAAATAGTCCAGCTAAACCAGACATCTAACCTGTAGGGTATGTGTCTGCTATGAGACCTGGAGTGCTTTTCAGCATGCTCTGGCTGCATCCTGACTCTAAAATTGGATGAGAAACAGGCACACATCAGCTTTGCTCCCCATCAGTAAATAGAAAGCTCACAGCTGCCAAAATTGCCATCTTACCGACAAAGCTAAAACCGATGATCCTTTCATCCCTATTTCCAAAGGAAAGAAAACCTTCCTGGAGAGGCATAGTGGTATCATGCAGAACAACAATGATAACACAACACCACTGAGAGAGAAGACTTTGTATGATGGTTGCTTACAAGCAGTAGTAAAGAGCACAGAACACCCACCCTGATTTGCTGCAGAAGCAAACCTGGACTCGTTTTTTTACAGGGAGCAAGATGTCATCCTCTCTGCTAGGTGGCAAGGGGTGAGAACTCCAGGGCTCACCACAGAGTGTACATGTCCCAGTCACAATATATCTGATAAATATAGCCTAATTCCCTCTCCTTCTATCTTCAGTCTTTGTTTACTACCCTGAGCATAAAATAAGTTATTTATCAAAATAAGTCAGTCATTACAGCTTGATTATCAACTGCTTGAAAATGTGCACTTTACTTTGGAAAAATGAGGTTTCTGTATTAGTTTCAGAACTACGTACCTCACACCTTGTTTTGCATCTTATCTGAAAAAAAAATAAACACAGGCCAAAAGTACTTTCTGTGCTGTCTAATTCCAAAGGTTTCAAAGAGTAACTATTTTTAAGACATTTTTTCTTATATAGCTCATATTTACTGAGCCTGCAACACACCTAATGTGGTGCTGTTTATCTGAAACGAACTAGTGCAAAATACAGTCATAAAATATATTAGTTTTGTTTGGAGGGGAACTCTTGGATCAAAGTCCAGGACACACTAGAACATCTTCAAAGTGAGAGACAGATACTGTGAATCCCTGATATGCCTCTTTGTGACAAATCTTTGTATGTCACTATAAAATCAGGGGACTAACAGGAATAAAAGAAGCCATCAGCCCCAGAGAAATAACACTTTTGGCTTATGAAGGCTTTCTAACCAAACATCAAGCAGCACTATAGAGATGGATCAAAGCTTGTTAATAAAATCTATTGGCTTTGTGGCTGTGTTTTAGCATCCTGACGCCTTATTCAGGTAACATTCACTATGCTATCAAGATAAACAGCTCATCTATTTCAGAGATCCCTTCTTTTATTTTATTAACACAGTTATGAAATAATTGCCATTTTGTATTACATTGAAAACTGTAAGAAATATGTGAGCACATGCTATGTATTACATCACATATACACTTGAAACTCTATAAATGTTTTCTGTTGATGTGAAAACCCCACTCACTTTTCTGAAGACAGAAATCGCTTATATACATTCATGGAAGTGTCTGACCATTATCAGGCAACCTGTTTACTTTCAATTTTAGTTATAAGAATTAACACCTAGAGAACAACATGATGAGCCCACTGAAGCAGGCACAGAGATTCTCGGGGGGATACAGGCATGGGAAGCAATAGCCATCACTCTTTACAAAGAGCATTGCACGTCTTTTACAGCATCGCTCAGACAGATGCCTGCATGGAGGAGGAACACAGCAGCTGCAGCTTCACCTCGCCTTTGTTCCTTCCCTAGAGTTGCAATCTTTCTCCTGTTTCTGTCAGATATCTACTTTTCCAATGCCTCACACACTGCAGGTGTGTGTGGTCCCTTGGCATATTTGAGCAAGGATTACGAAGGTGGCATGGCAGAGGCAGACTTCGGATTACATCTGAAAAGACATTCAGGCATAGTGTAGTAGTTAGGTTTTCAGTAGAAATGTCATTAACAGCAATTAATTAAGTAGTCATTTTCCCTCTTACGTACTAAAAGGAGAAACATTGTCAGGGATACAAGAAGGCAATTCACAAAAGCTTTAGGAAACCTGAAGGAAGTTGGAGAAAGAGGGACCAAAATGTGGGGTCTTTCTTCTCTCTCTATGTTACAGGCTTCCCTAAAATGCTGTGTTACCAGGATCCAACGATCAAACCTACTTCTGTCCTTAGGAACCTGTGGCACCACTTTCCAGAGGCGAGCAGGCCAGCCTCGCAGCCCACCGCTGCTGGAGGAAGGGGTCCTGTTTCCCCACTGTCCCTCCCCCCTCACTGCCAGCCACATGCTTCCCTCATCTGTCTTACACCCCCTCAGTCTTTTCCAACCCCCTTACTGAGCCTCCTCAACTCAGTAACTCAGGGAAAATAAAACCAGAGGGTAATTATGGATTATTTAAATTAATTGGGTGGTGGGATGTCCAGCAGGCATTGGGGAGTGTCAGAATGCTGTACCTGGGAGCAGGGAAAGGCAAGTGAGACTCTCCTTTTCTAACAACTGTGAGACTGCAGATGCTCAGGAAACCTCAGTCTAAGCTGCCTCTTCAAATCAGAGAGAGGACAGCAAGAAGAAAGAGGGGGACCAGTTCCAGACTTCCAGATAATTTCTGCTCTTTATGCAGCAAAAGGATCTGCAATGCCACATCACTTCCCTCAAGTAAACAAAGCCAAATGATTAAACAATAAACAAATATATTTTATTACTACTTAATGTAATAATTATTCTTTATTAATTATTATAGTCAGTCTCCCTCCTAAAATGGAATGCACGTAACATTTACGTGAGTTATTATGAGGTGATTAGACCAAACTTCCAGTCTTTGGGGCCTGAAAACCAAATTAGATGCTTATGAGACTTCTCTGGTTTGTTTGGTGTTTTTACCCCTCTTCCTAGTTTACCCATTTGCAAACACAGTTTGCTGCAGGCAGAGTGCTAACAGCAAAGTCTATACATTGAAAAATATGCTTAGTATAGCTCCAATATAAGTAAGAAATTGTGAGTACAGACAAATCCTAATAGGACGTGGTACATTTTTGTATTTATTCCCAGGTCAGGTACAGGGCATTGGTGTAGTGCCCAGTGACAGGGGAATGGTGTGGCTAACGATGTTATATCACCGTTTCAGAACAGGATCTCTCACATCCAGTATTTCACCAAGGTGTCATCACATCTAAAGAAAGTCAGGAATGCTCTTGGCCTTCATGATTTATAGGCTGAAAGTTAGCTCATGCTTTGAACAATATTCATCGTGTTTCCAGCTTGCTCTGACTGAGGAAAAATGTTTTATTTTGCTGAAAAATTGTTGCAACAAATTGTTAAAAGTATTTCTTATATCGTGGCAGTGAACCTTTTATTTTGTTTGATCATGTAGAAGTGTAGAAGTGATTTGCCTTTTTGTGTTTTGCTTACATTACCAGTCAAATGAAAAGGTTTCGAAAACATGTCAGCTTTGATGCAACAATTCTGGCAGATGAATGATGGTTTTGGGCAACTGCTAACCAATTACTCTAACTTCTTTTGGTTTCCTGGTGCCCCAGGGATGGTCACATAGTATAACAGAGAAAAAAAAAAAAAATAAACATAGTGTTTGACCAAAATTGTAAAAATGTAGAGCTTTCAGATTTCATATATTAGTGTTTTACTATGCCTTTTATCTTCCCTATTACTGATCTGTCTTATTTTATTAGCATAAATTAAATAAAATTTTGAATGAATATATTTGCAGTAGTTCTCCAGAGCAAACAAAACGAAATCTGCCAATTCATTTCATAAATAGGCCTTGGTTACATTTTGCACTTACTCCATATTCATGCTCCTTTAAGAGGCTTTGCAGATGGCAAACTACATACAGATTGTTGAGAAAACTCTAGAATTATCATCTGAAAATGTTCCCATAGTCACGCATTTGCACTGATACCTCTGCATATTCATAAGCTTTTGGGAATTTGCACTGAGCACTTAATGCATCTCATCCACCTCTCCTCCCTCCCACCCTAACCTGCACAGTGACTGGATTGCCATTCATTTCCATTATTAGAAGTACTCTTGTGCCTGAAGAATACACTTTAGCTTCAGCAATCATACGTTGCCACACTAAGCACATTGCACAAATATTTATGTGGAAAGCACAAAACCTCCATGAGTATTGTCTTCTTTTCAAATATAAACATTTCACAATTTTAGTAAACTGAATGTATACATAATGGACATGGCTTGAATGTTTAAGTAAGGTAAATGACTGTATTGGAGACACAAAAAAACCCCAACCCAACCCTGTAACTGTGATTAGTAATATTTCATTGAAAATTAATTGTTTGAAAAGAAAGCAATAGTCTAGGAAGTATTAGAAAAACCTGGATGCTCAGGATGCTATTGCACGCGGATGCAGAGTGTGTCCCTGCCATGCCCATCGATGTCAGGGTCCGAGCTCTCACTGCTGCCTGTGAGATGCCCATTTCATGTAACGTCATCGCTATTTCTGGGCACTGAATGTCATCACCTTACTGAAAACCGCTAGGTGTGCAAACAAGGATGTGCTTGAAAAAGAGAGACAGAGAGCTATGTTATGCATTTGCAATCAATTTTTACCTCTGTATATTGGGAGGGAGGGGAAACATGCATCTGCATGGCAAAAGTTTTATCACTGGATTATGATGAAATTTAGAAGTCTACACTTGAGGAACTCCTCTCCTGTTGAGATTTTTCTTTTAAACAGCAGACATAATTTTAGAGCACCAAGAGGGGGAAATTGAAGTAGTTTATTGTATGAAAAATCTGGTAAATTACAAATCTTTCAACTTTATAATTTTTTTCCTTGCGAATGTACAACTAATCTTGATGTTTCTGTAGATGTTTGTGTCCATTTTAACACCATGCTTTTTTAGTTTGTGTCCCTCACTATGGGATTCAGATCACAGACCTTGCTTGTAAATGAGGCCTGGAACTGTCAAGCTCTTTGATGTATGTGAGATTTTATGTAAGTGTCCATTTGCAAGTGGATTGCTCAAACGTGTGAGTTACTTTTCCATGTAAATAATTGCTGGGAAAAGGCCCAAAGGAGGTTTTGTGCACCAGCATTTTATTTATTTGTCTTGTTCTGCACCACCTTAGTGGATTACGGACTATTCTTGTGGACTTCTTGAGTGAGTGTTTAGTAAGGAAGACATCAGCACAGCTGAGCATGGATCTGCAACAGTGACAAACACATTAGCTTATTCAGCATCTTTAGCCTGTTAATTGAAATATACTTATGCATCTGAAATGCAAGGTTTAAAACTGCCAGTCATGCTCATTTATTACAGACCACCAAAAGCCAGCTGCCTAAGGAGTTTTCAACAATATTTTTTTCAATATCATATTGATTTTGCAATAATCATACAGTTGATGGAACCAACATAGGAATATTGGGAGATGTGTGTCTAACAAATCATGCAATATATTTGCCAATAGGTAACACATCACGAGTCAGCTTTTAGAAAACCTGCAGTGGTATACAATTTCTTGTGCATAAAGGTTTATCCCATTTAGGACCAATAAGCAACAGTGCAGTACAAATTAATTTGCACTTCTATCATTTCACCTGGTGATCGCAGAGTACTATACAAATAACCTGTTATTCTATAGTACTGGCTCTTCAGATATTTCCCAGATACCAGAACAACAAAAATGATCACAGAGGCTGAAATAGGCCAACTGTTCACACCATCTCACTTCAGTCATCTGACTACCTGAACTGGGAGCCTAGAGCATCTAATGATGTCTCGAGACACCAAGGCAAAATGCTGAGACTCTGCTCTTGATTCCAGCCTCAGCTGCTCTGGAGTGCTCCAGGGGGCTCTGATTGCAGAAGATGCCCCAGCTCCTCACTCAGGCATCTCAGTCAGATGGGACTACTGTGCCAACATCATCGGTTTTGATGCAAAGATATGCTTCTTACTGGTTAGCCGTGTTTTGTGTTGCTGTATGAACCAGTGGGGAGGAAAAGTAAAATTAGAGCTCTGTTCACTTTGAATAATTTCTGTCTTCTGGAGCACTACCCTGCAGCAGTCAGCACAACTGTCTGTGTGGCTCTGCAGGCTCTTGCTTTGTCCTTCCACTAATTTTTAATACAGTAGCACATAGGCAGACAGAAGTTTTTTTAATAACCAGCATTTCTATTTTCCTTTTATCTTTCTTGGGGATTTCTCTTCGCCCATTCTGTTCACTTCACCTCTAGCAGTGCTGACTGGCACCTGTGCTGTGGCATTCCTCCTTAAAACAGTTGTGCATAAAAAATCCAAACTTACTGCTTCATTTCATTTGACCATAATCATAAAATATTTCTCCTTTTCCCCCCAATGTATATATACTGATATCTATCTGAAGCATCGTTTTTTATCAGTCCCTCCCCTCCAAACACATTAGCATTATATTTTGTAAATTCATTCAGAACACTCTTAATTGTTGCTGAGAAAAGTTTTCAAATGAGTGAGATCATCAACTACAGCTGCAGAAAATAGTCAGCTGCTAGTCACAAAGCTTTCAGCTATATTTCTTTAAACTCATTCTTCAAGATAAATGCATTTTGATATAATCCAAGAAGGAGTTCTAATAATACCTTGACTTGGAAGTGAAGTTTGGTAACAGAAGGGAAAGCGAAGTGGAACACAGCTGAAGGACCCTAGACAAAGTGAAATTGAATTGGTCCTTGCTAATACAGCAACAGATATCCCCACGGAAGGGTAAGACCTATTTTGTTGTAACTACAGGCTGTGATAATTTCTATATTAATATAATAATGCATATCTCTAAGAAAAGCATGTTCCACACTGTTCTAAATAATTTATTCTCAGGCCTTACTCCTGGTTTTTGTAGATGTATGTTTATAACAGCTTCTGGAACAATAATTCCTTGAAAAACCTGTTTCCATCTCTCCTCTTCAAGTTCTTTTGAAAACACGAACAGAACTATTCCTCATTTTAATACAGATAATTGAGGGCTTTTTATAACACTGAGAGTCTCTGTCTTCAAATCAGGCTCTGTGGAAAACTGACAGTTCTAAGATAACCTTCATGTGGTCACTGGAGCTGCTGCTTTTAACAATGATAAATTATCTGTCGCACTTAGAGTAGTGATATTGGTTCTAGTTTTTGTATTTTTGACTAACTAACTGTGAAGAGTTCTGTGCCTAAGCAGGGTGACAATACTTCACAGTAGAAGAGGTGATATTGATTTTCGCCACTCTTTTGAGATGGACAAAACTGAGACATGGAAAGGATGGCAAAGGAAGTTGGAAGGCGAAGAAGAGCTTGGAAAGTAAAGGTAAAAGAAATGGGCTAAAACTGCTTAACTGAAGACAGGGAGAAGCGGAGCTAGTTGCTGACTTATGACATGTTCTTCTGTACAGAAAGGGAATTGCATTCATATTTTTAAAAAAGGAAGAAAAAAACCCCCAACAACCTGAAAAAATATTTTCTGCTGCTCTTTCCAAAAATATATGATTTTCAGAGTAAATGACAGTTCTTCCTGGAGCCTCTCTGCTCTGTGTCCTTCCTCGTGGCAGCAGCCAGATGAACCATGCTGTTATTGTCCTAATGCCAGGTGGGAGAAATAGATATCAGAGATCCATACAACATACATTCCTCAGCTACATCCTTCAGGAGAGATATAGCCAACATCCAGCCCCAGCTATAGTACTTGACAGCTTTGCCAACACTAGCCTGTTCCAGTGCTCTGGCATCACAGCTGAATTGGAGTGATTGTGTCCTACAGCTATACGAATGCCAGAGCAGAAAAAGGAAAACTTCTAGCAAACTTGTAGGAAGTGAAAACTTAAAATGCAGTATTAAAGTCACAGGGTTTTGGAAAGGAGAGAAAATGTAAGACCAATAATGCCAGAGAACAGATTGTGCATGAATGGCATAGAGGCAAGACAGATATTTCCAAGAAATGTGATGAACAGATCATACTATCACCTTTAAATGCTTTCTTTTTTTTTTTTTTTTTTTTTTTTTTTTTTTTTTAATTATTAATATTAAAAGATTAAAATGTCGTAATGGGCAAGCTTGGCTGGTTTGGGAAGAGGTCTAAGATAAAACACAAGTTATTAAAAAAACTGAATTTGAGACCCTGATCCTCTATTGAGTTACTATTTTCTGGTTTTATTTAACAGAAGAAAAATTTTCCCAACATTAGCCTGTATAGACAGCTTCAGGCAGTGTACTCAACCAAAAGGAACAAGTTGCTGCCTACCTGTAACTTCTATCAGTTTACAACCTTAGTTAAACTTAATAACATTTATGTTCTTACCAATATAGAAAAATCAAAGATCTGAAATGCTTTCAAATAGAAGAAGTACACAAATCGTACATTTTTAACAAGCTAAATTATAGGTATGAAGCATTTCTGTCCCTATTGAAATCCATTATTTACTTTCCATTCACAGTATGTGTTTACCACAGACAATCAGAGTGGACAAAAGCAGAATTTGTCAGAACAAACCTTGTAGATTCAACCCACTCTGTTCTTTATAGTGAAAATTATTTCTTTATTTTGGCAAACTATGGGCTTTTGACACCATCACCAGTACATGGAATATGCATTTAAGTTTCTGTGGAAAGCTGGGCAAAGGTAGAGCAGTGGAAAGTGTTTTAAACAATTTCAGATATACACTTCGGTGAAGTATCAGCTTACTAAAAGTGTTCATAATGAGAAGGATTTCATGGGTTTTGTTTAAAGAAATACATCTATTGGAACGTTATTTTTTTTTCCTGCAAAAGTAAATAAAATTACACTTCTTTATTTCCTTTCTTTCCTTCCTTCCTTTCTTGGCCTGCCATTTTTTCCTGACTGTAGAAAAAATTAAATACTGAGAGTTTTTAATATTTTTTTTGTGTGTCTGTGTTCTACCACCTCTTCAAACAACGCCTTTTAAAAGTCTATGTGATTGCATGTGTAAATCTTGTCCTCTGATGGGGTTCAAATGTCAAGTTGTAGCAATAACACCAGCTGGAAGTTAGTCTTCATGTTTCGTGACCCCAAAATATACATTATGGTGGGATTTAATGAGAATGTTATTCACAGAAAGATGCCAAAGACCTGTTAGAAATTACCTGGGCTGATGAACTGGTGGTATGGTTACAGAAACACTTCAGTGTGTATTTGAAGTTAGTCATCCGATCATCCCCAGCTGCCATGATTTGCTTGGCTTCCCCGATCATTTCCTTTTGGACAAAACTCAACAAGAACGTGTTCCCCAGGGATGCACTGAATGTTCTCCAACTAGTAATGGTCATTTGGTCAACAGGGTCCAGATGGAACAGGTGTGAAATAAATGTGGAGGGAATGAATATAAGCTCCTCCACATCAACTATTTCATTTGGTAGATCCATCCCTCTCTGGGTTGTGCTATCTGCTAATGCACCTTAGCCTGTCTATTTTACAATGCATGGACACAAGATTGAATCTTTAGTGCACTTTTAGAGTCCACCACACCACAATCCCTCAATCTTTATGGGTTTTTTGTAACGTCTGCCCTATGAACATGACAGCACTGTAAACAAGAAGTATCTGTTTGCATCGTGCTACTACGAATATTCAGGGCACACAACTCTAAGGAAATAAGAGTTCTTTTCTTGTTTGCTCAGAAATCTGAAAATCCTTCTCTCCAAAGGAAATCTCCTCATACATACACAGGCAATCTACAGACAAGCCAGATTTCACTAAATATTCAGCTGACCCCAAAGCATTTTGCTTAAAATTTTATGGGGACAATAATTTTCCTATAGGAAAAGTAAAGAGTGAAACTACTACCAATCTGACAGTTTCATACTGGGAAACTTGACTTCATGTTTTTCAGGTTATGCTCCCCTAAAATAGTAAAAAACAGTGTAAGAACTTTTAAATAATTTTACTTAACGTTATACAGAAAATAAACACTCTTTAGGTCCACAGAAAATAATCATTTTTCACACCTTTTTTTTTAATTGGCTAGCTCCTGATTTGTTTATTTTTAATTATCTGTGCTATGACCTGAAATCATTAATTATTTCTCTGCAAAAGAAGGTAGACCTCAGTGATTTTTCTCCTGACTTAATAAAATTCCAGAAGAATGTGAACTAACACTCAAAAATCTCCACTTAAACATGAGCCAGATCTACTCTCTATGGGCAACGAGAGTTGGGACAAGTTGTGTCATGCATGTCTGGCTCTTAGAGGGTCTTCTTCAAAGTCTTTTATAGTGGCCTTTTCTATCTCTTGTTCAAAAATATAGGAACACAACCATGTAAATAATGACTCCTTAGGTAGTCATCTAACCAGGTGAGTTGGGAAAGGAAGTTTCTGAATGATATTATCTTGTTGACTGAACAAATGGCTGTCAGGCTTTTTATTTTCCCCTCTGCCTTTAGAGATATTTTGTTATGCTTTATGTGAACTATTTCAATCTATATACACAGGGGAAAACCCCACAACTTTTAAAACTAATAAGGAATTAGCTATTTTAATGCAAAAGCCCAATGCATTCACCCAACAAACCAAAGGCCAGTTAGAGTTTCCTCCATTGCTCTAAAAGATACTCAGATTTTCCTGGAAGAACAGACCAACCTGCTCTATCAAATATGCTGTAATAATTTGCTCTGGATACCTTATAGTGATGTTCTCTGTCTTCATATGAATTATTTAAATATATTCTGAAACAGGAACCAGAAACCAGGCAAATGGCTTTATCAAAGACTACAGGGTCACATACATTTTTCTTTTGGCTCAATGAATATTTAAATATTTTATAAGCAGTTGAAAAGCTCCACAGACAAAGACTGCAATTACACAGTGGAACATCCGTATTCTAATAAAATAATTTATACCAAGTGGAGCAATACCAACAAGAGATTGAGATCCTTTCTCTCAGAACAAATTGTTATCCTGTGAACAGATCCCTTCTTACATGTGAGAAATACAGACTAAAACCCCTCAGATGGACGGCAGTGCTTCCACTTGGGCAAAGGGTCTAGCCAGAGGAACAGAAAGCAGCTGCTAATGTTTCCTCATGAACCAGCATCAAGTAGCTCTGAACAACTTAAAGGTTAAAGTAAACAGACATCAGGAAACTAACAAGAGAATGGAAATCATGCTATTCACTTCAATGAAAAGAAAAATAAACCATAAACTTTTATGACAATAATAAAAATTGTAAAATGTGTTTTCATAACTTTATTCTGCATTAACTATTTTTATTCATCTTTAAGTACTTTCCTTTAACATCTAACATATTTTGAAGCACTAAATTCAGGTACTAAGAGCACATAGATACCGAGGTACCTATCTTATTAGAAATAAACTTTCATATAAGATGCTCTCAGAGCTTTGACTATGCAGTAAACCATAATCTTATTTCCATACTGTCTTGGACCATGTCATATATATGGACACCAATTTTCTTTCTTCTAGTGATAGCTTTCTTACTATATTGAACTGCAGCAAAGTTTTTTTTTGGGGGGGGGAGATTTTTCAGTTTAAGATTTCTTTCTGATAAAACAACAGCTTTACTGACAAGGGCTTATTAGTCATTAGCTCTTTTAGTAACGTGTTCTAAAGAAGAACATCTGTTTCTCAGTCCCTCTCTACTGGAAGGCTGAACTGCTGTAGTTTGATTTCTAAATGCCAAATTCTTTCAAGAACTTTCATATGCTTCTGTGCAAAAGTTGATGAACTGATTTTGCCAATCTCTTAGGGAATGCCACAGTAATTCCACCTTTACCACTGTTATAGAGGACTTCTCAGTCCAAAATAGCATTACCAGTGTTTATATATATATATATATGTGTGTGTGTGTGTGTGTAAAAATATATATGCAATATATGTGTGTGTGTAAATATATATATTTATTTATGTATATATATATACACACACCAGTGTTATAATACATAACTGGTATATATATATATGTTAACACTGCCAGAAATATCAGCTACACTGGTTAAGATCCTATCTTCTCTACAAAGATAATAATACCTACCCTATGACCTGATGGAAATAACCTTACTACCTGTCACTCAGTAACGTTATAATCTTCACTGAAGTTAAAATATGCGTGGACCAGAAATGCAAATGAAATATACCAATACTCGGAAACATTTTAAAAGCCAATGCTACGCAAAAGTTGTTGTGAACATCCTGATTAAATGTAAAGAAACAAACTAATATTGCCTTGTGGGTATTTAGTTTGAAATTTTTCACATTTACAATAAGAAATTTGGGTGCAGACGTCTTTCAACAGACTGCAGGGTGCTGATAGTATTTCCCAAGAGGATCGTTTAGTTTTGCTTCTAAGAGTAAGGGAAAGCTTTTTGGAAGAATACTCTGCTTGTATCTTCAAAATGCCAGTCAAAGTTCTGTCTGCATTTCTTCCCATGCAGCTGGTCTCTTTGTCTGTGTCTTGTTAGATGTGACACACAGCAGGGATAAGAGTGATGTGAGGAAGGTTGACTTCAGACTTTACAGAAGTGATATCAGTAATGTGGAAAAAGACAACACAAAGCGTACCAAGTACTGTCAGTGTCCCTCTGACTGGGAGGGTATGTGCTTCTGCTGGAAGTTACATTTGCCAGCTTTGGAACCACCTTGCTCCTACGCCATCGGGTTTGGCCCTCTATAGGCAATAGGGCAGGAAGGTGCTCCCCTGTGGAATAATCGCTTGTTTTTTCTAATATAAGAAATACTCCAAATCTGCTGATACCCAGTGTACTCTGTTAGTTTTTCAGCTTGTATAATTTATGCTAAAAAATGCTGGGCAGAGAATGGATTGAGAGCAGCCCTGAGGAAAATGACTTGGGGATGCTGGTGGGTCAACATGGCCTGACAATGTGCACTTGCAGCCCAGAAAGCCATCTGTATCCTGGGCTGCATCAAAAGAAGCGTGGCCAGCAGGTCCAAGGAGGTGATTCTCCCCTCTGCTTGGCTCTTGTAAGACCCCACCTGGAGTTCAGCTCTGGGGCCCTCAGCACAAGAATGACATGGACCTGTTGGATTGAGTCCACAGAAGGGCCATGAAGGTGATCAGAGGGCTGGAGCACCTCTCCTGTGAAGCCAGACTGAAAGAGTTGGGGTTGTTCAGCCTGGAAAGGAGAAGGTCCTGGAGAGACCTTATAGCGGCCTTTCAATACTTAAAGGGGGCTCATAAGAAAGGTGGGGACAGACTTCTGAGCAGGGCCTGTAGCAACAGGGCAAGGGGTAATGGTTTTAAATTTTAAAAGGGTAGATTTAGGTCAGATATTAGGAAGAAATTCTTTACTGTGAGCGTGGTGAGACACTGGCATGGGCGGCCCAGGGAAGCTGTGGGTGCCCCATCCCTGGAAGTGTTGAAGGCCAGGCTGGATGGGGCTGGGAGCAGCCTGGTCTGGTGGAAGGTGCCCCTGCCCGTGGCAGCAGGGCTGGAGCTAGATGACCTTTAAGGTCCCTTAGAACCCAAACCGTTTTATGATTCCATGATTTTTCAACTTACCTTGATTTTGAAGATTCTTCACTTACCAATGAGCTTTCAGCTCGGCTTTTTATTAGCAACATACTTGCTAATTTAGCCTCATAGATATAATCCAGTCAGGGTTCTGTTTTCTTTATATTGCTGAGTGTTAAGAGAAAAGAAGAGCTTGAGCTGTTCAGTTTACTGATATAATGTCATAACAGTTCCTGTATTACATGATTTATAATGTTACCGAAAATTGCTTCTGCTTTACAAAGACTCATCTTCCTCAGAAAAAAATATAAATTACTGCAACTAAAATGACAGACACATGTGCTTTTTTCAGAATAATTAAAAGTGATATGCCTACTATGTGTGGCATATAGCAATGGATCAGGAAAAACAATCAGATTATCTTGGAACAACCATGTTTATCTGTCAGCCATTGATTTACAACAAGCATATAACATAAAGCAATATTACGGTTGCACCTTCAAAGACCACATGACTGTGATTCCATGCTAGATATACCTTTGTACTACAAATCTTTCTATATTACTTAATAGAAATTCTTTGTATGTGTAAGAATTATCTAGCTCACTCATACTTCTTAGGGTGGTGTATTGACTTTGGCCCCAGGCTCTGGTCCTAGGCACTGTCAGGTGCCGTCTAGTTGTGCACAGAATACTTTTTGTGAGCTTTGAAAACCCTGAAACTATGAGTTAATGAAAATATTGACAGAATCTTAACTAAAGCATCCTAAACATGCTGCTGTAACAATAACACTGTTTTCTTCCAGAGGGAGAAATCAAGAATTGGACACCATTAGGATGGCATTTATTTATGTACTAACAGGAGAACTGTTATAATTAACAATGAGAAAATGACTTTCACTGCCAGTAAATGTGCAAAGGCTTCATGGAAATAGCACACAAAGGATTTGTTCTCCTGGATTGAAAGTGAAGAGGCAGGGGGCAAGGATAAGTCAAATGGAATGATGTGAAATAGCCTGAGCCTGCCGGTCTTTGCGTTGTCATGGCATTCTCAAGCATTCCTGTATGCTAATCCACTTTCCCCCCCCTCTGTTCTGATTTCAGTTACTCACACTTTACAGCTACATTTGTCTAACTTTTTCTTAATATTTTTAATTTTTAATGTTTCTTTTTTTGAAGGGTGTCACACACCTATCATTTGAAGACTGTCTAACCTGTAAAGCTTAGACAAGGACTGATACCACCCTGCTGACCTAGAAAAGTTTGATGTGTCAAAAGAATAGTTTCATTTCCACACTCAGGTACCCTTTAGTCTTTCTGAAATGGCTGCCAAAAGTCCACATAGTGATGGAGAATTTTATGACCTGGAATTTTACACATAACTTTTCATGTTTATTACTTAACAAGAAGCATTAATAAGTCTCCAATAAGCTATTTCACTATCACCTCTTTTAAATTTCAGTTTTAATTAGATGGAAGCTTGTTTAGCAAAATGTAGTCCTGCTTTCATAAATCATTTCTACTTATTTTTCATTTCATTCTTTTCCATCCTCTCATTTTTAACCACACAAAGAAGAAAAAAAACCAAACCCACCACCACAACATTCCACCTATTGTCATTCCTTGTGTTGAACATTTTCCAAGTATATTATCCAACTGCTATTCAATGAATTTTGACCCTGCACAGTACTGTCTTTTGGACTATGCAATACTGTACATTTTTAAGGTACCTTTCATTATAACTGAATGCACAATCAGAGTGAGCAGTCCTCTTACTGTAGCTTTTTAACCAAACCCATCCTGTGAATTCTGTCTGCAAACAAGAATAGCAAATTCCTGTTCTAACAGACCAATTTTAAATTACAATAAGTCAAAAATGACAAAGAAAATGAAGTTTTCATGAGATATTGCAGTGTGAGCTTTTGCTGCTATCAAACTGCACCAATTCTAAAAACAAAACAGCAGCAGCTTTTGTAGACATGGTCTTAGATAATTACATGCATAGTTCACAGAGTAATCAACCTGAAATTTCATAAATCCAAACAACATTTTATAACATAGAAAAAATGAGTGAAATGTATTCAGTCCACTACTGAATTGCTGGGCAGCAGGGCATAATAAAATTAAAGGACGCATAGTAGATTTGAAATAAAATATTGCCTTTTTAATTAGGTGCAGTTTAAATAGAGAAGATACGTTATAAAGACCAATTTTTTTAATGAGCTGTGGGCAGTTAGGAGCTTGTCTTCTAAGACACTGAAGAGGTGATCTCCAACCTTAATAAGGACACTGGTTCAGTGTGGGCATAGAAGGAAAATGTTAAGTACATAACATTATCCAAAAAGCTTTTATTTCAGTCTCCCAGTGAAGTAAGGAATGAGTGACCCATCCAGGTCCCTCTGCACCATCAAAAACTTTTTGTCTACTACTGCTGTTCCAACATACAGTGTAGAAATTCTTGTGCTTTAGGGCATAAGTCAGTCATTAAGCCTACAAACACAGTTGGTTTCAACAGTTTTGACAGGACTAGTTTTCACTGAAATATGAAATCTTGCCAAAATCAACATGTTTAAAGAATCAGGTCAATTAACTGGATTTTTCTTTTAAAAGAAAACTGGAAAGGAATCCAACAATACTGATACAAGGCACAGTTATACTTTCAGAATTTTATATTTTTTCCTGCATCCATCTTTTTGTGATCTTTGTGCATCCACATCCTCAACAATTCAAGCTCTTGCCATTGTATTCATGTATTTTAGGTGGTCATATGCATATCACAAACAACAGGTTATTTTATGTATGCCTGCACTGGAAATTCTGTGTGATTTCTTACAAATCATTTGGAACTGGCTTGAAGTGGAAACAGGATGGCATCAGAAATATGCTGACAAGATGTATTCCTCTGTCTTGTGTCACAAAAAGGGATTAGTGACAGTACTTCTCTATTTCCCCTTTTTTTATTGTGTTCAGTGGGACAGACCAGCAGATTTTTCCATTTGCTTCC
Source organism: Falco rusticolus (assembly GCF_015220075.1). NCBI lineage: Eukaryota > Metazoa > Chordata > Aves > Falconiformes > Falconidae > Falco > Falco rusticolus. The sequence continues at coordinate 125,197,085 of NC_051187.1, forward strand.
ATTTCCACTCCAGTTATGACTGAAGTCATATTGGTTTTATCTTCGATTAATGCTCGTAACAATTATCTGGTCAGTGTTACAAAATGCAATTTTGAAGACTAGAAAAGGTTAAATAGCAATGAATAAACCTTTCTCTAGGAAACAGTTTGGCCCTCTTTTTCAGCCCTCACATGCTCTCATTCCCTGCACAGTAACATAGCTTCTTTCCAGCCCTCTTGATCTGGAAAATGGGATTAAAGTCCTGCAAAAAATGTTGTAGCCCTGTGTTGTCCTGGACTGCTAGTGGCACAGACTTTTTAGCAGACAGGTGACAAGAGGCAGAAGGAGAAGAGAAGGAGCATTGTACCACTGTACCTTTTCCTCAGTTGTTTGGGTTTTTTGTTTGGGTTGTTTGTTTTGTTTTGCTTTGTTTTTTTTCCCGTTGTGATTCAACAAACATGCCCAAGGAATGGTTCAGGTACAATTCTGTCTTTTTCACCCAAAACTGAAGAGTAATCTGGATTCAGCATGAATGAATTCCTCATTCCACCTGTTCTTCAACCAGTATTGTATGTCTTCTTTTGAAGCTAATCAGTTCTCATCCTTTTTCACCTTTGAACCTACTATCTCCCAAGTAGGTTCTGCTATAGTTTTTCTCTTTGATCGCTTGCGGACAAGAGAGGGAAAGCTAAAATGAAGTTAGCACTCTAAAAGATCTCCAAAACCGGACAGAAGAAACATTAATACTTGGACTATAATGTTTTTAAACTTAAGTCAGTGCTATAGGCATTAGTGTGACTTCTGAATTAACTGAATAAAAAGTAACAGAAAACTAATAAAGGTAACAAAACTTTGGTTCAAGTTCAGAGATCTTGTCTTGCCAAGTAACTCACCCTAAGTAACATGCCTTCTTTTTCTGCAAATACGTGGTGGTGGTGAAGTTTCTTTTTGCTTTCTGCCAACACCACCTGAAAAAATAAGTAAACGACCTGTGTTTGCTTGTTACTGTGAACCACAGCCAAACTGTGTCTTGTTTACTAAAGCAATGAGTTTCACAAAATAGAAAAAATGGGTATTTTTTTCACCTTTTACAGTCAGTCTATTGAAATGATCTTGCAAAAGGCCACATGAAAAGGTAAAATTTTACTATGTAAAGTGGTTAGAGAACTCTTACTATCTATGAGGGGTTTTTTTTCGCTTTGTTTGAAAAATAAACCCCAAGTGTTTTTGGCTATAGAGCAAGAGCTTAGTGAAAGTGAACTCATGACATTCTTGAGAGAGCAGTGAATCTGAGTGCAGGGTGTAGGGTTTGTTATGAAGAGCGGTAGTGTCTTTTCCCTTCTTATGGAACATCAAGCTGTGCAATTCTCACCCAATCTGATGCTAATAAAAAATAAGCATATACGCTTTTGTCATTTTCCAAATCTTCCAAAAACTGTACTTACTAAAAAATGTCTATCTACCTGCCATTGTGGTGTGTTTCCACAGAGGATTTTTTCTGCTTTTGCCTGAAGAACTGCGTAATCCTGACTGTTGTGTCCAAGGCCTGAACGGATTTAGTGGAATAAAGAGGGTTTTTTAGCAGTGTTAATGTCAAATAGCACGTCCACGAACAGAACACTGTCTATTACACCAGGAGCCTTCCAGCCATGCTTTCACGTGCTGCCAGCCCTTCTCACTGGACAAGAGTTTTGTGAGACCTGTCCAGGACAAGAGGTGTTGCAAAAGGATCAAAAGTAAAGGTGACATGTACACTGGTCTTCCACTTAAAGGACTTATTCCTGACAACACTACCAATTAATGGTATTCATATGTTGAATACGTTAATTCAAGAGGTTTGTTTAAGTTTTTTAGTAAAGTCAGGGATATGCTTCATGAGCTCATTAGCTGAAGATTTGCATAGCTTACTGTCAGTGAAAGGAAAAAACACCAAAGCCTTCACTAAGCCTGTTTCTTTCTCCACAGTAGGTTGTATGCTGTGACCATTTAATTTTATTATTTCTATCAGTACTAAGCCATTGATTAACACTGTTATAAGCTGACTTTACACTGCTTTCATTAAAAGTCTAGTACTTATCCATCAGCATTTTCTCTGGCCCTTCGTGATTTGAGAAGCGTTATTTGGGATTCCTAGGTGAGTGCTCAGCTCCAAAGTTACTTAGAGACACTTAGCTGAGGTTTTTCAGCCTCAGTTCTAATGCTGTCTGACCTTTCAGATTGTATTAATTCTTAACGTGGTGTGTTCATAGTAACACAAGACATAGTTTGGAGGAAGTCATGCACAAGCTACTAGAGGAGCTGTAAAGGTGATAAAAGGGAATCTAAAAATTTACATTGTCCCCACACCCTTACAAGGTGCATTTTCAAACCCAATGTATGTAGTGTCTACATGATGGGCTCAGTCTGGCTGGCTGTTCCACCTGCCACCCAATTCTGTCTTAAGCTGCACTTTAGGCACATGCTGTTGCTTCCTCCGTTCATCGTCCTGCCTCTTCTTTTCAAGAAGGGTCAAGACAGACTTGTGGCCTAGATGGGAGGTGTGATGTGATCTGGTCAGGTCATCAGCCTGAAAAGTTGGGGATTAGGATTTTGGGAAGCACTGAGGAACGTTTGACTCCTTAGTTCAGCTGTAGCCTTATGTTCTAAGTACTTAAATTATATTATTTATTTATTTATTCATTCATTCATTCATTTATTTATTTTACATTTTACATATTTTATTTTTTTTAAATACCGGTAGAGATGCACAATGTAGAGAAGCAAGCAGAGATTCTATGTTGGGTTCTGAAAGAAATATGGCTATGTTAGCATTGAAATACTTTGAAGTAATTAACAGGGACTCTAAGGGATAATATTAGCTTGGATGAAGTAACATGCTGTTGCAGGTAAACTGTCTCTGATCTCTGCCCTTCTGAGCAGACCGGTGCAGTTGCAGTGCAGGCTCTGGAAGCTGTGAGATATTTGAGGCCGTTGTCCTGTTTTACTTTGATAGCCACTGCACCCCAATACGTTATCTGTTTATTCTTTCTGCCCTATAACACTTTTCATAGCAGTATTATTCATGAGTTGCTAGGGCCCTGGCATGCTGGTAAAAGGAGGAAGCACATTTACAGCTGTCTCTTACTTATGCCAAGGCCTTTAAGGCAGAATTGAAGTTGCTAGACAGAGTTATATTTACTAAATTGGGACCAAGAGGATATGTTCGAATCGTCCTGATATAGAAACTTTGACCCCTTAGGAAGGCAAGCAGCTTTTCAAATGCTTCCTCAGTTAGAAGAAAGTTTAAAGGATGCAATAGAAGGCAGAGATGTCTGAATGTTGTTCAGGGGTATTATGTTAGCACATAGAATGGAAGAGCACCATTAAGATGCAGAGTTTGAGACAAATCATCTGGCTCAGAAAGAAATGCTCAGAGCATGTTTGCACTTGATACAGAAGACTCAACACCACAGTAAAGTTCACAGGTTAAATTTAGGACACCTTCTTAGAAAAAAATCAAAGGTTTATTAACTCCTTAATCATTATAACTCCTCCCTGTTTGGCACAGCCTTGGACTAACAGCCTTGCAAATACTTTGTTCTCTGTTGCACTGAAAGGTTTTATATGGAAATAGAACTAGTTTACTGCCAAATTTGAGCCAAATTCAAGCATCTACCTCTGAAGTATATAATATGACAGATACAGCAGACAGAAGGGTGTGAACAAATGTGGAAGGTGATTATATAGAAGAGACTGGTTACTTTTAATATGTCTGTACGCAATAGATATATGTCATATAGAGCATCACTAGAGATGCAAACACACATATGCACACAAACATGCCGTATTTTATGACATATAAAGCCAAATCCTGTATCATTTCTGTTGTGCACCAGACAAAATCCTACTACTATCAAAGCCAATGGTCGATTCGCTAGTGGTTTGGATAGTAGAAGTTTCTGAAAGGCTGGAGAAAAATCTTGTGTCTGAAATGAATGGTGGGGACTCTGACCAAGTTCATCTAGAAGATAAAGGGACTGGAAGTGTCATTTCCTAATGATTAATTTTTAAAGCAAAGAATCTTAAAAGACAAGGGTCGTGGTAGAGATCTTTGGGAATCAAAGAGAGTTTTACCTTAAACTTCACTAAACTGAAATTAGCAGCAGACACGGAATACTTAAAATGCAAACAAATACACATGTTTTTGTAAAAAAATCCTATTGAAAAATGAAAGAGATAATCCAATTCAATATCCAAAAAAGTACATTATGTTAATTGTAACATTAGCACAATGTACACAAACCATGACCTTTCAAAAAAAGCCCCGTTATCTAATAAACCATTAAATTTCATAAATAAGCTACATTACAAATTTGTAGAATGCAACAAATCAATATATTTCATTAGTCAACAAACACTTAAATGCTGCAAAACAATTCCCTATATATATAATTCAGTATAGCCCTCATACATGCAATAGCTTATGTTCCTTGCATCTCTGCATTTGCTTGGTATCTGAAATGGAATTGTTTGTATTGTTTAAAAAAAAGGGGGGCAATCCTCAAATACACAAAGGAATATGTTTATCTATTCTGATGTGATTTGAAACATATATACACAAAATGTCTGGTTTGTGCTCTGGGTGTATCCGATGTGAAACAACTCTTTCACATAAAGAGGAAATTAAAGAGCAGATTGCTAAACGGGATATAAACATGATTTTACTCAGGCTTGCTAATACATCAGGCTGAAAGCTGATGCTCTCCCATATTTAAAATTATTCTAAACAGTGCATGTCAAATATTTTAGACGTTATTGAAAGTGGTTGTCAAAGAAAATGTAAAAGGACTCTGCATATACTCGGCATGGCTTTATTGTCTGAATGCGTGAATCTCTACAGTGACACAAAATTGCTACCCTGTCAGCATGTAAAAGGACGGATCATTTAATCTCTTTAGTGATGAAGTTTAAAATCCACAAAGCACAAGCTATCAGTCCTTTGAGATGATTATGATGCCTCAAACCTGACAGCTTGTGATGACAGCTTTCACAAATCCTGGAAATCAAATTGTTCCCGCATCTAACAGAAGAAGGCAGGTGTGTACAAAACAGAAACGGATGAGGCTAAACATGAGGATAGCGTGATCTTTATGTTCAGTGTAATTGTTAAAAGTTATACCAAGTAAAATTATAGATTTTGGGTTTGAACCTCTTCATGATATACACAGATGAGGGCACCAATAACCCATATGGGTAAAAGGTTTGCCAGGAAAGGAATATCAAGATAAACAGATGGCTGTACCATTGCCATATGGCTCCTCAGAAATTGGACGATGCTATGGCACTTTGCCACAAGATAGATCTCATTTTATTTCTGTGCCAATATTTTAAGCAATGCAAGGAAGGAATACATAACTATCTGTAATTAGCTGTGTTATGTAAATATAAAAAAATAATAACTGTTTTATAGGATATTTTGTAGACTGACACGTTTCTGAAATGCAGATAGCAATTCACTGGAAAATTATTCGCTTCGTCTTTTTATTTTTTGTAGTCTTTACTCAGGAAAATGTGTTAAATAAACTAAGTTGCTGTGCTGATGAGGCTTAATTTCACAGTTTATCTCCCTGTACAGAACAAAGAAATCTTCTCTAAACACTTAGAGTGTTTGCAGTGCTAAAAAAGCAGAGGAGAGCAGAAGTAAACTACAGACCACTCAAAATAAGGACAGTACTGCTGAAACTCGGCTCAGCTGGGTATCTGCAAACGTAACTGAATTATTCAGATATGACCTTGTACCCAAGGTCAAGGGTTTGCCATTCTCGTAGAGGAAGTAATTAATAGGACTTTCTTATGGTTCAAACACTGTTGGTTGACATATCAGGTGTGTCACTGCATTTTCACGTAAGTATTAATTACCAGATTTTTGCACCAGCTCAGACATCCCCTTAGTTCTGGTCCAGACTTGTATTTTTTTAAAGAACAAATGAAAGCATAGCATGAAGCACAGGAATACCACAGTGGGTATTTCCACTTCATGGAGCAGTAACTTGCCTTCACATGTTATATTAGCAATAACTGGGCTTTCAAAACGAAGTTTAGGCAAGAGTACATAAGTTATAGCTATCGCATTCCTTGCATTCTTAAATCCCAAGCACAAAGCTTATTTTTTTATGAAGAATTTGCACGCTGGGGAAGACACCAGAGGACAGATCGGGGTGAAAGCTTGACTTTCAAGGACTCAAAGAAAACTTTGCATTAAGCGGTTCCTAATACTCAAAATCATCAGCATGCCTTTAGAGCCCTAAACACGACAAGGGGAGACAAAAAAATTCCATAATAATAATAAAAATAATTTTAAAAGTCACATAATTCTTCAGTGATATTTCCCTTAGCATTTCAATTAGGAGTTGCTTCTCCTGAGGAATACATCTTACTGTTTGAATTCCCCAGGTCTGTAAGTACTCAAACCATGTAGAAACTTCTCTTAGTATTCTTTTGCTAAAATTAACACTCAACCCGATTCCCTGTGATTTTAAATCTTTGCCTGTAAATCATAAACATAAAATCACATAGCAGAAGAAGCAATCAGAAGACAGGTTCCATAATTAAATTGTGGGCTGCCAATCATGATTCTATATATATTTTTTTTTTCCCCAGAAGGAAATACATAGAGAACATCTAGGAAAACAACCTAAAAAGTTAAAATAGCCTAGAGGAAAATATTTTTTACTATAAAAGGTGGCTAGCACTTTTACTCAACTCTTGTTACTCTGAGTAAACGATACTGCCATCAGTTGCCTTCACAGAAGCTTTGGAGAATCCCTCCAGACAATTCCTTTTAGAAATCCGTGAGGTTTTCAGAGGATCCATGCACACTTCTAAGTTTTGATCACTTGAGCTTCTCAGTGGCCACAGAGTTGTAAAGCCTTCAGTACAGGCCTTTTCTTCACTCGTCATTTCCCCGCAGTATTGTAGGCTTCAGGGGAAATTTCAGCCACCTCTTTGAAGCACAGAGGTGGTTGAGCTGCTGTGTTATTTGCACTCAGCAAAATGTTTCTTCATGCACTTGCTATCTTCTTCCCTTTAACAGATCGCACATCCCATCCCATTTTTCATTAGAAAACTGGTTCTACTGCATAATATTCAGAAGTATGACCAAGGCACGTTAATATTTCACTTTTTTATTGCCAGTCACACTGAGATATCAAGGTTTTTGACAGAGGAATAGTGAGGTGACCACATCTTTTGGCATGAATGACAACAGATCTTCAAAACCAGATTGTTCTCCCACCTAATTATTATTACTGTGAGTCACTGTTAAATTCCATTTCTATAATACTTTATTCAGCTATATTCAGCAGATTAGTTCCACTAGGTTGGCTCAACAACAGCTCTTGGTCACAGTCTTTTAACACCCTGTTCAAGGGAGGAGAAGTAGGAGGGAAAAGAAAGAAGGCAGAAAATGAGAAGAGGATTGAGGAAAGAGCAAACTTGTAGAGAACTTAAAATAGTTGATTGTCATGGCTTGTCTGTTCAGTACAATCAGGACAGTGTGCTCTTAAATGAAAATATCCTAGGCATTATGAAAGTCATCTTCCAAAAAAAATTGCTGCGTTTAGCACCCAATACATGGAGATCTGTAAAAATCCAATAGTAAATTTTCAACAGAATTCTCTGCACTTTAGAACTGGGAGAAGAAAAAAAAAAAATAATCCGTTGTCCAAACAGTATGTTTACTTTATGGGAATTCAAGTTCCCTGTTCCCCACACATTTTGTTTTAAAATTATTATTTTTTTAAGGATAAATTTCCTTCAGATATTTTTATTATAGTGAACTATTTCCTGCTTTTAGCTAGAAAGGTTTTCACTGGTGTTACTGATCTATTTGTGAGCCATTTGTTCTGTGGTGCTGTCCTCTGCAAACTGGATTTTGACTGCTCAAAATTCAGATGTTATTTTACAACTTAATCAGAAAATCGGCTGTAAAATGACCTTACCTAGACAGAATGCTGAGTATTACTTCTATCCCCTATTTGAAGCAGCTATTAGACTGACCAAGGGAATAGACATTAGTAGCAATATTAGGGGATAGAGAGGTATTTTTCTGGGAATAAGTAAATCAAATTATTTATCATAGCAAAATGAGGGCTAGAAGCAAAATTACTTTCTATAACTATACTGGGAGGAAAGTAAGGGAAAACTTGTTTAACTAAAGGACAATGTTAGCACAATAATTGGTTATAAACTGACTGTTGAATGCTTTCTGTCTGGCAGTAAGAACCGTTGAGCCCTAAAATAGATTGCATGCGGTGCTTAGGGAAACTTCTTACCACAAGCTTTAAAGAACAGGCTAGAAAAATGTTTTTGAGCACTGTGATCCACACAACATGGGGAAAGACTAGATAACTAGGCAACCTCTAAAGCATCCTTCCAGTCTTATTTCTGCAATACGGTTTTGTACAAGAACAGAGGATTGGACCAAATTTAGTGATCAAGAAATTGCTTCCAGAACTATGCTTTTATGGTTAAGACAAATGAAAATCCCCAAGCTACATTTTAGCTGTCAGAGGACTAAGCCTTTTGATACTGTTTTTCGCTCTGCTACCCAGAATGGATGTTTGCCCATACATTACTAATGGGACAGTTTTTCAGAAAGTTTGCAGCTCCCAAAAGGAATCTTGCTCAGCACCTAGATGAAAGGGACAGCTTTTAAAAGTGTTTTCCAGTGGGTAGGTTGCAGGAAAAAAAATATTTTAAAAATGAATCACTTGAAAGCTTGAAAAAGACACAAAAGGATGATCCAGGAGGCTTTGTCCGTTTCTAAACAAGTCACTTCAGGATGTTGCAGGACTAAAACATAACCCTTTGATAAATTATCTAATTATCTCAGATATCTATTTAATGACCATTTTTATCTGCTTTAATTTCTACATGCTTTGGCATACACTATTAAGATACATTCCCATGACAATATGAATTCATTTTTTGCAGTTTTTTAGAGGTAACATTCTTTTTATTTATGTTGTGGTAGCACTGTAAGCCTAACCAAAACCAGAATCTGGCTTCTGTACATAGTGATAGGCAAAATGATGATCCTAAAGAATGTAGGTAGCTGTTTTAATGGAGTTAACAACTCCATGACACAACCATGACTATTTTATCCAAGTCAGGACATAGAAAAACTTATTTGTTGATAGCAAGTAATACACATTTCATTTTAGGATCTTTGTTGCATAAGAACTTTATATACTGGGCTGAATTTGTGTTCTCAACTTCAGGATTCCGATTGCTAAACTTGTACCTAAACTCTCAAAGTCTGTACTTCTTGATGTCCACTTCTGCTTTCGATGAGGAGTTAATAATTGTTATAGCACAGTCACAGATCACTGGAATTTGGGAAGTATCATTAGCACTCATCACGTAGAAATCAGGTATTGCAGAAACTGAAAATGGTCTGTGGAGATGCTTTCTTTTCATCATTTTCTTCACGTGTCAGAAACAGGGACTTGCACTCTGTGACTGAACCTGGGGAAATTTCCAGTAATGCCCTAGCAACATATAACCAGCTGTGGATAAATGAAATCCTCAATTGCAGCAACTCTCAGTTAGCGAAACCAGGAGCAGCATGAGGATTCTTAAGATGTACAAAGCTTTGCTATACATGCCTAAGGACAAAGTGTTAGAATACCTAGGGTTTTCAAAAAGAGGATAGGCTGTATTAGAAATCGTTTTTTTGTTTGGTATTCAGCTTAGGCTATAAAACTCTCTGGGTATTTAAAGGAAACTTATTTTCATGCATTTGTGGGTTTTGCTTTTTTTTTTTTTTCACTTCTGACAAATGTTTAAAAATTAGTTAAGCATCTGTTTTCTTCTTTGTTTGAAGCAACTTTTCCTTTTAAACAGCTGTTTAGCCTATGATAATAGTCTTTCTCCTGGGAAAGCAGTTCATCTTAGTTGCCAGTTTCCAATACCTTTAAGATGGGTTGTTTCAAATCTCCAAATGAATAACTTCTGCTGAGTTTTCTACTACATATTTTTGCCTGTGTGACTGTTTCTTGGTCTCTGGCATATTAGCACAGCTCTTGTTACGTTTATGCTGTTAAGAGCAACTAAAGCCATGCCACTGACCGGCCTATTGCTTGAAGGGAGATAAGAAGGTATGGGATATGAATGCAGTAGTGAACATCATTCTGTTTTCTCTTTTTCCCATTTGCCTGTGCATAGACCTTCTTTGTTTAAGTTCTTGCATTCTTGAAAAAGAAAGGACGTACTATATTATGAAACATAAGACAAGGCAGAAGGCCGTTACTAAAGGATACAATGGAGAGACTCTCAAAGACTCAGGACTTACACAAGAAATCCTCCAGAGCCCGAGAGAAAACACTGTAATAAAGGAAGCAGTAATTACCAAGCTTACAGTGCTCTCACTGCTTTTGTATTACTTAGATTGTGGGTTGCATGAAAACGATGTTTTTTATAAGAAGCTTTAACAATTCTTAATGAAAACAAACCACTCAAGCTAACCTTCATTTGCTACTTTACTACTAGCCTGTAATGTAGACCACAGGTACTGGAAAAATGCTTTCTCTCCCACTTTTTCAGGAAAAAGCTATTTATGGGAACAAATGTTTTAGCTCAAAGATTCAAGGTGTATAAACCTTCCTTCTCTTGCAAGACAGCAAATAGCAAGTTAAATATAGATTTAGGCAAAGGCTAAGAGGCCTGTTCCCTAATTACGTTGAGGACAGCTTAGAAGCTGTAAGTCACTGCCTGCTACCGCATTAGTTCTGACAAAAAAGTCAAAAAGCTTGAGCTGTAGATCAGGTCAATGATTTATAGTAATTGGGGGTTTTGTTAAAAAAAAAAAAAAAAGTATCAATTTGTTGATTATCTCTATTTCTGAACGTCTGTCTACAGTGTCTCCCCACAAACACTTCTTTAGGCAAAAGTTACTGAAGAGGTGGAAAACTGCAATGTGAGAATGAAAATGTATGGCCATCCCCTAAGATGTGGCGAAGAAGCATGACACAGAGCTGCAACCTAAAGTTCAAGTTTCAACTCTGTTTCACAACAGCTTCCATTTTCCTGGTTTCCACCTATTGAGAAAGTTGTGTGCCTTGAGTCATTGTTCTTCATCTTTGCAATCTTAATTTCATTCTTGTATGGGAAACCACAGTGTTGCATCATAGGACATATAAATGATAAGATCATAAGAAAAAATGGTTATCACATGCATCTTTTATAGGTTTGCTGGGGGATTATTACTGGAGATTTTTCCAATACCTTAGCTTGAGTTTTTGACTGTTTTGGAAGTGGAAAGGCATATTTTCCTTGAATATATTTTGGACAAAATATCTTCAGTTGAAATGTCCATTTATTTTAATACTCTTTTTTTTGAGTGTAAAATTTCAACTAGCCTCAGGAGAGTATATCAAACACCTCAAATTACTTTTTTTTTTTTTTTTATGACACTGCAGAGGTTATTCATTGGGAAGGGCTAATGGTAAAAGACACCTGTCTCTTTTTGCATCTTCTCTCACTGTTTTTCAGCTGCACAGTCATAGTGATTAAGACCCTGTGGATGAGATTTTCAGAAATGTTCAGTGTTAGCTTTCTGTTGCTTCATGAAAGGAATGGCTTTTGGCAGCAGAGCTGGAATGAGATTGAGCACTTGTACCACTTTCTGAGAACTCCAGTGTACACAAAAACAACCTGTAACAAACTGATCTAACTCTGGCTCCCATCCCTGGTCCGCAGAACCCTGGAGAGGTCCTGAGGGTGTCCTGAAGCCCAGTTTAGATGAAGGCAGATGCTGCAGTCGCTGAGAACTAATCTTCACTCACTGTGTTCAAAAAGACAGGTTTTATTAATCTTGAGGAAGGCACTTCTGCATCCACATATGAATTTCAAGTACAGTTATTGACTACTTAAAAAAAGACAGAGTTTGTCACAAAATTACCAAAAAATCAGCCTTTGTTTCCCTGACCAGAGTGTAGCTGACACTCTTTTGAAAGGTCACAAGTGGTAGGACAAACCTTAGTTGACAGGTACCCTGGAAATATATCTGATTGTGCAATTGCTGGAAAGAGCATCTTCTAATAATGCATGGCCGTACAGCTATTGTCAGGAGTTAGCTAGGTCTTTCTGGATTCCTCCTGGCCACTTTTGGTGAGTGGGTTAATGATTACCTAAAGGAATTGGCGAACCTAAGCTAAAAACACCTTAGTCCTCTTCTAATTAGAAAAAAAAAAAAAAGGGGGGGGGGGGGAAACATAGCACTATTCCAGCTCAGAACTTGAGAACCAGCACCTGGAAGGCATAGACCTTATTTCAGGCTTTTTCAGATACTGAATTAACATAAATCATAATTATTTTTAATCATTCTTCTTATAGCAGTGTTTAAGAGACAGTTTAAACCGAGCTTCCACGGTGCTGGGCACTATACAAAGCACATAACGGTCGGTGTTCCTCTCTTCAAACTCCACTGCATAGAAAAATTTTCACTGCATGGAGAAAGGAGATGGGAGCTGACACACAGAGGGAACCACAGGGTGGCAATAAACATGCTTTTAGTATCTTTTTCATTTCTCTTTCTTTAGCAATTTATTTCAGAGGCAGTAAAGACAGGGAAAAAAAGGAAAGTAAACAGAGTAACAGGGCAGGGAGAGGGTGTAAAATGGAATTGGGCATGTATGAAAAAGCTGCGAGTAAAAGACTGGAGCAATTAGTGAGACAGAACAAGACGGAAAGTCAGCCAAACCCACAGATTCAGCGAATGCTCAGGTGACCCTGCCTTGGCGGATTCTGTGCCTATGGCCAGGCATTTTTCCCTTTTGCTGTGTGGTTTTGAGGGAAAGCTGCAACTGCAAGCGGCTATGCTTTTCAGAAAGATCGGGGTGGGAGAAACCCTTTCATGCCCCTCTCATGGAATATTTGCTCTTCTCATTTGGAGTCCTTTCTAATTAACAGAAATACCTCCATCTTTCAAAATACAATGTTTGTCTAGGGCTTGAACATTAGATTGTCAATCAAAACCCCACCTAAATACAAAAGTGTTTATTTGCAAGAAAGCAAAGAAAGGTAAATAGCAAGAATCTCGAAAGTCCCACTTGATTTCAGTACAATCTTTTTCAGCAACAACTGATGTTTTCAACAGTGATATTCTAAAGCTGTGAACTACAGAGGGGGGTTGTTTGTTTGGGTTTGGTTTTTTTGTTTGTTAGGATCATTTCTTTTCTAAGGTTCTTCTAGGTGTAAAGCACTATATAAAATACACTGGCTATATGTATTCCTGCATCCTGCATGCAAGTTGCATATGAAACATCAAGAGGTAATAAAAGTAAACACGACCAGCCTCCATTGTGCATTTATCCCCTAGGCCTTGCAACTTCTGGAATATCAATCAAAGCTGTATCAGAGGGACATATGATTGCTGATATTATCTCTACTGCTACTCCTTTTATCACTGCTGCTGTCAGTCTATAGCCAGGGTTACTAGGGTACTGTCTAGCAAAATTGCATTTGTAAACCTGAAGTGGTTCCTTTCATGGGGCAGAAAGGGTAGGTACCTAGCAACTCTTAGGAACAAAAATTATTAAAACAGTTCCTGACTATCTCCCAGAAAATGCCATCTATTAAAGTCAATTCATGTTTACAGCAACAGAGGAAATGGAAATGGAGCTTTTACACTCCCGAAGTCAGTACATATTGTGGCAAAGCTTCTTTAATGGTACAGAGGGGCGATCCGACACAGCTTTGGATCTGCCGCTATTTATGCATCAACTCTAATGGCTTGTCTCTCTGGTTATCAGGTACTTTATCATAAATTATGACACCACGCTTGTTATTTCATCACATTTCTTGTTTACTTTGGAAGCTCTGCTTACCGTATGAACTCACAAATTCCACATATGGATGACATTTAGAGGAGAATTATTATAATAAAAAAAGGAAATTTTGTCTTATTGTGTTACTTTACAAAGAGGTAGGGGAGGATTATTCAGTGTGCAGAATTTCAGCTTTCAAGAGATTGTGTCATTCTGCTAGCTGTGTTCTCCTTTTTTAAGTATAAAAGAGTGGCAGTCTCTTGCAGATGGTAGAAAGGTGACTGCTATTTCGTACTCATATTCAACTTACATTGCATGTAAAAGAGTGATTCACTGTATTTTCATTTACAGATAACTTCCATGTATTGTTTTAAATAACCTTGAATAAGTTATTCAGGTGGAGAGAGACATTATTTTTTTGCATGTAAAAACAACTACTTCTACTGTATTGTCTGTTATCCATGTATTGATTGTTAAAGACATTTTGGAGTGTTGATACACCTTTTCCCCTGTTAACTGTGATAAATTGTGGACTGGAAATATATGAAACCTGAGCATTTTAATTACTTGCCCAAAGAAGAATAAGCATAATGTCACATGTGGTTGCTGAATCTGCAGTGAGCTTCCCACAGCTAGAAACCTGCAGCAGCAATTTTTGCAGCCAGCTGAGGTTTGATTCACTTTTTTCCACCTGGGAAGTATAGAGAAACTCCCTGATTTTCCATGAACTCACAATAGTGAAAATGTTTGCAGCTTTAAAATACAGAAGTACTGTATGTTCATGACTGTTTACCCTTAGAAAAAGAATCTTCCTTCTCACTGTAGAGCGCGTGTGAAGAAAATTAAGACAGAGATTCCAAAATGGTTCAAGAACAGAATTGAAGTGAGGGATTTCTCTTTTTCAAATGATTCTAAGAACCTTCCTCTGTGATTATCTTCGTGTATTTGTCATTGAATGTAGATTCTTACACATGTACAGCATGCACTTGATATATTGTACCTATGGTACAAATCTTTCTAGTAGCTTGGGAGGCAACACAACACAATTTTCTTGTTTATCATAATTTCTTTGTTTTCCCTTGTGTTTTGCTTGCAAGAAACTACTTGGTTTAATCACAAACAGTGGGTCATGTGAAAAGAGCACAGGTATGTGATGTGGGTTTAAATAGAAAGTTGTAACGGTAATTTGACATATGTCATAACCAGACATAAGCTGCATCTACTGATTGGGTGCAGGGTGGCCTTTAGAAACACCAGTTAAGGATTAGTGAAATCTTTCCTATCATTTATGTAATTTACAGGCTGTATCTGATAAAACTTTAAGAGATCCAGTCTGCTGGGTTTGCATATATCTGCTCCTTCATATAGATCAGAGTCCAGAGCTCAAAGTCCATCAAGCTTCAACTCAGTCTTTCGAGTCCAGAGCGTAGACCAGAACCTGTTTGTTCTACTGGAATTGCAGCAATGTGTGTATAAATAGCTCCAGTTCTTCTCAGATTTAAGGCAGGGTGATAAAAACATGCTTGGTCTTGACCAGACTGGCCTCCCACAAAAATTCCCGTTTGGCTTCTATTGCCACAGCCACAGGTTATCCTGTAGCCTTATTTTATGACCCTAATCTAGGCGGTGGCTTGCTGCCAAAATCTCTGGTTTCTGTAACTAAGCAAGCGTCCTCTTAGGTGAATTGGGACTTCACCTGACCTGTCGTTTTCCCTCTCTGCCTCCCAGGATGGAGCGTTTGTTCCAGGGATTCACACACAAATAGCTCAGTATTCTTTTCTGGGCTGGCTAAATTTTTGCCTGGCCAAGCTTTTAGAAAATGGTAAGAAAACTTAAATCTTGCTGTAGTGCTAAAGAGGCCCATTATAGAATTCACTTGGGATAAGAGGGAGTCCAGGGTTAATCACACTTTTAAAAGTATGAATTTTAGCATAGTAAATAGGTCCCCAAAGTCTTTTAGACTAGATGTGGTTTGCATACAACTATCTTATAATATTTTAAATCCATCATAACTATTTTTGTAAACATTTCAAGAGGAAGAATACCCACAAATTCTACTACCAACCACTTGCATGAACTCTGCTAATTCTTATGAGCTCTTTTTTGAGCTACTCCTGCGGGGTGCACTCCTATTTTGAAACAGTCCCATAAAATCTGCACAATCTATTCCCATCAAACTTTGCAGAATATTTTGCTATAGGTAAACAAAGTATGAAAATCCACAGTCTAATTATAAACTGTTGATGTGTGGAAACCAAGACAGAATGTTATTGCTATGAAGGTTTTATTCTGTTTCTTTGTAAATGTCAAGAAATTCTGCAAGAGTAAGTGAATGTTGCAACCACTTTGCAGTTTTTCTCACAATTTGCTACCTGCCTTTCAAAGCAAGTTTGTTTGCAGCTCACAATTAGCACTTTTTCTCTTCATTAAAATGATTTCCCAGGTGCTTCTCAAAATGAAGTATGCAATCATGTTCCACTCTCCTTGGGAAAGAATAAAAGCTTTTTTTTTTGCCTCAGGTATCTTTCAATGTTAGTAATGCACATGGAGGGACATGATGGTGACTGAAAGATAGAGTTTGGAGTGTTGCTGTTTGTCCAAGAAAATTATCTGATGCCACTCTGTCTTCTCCCACTACTGAGACCTCTATCACCCAGCCAAAAGAAACTCTGAAATTTAAAGTTCATCTTTTTCTTTGACCATGTATCTCATTGAAAAAGGCTGGTATCTATAGAAAAATCATTTCAGGTAGACCTGGAGACTGGAAAAGTGAATGAAATGTACGTGTTTGAAGCACCCATGGTAGAAAAGCCTTCTTTTTGTATATTTTCCTTTAGGGACCAGATAGCGTGCAGATGCAACACGATCTGCAGCTCTGCCCTCACTGGTCAGTTTCGTTTGGAGTATCTTAGGACTACATGCCATTTCTATAGTATACAACAAGTATTTCTTAATACACCATGTTGATGCCTAGGACTAATGTTCTAACAATAATCATATGAACATGCTCCTCACCAGCTCAACAAGTACTTGACAAGCCACTGTTGGGTAGGCAGTCACCGGTCAACTGCAGGTGCATCACCTACGCTCTGCCAGGTTTTATGATAAAAGTTCATCTGCATGCCCACAAAGGAGAATAAAAAGACAGTAGCTGGGGTGGAGAAACCCAGGCAAACCCTGACCCTGTTCCTCCCAAGCCCATCACAGCAGCCATCAGCCCATCAAAGGCTCATCTCCAAAACCTCAGAGGAGCACATGGGGCACAAGGCCAGACAGGATTCCAATTAAGGACTCAGAGGAAGGGACGTCCTGTCCAGGCCCTCCCAGGGCTGTTCCAGAAAAGCCCTAGTCCCAGAGTCCACTTGAGAAACACATCAAAATGAGCCAGTGCTGGAGAAGCACCTTTTGGTCCAAGGAGTGTCACTGCCTAGGCCTGTGGGACACATTGCAGCATGCAGAGGAAGAGCGTTTCAAGATTGCACATAACTTCTTATTATGGGGTCTTTAGAGGAAGGATCTGGGTGATTTGGGGAGGAATAACTGTGGAAATAAGAGAAGCATAAGGGGATAAAAAACAGCTGGTCATGTGTGAACACTTTGCTGGTCAGTTGCTTATCTGTCCATGCCCCAAACCTCATCAGTACACTCTGTCTCATCCATTACATTTCTTTTCCATGGGTGACACTATGGGAGGAACTGGCTGTGAGCAGGACCAGGGTAGTCCTGGAAAGCTGCTGGAGACACCATGGGATTTGGGGGTCCCTGAGGGTGAGCCCCACTGGCACATGTGCATGTGTGTCTAAGGGCAAGAGCACAGAGGGATGGTCTGCTGGGGGAAACCCAGCAAGGGGGTTGTGTGTGTGTGAGCGGGACGGTCAGTGCCAGCCACGGGAGCAGGGCTACAGCCTCAGGGGCTTGTATGGCCAGGTGGCAGCAACTGGGGATGCTGGGGTCCAGGGGCAGCTATCGGGCAAATGGAGTGTCTGAGCCCAGCTGCTGGAGGGATCCACATTCTGTTTGTATATACATATATATACACACACACACACACACACACATAACTATATATATATATGTACCTCCTTACTAACAGGCCTTCATCTTGCTCAGCCAGAGGGGACAGCAACATGATGCCATTGATGCTGTTTGCTTTTGTGTGAGTGCTCTGTGGGTCTGTCTGTGCTTGGTATGGCCATCCATGTGTGTATGTGGTGTATACGTATGCTTTCTGTGCATCTGCCACTGTGGAATAGGTTTTCAGCCTTACTGCTTGTTGGACCTGGGGGCACTGCAGCAGCAAGGTGTCTCTCAAGCTGCCCTATCAGCACCGTGTATTTCCCTCTAACACCCACTGGTACTTGGAATGGGCTGACGTTTTATTTCAGTGAGTAGTCATCTTCCAAATCCGATCAAGTGCTATACCTTTTCATGGTTTTCAGAATGCTTTGAATTACTATTACTAATTCTAACAAATAATTCCTGGGTTTGTTTTCAAGTTTCTTGTCTTGCATGGCTTTGACTCATGTGACACAGCTTAGTGATGTTTTTGTTCGCTGAGGCTGAGCCAAGGCCATACAGTTGTGCTTCACAAAGCACTGCTGCAGGCAGCTGAACCCTTGATCTGTGCGCTACATATCCAGATTTTGCCTACAACAATTTTCATTATTTATTTTTTTAGATTTTACTCCATACTCTTTTAAGAAAAGATGTATTTGTGTACAGTTTTTTTTTAAACTCTTGCAGCTTATTCTTCTAAAAGATTACCTATACTTACTTATTTGACCTTCAGCTTCCACCATGTCTCTAATACGGTCATTCTTTAGATATTAGCGGTAATACAGAGGTAAAATATTTTCAGTCTAAATAATGTAAAACTCTTTCACTTTTCATGTGACAATTAGGGCTGCACAAGTGTTGAAATATAAGTGGGGGATGCATATATTTGTTACTTTAAAAACCAGAGAGAGTACAGAGAGAGCTAAAACTGCATGTAAAAAAACCCAAACAAACCCCGTTTTTCTACAGAGAGGGAACTCTAAAAACAGCACACACAGTTTGAACATTAGTGATTAGATAATACTTCCAAGCCTATTTGGTTTGAAAAATCTGTCCTTCCCACACAGTACCCTTCAGGATGCAATGTAAATTGAACTGCGGGGCACTCCATAGCAAATCTACAGTCATTATCTCTTAGCTGATTCTGTCTTGTGTCTCATAACTTTTCAGAGGTACGTATGAAGCTCCTCTCATAAAAGCTATTACTTTGTCTCCATGATACCTGTTGATACGAGATGATGAAATAAAGATGATTACTCATCCCAGCAGGCACCTGCTTTGACCTTGTTGTGTGTAGTTTATCACAAACATTGCTGTGTGGTATTTCAAGTTGAAAATTAGGCAGATGCAAGAACATAACATATGCCACTGGGCCATTTTATGTCTTCTCGCAGTACACATGAGAAGTTTATAATGCCACGAAAGCAACATTATACAGATGATACAGCAAATTGAAACAAAGCCCACTGCTAAAGGTGTGCATGAAAATGGGACATAACTACTTAGTTTCTCACTTTGGAAACAGAAATTTTGCAGAGAACATGATGAAAAAAAATCTGTAAAGCAGAAAATAAACAAAGAATGAATTTATATTTTTAAATAAATCAGAAAAATCAAGGTGCATTCATCAATGTTAGTGCAAACTCACACTTCATATTATTTTACAAAGATACTTTTCCATAATTTGAAGGGAAATAATTTTTAGTGACAAAGGTTAGCACCTTCAAATTAAGATTCTTTCAGGTTTTGTATGTGCAAGGCATAAATAGGTATAAAGATACAAAAAAAGGTATAAAAAAAGCAAATGTAGCTTAAAATAGTAAAATAAAAATAAAATATCTCCAAACTTGTGCAGGAACATATGTCCTAAGGATATCACCTGTGCATCAAAATCAGATATACCACAAACTCTTCTTTTTTGCTAGGTTTTTCTGATGATGCTTTTCTAAAGCAAAGATAGCTTCCTCCCCTGAGTGTAACTGCTTTAGAGCAACTGAGCAGACTCACTAGAGGAAACCAAGGCAAAAGTACAAAGTAAAAGACTTAGAACTTCTATGCTTTATTTCAAACCAGCTGTATTTTACAAGACCACTCTACTCCTGGACTCTGAGCCCATGAAGGAAATTATTGCTTTTGTTCTTTTTGACACTAACTGAGCTACTGCTTATTTTACTACAAGCATGATATTGTGTCCATCACAGTCTATGCTTATGAATATGGGTCAGACTTCACTTATACATATGTGAAGACCCTCATATGTGAGGTTTTACTAATCTTGAACTCTGTTTTACCTTTAAAAATGTAAGATCTAAGTGGAAGAGTCAGATTTTAGGGTTGCTGTTTAGTATTCAAGGAAAGGGAAGCTGTAGGATAAAACTGCTGCATCCATGTTTGAGTTACATAAGAATAAAACCAGTCGTATTTAAACTGAGCCAATTATTCCAAAGAGTTGATTTAGATATTTCATTTTTTTAAAAAGTCAATAACCATGTTTTACTTTTTTTTAAAAAAAAATCTGTAGAGTTGACTCAAACAAAGTCACTGAATCCACACAGAGACATGCAATCCCATTCAATACAATACTTGTTTGACGTTACATTTTTCAATGTAAGGAAATTTTTATCAGAAATTTTATGATGAAACTGTGAGTTTGAGACATACTGTTTTAAAAGATTCTTGTTCTCTAACACTGTCCCAAAAGTAATATGCAAATTAACTCGTATAAGAGAGTTGAGATTTCTTTCCCTAAAATAATTTTCAATTATGATCTGTCCTTCATGGCAATTTCTAGTATCTGTTTTAGAACTGAGGTAAATTCTTTACCTCCTGTTCTAGTATGTTAATTAATTTTCAATTAATCTGTAAAATTATTTTGTAGCTTAAAAAAAATAAATCGTTACTAAAAAAACTGGACCCTAAAACAGCATTTGCTTAAAAGACAAACAAGCAAATACCTCAAAGGTAATAGATTTTATTCTTGATAAAATAAATTATGACACATGGTCTATGTGCAGGAAGAGAGAATTTATATTGTATCATTTTCCTATTTTGCTAGAAGTGGCAGCACAATGGAACTAAGCTAGTGTGAAAGAATTAGAAAGTGCAACTCCCAGTTAAGAAAAGTGAAATTAAATTATTTACGCTAGCTTTAATAGAAATTAAGTCAGGGTGCAAAAGCTGTTTTTTAATGCCATTCTACTAGTAGTTAGGGGAGGAGGACAGATATCCTAAAAGTGCTTGTGTCTGACTCAGATTTCACTTTCTGAGAAGTATCAGGGAGCAGAAAGGTGCCTTTCTACATCTGTAGATAGCTGAATTTGCTACAAAACAGACCACTGTTAACCAAAGTCTGAAGCATATGGAAATAACAAAACGCGTGAACATTAATTGAGATATTTAGGTGTTCACATGAATGTCTAAAAGTATTATTGGATATATATAATAAGCCTTTGATATTCCCTTCAGCAATTGTATTTTCCAATCAGGAAAACATCTGACTAATCCCAAATGGTATTTACATTCATTTTAAGGCACCCACATAAATCAAAGTACCCTAAAAAATATTCACAAGTATTCACTAGAGTGTGACAAAAATGGAACTTAGGTTTGAATTAACTTAAAAATGCTAAATGCTCCTTACCCCCCTGATTAACAGAATTAAGTTGTTACTCTTTAAAAAAAACCCTTGGTCTATATTTCCAAATATTTAATATGGATTGTATGAATAAAAAACATGCACTTCTTCAAAATTGCAGTGTAAACAATTTAGGATTACACATTTTACTGACTTTGAATGATGCTTTTCTTTCCAGATTAATCATGTACATGTAAAATTCTCATCCCAAATCCTGAGATTTAGTTTAAACTGTACATGGAGGTCTATAAATAACTTGTCTTCAAATTACCTTGAAAACTTTTGAAGCACATGTTAAGGTAGGGTAATGTTATCAAACCTGATGTCCTCTTGTCCAGGCTAAACTGTTCATCTCTGTACAGTCTCGATGGAGAGAGAGGTCATTTTCAAAGGACATTTCATCCTGTCCTAGAATAAGTTTCTGAAACAATAAGAACAAATCCAATTCCTATTTACTTCTAATGCATTCCACAAACAGTAGCACTTTATCATGCTAAAGGCACTGTGGGCTCCAGGTCTGATACTGGTCTGATTCCAGCCAGAGTGCTACCCTGTGTGCGGCATGGCATCGCATCGTATATTGTACCCTTACATCTGTTCCAGCTTCTGTTTGTTTGAAGAGATGCTTTACAGATACTTAAAACAATAACCACTGGTTATCTACCTCTTTTATCCAAGTCACGCTATGGAAAATGCTACCTTCTTAACAATCAACATCATCCCTGGTAATGGATTCCTTTACTGCAACACTTTTATTTAAAAGAAGACTCTGATAATCCTATGCTCATAATTTACTTACTTTATATATTGGTTTTGATTGAAGAGTTTATTTTCCAGACTTTTCCACAGGTATTTATATTGCCAACTGTTTTCCTAACTGGGCCTTCAAAGCATAAAAAGTTATCGAGAAGGAATGTTCACACACCTTGGCTGAATTCCTAGCAAAATTTAAGTTATAGAATAAGAGTAGAATATTAGGATGGGATGGGAGCTAATATGTCTTAGCAGATGCCATTACTTATCTGTGTTTATTGATTGGGAAATATTAATGGAACTATACATCTCTGCTGGCAGGGAAAAAAAAAAAAAGAAGCAATAAGGAGTACAGAGAGAATAAAACTTAAATCTTCTATAAATATTTACATCAGCTCATGCCTTCTTTTTTCACACCTTATTATTTCTTACTCCATGAACAATCATGTCAGCATTATTAAGTTTAAGGCAGGTTAGTGAAAGTAAAAGGTGACAGACCTAGTCATTAATGAAAATATAGAAAAGCTATTATGAAAGTCAAATTTTTTAACCATTATACACAGCGGCAGTAGAAACCTTCCAAATGAAATTCAGGGAGGAATAGTGAAAAACTTACACATCACCCCATGTTAGCAAAGGCTGACTTTTTAGTTGTAACCAGAGAGTATATTGTGGAATATGTGGATTGTTTTAAACAAAAGAGCTAACAATAATTGTTTTGTGTGTTCAGTAAGCAAGAACACGGTGTGAACTTTTTATTAATGTTGCCAGGATAATCAGAAGGCACAAATGGCTTGTCCCCAAGACTAGCACACAAGACAATAATGTAGAAGGGTAGTTAATATACGGGGGATTGTGCATTGTGTCTTGTTCTTTTCTTGAGGAATTACTGTAGTTCTTATCCAGTGGAAATAACACTTAAAAATATAAAAATAAGAAAAGAAATAAAAAGGGGAATATAACTAGGAAAAAAAACACTATATTGAAGTCAAGAAAGGTATGCCTACCTACGTCATCAGCCTGTGATCCACCCGTATATTTTTATTGTTGAAAACCCAAAGCTGCTTTAGGGGTTGGAGTATCTGAAGCAAGCTTTTCTCTTTTTAAGGGACTCATATACAACCAATTTAACTCACCCTCCTTTTTCACCTCTATTTTCCACATAAATTCTAAGTATTCTTTACCTGGCAATATCATGTCATATTTGACAAAAAATAGAAAATATTTGGAAAAGAACTAACCTTTATTTTAGAGACTGCTTTTATGTGCATTCACGTATGTTCTATGTTCCCAGATGGTTCAGCCCAAATACCTTAAACATTAGAGTTATCACGAGGAAAACAGAGCTGAAATGGATACTGAGAAAAGCTAGGTGGTTTTAATTCAGAGAAGTGTCCCAACATTTAAGTTCTGTTCTTTGACCTACACATCAATGCTCTGCTTTCACAATGTGCACAAGCATATTTTTAAATCAGCCTTTATTCAAAAGGCACTTCACAGCACCTGTACTATTGTAATGGCTTGTTCTCATGTCACACTTGAGCCCTAATCCCTGACTGTCCAAAACAGCTATATGCCTGCATACACATTGGTATGCATGAAGTGTGTGCCTTTCTTTCTGAAGAAACTTGAGCTTGGGGTAGGAGAAAAAAAGTGAAAAGTAACTTGCTTTTTACTTCCGTCCTTTTAGCACATGTGTAGAGCATACACATCAGTAAGGCAGGGCTGGGCAAAATTGGCTTGGCCCCAGTTTCTTCTGATAGTGCCCCGGTAGCCTTGGCACCCTTCCATATCTCCATACTGCACCCTTTTTTGCCCTCAAAGTCATGCTGCAAAACAAAGCACTCTGTGTAATGTCCTCTAATTATTTAGAAATGCTTATGCCACCATGTCCACAAGCTGATGTGGAGCTACTCTGAATTACGTGCCTCTCACACTTGCTGGCATGTAAAATAAGTCTGTGGGCTCATTTAAAAATTCCTGTTCCCACTTCAGCCTAATAGTGCTTTATTTTGGAGTCCTCTAAAGGAGCATCATCCATTCCAAGTGTGCTCTTTTACATCTAGAAAATTTTCTGAAAACCTGGATGCTAGACCTCTCCCTAGCCAGCCAGTCTCCCAGGAGGGTGCATCCTAGTCAGGCAGCTGCAGTACACGTGGGACATCAAAGGCATTGCAGCAAAGGGGTAATAGAGCTTGTGACTGTCTCCATGAAATGTTTTTTTGGGGGGTTTTGTTTGTTTGTTTGGTTGGTTTTTTTTACAGTGGTCAGGCATGGGTAGGTAAATCCAAAATCCAGGTTATTCACGATGCCGGTCCCCTGGCATTTTACTAGATCAGGGGCCACAGGACATGGACACACCTTTATGAGCAAAGAGGAGAAGGAGTGAAACTGTTTTGCTTGAGAAGCAAATGTATGTAAGCATCTAAGAGAGTGCTTTGGGTTAAGAAATCCCTGTGGATTCTGTCATGTGTTTAGCCCCTTCATGACAACAAATCTGAAATCAGACTTCAGGTATAAGATGGTTAAGGAGATAAGCTCTTACTGTATGATTTTGATCTATTAGCAACACTCTGAGAGAGGAAACACAACCCTCTGAAGAACCTACTGATCTTTCCTGGAATCTGAAACATAGAACATAAAAACTGGAAAAAATCCTGTATAACATAAAGCAAATCCACAAAGATTAGCATGCTTCCCTTCTTTTTGCATCCTAGCAAGCTGCAGTTCAACACAGCACTTTTGTGTAAACACAAGTGCCACAAGTACAGTTACATATGATTCTTGCCAACTTTCTCCTCAGGGATCTCTGATGACTATAGTCGAAGGAACATACCTGTCCTTTTCTATCACTTCTCCAAATACCTTGGAATTAAAACCTTAAACTCCTTGGAGCACTGTCTCCCGTTGATCTGTGCTTGTCCCTCCTAAGTCTTGCTAATGCCTTGCAGGTGCGAGAGACATGACAACTTGGGTTCACACCGATTATTTCACACCTTTCTGCTTTTTCTGAAGGTTGCATATGACCATGTGATGCATAGTGACAGCCATGTAACTTTCCAGAAGCTGTAGTCACTTCTCAGAACGCTGTAAATCCTTGGGATAGCTCTCAGTGTGAGCTATCAGTGTAGGAAGGGATCCACCAAACAAAGGTACAACTCAAAATTATAAAATGAAACACTTAGACTAAGCACTGTACCAATACTCAGAGTACTAATGCTACACTGTGATGCTTCAGAAATAAGACTCAAAAAATGCTGTAAAATAAAACCAACACAGATATTTACTGATATTAGCAGTATCTACTTTCCAGGGGGGAAAAAACCCAACACACAAACCAAACACCCCACCCCCACCCCAAAATATTAGCTTATTCTGTAGAACTGAGAAAAAACCCACTCATATAACTTTAAGTAGAACATTAACTAATAAAAGCTAATCACAGACTATTATGAAACTACTAAAGGAGCTCACCTGCACAATTACATATTTTGAAAAAGCCAGGCTGAGAAATAAGTGTAAAGGAATAGTTTGGAAAATCATAATTTGTGACAATACCCCAAGCAAAGCTTAATACTGATAACTCCAGGAAAAGGAGATAAAGATAAGGTCACACTACACTTTGAGATCACCTCCTGATCCAACAAGAGACGCACAAATGGGATGAGACATGAAAGAAAGTAAATAGATCCTTCCTTCAGCTAGGCTTGCTCAGATTTCAAGGAGTATCAATACCTCTTCACTATTCATCTCACAGATGAGCCTTCTGTGATGGTTTTCTAAAAAATAAAATGACGGATTTCATTTTCAAAGGACTAAGCTGACACAGTGAGATGGGCAAAACCTTTTTGTTTAGATAGAGAAAGGCTGAGATGACCTAGGGAAAGTATTTACTACCCAGCAACAAATGACAAACTGAAAATGGAAGAAAATGAGATGTATCAAAACCTTATGAGCTTCTGTAGAAAATTATACAACTTGAGAAGTCAATGTAAAAGATAGATGAGTACAATCCTGATTATTTCCATAAGATTATGACCTGGTTTGGAAAACTGAGCTCTGCAAAATTTTCAAAGTAGAATTCTGATCTGAAGGTTGAGTCAGACAATAAGCAGTATAATGTGATTTACCTTATATTTGAGCAAAAGAAGTCTTCTTTTAGGTACCAACCAAGCAAGTAAGCAAAGCATACTCAAATTATTTGAAATTTTTTATGGAAGGAAAGTATAACCAGTGAATCAGTGTCATAATTTTAATGTTACTGTATTATAGATGACCACATGAAAAGTAAAAGGTACTTCTGACATTTTATGAATCCATCTACTAAAGAATGTTCTAAGGCTCTGGAGGAAAAAAACCCGAACAAACAAACAAACAAAAAAAAACCCCAAACAAAACAAAACCAAAAAAATTATCACTATTTCTTTTGCTCCAAATTAAAAACAACAACAACAACAACAACAACAACAAAACAAACCACAAGCTTTCCATAAAAGGAATGTAATTTTTAAAAAATCTTAGAAAAATAACCTGATGTAAAGGGTTGGGTGTTGAGAACACATCTTCATGAAAAACAGCCTAAATTTATGCAGAACTGAATCCATGTTTTCAAAACTGTCGGAAGCAAGATATCCTAGGACAGAAGGAAAAAGAGAGACATGGGAGAAAAAGAACAAACAAAACCCCACTATTGAGGTATATGAAACAGGGAATTATCTTGTATTCACATGTGGTAATCAGCTTAACTATCATTATTTTCCAGCATGAAGGTTATTTAAAGAGAAGTAAAGGAAAAATAAGCAAAGTGATGTACATACTTCAATTCTCTTGAAGTATGAACTACAGTAACAATAATGTCTAGCACGTATATCCTGTTAATAACTATCCTTTAATCAGTGAAAACTCTCAGTGTGTATAATTCATCTGCTGCTACATAAGATGAAGAAAGGAATGCAAATATGGAAAAAAATCAGAATTTTCAGAGATGAAAAATTAAAATAAATAAAAATCCATTCAGTCTCCAAAAACTCAGCTTGAAAAAAAAAGCCTCAAGCCTATTTTTTACATCAAGCCACAGATTTTTTATTCAATAATACTGATTTATGTGTCTTATTTGATGACTAGCACAAACCCTTTTCCACAAGTAGTTACACTGCAGGAGGGGCATACTGTTCTCTCTGTATTAAGCAAGAAAATATTTACAAAATAATAATCAAATCAATATATATCATAGCCTCAAGATCACTTCCACTTCAGACAACTTTGAAAAACTGGTGCTCTAGGCATCAAAGCCCTTGTCTGATAAATCACATATAGGCTGCCAAGTAACCAGTAGACCATCCATATAACAAACCTGTACAGAGTGTATAAAAATGTTCTTAGGAATGTCCTTAAACAAAAGTCACAGCAAACATAAATGAAATGCATATAAAATAGCTCTGAGAGCACACTGCTGAATGGTGGCCATAAATGATATACGGATGGTGGTGAAAATGAACATGAAATATTAGCAAAAAAGCCTGACAAAAGAATGCTTTTTCTGTTTGCCTACATACTGTGGGAAACATATACCTGCTGTTGCTCCTTAAATTTAATTCAGCTTAATACTGTACCTGTACTGAAATGTGATGTCTTTGTTTATATATACAATGATGAGAATAGTAAGTACTTTTGATAGGAATCTCTAGCCCCCTATAACAGTACAAAGGAATACAAGCAGCACATGTATTTTCTCTGAATCCAAAGGTTCAATTCTACCTTAATTCGTGTAAGTGTAAATCTTGAACTTTCTGCTGCCTTGAGTAGTGCTGGTTGGTATAATGCTGCTGAAATAAAGAACAGAAAAAAAAAAAACCCCACCTGTATCAAAAAGAAAAACACTTTAAAGATAGTCGAAGAAAGAATTCAAAAGATAAATCAGTCGGGTACTCTGGACTGTGAGAAGAGATGGAAATTAAAACCAAGCATATTTGTAGGATGGCCATATTTGTATCAGTTTCCCATTTTTCTTTGTTTATGGTTTCTAATACTGTGAATTAGTCATTCCTACCTGAATCATAAAAAGGTGTATGTGAATCTGCCAGCTGATATTTATTAGGTGTATTGAAAATGTGTTGAGTGTCACACTGGACACATTTAAGACATGCTTTAAAAAATGTCAGGTTGAAAATCATTTTAGAACAACATACTTTAAGAATAACTTCTGTCTTGGGCAATGAAATGGAAGGTGACCAGAGAAAGAGTGACTTAGAGAAACATTAAGTAGAAAAACAAAAAACCACAAAGGTTAATTCATCAATCTGATACTCAAAAGCCTTTACAAGAGTGAAATAATGAGTGGAAATAGTAGATAGGCTTCATATCTGAAGAGGTGGGAAAATGAGAAGAATACTGAAGATAAAAAGTTTCATATATAATTATATTTATCTTCCTGAGGTTCAGTTCAAAACCAGGCCCCAAATGTTCACTAAATTGAAGCTATAGAAACCGTAGGCTCAAATGTAAAAAGAAAAAAGTTGTAAGTTGATGTATGTTGCATATGCAGCTGATACCCAATAGGATACATAAGTGTCAGTAGTCAACTTTGTTGTTTCTGAATGGCAAAATACAAATCACCATTTTACTTCCTTCCCATCATAAAACATTCCTTCCTGAGTTTCAAAAAGCTAGTTTTCATGGTGAAAGGCAACATGTGTATTTTTATTCCTCTGAGCAGGCTTAGTTTTAAAATGTTTATCTTCTCAGCAGGTACTGCATTTCTGTAATCCCGTTCTCTGTAACAACATAAATGACAGACCATTTCTTGGAATCTGAGGAAACACATGGATCCTGGTGTCATCATGTGTTATGTCTCACTCAAAGACTATATTTTTCTTCTGTTGCAAATCTAGATTTTCCTTTATTTCTCTTCTGTGACAAATGTTAATACTTTCTGAAGAAACAAATTATTCCACCCTTCTAAGGAAGATATATTAGTTTTTAAACTTATCTTCCAACAGCGGCACTAAGTTACACCAGGCTATATTTTATTTATCAGAAAAGGTATTCGGTTTTCATTTCAATACTTACAGAGGCATTGATTCTATTCTAGTTCAAGGGAGTTGTACCACACCCACCACACTGACAGCATGAAATGGAAAGGGAACAATACTCTTTACTCTCTGTTTATAGCTGAAGCTATACCTGTTTTTTTATTGTTCTGTGAGTTACATGTATTAGCAGGTCTGATTGTGCAGTACACTGACACAGCACAGTTGGTTTCAACATCAGTAGTGAGAAAACCAAGCCACAATTAAAAGATGGGTTCATTCAAGTGCCTGTGTAAACCATACATTTCAACACCACTTTCAAGTGACCCTGATTTTCCTTTCCTTCCACCTTGTGTAGCAATAAGACCAGTCAGAAAAAAATAAAATAAAATTGCAGAAGACTTCCGTATCACAGTGTTGGAACCTCCGTTCATGTTATTCCTGCAGAAAGAAACACGAAAGGTGGAAGAGATGTGGTTAACATTCTACTACCAGTATAGGGAATGCTGCATTAACTTCTCTATCTAGAAACAAGGAATTGTAAATTTCACCCTTTCCTGATATGTCACTCATAAAAAATTATGTCATATCTTCCATTTAAAATTCTAATTGCTGTAGTACAGATGGATGATGTATTTTGAAAGAAAACCTTTTCAATATTTCTGGCTTGTATCCTGACAGGTATTACTTTCTAACCTATTGACAATTATGGATAAAGATTTTACCTAATGTGATAAAATTAACAGATTGTTCATACAGGTCACTTCTTCACAAGGACAAGCAGCTAGAGGTGACTGAAGATTTTTTCAGAATGTATGAAAATGGGATGTCATTTTGTATATGTGTTTCACAATCAAACACTATTATTTCTTCCCCTCTTCAGGCTTGTAGGGAGATAGCTCTCACTGACTTTTTTTTTTTAATTAGTTGTTATTTGTTGTGTTCTGCAATCTGAAATTGAAATAATATAATCTAATAAAATGTTACATTTATGCACCTAGAGAATTGTCAAACGTGTGTGTCTTCCAGAAGGATTGTTGCTATTAGGAAAAATTAATAATTTATATCAAGTTTACTACTGGCTCTATTTATGACAAAAACATGCAGTAGGGTCATTCTGTTTAGTAGAAGCAAAAGATCCCAAAGCATTACTCCATCTCACTTCACCTCTGTTTCCTAAAAGTCCCATTTCAATGTCTCCTCTCAGGACTTAAATGTAGAGGAATGAAGCTGGGTGAATTACCATTGATAATACGCAACTGGGGGCTGGCTTCAGGGGCTGCGGGTTGGCCGATGTAGATAAGGTGCAGCTGTGGCTGGTTCTGTTAAGGGGTTGAGAGGCAATGGAGAGAGGGCAGCTGAGAAAGAAGCAGAGAGAGGAAGAAGCATGAGAGGAGAGAACACATGCCTTGGATGAGATGAAACGAGGAGAGGGCAGCAGTGGGACTGGTATGAAGAGTGTGTTGGCATGAGATGGTAAAAGACCTTGTTTCAGCTTGATAGTTTGGAGAGTGCTGTGACACTTAACCAGGACTCGTTCCCTAGACCAACTTTCATCTCCCACCATGCGCCCCTTCCAACAGGCATACCCTTCTAGTTACTACTGATCTGCCATATGCTCAGACCCTTAGGCGGTTCCTTTGCTGTTTTAACAGATACTTAACACCATGCCTGAAAAACAGTATCTGGAACACCTGATGGCATTAATGATGCCTGTTTAAATTTTGGATCAAAGGTTTTCTTGGTAGCAGCCATCATCAGCTCTCAACATATTCCACAATAAGCCACCTTTTTCAAAGCCAAGATTTTCAAACAAGCCTCCTAATCTGTGTGAGGGATTTGTAAACCTGCTGCCTTTTGATGGTTAAAACACATTTTGCACAGTGGCTGTATCTTGCTACCTGTATGGCTTTAGTTTCTGAGATACCCGAGTTTCTTTCAAATGTTCATTTCATCACGTTTCTGTGAGGTAGTAAGATATTATTATGCTTATTTCAGATATGGGGAAATGAAAAAGGGAGACTTAAAGCCTAGAAGAAATCTTCTAATTCAGGCATCTAAAACTGTTTTAGGAGGGTAGATGTCCTCTAATGAGTCATCCTAACAAATTTCCTGTAACATCTGGCATCTACCTTTAGAGGGCCCCTTAAAAGTCTAGGATGTATGCCTTACACAGGACATCTTAAAATCATAGATGTCTGATCCACTGTCCATTCAGTTTTCTGTCTCACTGCAAGTCTGTCTGTCTCACTTCTGCCATGTCTGTCTCTCTCACACAAACATACACACATAGAATTATTTATCTTGCCCACAAATGCCTACTTTCCATTAAATAAGTTACAAGCTTGTAGGTTTTACAGCTAAAATTCCAAAACTGTTTTGTAATCTTTCTTTTCTTGTAAAGTCTCAACAAGGCACTTGTAGATGTAACATTTGTCATATACTAGGATTTGCTAGAGATGTTGGATGCTAATTATCTTATGTCTTCCTTTTATATTTCTGTATGTATCAAAGAAGTAACACAGATTTCTCCCCTTTCCCCTGCATCCACTTCATCGTGCCCATATCTAGGCATTGCAACTCTTCTACAAATGCTTTCCTATTACATATGTAACGTTACATAACATTAGTCTTGTAGCAAAAGTTTCTGTTATTATTCAAAATGCAGAAGAAACTTTAAGTCCCTTTGATACATTACAGCTCACATCATATCATATCACTTTGAGCCACACAAAGCCACACATTGACAGAATCAGACATAACAAGACACAATGCATCAAATCTCTTTAGTCTTATACTCCAGGTACAAAGGCAAATGCTATCACAGAGGCTTGTCAGACTGCTTTATAAAACTCATCACCAGAAAGCAGTGCATCTTGCAGCAGTGCTACACTTTAAGTGCTTCAGTGGAGCACTAATACGTAGTTTGATAGGATAATGGCACTACACACTTACTGACGTGGTGGAATGAAGTGTTTCTAAACATACAAAACAGTAAATAAATCTTGCGGCACAAGTTTGCTGTAAGAAGCAGTATCAGTGAAATACAGTATTTCACCAAAACCTTACCTTCTTGGTGATTTCTCTGTTTACATCCCTGTCAAGTAGCATCCCATTTACTCTACATGGTATTTTCACAGCACTCTTTAAGCTAGGGACATCCAAGAACAGGCCACCTGCTCACTTTTGAAAACCTTGTAAAAGAGTATGGTTCTTGTTTGTCCAAAGTTTCAGACTATTTCTTAAGGATCTTTGAGTCCTGAAATCTTTTCCTCCCATTACTTTCTAGTAAAACATTATGGTGTTGTACCAGGATTAGTTTGCACTACTGGAGCACTTTCAAGTGTCTGAAAAGTGAAAGGCAGCATTGATTAAATGGGTATTTTGATGGGGTACACTTGTCAACTATTGTGCATGATCTGCAATAGTACAATTAAAGGACAGGGTTTGCTGTATGATTCTTTCAGGATGGTTTCCTAGCTGACTGCTTATTGGTAATAGCGTTCAGAGTAACGCGATCTAGTTACAGAAAACCCCAGTAAAATATTACTGTATTTTCTAAATCTATTATGAAATCACATATTTAAGTACTGAGCACGCTATATGTATTTTCTCTAAACATGATTTTTGAGTTGTATCACCTTAAAACATGGCTCAAAATGTTTATGTACAAATTTTTATCTAAGAATGGAAATATTACGTCAGTTGATCACTTTGTTTGACCAAAGCAAGCAAGCAACGAAACTAAACCCTGAATGAAATGGAAAGGTTTCTCTTTAAAAAAAAAAATTTAAAAAAAATCAAATGTTTGAGAGCAGTTAGGAAAATGTCACAGTATACTTGAAATTAAGGAAGTAGCTTTCTAGTTATCATTGCTTCATTTACCTGTATTTCCTCACCTGCTAATGCAAAACACAAAAAGAAACAAAAAAATTATCAAGTTTTAATGAACAATCAACTGGTTTGCAAGTAGCATTGTACTGTAACTTTCTTAGAGCTCCCCAAACCAGAATATTAGTTTAGTTTCTATGTTGTTTGGGACAGTGCACAAAACTGAATACCTAGTTCAAAAAAAAAAAAGGGTCTTGATTCTCCAAAAAGAGAAAATAATAAAGCGTAGCTAGCATCCAGCTGATGTAGTAAGAACCATACATAATGGCTTTCTCTGTGTATCTCAGGACAGGCAATTTCATGTTTTAACATTAAAAAAGTCCATCTTCTGAGTTTTCTGTAAGCACCTATTGTACAAGTGCCAAAAGGCAAGGGTTTGTCTTTCACTCAAGTTTTAAAATTGGGCTTCTGTATAACATATAACATAACAATGCAAGTTCAGAATAAACACTTCTACCTTTGTAGGATTCTGATTGAAAAGAGGACCTTTTAAATAGCTTTCAGCTAAAAGCAAGTTGAAAAATTGTATATTGATTCAAAAACCCACAACAGCAGTTGAAAACAGGCATCTTAGAAAGATGTGGCACTTTCAAGAACTAAGCTTTATGTTTTGTCATCTTCTGCAATTGTACTTTTTTCAGGGCCCTTTCTGCATGAATAAAAAATCTCTCTTCAAAGCTATAATTCCTTCTGTATTTCCAGTGTCTTCTCATAAATAAAAACTTGGAAAAAGAAAAAGTCTCAGATGATTCTCAGTAGTCTTTTAGTTCCTGGCACTTTGGAAATAAAGATCATGGAAGAGCAGATGCAGTGGCTGGGCATGAATAGCTCTTGGTAGCCAGGTTAAAGGAATTTTGTTTATGCAGCAGTGTCCACTAAGAATGAGGATTAGTGAAATAATGACATCTTTCCTCAAAAGTAAGGGATTATGGAAGTACCTATCCTCAAGAATGGGATTAAGGAGACTCAGGAGAGGAAAAATAAACTTTGCAGTAGCCCTCCAGTGCTGTAATGATCTCATGGTTTAAGCGCTCAGTATGAAGCCATCTCTCTCTAAACGAAAATGAAACTTGAACTGCAAGATTAGGATCCATTTCCCAATGGCCCCTCAGAAGTACACGATGAAACAGAGACAGGGACCTGTATTTTTATGTCTATGCTTTTATCTGTGTTTACATGAATTAACTTAATGTTGGTGTTCTTTATGATGTTGCATGTAGTAACTGTTGTGGAATGAGTGCATTAAATTAGCACATATATAATATAAAATATTTTTTTTCTATTTGTAAAAAATAATATTCAGTAACTCATATATATATGAATTCAAATATATATAAAATATTAAAAATTAAAAATAAATCACATAAAGGATCACTATCAAATGTATGCGTGAAATAGTGTGAGTTTGTGGAAATGCAACTTCAAAATTCTGATGCTAAGGTTCACTTTATTACTTATTACATGAATAGAACACACAAATAAAATAAAATTAACATTGAGTTAGAATTGAGAAAAAGTGGTTTATATAGGGTTCAAAGACATAAAAGGGTAAGGGAGAGTCTCCTGTTGAGTCACAAGGTTTAGAGCAGACTCCATTGCTTTCTGAACTCAATATAATTTAGGTGCGGCTAGATCTCCTCTTAGCTTCAGACTTGGACAACAGCTTTGGCTCTAAAGGAATATAATGAGTGAAGGGGATCCTGCTGTTGAATCATGAGGTTTCTGGTTTCAGCTGGGACAGAGTTAATTTTCTTCCTAATAACTGGTGCAGGG
This sequence comes from Falco rusticolus, assembly GCF_015220075.1. Classification (NCBI taxonomy): domain Eukaryota; kingdom Metazoa; phylum Chordata; class Aves; order Falconiformes; family Falconidae; genus Falco; species Falco rusticolus. Next base: position 125,232,007 of record NC_051187.1, read on the forward strand.
CTGTGTTTTGGGTTTAGGATGAGAATAATGTTGATAATACACTGATGGTTTAGTTGTTGCTAAGTAATGTTTCCACTAAGTCAAGGACATTTCAGCTTCTGAGGCTCTGCCACCAAGAAGGCTGGAGGGGCACAAGAAATTGGAAGGACACAGCCAGCACAGCTGACCCAGACTGGCCAAAGGGATATTCCATACCATATCATGTCATGCTTGGTATATAAACTTGGGGGAGTTGGCCAGAGAAGGGTCGCTGCTTGGGTATTTGCTGGTCATTGGTGAGTGGGTGGTGAACAATCGCATTGTTTATAATTTGTTTTGTTTTTCCTAAGAAAGAAAAATAGAGAAACAAAAAGAGAAAGATAAATAAACCCAAGAATTTTATTTCTCTTTCTCTTTTTGTTATGTCCCTTTCCATTACTGATATTATTCTTATATTTTGCTTTATTTCAATTACTTTACTGTTCTTATCTCAGTCCATGGGGTTTCCCTTTTTTTTTTTTTCCCCAGTTCTTCTCCCCAGCCCACCAGGGGTGGCAGGGGGTGAACGAGCAGCTGCATGGTACTTAGTTGTAGTTGGGTTAAACCAAGGCACTCTAAACTCCTGATTGAGTTTAGGTGTGGCTAGGTCCAACCTTAGTCTCAGACTTGGACAACAGTTTATATCTAAAGGGGGTATAGAGATATATATATAGAGAGAGAGAGGGTTTTTTCATAGTTTAAGGTTGTTCATAGGATTTTAGGAGCTTTTAATCTATGATTACTTTAACATCTACAAAGCGAATCCATAGAATTTGTTTAAATTACAAAAGTAGCTTAACTACTGATTTAAGACTGTAATACTTATGAGGTATCTAAATCAATTAACTCACATACATACAAGCACAAGAGAAATAGATCTATAGGGTTATATACACAAATGTACAAAGGTATACCTGCTCAAAGGTCCCCTCAAGTTCAGTGAAATACATCAAATGCCTTTGCATTTCTCAGTGAGCAAAGGGTTGGGTCTCGAGGTGCAAGGGTATCAGCCCAGCCCCCATCATCAGCTTTGGGTGACAGTCTACCTAGTACTGCAATCCTGGGAGTCCATGAGCTCTGAGCGACATCCTGCTTAGAGGGAGATGCTCGTTGCAGCCCACTGCAGCCCAGGAGAGCTCAAAAGAGCTTCACAGCACAAAGGTTTTCACATGGTCACCTTTGGAACCGCTGTTTATAAGGTTGTGGGATGTTTGGCTTTAGTCATCTTTAAATTTCCATCTTGACCGAAAATTACCAAGTCAGTAACTTTTCAAAATAGCAATCAGAACGGTCCCATTCTGTTTGGGTTATAATCTGGGTCAGGGCGTCCCAGGCCTGTCAGGGAATAACTGATTCTGGTTCCCTACTTTGACCAGTCAACAGGAGTGCCTGGTACGCACAGAGCCGTTACCTGCCTTAGTCATGGAAGAGTTGCTGACACGATCAAGGGGTGCTTAATCACCTAACTCATTACTCAGAAGTGCCAAGGCCTAATCAGAAACTTCCAGAATGGCCCAGAGAAAGGGAAAAAATCCACCACCACTGTAATGTACAGTATGGTATCAATATAATGATATACTACGGCATAGCAGTCAAATGAAAGTATTTTATAGGAAAACTGTCAGAAACACTAAAGAGATTAAGGAACATGAGTCCTCGTTGAAGGTTAATAGTAGAGATGCTTCCAAATTTTTCATGATCTTAGGGGTAAAACTTCAAAACTTCTTAATATACCTGAAAGTTAATGGACCAGTTCATGAACTACTACTAGTCCAGTGACCCGTCTGCATGCAAGCTCACGATTAGCAAGGCAGAATACTGCTGGAGATGTGGACTTTCTGAAATCTTATAATGTCACTCCATAATGAATATGTACTTTCTGAAACAACAACTGCAAGTAGAGGTGAAATAAAGACTACTCAGTAAAGTAAAGACTTTGGAGTAAAGAAGCAGCTTCTCAGTTTTGAAGTAATGAAAAATACCTTTTATTTGTTTCTACTAAGCCAAAAATATGAGCAATGAAATACCACCACAACACCCCAGAAGTTTTAAAATTATAAAAGCCTGAAACAAGAGACTTTCTAAATTACTTATCAAAATCTCAGAATCTCTTTACATTCTTTTCACTGGTTAGTGAGTTATTCAACAGCTGAAATCCTCTATTTTAAGATTGAAGAGATTATAAGACCAGCCGAATTGCCTTTTAATGATATATTTCTTAAACATTGAATTATGCTTTACTTTCCATAAATCTCAAGATTTTAACTTAAAAAGTGAGACATTCATTCTTAACTTAATTATTTGATAAGATTAGAAATGAATTATTAATCCGAATCTCAAAGAAATCTCTATTTCTTCACATATTAAAAAAAAAAAATCATTTTCCTGTGCTTGTGGAAGGAAAGAAGTGGTAGGCTAACAATCTACAACATGCCTTCAGTGACAAGGAAAATCCATTTCAGATACCCTTCTTCACGTTTGAGACATTTGTCCATAAATTCTGTTGGAATTTTTCTTTTCCACTAACTCCAGCTCCCGAATGAAACCAGCCTTGTCTGACCAAGACCAGGCAGGGACAAGGGAAGGGCTAATTAGCATTGTTCCTTCTGTTAGTATATAAATAGTAACAATATTCGTCAAAGGTCAGTATTGCGCAATCTTTTCCTCCCTCACCACGCTGTGCGTGCTGAGCAGTGCCGGTGCTGGGTGCTGGCTTGGTCCTCGCTGTGGGGGGAGTCGAACAAAAGGCGAGCAAAGCTCACCAAGAACACAAGAACAAAAGGCTCACCAAGGGCACGCTGTAAGGAGCTCTCCTGTTCTCTGCCGGTACAGCAAAGGTGAAGGGAATACGCAGGAAGATGTACAAATCACAGCTCATGAAAAACAAACCGAAGGGGGCAAACTTGAACACGAAGCGGAGCAGCAAACTTCACCGACAGCATCATGTAAATATTTATCAGCATCTGTTGGGAATGCATGGCTTGGTGAGTGTGTTCGAGAGCCAGAGCAAAGTATTGGTCAAGAAAAGAAACGGGTGGCTTGCTGGGGCTGGTTAAGAAAACAGAAAATTTTCATCCTATTCCCTTGCCTAAATCACCAGCATTGATTACGGCTTTTTTAGATGACCAGGTGAGATGGTGCTCGTTCAGCCATGTGCTTCAGATTCAGTAAGGTGGCAGCCTCTGTTACACTGTGCTAGAGTCAATATTGCACCACCTCAAGAAGAGTGAGAGATTCAGAGGAGTGCGAGGTTCAGAGAGAAAGCTCATCATGGAGCAAAGTTGTACTAAGATATCATATTATTGATAGAAAGAAATGAAGACAAATGCAGAAATAACAGTAAAGAAGGGCTGGAGAACATGAAATAAGCTTCAAATAAGATCTAAACATGTTTACCCCATGTAATATGTGTGAACAATTGGAAAAACCCTTGTCTTTAGGAATAGCACAGATCAATAGCTGTGCTGCTGAAATACATCTCTTTCTGTCCCTGGCAATGATTTTCAGAAATAGGCTGAACTTTGCATTTCCAGTTCAATAAACATCACAAAACAGTCAGATGCTTAATAAGGATTATAAGGTAATTAACAGAGAGGGTTAGCTCTCTGTGCATTTCTTCGAATTTTCATTTTTGTTTTCATTTTTATTAGTCGACTTATAACTCTCAGAAAATTCCAAACTAACAAATCTTGCATCTCTGTCAAAGCAGAAAGAGACACTGCTTAGATGCAGGTCTACCAGTTTATGGTATACCTAGCAACTTGTTAAGAAGCGTCCCATTTAGTGAACGCTTGTGTGAGATTGTTGCAACAGAATTACAGAGGTGAGCAACATATTGATGTCACTGGCTTCATTCACAAGACACCATTAAATGGTAATGTCTTTTGTTTATTGTTAACTTGAGACAAATTTGAAGAAGTAGTTGAAAGCTGAAAAGGTCTGCTTTATCTTTGGAAACTCGTAAGTTCATACCCCTGTTCCTTAGATATTTTTATGTCTTACAAAAGAGTCTCTATTGTAAATACAAGGCTTGGTACACTGTTTACAGACAGATGTGTCCCTATGATCACATAGAAGGGTGCACTGCATGCAAAAAATAATCCAAAAAGAGGAATTTAACCCCTAGAGAGCAGATGTTTGTATGCCTGTGGTGCCACCATACTGGGAGGCAGTCTCAAAAGCCTAGTCAGAGTGCCAGTCAGTCCTGGGTACCCAGTGACGAAGGACAGTCAGGGAAGGGCATGTCACCCTCTCACCTTGTTTACCTTTATCTTTTGATGGGTGAATTCAAAAAAGTGAATGAAGAACAAAGTTCTTTTGTTTTGTTTTTTCATAAAAGAAAGAGAGGAGTAATGTGCATATCTTGACAACAGTAATAAGAAAAAAAGATATTTTGCTTTTAAATTCTGTTTATAAAATGTCACAACATCCATCCACATTTTGAACACTCTAACAAGTGTTTAAACTATTTCCAAAGGCTGTTATTTACTGTTTTAATCATATTTAATAATGTCTTAAATCAAATTTCTGTTGTGGAGACTTATTCATTCCAAAATTGCACGGCACTTTAGTTATAATGCTAACAGCAGGATATAATAGTACGTCGAGTATGACTGACTCTCAAACCCATGCAGCTCATGGGCAGGCTCCCTGGGTTATGAGGGTCTATTTCATATAAGAAATGAAGATAGTGAAACCACCCTTCCTTGTTTTACCTGTAGTGGAGCACTGCTGGGTGCCGTCTCTGTTCCTTTTTACAAAGACTCTACTTGATAGTGAATGGGTACTTGTAGGTTCCAAAAGCACTCAAACTGACCTTAAACATCTTTAGAAAGATGTGAATACACTGACTGCCTCCTTTAATTTAAACATAATGTATTATATTTATTGACAAACAGAATAATTTCAGTTGACTTATACAACTTCTTTTTATGTTTTCTTTAACTAAAGAAACCAAACTTTTCATTTATTTTTTTCCTGATATTTCCATCTCCTTTCAAAAAGCAATTCCAATCCTTTGACTCAAAATTAATGATTATAAGTAATTTATCAGTTTCCTATGTGAAATCAGTTTTAGGTAACCTTGGGAACTTAAGATTCCATTAGAATTATTCCAAACTCCGATTTGGACAAGATTTTGCAATAAAAGCTTTAAAATACATGTGTGATTAAACTGCAGTAATGTCTAGAAGATTCATAAACATTGTTATAACTCTTCAGATAAATGTTGTACTATTAATCTCTCAAGAAGTTAAATATATATTTTATATATTTATTACACCTTTTAGAAAAGCTTCCAGTATTTATTTTTTTCAGTTTAAAGCAGATGCTAGAAAACAAAAAAACAGGTACCAAGTAGAATGGAGAGATGTGAAAAATAAGCACTTGTATTAATTCACTCAATACTTGTTTTATAGTATAGAGGAAGCAGTGGACATTCATCTGTTTTTTGTTTCCCAAGGCTTATCCTCTTTTCCTGACTGGAAATTTCTTGGCTACTTTGTTCACTTATGATTTTTTGACCTTTTTCATCCTGATTGGAGTCTGATACAGCCAAAGATATCTGGAAATTCTGGACAAATAACAACCAAGAACAGATGTATAACATCTATGGTATGGATGCAGTTAAATCCAACCATGCACATAGCACAAAACCAATCCAGTCATATCTTTGAAATTTGATGTATTCTGGGTGAGTCATATTTCTGGGCATTTGCAGTTCAATGGCAGAGAAGTGAAAAAAGGAAAAATCAAGAAAGCATTGACTTTTATCTCACACAGACTTGTAAACCTTTCTGTTCATGCCTGCTGTTAATCCCATACATGATTTTGCTGGCTTTATGGTGATGACTAATTTTCAATGTTTGTGGGATGATTGGCTAATTTTCCAGTTTTCTGGTTACTTCATTACATTTGCTGATGCTATCTCTCTCACTGATGAATTCCATCCACCTCATAAATAACTGACATAATCCACTGATTCCTGTTGCACCGATTAAAACTTTTCATTTTGTTTGAAGTAGATAGATTCATTTTCTTCTGACATTCACTTTTTTTGTCACTCTGAAATTTTCTAGTGATTTTAATTTAGTTTTCTTATGTGTATGTGAAATTTTAAGCCAGGGAGCAACTTCGATTCAGTTAGACTTTATTTTGAAGATCACCCAGCCCTGTGTTTACATGTATTCGAATGAAAGAAATTACTAAAAAGCATGACCATGAATAGTAGAATTTACTGTCCTCTGCAGGTAACTTATAAGAGAATTGAACATGCATTTTATCTTCCAGATGAGTGAAGACTATCTAACATTGCCATTTTTGTTATGCTTTTTCAGCTTTTTTTTTTTTTTTTTTTTTTTTTTGGTAGCTTATAGCAAAATACGGGTTTAAGTCTCTCATCCTGTAGACTAGACTCAAAGATTAAATAAAAAAGAGTTGAAGGGGAATATAACAAGAAGGAAATGTAAACTGGAATATGAGAAACAAAAGGAAAAAAAAGGAGGGGAAAATGAAGAAACATCCACCTTTGTGAAATAACAAATTGGAAAGAAACCTGTAACACATTTCCTTCAATATCATGCACGATACCAAAAGCTGCAGTAACTCATAGGAACTGGGAGGAGAAAAGACACTTGGCAGGTTTCATGCAAATGATAGAAATGGAAAGGATTTCAAATTAATCTGCACTGGGGCTTGAATATCTCAAGTGCATTAAGCTTGGGCCCACAGCTATAAAGGTGAATGTATGAGCAGAGCAACTTTGAGGATAATGGCACAGTCATAAAGATAAGAAGTCAATCTACTCGTGAACCTGGGCTTCCTTATTTCAGTGGGAAAAACAGCACTCTGACTTCAAAGGGTACCGGATTAGCCCATTTATTTAGCTGTTACCACGAGGAATGAAGTACCAATAGCAAAGCTCATTTGAAAATGAAAGGAATTTTCTGCAAAAAACTCCACAGGATACTTTTCCAGTTTTCTGGCAAAAAAAAAAAAAAAAAGGATATCTGTTTTGAAAAAGATTTTGTAAAGTTCTGGTTGCAGGGGTACAAGTGTTGTAGTAAACACTACAGCTATTCCTGCAGTCAGTTGGACATTCAGTTTTGCTGCGAGAATGTCAAAAGCTCCTGCAGTGCAGAAGCTGGTAACTCTAGGAGCTTCCTAGTTAGCTCCTGTATTACTGTAAATTAGTTGTTAAGACCATTTTCTTTAGTCATGTAATATGTTAACATGACAGCATCACAACACAGTGTGTTCATGATGATATTGATTAATAAATTTTACAGGCATTGAAGCAACTCTGGTTCTGATTTTTCTACCATACACCACGCAGTAATAATAGTAATGGCTAGAAAGGGACCCATACTGACTACCTTTCTAACCTAACGAGTAGAATATTGTTCCTAACATTTGTTCCTAATAGGAACAAATGCATTGCTGCAGACAATCTGACTGAGTACTTCTTGAAGCATGTTGTTTAATCATTTGAAAATCTCTAGAGAGATGGCACGTGAGAAACAACTATTTCTGAGCTTAGTTAGCTTTGGCAGCCGCAATCTTAGGCACTTTCCTCAGCGCATGGGAATAGAAGAAAGAACAGCCACGGGGTCACGTAATTTATCCATCTTCTGAACTACAACTCCATGCAGTCAAAATTATCAGAAAATACATTCTTTTCTCCCATCTGTTTCTGTACATGTATTGATAGAAACTCGTTTCAGTAATTTCACTGAAGTCCTTTTGAGAACAGATATCACAATATGACTCTTGGGAACGTAACATCATCACCTACCTGTAAGGAAATGAATATGCCTTTAAGCAATGCAATACTGATTACCCAAAGCAATAAAAAAAACTATAGATGAATATAGAAATTATTTATTCTGTCCTTTAATGGCAATAACTTAAGTCAATGGAACAGCTATTTGAATGTCCAAAGCCAGTGCCAGCAGATGATAGTTTTGGAGTGAGTTCCAAGGTATTTCTTTGTATTTTCTTTTTAGCTAAGCTCTGGTCTCTGTTTTCTTTCTTTGGCATCTGGTGGGGCTCTTTTTCTACGGAATATGAGTTTGAATGAACTCTATTTACCATGTTAGACAAGAGTTCTTAATTCTTCTTAGAGCCCGGAAATGTGAATGTATTGCAATTCAGTAAGTCATAAAACTGAACAAATACTACCATGGAAAAAATAATTTTGTAAGTAAGTTTAAATATTAATGCTCAGTATGCCTTATTAAAATTCTAAGAATTAAATAAAAGTGAGTGATATTTCCCAAACACTGTTTGCAGAAGAGAGCTTAAAAGCTAACAATCTTTTTTATGCAAGAGGAAAATAAAACATACTTGAGCCAACAAAATGAAAAAAAAAAAAAAGGTGTGTTACACAGAAAGCCATATAATCTGGAATTCATCACATTCTGCAAATTTTTGGAAAGGCTGCTACAATGTAAGCCCCATGGCCAGACACTCCAGGAGGAAAATAACTCTTTTGACTCTTTTTAACAAAGAAAAATGCTTCCACAGAAAACCTGATTTTCATAGATCAGTTATTTCTGCACCATTCCTCCTGCACCCGGTATGTCACCATCATTGTTTCTGAAACGTGGCTTTGGAATGTAGTAGCTTCTTGAGCAAATAGTTCTTCAGACAAACAGTTTATTTCTCAACAGTGAAACCTTTAATTTACCTTAAATTCTCTCATCTATTCATCTCTGTGAGAATATCACCGGCTGAGAAACAGAGCTGAGGACAGTGGGGTTGAACTGGGTCCACTGAGGTCTTACATTTAGTATCTTAGTAACTCTGAAACCTTAAACTCATTTAAGTGATCACATGTCTGTGTAAGAGAGTAAGGCAGCAGCTTTGCAACTTTGGACCTTGCAGCTGACAGGCAAAAATATATTCCCTGCAGTTACTTGCATGCAGACTCTGAAAAACAGTAGAACATAAAGGAGAAGGGCAATTACATCAGCATGTTGCACATACCTATAAAAGTGTTAGATTAAATGATTAAAGGCTAATCACAATAAATACAAAGACTGGTGGAAGAACCCTAGTAACATCACCACTGAAAATGGCACCCACCGAATTGACTCTCATGAAGCTATTGAAGTAGAACAATTCAACCGTTGTCCCTGATGGGAAACCCACCAAGAAGAGTCAGTGGAGGAAACTGTCTCTCCTGAAAGCCATGCAAGTTAGAGGGGGCGGCTGCCTAAAGAAGCATAGAACTTGTTATGGGGTGCAGGGAAAGAGCATTTGGTTACTGTGTAAAAGTAATTATGAGGCGTTTATGGAAAGGACCAAAGGCAAGAAAAGGATTAGGGCAGATCCAGAAGAAGCAAGCATACAAAAATGCAGCACTGTATGTGTACATGTGAGTGTCAGTGAAGGCACCAGGCTCTGTCTGCATTGACCTGTGTGACTACTCAGGTGTGTGTACGGTACAGTGCATCTGTGCAGGTACGTGTACGTATGGACACACACCTTGCTATACGTGCTCAACCTCACTGTTGGCCAGACCTGGGGACACAAAGCTGGCAGAAGCATCGCTTCTGTCAGCCTGGGATGGCAGAAATGCACACACAGCGTGAAGCCCACTGGATTGGGCTACCTCTAAGAGTAAAATTTCCCATGTAATGTTTGTACATACAAACTCCAGTCTCAAGTTCATTTTATCTCAGAAAACCTATCCATCCTTCTGCACAGCCTCACACTATGCATATGGGCTATGAAAAGGGTAAGTGGGAATACACAGAGGGAGATAGAGGTGTGTGGAAGTTCTACCTACTGAGGAAATACAGTTTTATTAGGTTTTGAAGAATATGTATGCATGAGATCTTGTGCCAGCATATTTAATTGCCCAAAGGGATCTTTCATTTATCTGCCTTTTCCCTTTTTGCTGATGCTACCTTTCCATAGAAAGGTTTTATCTTCACCCACACATTATGATAAAAAAAAAACCACAAAGACTTTTACCACCACCACCAAGAACGTAACACCATTTAAATGAACACTATTACTCTCAGACTAAAATGTCACAGTGGTAAATACGGAATTAAATGCATCTTTAGCAGTTGCAAGGAGCAGCATGCAGTGTATTTGTCTAAAAAATGTGCATATTGGTAACTGCCATTTCTACACAAAGAACTGTATCGCTGTTCAAATTAGTTCCCCTTTTTCCTTTGTATTTGCTATCTTTGTGCAGTCGTACCCACATTAATATCAGTAGTTCCTCTTGCCAGAACATGCGTTATTCTTTCATTCCACGTAGGTAATCCAAATTTAAATCCATACCTGCAATCAGCATTCTGCTCCTTTGAACATTAATGAACTGAATCTGTAGTTCCTAAGTGTGAGCACTGCTCCATAGTCAATCTATGACAAAACTCTTGACTCGGGCTGCAGCTTCTGCACTGTATTGGCCGCATGGATTTGTGAGCTATGCTTATCTCATCAAAACTATGATTTGCAAAAACCTGAAGAATAACAAACAAAACACTGTCTTCACAGAGTCAACATCAAGAGCATCAGCTGGGCCCTCTGATTATCAGTAGTCATAGAAATATCTATTTATCATAAGCCTCCTGCTTTCGCAAAGCCATATATCTGCTTCTAAATTGACCCCAAAATTAGTGCACAAGGATGGATAGTTAAAAATAATGTATTTGGTGGCAAAAAAAAAATCAGACTTAACCCTCTTCACTCCTGGGATTGTTCTAGTCCTTCAGCTACATTATATGTGTATATATATGTGTGTTTATGTCTCTCTGTGTGTGGGGAGGTGTGTACACACACACACACACACACACACGATACCAACGGCTGTCATTTTGTGTTTGCAGCACACAGTTGACTGCTTATCAGATCCATTTTGATTTCAGCTTCGGTATCCTATTTTGCACCAATCCCCACAGCATCAGCTCCTTCAAATGTAAACAAGATGTTAATAAAACACAGAAACATTTAGTAGAGTATAATGAATGTATAATAAATGCCTAATGCTGTAGAGTTCAAGTAAATATGCTTTGTTCCTGAATGCTTGACTTTATCCTTTGTAGAAATGGAGCCAGCACATGCATAACTATAATCCAGTCTTTGGGTTAGTTCCCAGAGTTCATTGTTCTTGCAGTGAAATTGTGGTGAACCACTGAAGCATCTTACATTGATATTAGAATTTGCATACCCTACACGCTGTCAGGCCTTACTTATCTTTTTAAACCTGGTTCACCTTTTCCAGTTCAGTTCTACAGTCTGGTTGGCTGCAGGTAACCTGGTATAATAATGATTTAAGTTTTTCAGTGATTTTCTTCACTCAGTCTATTGTAAAATAGGACTTAGAGAGTAGGAAGATCAAAATGTCACCTTCTAAGAGCGGCCGTAGGTCATAACTGGAGACAATTAGTTTGGGAATCTGTTCAAGATTAAGACACCTGCATTTAGACATCTCTATATGAACTATGTGCCTAAGCTAGGCTTGGAGCTAGGCTTGGTTTAACTGCTTAAGCATCTTTTTTAGATTCTTCAGGGTGTTCCCCATGGCCTCTACCTGCCATTCTAGAAAGGTACAAGTTTCTGGCAGGAGCTGTGTCATGTTCCCAGGTTTGTGTAGCTATCTTGAATACCCCAGGCCATCTTAGATGGAATTGAAACCATGTTTAGGCGACTGAATCGACCTGGTAGTCAATGCACTCAAAAGACTCATCTTACTCTGATACACACACATGAAATGGGATTTGTTTGCATAAATGTAGCCTCCTTGTATCATTTTAGGCAAACAAGTCTCAAGTTTAGCAGCTGGTCAGCCAAATAGCTCCTTAGATTCTACTAACCTAATTTACTACATCTCCATTGATAATGGATCTATGTCCAGTTGATAGATAGTTAGTCATTAAAGATATTTCCCTGAAACAAGTATTTCTTATTTGGTATTTTTCATTATTTGGGTAAGTCTAGTACTTTTCTAAAATAATTCAATAACTTTATAGTTAATTAAAAAGGGATACATTATACAACATAATCCCTGTAACACTGAACTACCTTAAAGATGTATTTTGTTTACCACTTTGCCATAAAACCTACTTCTCTTTAGGGCAAAAGCTGATTTTACAATATTGGTCTGTGGTTTTTGTCATGTGTTTCATAGTTCATAGGTGTTAATTATAAACAAAACAAAACACTGTAATTTACAGTTTAACTTGTATAAGGAACAGATATTTCAAGTGAAAAACTGTTATGAATATGTTTATACTGCTTAACTCAGTTTTTACCGTATAGTAGATTTACAAGGAGGTAGAAAAAGTGCATTGCAAAAGTTACCAAATAATTGCAGAGAATTAATCTAAAATGTGTCTCTTATGCACAAAGAAAATGCATATTGGAAACAAAGATTTAATAGCTTCTGGGCAACATGTTTTACCATGTGAAGATTTTTAGAATTAAGAAACCACAACATAAAGTTTGCTTAAAAAAGCAGAGCTTGTGCTGGAAATGCATATCATATACAGTACTTTACACCTTCAAGTGTGAACTGAGGTTGAAATGTTAAGACAACAATAGAAACTTAACATCAAAAATTAATTATTTTATAAGCACTTGGTGGACAAGCCACTCTTCACAGAGCTCTGCAGTTTTAAATATTTAAAATAACTAAGGAAAATATTATCACAAAAAGTGATAAGCAATTGCTTTGGAAAAGAAAGGTGATGATAGCTCTATGGACATTTCTCAATGCAACATTTATGAAATGTAAAGCAGTCTGGCTGGTAATCACAACTATTGTCCCTTTGGGCAAGGAGAGTAACCCATCTTCTAGTGAGGCAAACTGAAAATTAAAGAAAAACTATGGTAAGATTTAAGTGGTGTAGTGTTTGGTGGGTTTTTTCTGTTCTTCTCTTTACATAAAAACCTTTTTTTTTCCTTCTTTTTTTTTTTTTTTTTTTTCTTTTTAGGCAATCACCAGAAAAGAAAAGTAAATGTACTGCTAGATACTCAAATTGTGATCTACAAAAGCAAGACTGACCAACACTCCCTGTTATTTAGCAATGTGAAGTCATCCCTTGCTTATGTAGAATTCAGATGTTCAGTTCCTTACACTCCCTACAGAAGGCTGATGCCACCTCCTAGGAGGTGCTTTTGCAGTCTCTCTCTCTTTACGCTAGCCATTTCTTATTGTTACCAGGATGGTAACAAGAGCCAGAAGATGTAGCTGAGCAATCTCATAGAAAAAAGTCCCTGCATTTCACTGCTGTGCCATCAAATCATATGCAGCTGGACATAGATTAACACCTGATCTGAGGAATTAATAATCTTTTTCTTTACTATAGATCAATGGAACAGATGCAAATTGCTAACTCAGGCCTTAGAGCTTCACCAGTAGTTCATTACCTGCAACTTAAAACTCTAGGACTAGTTGCAGAAGCATACCATCAATCTTCCATAACACTCTTTTGTTTTACAATAAACTCAGCAGAGCAGGAAAAAAAAACCCACCATGATATCCTTCTTTCTATCTAAATCTCTTAAATGGGAGATTAAAGAGAGATTTTTCACTGCTTTGCGTTGTTTCTAATGAGTATTTAGCAATTTAATCAAAATGGAGTAATTCCAAAAGAGAGCTTATAGTCACCTCCTTCAAAGTGAGGTCTAAAACTGAGAAATCCTTTTTTGTTTTCTGTATATTTTCCTTCTTCTTGTTTCCTGAAAATTCATTTCTGAGTCAGTGTCAAGGAAACCAAACTAAGTTCGCTGTCAGTTATAAACTCTGAAACAAGCAGATGAAGTTGCTACTTTCCTTTCTAAAGTCACCATCGCTAACTCCAATGGTGCCCAGGCATCACACGGACACCCCAGTCCTCACATGGCCCTCCGTCTCCTCCTCTGGAAGCTCCCAGGCCTCCTGCCTCTGCAGTACAGCTAGCAGGGCATCATGCAGGATGAGTCTGGGTTTCTGTTGTGGTTTAGCCCCAGCGGGCAACGCAGCCCCATGCAGCTGCTCGCTCACTCCCTCTCACCCAGAGGGCTGGGGAGGAGAATCGGAAAGGAATATGGAACTCAAGGGTTGAGATAAGAACAGTTTAATAGGTAAAGCAAAAGCCGTGCACACAAGCAAAGCAAAACAAGGAATTCATTCACCACGTCCCATGGGCAGGCAGGTGCTCAGCCATCCCCAGGAAAGCCGGGCTCCGTCACGTGTAATGGCTACTCAGGAAGACAAACACCATAATGCCAGATGTCCCCCAGTTTATATACTCAGCATGATGTCATATGGTATGGAATACCTCTCTGACTAGCTTTGGTCACCTGTCCTGGCCGTGTCCCCTCCCCATTTCCCGTGTTCCCCCAGCCCTTTGGCTGGCAGGGCCCAAGGAACCAAAAAGTCCTTGATTTAGTATAAACATCACCCAGCAACAACTAAGAACAGCAGTGAGCTATCAACACTGATCTTCTATCGTAGCCGAAGCACAGCACTGTACTAACTACTAAAGAAGAAAATTAACTCTATCCCAGCTAGAACCAGGACAGTTTCCAATAGGTTACCAAACCTGAAAGAGTGAAAACTATGCGGCTTAAAGAGTAGATTTGACAAACACTGTCTTGTTAGACAACTTTCAGAGACCGTGTAAGACATCCTGAAGCTTGGCATTATAAAGCAGTTCATTACCGATTCGTCACCACTTACACGCACTGACGACAGTGTGCAAGGTAACAGAGCCGCCACGTTCAGCCTGACTGTGACCCCAGACTGCGGTCACACAAGCTGTGCCCAGACGGCTGAAACACCGGAGGCTTTGTCAGCCTGCTGGGAGGAACCTGGCTGTCTCTTAGATTTGTAGCGGTGTTTCATCTGCCCTGTTTGTGCTGCCACCTCCTTCTTCCTTTTCAGGGCAACCAAAGTGTTTTGCAAGGGAAGATATTCAGTCCATATCTGTCCTTAATGGGGCAGAACCACCCGATGACTCCAGCGCCCGCGGACACAACGGGCAGGCTCCCAGATCCAGGCAGTTGTCAGCAGAGAGCAGCTTGCTACCCCGTCAAAATATTTCTTCAGAATAATTACATCTAAGCCATTTATGGTTTACTCCAGCTCTGAATAGGAGATTAATTTATTTTCTCCCCTTCATTTAGCTCAGTCCTTCCATTCTTGGAACAAGGCTGCTTAGGCTTTTCAGGCATTTTCATTGTTTTAAATAGACTGTTTTCACAGGATATATTGGAAGGACTCTTCAGTTATTGAAGTGGTTTATGCCTCCCCTGCATGCTGGCTTTTTTGGTATCTGGACGCAGAAAGCTCTTTCCCTTATCACATTTCACCACACCCTTACATTTCACATACTTGATGGTTTGACACTGGAGTATCTCAATACAATTGAACTATCGCAGACTTTCTCTCCTCCACTCTGTGAAAGAACACCAGAGCATTTGTTTCAAGTGAAAAGAAAATCAAGAGAGTTAAATTCCCGGAATCCAGTAAAGGGTGCTTTACATTGTATTTTCATAAGGCAGAGCTGAACCCCTGGACCTCTGCAGAGGGATTCACATCATCGGAGCAGAGGCAGTGCTACTGCCACCTGCCCTCCCCTTGGGCTTCTGCCAAGAAGGAATAGCTTCTTATTGATGCAGGTCTCACTCTGCTCAGGATTTTCATTCCAGGCAGAGCAGCTTTTTTAGTGGCAGTGTTGGCTCCAGTCCTCTGACAGGGAGGGGACTGAGGCTGCTCTCCAAAAGACTTTCTGCTACTGAGGACTGATACCAGCCTTACTGTAAAAGGTACCATAATCTGGTACTGAATGAGTCTGACCAAAAAAAGTGTAGAAGATTTAAATACATACGTACAGAGAAGAAAACTATAAATTTCAAAACTTGGTATTGCCTCCTTCTATCTAATTTTATTGTGACTCTGCAGAAAAAAGTGTTTTAGGGACTAAGCATCTCATCCATAATTTTTATTCAGTTGATTTCATATCACCCATGTACTTAAGCCATTAAATTCTACTATGCCATATAAATCTCCACAGCTATGATTACTCTATGATAACTGCACGCCCTGTTGAGCCTTATTGCCTAATTGGTAGTTTACAAGGAAATATCTTTCTTGGTTTTGAGATTAGTAACCTGTTTCCTCAGCAGCAAGAAATATTTGCTTCCCATGCTTGAAGCTGTTAGTATTGGCATGCCTGCTTGCACAAACTGTGAGTGTCACTTCCTTTTCAGATGGGTAGTGAAAAGAAAATAATAAAAAAATCAGATATTTGCAAGGTGAGTGTTTTCTGTGAGATCAGATAACTTCTTGAAGCCTGGATTGATGTTCATTTGCAGCAGTATAATGCGGGTAGATCTCTGCTGATTTGCAAAGCTACAGGCACAGGATCTGGACCACCAGGTACACTGTTTACTGCGGAAACCTCCATTAGGCTTCATGTAGATGCCACGTATAAGATATATCTAAAGAAATATCTCTGCTGGCTTAGTTAGAAACTGGATATCCCATACTAACATTTTTGATTAATAAACTGAAAGGAGCACCTTGGATGTCTAAGACCACATGTAACCATCTAATGAGTGGGACTGATCTCCCATAAACTAGCTGGACAGAATGCATTTAGATGATTTAGGAATTTTGCCAGTTTTGCCAATTTTCTTCATGGTTCTCCAAGCAGCAAGCTGAAATGCTTCACCCTTCACGATTCTGCAACTCTTGGGGCAGCTTTTGGATCACATGCAGCTGCCACACTTCTTCCTCTGTTCACACCCCAGAGAAGAAAATAGGCTTCAGTAGGATGACAGAAAATCTCAGCAATAATTCACATCACGCTGATTTGCCTACAAGTATTCCTAGCCAGACGACATCGCAAGCTTTTGATCTGAAAATACCTAAGAACTCAGCTATTACTTAACTACTTTTTTCTAAGGGAAATATTTTATCACAAGAAGAATCATCAGTCTCCCGTGCTTGGAAGATTTGATCATGGAACAGTCATCTTCTGGAGGAGGGCTCATACCAATACTGACAGACATCTGCGTTTCAAAAATTTTTCAGAGTGCAATGCTTTCTCTTGTAGCTTCCCTATAAATCTTTCCCTGTCCCTCAGCTCCACTCCTCCCAATCTAGATGCTCATTTCTGGAAGCATCTCAGTGCTGCCCCTGTCAGAAACCAACTCTTTGCCAGTCACAAAATACCACCTCTATTACTTACAAATAACTGGCTAGATCTAGGAGTTATGCACCTCACACATCTGCAGGTGCTTGCTTCTTACCTAATCAGGAGCTAAATGCTGAACCTTGAGGTGCAACCAAGAGGTTCCTGGACCAGACACAGCAACAGGTACACAGGGTACAGGATTTGGGCACTGTAAAGAACAAAGTTAAGCTGCACAGAGATACGTCTAAGACTAAGCCTTCCAAAAGTATCTTCCATGACAGCTAGAAAAAGACATCTTTTTCCAAGCAAAATGTGGCAAAAGGAATTTATTTTTATTACACACTAACTGTTGGAAATTACAGATACATGAAAGGAAAGGCACACAAGAAAGCCCACGGGGATGGATGAACTTACCCGAATCTTATGGCTTTGTGACTACTGTTTGAAGCCTACAGGAGTGCTGGTCTACATAATCCCTGTGCACTGCACATCTAGAGCATTGAATAAATGGAATAAATCACAGTCTTTTGTTTCCTTGTGCTTTATATCTGAGTTTTTCTTCAACAGCTACTGCAAAATTTTCATTGACTGCATGGGTGTGGGAGCTCAGTATGGGCACAGATTCACTCGATTCTGCCAATTTGACATACTATAAAGAGATCAGGTTTAGGAACGGTGGTAGTTTCTCCCTCCTTCCACCAGGACACAGATCTCCACAGCAGTCATCCATGAAAAATGATGAAAAATAGTCC
This sequence comes from Falco rusticolus, assembly GCF_015220075.1. NCBI lineage: Eukaryota > Metazoa > Chordata > Aves > Falconiformes > Falconidae > Falco > Falco rusticolus. The sequence goes on from NC_051187.1 coordinate 125,249,918, forward strand.
TAAGGGATAATGCCTGTGTTGAAATGCAGAAAAAAAGTTTATATAGACATCAGAATAGATTTCCACTTCCTTCTGTCTCTTATTGAACCTCTTCAGTTTCCCCTCAGCAGCTTTGCAGATGTCTATTTAATTACTTGTTTATTTATTTATTCATTTATTTATTTATTTTCTGCTTAGCACCACTCTTCTTTTCTGCATGTATAACAAGATTACAATCCTTTTAAAATGTTCCCTGTCATCGTAGTCCTCTCTAGGAAAGGATTTCCTTGAGATAAAATGGCTGTCACTGTGCCCTGGCCCCTGACGTGCTCTCGCCCAGAATATCCACAGATCCCATGCTAAGTGACCATTGCCATCAGCCTCGAGCACGTAAGTCACAGACACACACAGACACACAGACACACACAGACACAGACACACAGACACACAGACACACAGACACAGACACAGACACACAGACACACAGACACAGACACAGACACACAGACACACAGACAGAGACACAGACACAGACACACAGACACACACAGACACAGACACAGACACACAGACACACACAGACACAGACACACAGACACACAGACACACAGACACAGACACGGACACACAGACACACAGACAGACACAGACACATACACACACAGACACAGACACAGACACAGACAGACAGAGACACAGACACAGACACACAGACAGACACACACAGACACACAGACACAGACACACAGACAGACACACAGACACACAGACACAGACACACAGACACACAGACACACACACAGACACCCCCCCCCCACCCCCCCACACACACACTCCCCCCCACCCCCCCCACACCCTCCCCACCCCCCCCCACACCCTCCTTCACCTTTCCGAAGCATGAGCCCAAGCAGGGTTTGCACTTCTGACAAAAGCAAAGCAACCAGCCACGCGCTGCACCTGAAGGAAGATGCTCTGGAAGCCCCAGTACATTGTCACCTACCAGCCACGAAACAAGGTGGTTTGGGCATGTGGAGGGTGAAGAGATGAACGTGCTCCCAGACTATGGTGTGCACCAACTGCCAGGAAACTGCAGGATACCAGGCAAGCGAGGAGGACACCAGAGTGCCTCCCAGACCACTCCGCCTGCACAGGCTAACGGTCACTCTCCTCTTTCTGTGTAATTTGTCCCTGCTTTGCCTCACTTGCCAGAGACATTACAGTTGTCTATAGATGAAAGGAGTTAATTCAGTTTGGGTTTTCAATCCTGTCCATTCCTTCTTGCTTAATGTAACTTTTTAAAATGTTAGCTGTTAAGGAATGTCTGGCCTCCTTACCCTACAAACTGTTTGCTGTATAATGCTCCTCCGGATCTACGGGACCACTCTCTGTAGAGTATTCCTCCTTATCCGCTTAAGATACCTTCTCTTTCCAGGTGGATACCCAGAGCCAGTTTAGAAAGTGAGTCCTTGCTACTTCAGTTATGTTGCTGCTCCCAGTGTCTCAGAAGGCATTCTTGTGCTCCTTCTATTCTTTCTTACTTACATGTGTTTCCAGCTCCTGGACATACAACTGTTCCTCCCAGTTCCTTCTGACCTGTTTCTTCCAGAATCTTACTTTTCAACATTAACCCTGACAACAATGCTGTTGACTCCCAGAGGACGTTCTGAATAGTTTTGTGATATAACGACACTGAACAATTGCACACAAGAGCAATCCTTGACATAGGCTGAATGAACTCCTCCACTGGACAGAAACTCCTCCTCTTCTGGGGACACAAGAGGAACTAGGAGCTGAGGTGGTAGATGTGGTCCCATGTTCAGAGTCTGCAGTGGATGGTCGGAAGAGTCATAGTGTTACCGAAATCTCGGAATGAAGAACTTATCAACACCAATGTGACGTAGATAAGCAGACACTTCTTTATTGACGGCCGGGTGCGTGAATGAGTCCTCTCATGATCAATGGACACCAAATTTCAAAATCATACACCATATATAGAACTTATTCATGCATATTCATTAAGTATTCATGCATAATCATAGTATTTCCCAAAAATCGTTAACATACTCTCCTCCCATATCCAATTCTGCGCAGTAAAGGTTAGAAAGGTCCAGAAATGGGTCTGGGGTACAATTTAGGTAGGTGGTATATGAGTCGGTGGTCATGATCTCTCCCTGCCGGAATTACCTTTTACTAAAGTTCACGGTTTCTTGGCAGGTAACAAGTTGTTCCAGTCGACTCTCCCCAGTTCCCATTAATTCTATATTCTGACATTTCAATACACTTTCTACATACAGAAGACTAGTCAAATACAAAGAAATCTGTAAAATCCCAAATTTGTTACCTAAGTTTTAAACAATGATTCTAGCCCATTCTTCTGGCCTTGGCACAGGGCTGTACAAAGGATTTCATAGCAGCTTTTGCTGTGCAACTACAAGTTTCATTAAAATATATTTCTTATTCCAAATGATTTTATAAAATCAAATAAAGTCAATTAATTCTAACTCATTAGCAGATCTGTAACAATAGCACTTGTGGAACCCTGGGCATTGACAGCTCTTCCTGCTGCTTTTGGGTTGCTCTGTAGGTGCAAGTTATCAACTGACACAGAGGTTTTTTCTCCAAGGTTAAACAAGACAACAAATATTTTGTACCAAATTAAAAAATTTAAACATAAAATTTATGTAATGCAACAAAAGTTACAAATTTACATGGGAATAAAAAAAAACCTTTGTTGTCTTCATGTATTTTCTTCTACTTTTTTGCATTATGCAAACATAAATCCGTCTTACATCAAGTGCTGATTTTGAAAAACTGATCTGGAGATTCCTGTATCTCTGTCAAACTTAGAAACTAATCAAATCACAGGCAGATACTCAGGCACCTGCATTTAAAAATCACATTTTGTCACATCTTTTATGAACAGACAGTAGAGAAGGATCCAAAGCACTAGCTGCTTGTTAAATAGCAAAATGGGAAGCAATGACCACAAACCCTTAAGTAAGAGTATCTTTCTGGGGGAAGCACAATTGTTGCTCAAGCACCAGTGGTCACACACCCCTTCACTGTGCTGTAAGCACGCACTTGCACAACAGAATCCACCATGTGTTCAATAAGCCAGTATGGGTACCAGCAGGAGCACCGTCTTCGTCCCCTCCTAAAAATTCTCCTTGCACCCTCTTGTATACATTTCCCATGGGGTTAACCGTCTCCCTCTGCAGAATGGTGTTCCCACAGTCCTTTTTTGTTTCCACTGTCTTCAATATCTTTATTCAGTGCAAAAGCTGTGCTATGGACATACACATCTCATGGTCCCACAGTTGCACTGTTCCTGGACCACTGGGCACACTGCGCTGTGCCATCTGACTTAGGTGTGACCCCTATTCAGTATGGCAGGTTCATAGCCAGTAACAGCACTCTTAGTTTCAGGTGCAATGCATTTTACCATCCATATAAACCACCTCCCCTGAGATGAGGCAAAGCCTGAAAGATTCTGTTGAATCCTACAAGACACATAATGTCAGTTGCTTCTCATGAAGGTTCTTTTTTTTTTTTTTTTTTTTTTTTAAGTTCTCGGTCACAGAAAACTATTTCTTAATTCTCTCAGATTAAGAGCACCAAGCCACTAGTACTGTTTCCAGTAACACAAGAATCATAGTAGTTTCTGAATACGGGAAGATTCATTTTGAGACAGTTTGCTTTGTGCACATCACTTTATTTTAATCTTGTTCATTTGTCACTGACAACATCACCTGCTGAGCTAAAATGTTTTTCAGACTGAAATTGGAGGATGGGCAACCAAGATTAATGGTCCACAAATCACATTAGGAAGTGATTTTCTTTGACCAGCACTGGATCCTCATTTGTGCTATTGTTGGATGGTACTAGGAAACCATAGCTGAAAAACAGTGCACATTTTTCCGTTATAATATTTCATTTTCAGTCAACTAACCCCCCAAAGTTGTCAGATTCATCACTTAAAGACACCATCTGCTGACCTGTCATGGAGAGTGGTCAGAAATGTCACAGTGGAGCATTTTTTCTCTGGATTTGTGTGTAAAAGAAGCAATAGGAGGAAAGTGCTTATTTAAAATACAGACCTACACTTATTTTGTTTGGAGAATTCTCTACATGCTTAACATTTGCCGACACAACAAAGTAAGAGATGCAGAGGAAAACTTAAACCTGTGGGTTTCATGGGAGAAGGCTCTTGTATCAAATGTGAACTTTAAATGTTTTTTTTCTGTTCACCTAGAGTAGTTGATTTGCCAGCTTTGTTAAAGATATACATCTCTCTTCCACTGGGATTTTATTGGAACCACTGAATGGCATAGAGTGCAGGCAGATGGTGAAGCTGAGAAATATCAACAGTGCAATTCTTAGTCTTTTTTCATGCCATATTTTCAAAATTTCTGGTTTGCTGACTGTGTTCATGTTGCAAGAAATCTGGCTTCAAAGCAGAGTAGAGCAAAGACCAATATATTTAATATCCACTTGCATATTTCTGGTGCAACTCTTTTTCAGTCATAGCAACACAGACGTGCAAGATTTGGTACAAGGCTGCTTATGATTTAAACTAGGTATTCCACAGACGTCTCCTGCAAATGTTACTCCTTCTGCCAAGTATTCCAGCAGCAAATATCCAGGCTCCCTATTAAAAGAAATGTTTTTTGGAAACCCCATACAGATTTTCTTACATCACTATTTTGCATTGTAACTACAAATTTTTTCCAGTGTTGTTAGGCACTATGGTTATGCTCAAAATCTGAAAAACTATATTAAGGGCATGAGGACCACAGCTGCAACTATGGAAACTACAACCTTGATTTAACTGTAAATGAATGATAAATACAACTTAAACATAATTTTGGTGGTAGTTGTTTAGCATGGTGTCCTAATCTTGTATATAGATATATAATGTATAAATATCTTTGTTCCATGAGAACTCTTCCCACCCATCTACAAAACTACATTCCTCCTGTTTCCAGCAAATGCTAAGCTGTCCTCAGGCAAGGCTGTCTTTCATCCCTTAGGATGTGTTTTACTACTCCTGTGCTCAAGATCTACCACGTAATGAGAATTGGCAATTTCAGATTTATTTACTAGCTGGGTAAGAAGAGCCTCAGGGACCATGAGGTTCAGCTGCTTCATTCTGTGAGTCAGCAGAGGCTTCTTTCTTAATGACAACCTATAGGAAAAAAATCTACCACCACCACCAGCTACAAAAAAACCCCAAGGTAAAGCACCTTTGTACCAGTTTCTACCAAACAGTATAGGTATTCTGAATAACTTGAGGTCTATATGAATGAGAATAGGACTTATAATAGGGTTTGCAAATCCTTTCCAAGTGGAAGCATTTACTTATTGTTTTACAAACCTGGTAGGTGAAAAAACCTAACTTTCTAGAAAATTATAATGACTCCCAAATTTTTGCCCAAAGATCATTAGGCAACTAATTCCTCTGTGTCTAAAGTATTCTTTGTTCATCAATGGACAGGCGCAAAGGACTCTTTTCCTCTGTTGTGGCTATTCATCTGGAGTTCTAAATAAAGAACATACAGAAATACAGTGGCTCTTTGTTTGGCTTTTGGGTTTTTGCGTCTGTTCATCATCAAGGAGGAAAACTCTTTAAGATCTGTAAGGGCAGGCCGCAGGGAGCAAGTGTACTTATATCAAAGACTCTTTGGGCTAGAGGTAGTAAATACTGTATTGTCTTTCCAATGAAGCATATATAAATGATCCTTATCCACTGAGGCTGACCTTCAAAGTATTTCCATCTCTGCCTTGATCATCTCAGCAAGAAGAAATAGAAAGGGAAGGAAGGATCCTCAAGTCTCCCTTGGAAAGTTTATAAATCATCATTTTAGCATTTGTGTTTAAACATGTGAGCATGTTGTTATCAAAATCTGACCAGATTTCTCTGAGCATCCCTTCTCCACTTCAAAAACTTTACCTGTATGACACTGTCCTAAGCACCCATTTAAGTGGGATTAAGTGCCATAAACAGCAATACAAAATAACGGGAGCTCTCCGGGAATGGACAAAGAAAAGGCTGGAAACCGACTGACGTTTTCTTCTCTGTTTTCTTCCACACTTTAAACAGGTACTATGCTCCATCACCTTGGGACAGTAACCACACAAGGAGCCACTATATCACAGCTTTATTACCTTCCCAGGGCAGAGGGAACCTTTGCAACATCTGTCCTCACAGCCCCTGTGCAGCTGTGCAGAGCCAGGGGAGGGCAGGGGCTTAGACCCTGAATACACTCTTGCCGTACTCCCTTCGAACGCCTCGTCCTTCCCTCATCACACCCTGACTTTTTGCCACTGTGTTGGTATCAAAGTTTCTGGAAGTCTTTAGAATGACAGTCAAACTCACAGTACCCACTAAACTACTGAAGGTTCTGGCATGGACTCTTTCCAGAAATCATTAATTAATCTCCTGGTTGCCATCATTTTTCTTAGACACATTTTTAATAGAATTTCAGTCTGGCTCAATTCTGTATTTGCTTTCACTTTCTCTTTTTTTTTCTTCCCCCAATAGATAGACGAGCATGATAACTGTTGCTGTTTCATCACTAACAGATGGCAATCAAAAACTGTTTAAAGAAATCAAACAAATGTTCCAGCACAATTCACTGAGTGAAACTGAGAACACTGCCCTCCTGCTGCTGATGTACATCATCTTTTCAAAAATTACCTACAGATTTCTTTTCAACGTCAGTAACACTAATTGTTTGAGTAGAATTTATAGCTAAAATATTTATATTAAAATGTGAGGGAGAAAATATCACATTTTGTCTTACTATGACAGGATGGGGGGTTTTGTTTATTGGAAAGGACTTGATTTTGCATTAGTTCGTTATTTGCATTTTTAAAGATCTGCCTTTAAAAACATATATATACTGATTTATTAAATCTAGTTTCCTCTATTTTGTTGTTGGGATTTTTTCCCCCTACTGGATTGCATCAATTACTTTTTGATGCATATTTGCTTATTTTTTACCAAGAAGATATGCTTCGCTCTCCTGGACATCAAACGGGACATATGATTCATGTTTCTGTACTTGAATATTGCAAAGACAGCTCATAATCCTCTCACATGTGAGGATTTTCAGCAATGATTCAATGCCATGTGAGATGTTTTCCTTGGCTTTTGAAACTGGCATTCACATATATGCATGTTACCTGGAAAGCTCTATTATTCATAGGTTTTGTAGTTTAATGCCCACCTGATTCTTCTTAAACATAAGCCCAGGTAGCTGCATAATTCAAAATGCAAAGCCTTCTCCAGAACAGTGAGATATACATAAACTACTTACTAGCCACCATGTATTTTTACGCTTACTGTGAAAAGTGCATTTGTGACCTTAGTGCCACCATCAAAGTCTGGAGAAAGTTGTTTGGACTATTAAATCTCTGATTTTGAGTAGTGGCAGAATTCCAATTGCTGGACTTTCTAAGACAGCTCTTTTCAGCTTGTTTAAAGTGATAATATATCCATCCCAATGATTTGATATCGAGCAGAAGCGTTCTTGCTGTAGTTACAGCTGCAGAAAAGCACCTGGAAAATTATTTTACAGCAGCGTTTTGTGACCCAGGTCTAAAACTGGGCTCTGGGTTTAGATGTTTTTGTGACTATCACATGTCACCAGGCATACGACTCAGCTTTGTGCAGGAATGGAAATCACTGCTGCAGTACTTTAGGTTTTCAATTGCTATCAACGTAAGAAATGTGCTGGTGAGGTGTTCAGAGACAGCCATGACAAGCCTGTTGCAAAGTTTACTGTCTAGCTGATTTTAGAAACTGTCATAAATATCAGGATTAAGCATGTAATGGCTTCCAAATTCATTCTTAATTACTGTTATACAGTGTAACGTGTTCAGAGGGTGTTCCCTAAAGGCATCTGGCTATTAATGAATTCTATTATGGGTCACTGAGCAAAGAAGAGAAACAAATACAGACGAGCACAAATTCAGGATTGGGGAGACGCTCTTAAATAATCAGCAGTAGAGTAACAGTAGCAAAGATACTCACCCCTCCTCCAGCCATGTGGGAAAGAAATCATAGCTTGCCTAAAAGGCAAGTGGCAAAGAACTTACATTTGCCCATGAGAGAGAGTTCAGCATAAGCTTAATGAGAAATGAAGGAATAATCAAGTCAAAAGAGATACCACCCTGGTTTACAGTGAGATTCTTACAATCAAGGAAAACCACAACTGAGGGTGTGCTGGTTCCCACGGCTGTTATGAGCACTAACCTGCACTTCTGTAAATCAGTGTAAGAGAACTACTTGCTTGCAAATGAAGGAAATTAGTGTGTTGCTAAGATGCCTGAATAATAGACTTGGTGTTGCTGACATCTCCATTTCCCGACTGAGCAGAAAAAGCCTTTATGGAACACTGTTTGCTCCTTGATGTCTCTTTTCAAAGATTTGTGAGTGTCAAAATCCAAGACAAGGTGTTACAGGGCAATAGACTTTGGCTGTGTGCATAGTATAGGGTTTTATAATCTTCTCTATAGCACCCAGTAATATTTCCATTCTTTCATACTTCTCTTTGGTACTGGGGACACCACTACTGTCTGATTCAAAAGAACTAGGCTCTTTAAAAAAGTGTGTGCACTTTCAAGTCTCCTTCTCCCCCCCCTCCCCTGCCCCCATTCTTCCAACTGTGCATAATTAGAAGTTCCTTGTTTTAAACTATCTTTTGATTATCTTCATTAAAACTCAGTTGGTCTGGATGGAAGATCCTTTAATCAAGACAAAGACTGCAACTGAATCAATGAACTAAATGTCCTATTCTTTGCACACACATCAGACAGTGCATGTGGCTTTAGGGATTGTCTTAAATCTTCTGCTATAACATCGATGAACTTTGCAGCACAGAGATAACATTATGGGAGCAATATCAGCCAACTGGTAGAGCCAGCTGTAAAATTATAACTGCCAGTCATTTAATTTAATATTTCCACTGTGCGTTGAAGAATTCTGTGCGTTGAAGAATTCTGTGAAAAAACTCTTTTGTAGATACTGTGAATTCTTCTAGAACATGATGAATTAAGTACTTTTAACTTCTTACATATCTGGCTCTCCCCTCCCCCCCCCCCTTTTTTTTTTGTTTTGGTTGTTTTTTGTTTGTTGGTTGGCTTTGTTTTTTGGTTGTTTTTGGTTTTGGTTTTTTTTTTTTTTTCATTTAAATCATCGTTGCAACTGTTCATGTAGCACAGTGAAGAACTGATGTGTGGATGCCAAAACCAGCATCCATATTCCATAGTGGTTACAGTGTTACATGCCTAACACAAAAGACTAAGATCTTTGATTTTCGGTCAGATTTTTAATGCATGATTCCAAAGCTCTGCTTAACTGTTCTAAACCTCATATGTTGAAATTGTATGTGCAGCTGCTTATCCCCATGAAATTATGAAATTATGTTATGCCACTGAGTTCTGCTCCTGCAGTCCTTACCTGAAACATGGCAAACCCAGAAATCCCTTTTTTGGGTTAGTTAACTAAAATTAGTCTTTCTCACATGTTTGGGCAGAATAGCAAGACATTACTGATAATCCTAGCTATTGGCTCTCTCTTATTTGTATTTGGCATTTGTACCTTGCTAGGAACAGCAACAAATGAAATCTGAAAAATGTCATGAAACAGGCCACTTTTGCGGAAAGTTTATTGACAAATCTCATACAACTCACATGAATAAAAATAATATTCACGTGCCCCTTCAAAATATTTCTTAGCATTTTAGACACAGAGGATTTTCAGATTTGCTTAGCTGAGTTAAAGCTGAATTTTCTTCCTCGCTCTCAGGACTCAGATGTGCTCAAAGGCTTGATCCTTATTTTTGAACAAAACAAACCAGCTGTTGTTCTCTGGCTCTAAGGCCAAGTTGCATGCCACAGTTTGCATGCCAAAGCCCACAAAATTAGGCGGCTTCATCTTTTCTTGGGAATAGTCACTGGAACATGCTGCTCTGCCAAACTTTATTAACATGCAAAGGACAGGACCTACTGTTAAACAGTATGGGTGATGATGTGCCAACACATTAGTGTGTACCTGGCCCTGTCCTGTTTACCAGTATAGACATAGCAGGAGGGTCATGGGTACCTTGGAGAACCTGTAGTCAGTACATGGGTTTTGCAGGATGTCCTATTTATCCTCTGGATGACAAGGTGACTGGCTTGTCTTACTATGTCACCTTTATCTGGAAATGAAAACACTTTCACTAGGGCAGCTTAATGTGGGGATTTTGTGACCATACTTGCAAAACACCTAGAAAGTTACTGAGACTGAGGGAATTCAAATTCAACTTACACTTCCCATGCATTTGGCTTTCAGTATGCTAAGTAACTCATTGTCAGGAGACCTTGACTTTGGCAATCAAAAGAAAATAGTGGACAGCAGCACTACTGATGCATTTTTCCTTTTTACATTAAAAATTAAATGTGAAGTTACTACATTTGTTAGGTGCAATCAACTTCAGCTATGCTCCAAAGTGAAAACTGAATACAAGGTAGTTTAACAGTATTATAGAAATCTGTGCTTTGGAAAAGAACGACATGGATACGTTATATTAATCTGAAAAGAAAACCTTTGGGAGATGATCTAATGGTAGCAATTATACAATATGTAGCAGGATAAAAGTTCAACAGCATAAATATTGATGGCAATTAGCTAAGAATTAAATGCACAGTTAAAAAGGTAAGTGCCATATGAGAATTGAATGCTTCAGCAGAAATCCTGTTTGGAAAATGCAGTGGGAGATCATTTCACAAAGTTGTGCTGTATCATAAACACACCATCACTAAAGGTTTTTGATTAAGTGGAAGAGATCAAATTTGTTTCTCTGAAACTTAAAAACCTCACATAAACATACAAAATCAGAAATTACTTAGAATTAGAATTCAGCAAAGGAGACTTGGTTTTATTCCTACAAGAAAGCTATAGTTTGTCACCCCAAAACTTCCTGTATGCTCGGTCGATGACTACTGTATCTTGTCTCAGTAACATGTGTTTGCATCTGGTCCAGATGTTTGCATGTCTGTTAATACAAAGATTCTTATGAAATATGTTTCAGCTAATAAAGTTGCTTCATACTGATATCTGCACACTGATGCCACAGTTTCACAGTCAGTTCAGGCAGGCATAAATTTGCAGTGCTGCTGAAGCAGCCACCCCATCCTCTCCCTCCAGCCCTGGCTGTACCACCCTACCCCTATGCCAATGCCTCTTCCGTTTTGGCACAATTTGCAATAACTTCAGCCTCTTTCTCTGGGCTGATTCCCTGATTCAGACCAGATTTGTGTAAGCACAGAATAAGGGCAGTGCCAAGGTGAGTATGGGTAGATGTGAGTGGGGGGTCAGTGTTACGTTTCAGCAGTGGTGCCAGCATATGCTGGTTTGCACTGGTTGGGGAACAATGCCATCACTAAGAAGAGAATTGAGGTAATACAAATACTGACCTGTCAAATTCAGGACATGACAGCTGGTCTAACAATGCGACAGCTGTTTTTCTAAAAGCAGCAGTGCTTATTTTTTGGGGGGAGTGGCAAAAATTGCTCCTGAAGTAGAAAGACATTCTGTAGGAGAAGTTAGCAGGAAGATTTACAGGGTATGTAAAGCTGTTCTCAGTGAATCACAAACTGTTCCTCTGCATCTTCTGATGGATAAAAGGTTTCAGCAAACAGAAAGGGCAAAAGTCTTTGTAAACTTGGGTTCATTTATTTTCCCATTAAAACCATGGAAGGTAGACAGATACTAACCCACAGGTGACAAGAGCAGTTGACAAGGAGTGGCTCATGCTACAGAGAACCTTTGGTTATTCATATACCCAAGAAACCAAGAAGAAGTTTTTGAGGGATCAACAGAATGGTCAACAAACTTCTCAAGTTGATACTTTCTTCATAGCACCAGCAGGTAGAAAAAGCACACCTAAAATAATTGAAAACTAAAATAATTCCCATTTGGCGGGCCCACTGGAGCTGGACATTTAAAGCCCAGCCCTCAGAGATAAAAGATATGAAAACAGGCCTCTAGATCCTGGGCTATGGCTGCAGATCAGACCACAGCAAAAACCTCTGCATGGATTATGTAGGTTACCTGGTGTCCTGGTTTCATCTGGGATGAAGTTAATTTTCTTCTTAGTAGCTAGTACAGTGCTGTGCTTTGGTTCTGATGTGAAAACAGTGTTGACAACCACACTGATGTTGTTAGTTGTTGCTGGGTGATGTTTACACTGAATCAAGGATTTTCAGTTCCTTGGGCCCTGTCAGTCAGAGGGCTGTGGGGGCACAGGACATTGGGAGGGGACACGGCCAGGACAGGTGATCCAAGCTGGCCAAAGAGCTATTCCATACCATATGACGTCACGCTGAGTATATAAACTGGGGGAAGAAGAAGGAAGGGGGACATTTGGCATTATGGTGTTTGTCTTCCCAAATAGCCGTTACATGTGACGGAGCCCGGCTGCCCTGGAGATGGCTGAGCACCTGCCTGCCCAGGGGACGTGGAGAATTCATTTCTTGCTTTGCTTTGCTTGTGTGCGCAGCTCTTGCTTTACCTATTAAACTGTTCTTATCTCAACCCCTGAGTTTTATATTCCTTTTCAATCCTCTTTCCCATCCCTCTGGGTGGGGGGGAGTAAGCGAGCTGCTGCGTGGGGCTGGGTTGCCCACCGGGGTTAAACCATGACACCTGCTACCTTCACACAGGAGAAAATCACTCAAGAACCTGAAGGACCAGAGACACAGAGATTCCTGGTTGGAAGGAAGGAGGCTTCCTTTACCTATTTCCCCAGTGCTAGGCATATCTGGAGACTCCCCACGCCAAATGTCTGTGCTATCCCTTACCAGACACCAACTCTGCTCTAGACCCCTTGAAAAACTCTGGAAGAGGATAACTGCAAGGTTAACCTGTTTCTCTAGGAAGATCTTTTACCTAAGGAATGTAATATAATGCAAATGCAGGCGGTGAGACAGAATGCTTGACAAAGGGTGACCTTTTACAGCTGGATACAGAGATCTCTTTTTCAAACTCAGCACAAGTAAGATTTAAAAAAAAAAAAAAAAAAAAAAGTTTATTTCTTTACTTGCATCTTTAAAATAGACTTGTCCAGCTGGTATGCTGGAAAAAGTATTTTTATTTGCATTCATGCTAACCTCTTTGAAAACTGAATTTTAAGAGGCATCGATTCCACAAGGTGAGCAACAGTCTCCTTGAAATGAGATAATGCTTAACATCATCAGTTTCATAGTAGTCAGATAATATACTGAGTAATCCAATTGTGAACGTTCCTATTTATCAAAATATTCAAATTCATATCAATGTAACTTACAATGTTATACATCGCTTCAAGGAATGTTGGAAAAGCCTGTCCTGTCTCACCACTTTTTTTCCCAGCTTTAGCAAGTCCTACTTCAGCTCTTACTGTTGGTTTCTCTGATGACACTGGCCTGTAACCATCTAACCTTTCTCACAGAGCAAGTATTTTGTTCTCTTTAGATGGTGTCAAAAGTCCATAAGCCTTTATAATCAGCATCCATTACAAGCTTTATAAACTTAATATCTGAGTCTGATTTTAGCCCTGCTTTGCACGGGAGAGTCACTCACACCTGAACAATATGAGTGTTAGGTGACTGTGGAACACTTTTAATCAGGAAAGGTATTTGACAGCTATTTAGCAACTTTCTTTGCACAGATATAAATAACAGAATATGTAAGACAGTAGAAAAGAAGAGTCTAAGGTGCCTTAATTGCTTTTTATCAACTACTTTTGTTGTTGCCATAAGCAAAGGAAGTTTTCACTTGAGAAACGTATTCCCTTTGTTGATGTTGGTGCTTTTAAAAATCAAAGCTGTGTGAAGAAATGATGGCACTGGAAGAAAAAAGCACTTGTCGTTGGATTAATAAGTACCAAAATTATCTCTCTTTTCAAGCACCTCAGATGAGAGAAATTGAAAAGAAGGTAGTTGTGCAAATAATGAGATTTTTTTTCTTCCTATGACAACTAGAATGCTTCTCGATACACCTATCAATTCACAATGGAGGCTGCAAAGATGAAGCAGAAAATATATACTTATATATATGTATACACACACACTCAAAAATACAGAAGTATATATATAAATAAATATATAACCCCCATATATATGTATAAATATATATATGAATAAATATATAAATACATAAATACATAAAAATGTGTGTGTGTGTGTTTAAAGACTAACAATCCTGGAGAGATACCTCTTTCAGAACAGCGACTGAGACTCACACCCTGAGTACCCCTGAAAACTGAAGGCCCTAAAGTGAGTACTGACTAGCCATGTGACCTAAAATGCAAAGGACATTAAAAAAAAAATACTTCTTTTCCTCATGTGAAGATATAGCATGGAATAAAATATTAACCATTCAGATTAGATTATAAATTATGAGATGCAAAATTTCTGACTGTTGTCATTTCATAGTCTGGAGGAAAACATTATTCTAGCTAGTAGTTTTAGAAGCCGTTACTGTTTGCTTAGGCTCCTGCCTTGACAACATCTTAAATAGTCCTATTAAAATAAGTGGGACAATTTCATGTGCAAAAACCTAAGCACGTATGTGTCTGAAGGACTGAAACTTGAGAAGCTAAATTACTTGATTTGTGGGTGCTCTCAGGCAGCTAGAGTTCTTAATGGACAATATTATGGATGAACCCACTGAAGATAAAAATAACACCCACAGCTTTCAAGACCCGTGTTAGAAATGTGAGCCACTAAATAAATTACCATCTACAGATTTACATAAATGGAAATATGAAAGTATCATTCTTCAGACTTTCTGAAGGCCACTAGAGCAAGCAATGATTTACTTGAAACCTAAAATGGGCTGTTACTGGATTCAGAAAACCACGTTAAGTCTCAATAGATCAATAGCATATAATGGTCCAGAACCCCCGCACACTACTAAAAGTTTGCCCAAAAGATTTTGAATGGATAACAGCGATATTCAAATATTGGTTCAAGTATTTTGTCTGCTAATGAATGCAGTAAAATGGTTGTGTTATGTGATGAAGGGGAAATGCAAAATCAAATAATATTTAAAGTTTACTTAAGACAACAGCAAACTATTGAAGGTAGCTAATAACAGATGAGATACTTCAATTAATTAACTTGGCCATAGATTCTCACTCAAATTGGCTGAACGTTATTGATTTAAAGAATAATTTATCTGAAAACAGTATTCAATAAACTAGGATACTATAATATCTCCTTTCATGAAAGTCTAAATGATAAATAAAAATTTCAGCTGAAATTATCCATTTCACTGGATACAGCTGTTCTTTTCTTTTAAATGCCCACATATTTAATTTTCCAACAGCAGATCTACTGGGAATAAGGTCTAAGAGTGCAATAGCCTCCTCACTAGTACTAATGGATGTCATATAGGTCTTCCAGATAGGGTGATGATGTAGGAAAACTATTTCAGGTTATCCAGTGTTTTTAGCCCTGTTTCCTACCAGTCTCAACACTGTAATAAAAAAACAAACAAAAAAACCCCATACAAAACCACAACAAATAAACAAACAAAACAAAACAGAACAAAAAAAACCCAACCAAACAAAAAAAACCAAAAACAAACAGACAAAAAAACCACCACATCAGAATTAGCCCAGGGAATTGAGCCTGTCTGTGGTTTTTTGATAGTAGAAAAAGTGGAAGATGTATATATGATGTATATGGATGATAAAATATTATCAGACATAGCAGTTTAAATGCTTGTGTGTTTAAAAATGAAGCAGAAAGGAAAATAAAAATAATGTCATTAACTGACAAATCAAAGTGATCATTCAGGTCAGGAAGAACCTGAAACCCAGTCTTGGTAAAGCAGAGGGGAAAATAAAATTATGTTAGATAAAACATAAATTAGGAGACTTCAAAGACAATCTGAAGTGTAAATGCTGAAAGCTTACAGAGAGCACCAGAAAATAGTCTCGCTGATATAAAAGGAAAGATCTAGTTAGGGGGAAAAAAGCCAGCTACTTTACATTTATCATTTTCCAGCTGATTCAAATTAATATGTCATAGAAACAAGCTTATGGCTAGAACCTTGCACTGAATCACAGGTTGCTGGTTTCCTTCCCTGCCATGTGGTTACTTCCTATAGCGTAGCTGGTGGGCAGCCTTTTGGCACAATTGCTACATTTTGCCCACTCTGCCATACAAATTCAAGCTCCCAGACAGTCATGTCGCTTGAAGACACACATGACTTCTCAGGTGCCAGATGTCATTAAAGAGCTCCCCACCTTAATTCTTAGTATCTCGAGGAAGGGCCAGGAAGCTGTAGATTAATTAATGACACTGGTTCCTACGTAGACCACTAAGCCATCCACTGAGGGATGTCTGACTGCCTGCTCAGTAAGCTGCAGAAGGGCCAAAGACTTTGACTTTAACAAACAGACACACTGGAATTGGCCCTGCTTAGTTCAAGAAGGGACACAGCACAGCTGGCAGAGTACCTGGCGCTGAGGACTGGCGACTACATCACATGTTTCAAGGGGCTTTATGGACCAGACATATGCTCTGCTTCTGGGAGCAGAATGCCTATTAAGAGTTAAAATATATTAGATACCTAGATACCCAAACTATCACACCTAGCTTAGTTTCATCTGAAAGGATACCATTTTTTTGTGCTTTGATATCACTTTGTAAAGCAAGCCAAAGAGCAGAAAATGGAGCCTGATGGGAGATTTATTTGAAAATGCACCCTTGATCTGGACTAAAATGATGATGCACACCCACTCAGTAATGATTAACTTGAGGAACAGCGTCTGGTCAGATTCACATTACTTTTGTGGGCAACAATGAAACTGGATTTTTGGCATTTTGAAAACAGGGAGGGAAAGATCTGAGCACGTGGAGTTATCTCTGCATTCTTTCTTGACCAGCTTTTAATTAAAGAACCAATTTTAAACTAGATTGCCGGGGAGTAAGAAGAACAGTCTTTCCAACTCTCAATACTGGTGAAAAAGCAAACGAGTTCTTTCCATCACTATTTACCACACTTAGCAGATAGACACCTGCCTTAAAGCTTTTCTTAGCAAGTAATGGAGATAAGGTACTGTCAAAGATCAAGCTGAAAAAAGAGGAGATGCCACAACAAAGTGATAATTTAAATCACAATAACTTGCCAGAACTGGATAGTAGGCTTGGAATGAATGAAAATGCTAAATTGCTAACAAAAAAAACCCCACCACCACCAACAACAACAAAAAAAAGTCAATCTTTATTGGACACCTGGAAAGTCAGACAGTTTTGCCTATCTTTACAAGAGGTGATGTTGTGAACTGCTAACTATTGACATTCAGTCCATCACAAGGTAAATTAATTAAAAAAAAGTATACAAGTTCTTACACAGATGAACATGATAAATAATGTTAAATTCTCATGGATTCTTTGCAAGGTGATCATGCTGCTTCAGTCAACTGAAGCCCCTTGAAACATTAAAAAATGGCAAACAATTTTTGGGGTAGATTTTTTATTTGTCTTTTTAAAAAAAGCAAAGCCTTTTAGTTTTTTACTCAGGTTACTAACCCTGCATGTTGTAGAGTGCAGTTCTACTGTGGATTAGAAACCAGTAGGGTGAGAGGTGGAAAGAAAAGCAAAAATAAATAACTGCAAATGGGTGGAAGTTAGTATAATATGCCAGATCCTTTCTTTAAGTTAAAACAAACAAACAAAAACTCCGAACAAAATCTGACCAAACTGAACCTATAAGGTTGTTCTGAAGTATAGCTGGGAATTTTGTTTTTCAGGCTTTACACTTTCCCATCTGTCCCTATTTTTAACTTACCACTCGCTAGAGGTATTTGGGGGCAGGGTGAAACTACAGAGGAAAGGTCTGGGTCTGTAATACTCTCCAATACAAAGTGCTACAGGAGGCAATTCCTAGATTGGGGCAAGCCATGTCTTCCACAGGTGTCATACTCAAACTGTGAATTAATCTAAACAATTAATCTATTTTTCAAAATAAGCCTAAGGAGAAAAAACCTAATTTTTCTCCACAGGTTAAAATTTTGTACTTTCTTTGAGATGTTCCCAAATTTCACGGTTTTTGTAACAAGGACTTGGATACTAGCCACTCTGCCCACTCATTAAGTTCCTCCCGATTTCTGCAGCAAAGAGTGATCCTCCAGATAACAGCCAAGGCAGGTTCTTTCCAGGTTAGGTTTCATCCTAAATACTGAGTGAGATGATGGATGAAAAATGTGCTCTTGTCCAGGTGAGCATGTTGTTACCTGCTGCTCCGGTGCTGGGTCAGCAGAGGGTATTAGGGGGTAAGGAAGCCAAACAGCCAAACTTTCTAGGGCAGGGGGTGTTGATGAAGCAACTGGAAAAGGGGCACAAGTCCTCAGCCTCTAGAGTTGACTTCTGTCAGGTGTGAAGGAAAGGTATACCTTCAAGGAAGATGTTATATGTCACCCAGGCAAGTGGGCCATCATGAAGAAAGGTATCCAGTACCTGAAGGAATTAGCTATGTTGGAGGTCATTGATGATGATCTAGGAAAAAAAAAGCAGTTATCAAAAGATCCAGATGAAGTCAGATGCATGTTACCCATGTGGCGGAAGTTTCTATGGAGTGCAGCTGAGGAGAATGGCCCTACCTGGAGCCTCTGGCAGAAAGCACCAGAAGAGATTTGAGGTCAACCCCTAGGGTTTTGGAGCTGGGAATAGAGATGATCAGAGGCCTGCTATACTCCAGCTGAAAAAGAGACATTGGCAGTGTATGAAGGGGTTTGAGTTGCTTCAGAAGTGATCAGTACTGAAACACAGCTCCTCCTCGCTCCCCAACTGCTGGTGCTGGGCTAGATGGTTGAAGGAAGCATCTCTTCTACACATCATGCAACTGATGCCATATGGAGTAATTGGGTCACGCTGATCACACAACAAGCTCAAAGAGGAAATCCTTGTCATCCAGGAATTTTGGAAGCGATCACGGACTAGCCAGAAGGCAAAGATTTCAGAATATCACTAGAGGAGGAGATGACGTGGGCTGAAGAGGTCCCACTATATAATAAACTACCAGAAAGTGAAAAGCAATATGCCCTATTCACCGATGGCTCCTGTCCTATCACAGGAATACATTGAAGGTGGAAAGCTGCTGTGTAGAGTTCCACATGACAAGTCACAGAAACTGCTGAAGGAGAAGGTGAATCAGGTCAGTTTGCAGAGATGAAAGCTATTCAGCTGGCTTTAGAAATTGCTGAATGAGAAAAATGACCAATACTTTATCTCCATACTGACTCATGGATGGTGGCAAATGCTCTTTGCGGGTGGCTACAGCAATAGAAGCAGAGTCACTGGCAGCCCAGAGGTAAACCCATTTGGGCTGCTGAGTTATGGCAAGACATTGCTGCTTGAGTAGAGAACCTGGCTGCAAAAGTACAACATGGAGATTCTCACGTAATTAAGAGTTGAGTCAATGAAGAACATCAAAATGACCAAAATGTAGATCAGGCTGCTAAGATGGAACTGGATGAGGTGGATCTGGACTGGCAACATAAGGGTGAATTAGCTATAACTCGGTGGGCCCATGGTACCTCAGGCCATCAAAGAAAAGATACAACGTATAGATGGGCTTGTGATCAAGGGGTGAACTTGACTACGGACACTATTGCACAGGTTATACATGAATGTG
Organism: Falco rusticolus; assembly: GCF_015220075.1. NCBI lineage: Eukaryota > Metazoa > Chordata > Aves > Falconiformes > Falconidae > Falco > Falco rusticolus. Next base: position 125,269,572 of record NC_051187.1, read on the forward strand.
AAATGTGCTGCAATCAAGCAAGCCAAGCAGTTAAAGTCTCTCTGGTATGGAGGACAAGGGATGAAGTACAAATACGGGGAGGCCCAGCAGGCTGGTTATCTCGCACTCCCACGGACCAACCAAGGCAAGTGCCATGTGCTTACAATGGTGGAAGCAACCACCAGATGGTTAGAAACATAGCCCATGCCCACGCCACCACCCAGAACACTATCCTGAGCCTTGAGAAAAAAATCTTATGGCAACATGGCACCTCAGAAAGAACTGAGTCAGACAAGGGGACTCATTTCCAAAACAACCTCATAGACACTTGGGCCAAAAAGCATGGTATTGAGTGGGTATATCACATTCCTCATCATGCACCAGCTTCCAGAAAAATTGCACAATGCAATGGACTGTTAAAGACTACGCTGAGAGCAATGGGTGGTGGGACTTCCAAACACTGGGGTACGCATTTAGCAAAAGCCACCTGGCTAGTCAACACTAGGGGGTTTGCTGATCAGGTTGGTCCCATCCACTCAAAACTTTTATGTGTGGTAGAAGGGAATAAAGCCTCTGTAGTGCATATAAAATTATGCTGGGGAAAACAGTCTGGCAAAGGCAAACTCAGTCATGGGATTGCTTTTGCTCAAGGACCTGGGCGTACTTGGTGGGTAATGTGGGAGGATGGTGAAGTTTGACTAAGGAGATTTGATTTTGGGTGATAACCACCAATGATTTGGATTATATGAGGTTAATTACTATATAATACTGTATGTCATACTACTATGGTTACTATATGTCATATTAACAATATTACAGTAAATGTTGCCCAGATCAATTAAGAATGAATTTTGATGAAACTGGCAAAAGTGTAGCGATCGTAGAACTGGAAAAATGCAGTGGTGGTGGAGCAAGGATGGCTTCAGCATGCAACAATCAAACACTGCACACCATCTCTCCTGCCCTGAAGGACTACTATAAGAGATGGAGCCCGAAGTCATGGGCTAAATGAACTCAATGGGGACATTTTATAGGGATGGCCCATAGACTAAGGGAATGATATCTGTACATATATATCAAAAGACAGGAAAGGTGATGGTGTGTTGGAAAGTGTAGGACCGGGGCATGATATAAAATGGTATAGAATCAGGGGTGGATATTGTCCTGGTTTTGGCTGGGATAGAGTTAATTTTCTTCCTAGTAGATGGTGCAGTGCTGTGTTTTGGATTTCGGAAGAGAACAATATTGATAGCACACTGATGTTTTAGTTGTTGCTAAGTAGTGTTCACACTAAGTCAAGGACTTTTCAGATTCTCACCCTACCCCAGCCAAAAAGGCTGGGGGGAACAAGAGACTGGGAGGAGACACAGCCAGGACAGCTGACCCAAACTGGGAAAAGGGATAGTCCATACCGTATGGCATCATGCTCAGTATATAAACTGGGGGGAAGCTGGCTGGAGGCCACTGCTCTGGAACTGACTGGGCATTGGGCGGCAAGTGGTGAGAAACTGCATTGTGCATCACTCGTTTTCTTTATCAACATCATCATTATTTTCCCTTCCTTTTCTGTCCTAGTAAACTGTCCTTTTCTTGACCCATGAATTTTATGTGTTGTGTGTTGTCCTCCCCCATCCCCTGTCCCCCCCCTGCCCCCCGCCCCCACCTCCGTTTCTCTCCCCCGTCTACTGCAGGGAGGACTGAGTGAGCGGCTGTGTGTTGTTTCACTGCCTGCTGAGTTAAACCACAACACCACTGAACATAAACAGTTAAAACGTGTGATAGGAAAGAGCAGAAAGTGCAAATTGTATCAATAACTTCCTTCTGACATCTCTTAATTTCTAGTATTGGACATCCTTAATATTGTGCTTGTGCAATTTTTGTAAGCCCATCATTACTGCCAAAGTAGCTGTCATGAAACACAATTAACACAAAGAACTGTTGGCTTCAGAAGATGGCATACAAACAGTAGAAATCACAATTACCTTGCCAAGGATTAAAAAACATGCTTGGGTTGTCATTCCTTATGCTTCACAACACAAGTCCTCACAGTGATTGCCTGGGGTTAAGAAGAGATGTCCCTTTCATTACAGGGACCTCATATCCAGCTCTGAAGTCTTTCATGTGGTACTGTTCAGTATCACCACAAGGATAGCATGTTAGATAGACCATTAGTCTGATTCAGCACGTCAGCCTCTGTGTTCCTTGTCTCTGTGCCATGTATTCGACGCAGAAACCTGCTTTATTACCTAGTGATAAGGAAACTCTGAACTCTAATAGCTGTGTCTTAAAGGAAACTGGCCATGAAAGAGCATGCCAGCTCTTGATTAATAACACATGCCATTTCCCTTCCAGGCCTCTAAGCAGAGGATTTCTCAGCTATGTATAGCTGTCATGATATGAGAAACACACTCGGTGTATTAGGAGACTACACCGGAATGAGATGTGAAAACTTAGGGAGAATTGGTACAGTATCACAGGATCCGTTGAAAGAAACAGGCTGTACAATTATAGAAGTTGCATTTAGGAGATAACAAGGTAAACGAAGAAACGCAGATGTAAACGCAATGTAAAAGACAAGCAAACAAACAAATGAAGAACTGAGGCTATTGAATCAACTGTACAGAGAAAGATCGATAAAGATTTCCCAGAGCCAATCTCCAGAGAAGGTCAGTTATTATAAGAAACTAACTCTTTGACTCAAATATCTGAATATTTTACTTTGGACTTTTGGCATGAGTAGATAACAAAGATTTTATCTTGCAACATGACAACAACATTATAAAAATAAAATTATTGTCATTTTCACTCCAGAATGTCACTGATAACTTTAAAAAGTATATTTGAGTCTCTGTAGTTAAGTTATTGTTCAAACTAGTGCTATTGCTTACTGGCTATGGTCAGATCCTCAGAAACAGCGATGAAAATGGCAGTGCTGTCTCTGGCATACAAATGTATTAGCATTTTTAAACAGTCAACATATAATCTTCTATGAGACACGATAACCTCATTTTGAGGGCACAGTAACCCAATACTCCATCTACTCACTGTTGCGCTGTTCTGCATGGGCACAGAAAGGGAGATGGATCATCCTTTGTAGCACCTACCTCTAAGGACCATCTTCCTACACTCTTTATATATCCAGACCTGTCCAGACAGAGCCTGTCACCTACCAGATATAGTGCTAACTTTTAGATACAAAATTCTAACTATGTAAGCTCTGATGTTCTTGCCCCTCAACTTCCCTAGATTAGATATGGTTTGGATTCTCTCTTCCTTTTCCCTGACGCCTGGTTATCTTTATCCACCTAAGATCCAAACCTGATAAATCTTCCGACTATAGATAGTCCCTTGGGACTATCCATTCGAGAGCTGAATGACGTGTGTTTTCTTAAAATGCAGCTGGTAATCCCAGTCACGTTCTAGTTATGTGGCAGTTCTACTTCATGTGAAATCTTCTTGACTTCTAGCAAAAAGAGGGGGGAAAAAGATTTATCTTATGTAACACAGGGGTTTATTGCCTGGTAAGGTTTTGGCTTTTTCCCAAAGTAGGATTCAAAGATCATGCATTACACATTATTTACTCATGCTTGTGCTGCCAGATATTGAGATATTAACATGAGTTTTCAAAATGTACATAGCTCTCTATGGCAGACATCAGCAAATATATCAGAAAACAGTATTTCTGTGATATAGTGCAGCTACATACAAAACACAACCTTTTAAAATGAGTGGAATTTCACCTTTCAAAAATGTCACACTTCTTTGCAGAAAACATTAATAAAATTATGCAGTTTTCTTTTAGTAGGACATATCAGAGGTTAATATTTCATACTGATGAGCACTTATCGTCAAAAATCAGGACCTTTATAACACTTTCTGTTGGGCACCTAAAATCACTAGCAAGTCATAAAAAATTATCTTCTTTCCCACTGTGAGGTGTGTTGCAAAAAAATGAAACTGTTGCTGTCACAGCTACCATCATATGATGGTGGCTGTGTAAAATATTAAAAAAGAGTTTGATCATACTTTTGATTTTCAATTTGTCATAGGCCTCTTAACCTTCTGTAACACATTGTGCTTGAGGATTAAGGCCATTAGTCTAATAACTATAATTAGTCATAATTATCCTAATAGGAGATATTAGTTAATGAAATCTCATTTCAATGTTCTTAATAGATTTAATTAATGTAATATTTATGTCAGCTTGAGAAACAGAGGCACTCTGCAATGCACCTAATTCTTAATGACTTACAAAGAAGTATTAGTTTAATGGTAGTTGCCAAAATATAATTATATGCAACCTCTCAACATGCCATAAATTTACCTTATACCAGTCAGAGTAACATGAGGGAATATCAAGACCTTTATACCTCTTCTCTCCTTACTTTTGCTGAAAAGAATTTTTAAGCATTCCTAGCTGGCGCTTTTCTAATGGTTTATCTTTCTTCCTAACTTCTTGCTTTTATTACTGCCTTATCAAATAATTCAAATGTTATTCAGCCCCTGGTATCCTTCCCTAACCTGTGGTCCCTCCATCCCTTTCTGGGAGATGCAAAATAAAGGCAAACAAGCTGAAAATTTCCAATACCAGAAATAGATCACAATGAGGAAAGGACCCCTACATCACTATTGCCTCTCAACAGCTCTGGGCTCAGGGAATTCACATTTATGAAATAAGCACTTGAACTCGCACACATTGAATTCTAAGTGCTAATTGAATGTTCATGTTGATTTGATCATATAAAATCACAAGTTTTTAAAGAATACTTTTATGTACCAGTTTCAAAGACCTTATGGGGTCAGGATTTCTGTCTAAATCTATTGCAGTCGTCTTCTCCATGCAGAAAATCAGTACAAAGCTTTCCTATTGCTGTCATAACCTGGGCCTAAAGCACTGTAAAGAAATCTGCACCGGGTTTACAGAAACATCCTCACCCGTGAACAGAGGAGCTCTAACCTTGGGGAAAGCAAGGGAGGCCCATTCTCAGTAGAACTTTATAACCCTCAGTAAAATCTTTCCAAGTCTAATTCACAGCCTGTGCTAACTGTGATGATGCCCAGCCGCACCAGCACCAAGCCTGGCACCAAGCCTATTAGAACTGGAAGCATCCCTTGCCCGTCTATCTACTGTCAAGTGGGGATCGCCGGGAGCTAAAAGGCCTTACAGTCCTATGTGTAAGCATATTCAATCAAAACAAGACAAAAGTTTAAAAACTGTGATAGAATTGCCAGGTTAAAGAAAAAACAAAATATCTCAGAAGAACAGAAGAAGAATTTTTCATTGTTCTGAGTACTAGACTGAAGGCTCTTGTGAGCTTTGCTTTCTCCCTGAAGACAAAGAAAAATTGATAGGATGCTTTCATCCTTTCAGCCTCACTGCCAGAGAGCCATGGATGCTTAGTCTGCCTGTCCCTGCTGAAAGCAGCAAATGGTCCAGGAACTTGGACCATTCATGTAAAAATTGAAACTGATAGCAGTCTTCTAGGTGAGCAACCAGGGACCCATCATTTTCACTCTTTCCACCAGAAAAAATACTTCCTTGGAAAATAAAAGATATTTCCTACCAGAAATTTCTTCTAACACAAAATTATCAACTATCTCTAAGCTTTTAATGCTTGTGCATGAGCTCTGTTCCAAGTAAATTTCATCCACAAGTTAAATGTTATCACACCATCCAGCATAACATTTCTAAAACCACGTAAGTAGGTTAGAAGCCAGATTTTGTTTTCAACAATGACTTAAGCATGTGTGATTTAGATACTTCGGAAATTTTAACTCCAGGATTTTCAAATATTTGCTGCTAAAGATAAAATGTAAAAATGAAAGGTAAAAAAGAAAAAAAAAAAAAAAAAAGCATTGAACTGAGAGTTGAGGCTTTTAAACCTACAAAGACAGTTATGTCAAAAAAAGTTTCGTTTTAAGAGTTTGCCTTTTCCATGGGAATAGACTGATACAGACTGATACTTTTGATATCTTTTGCTTTGCTTGTGATTGTTTTATGTCCTGAGCAAATTGCTAGAGGGAAGCTGGTGAGCCCTTAGCTCCCCCTTCTCCCCCGCCACACATTCCCACCCTTTCCCTTATGCCAGCCCTTGAGCTCTAATGGTTGTATCATTTAGTCAGTCAGGGAGCTGATGTACTGGGAGTTGATCTTTGATTGCTTCTTTTTTGTTTGATTAGCTTTAAGCTGCATCAGCTCATTAAGGATATGGAAATGAATCCATAAGAAGATGAGAGGTGTAGAACTGCCCTGGCTGCCCCATTTTACGCACTGGAAATAAGATGGGTAAGGGAAAGAAATTGAAAGGTACTGAAATGCAGACTGAAATTTCACAACTGGATTCTTTTCCTAGTCTGTACCTCTGCAAAGTTGTTTATCCTAAAAATTGAAAGATTTGGACTGCCCAAAGAAGCAGAAGGTTTATCTTGATGTAAATCATGTTGTCATGTTTATAAATCTTTCTCCTCCATATCTGTTCTATGATTTTGTTACCTTGTGTTGGTGAAATTCAGTGTGAGAGGAAAAAATCAGGAATAAAGTCTACAAGCCACTTTGCCCCTGCAAAAGCCTTATCTTTCCTAAGCAATGCATGTCTAAAGTCAAAGGTGATGTATAAGGTGATGTAAGTAGTTGAAAGGCAGCCCATGCTGCCAACATTAAATTAACATACTGAAGACCTACAAGTTTAGGGGTTTTTATGCATTTTTCAAGTGTTCCCCTGAGGAAGTCTAAGCATGATAGTGTTATACACCTCATTCTTATGAAAAATTAAAAATTCCAATGGGTTTTCTGCTGAAAGGGTTCTCTGCTATACAGTTGGACTGTTTTTTTTAGTTACTGAACAAGTAAACATACACAGAATTCATTAAGGCATGCTTGAGCTTTCTTCATCTATCACAAACCTAGCAACAATATGCGCTACAGAACTATTCCAGGTACCATCCAGAGATTCAGGGAAAAAATGAAGTTTGGCTTGATTGTTTATTTCTTGGGGTTTCTTACTTATATCAGGCCTACTGTTGAAATTTACCTTATGGAGAAAGTAAGCTCTAAGCTAACGCATGCACTGCCTCCTAACTTCAGAGGGACTTCAGGAACACTTAGCTTTGGGCTATCCCACCCTTGGGAAGAGAACCTTGCCCAAAGAGAAGCTTTACAGTAATTATCGTCATCCTGGAATTTTACAAACAATGCACATGATAATGAAGAGGGCTTTAAAATATCGCCCTAATCATTATTAATTCCTTTGGTATTTATGGTAATAATGGTAATTATGATGAACTCATTTTGCCCTAAATTGACTGCCTCTGGAACTCCACATTAATTGGTAACACCGTATTGAAGTGTTATTCAAGAAGGATATTATACCCTGTATCTTTTTAAAGGTTTGCAAACTCTAAAAACAAAGACCTCCTGGAACAAAAAAGCACTTTTTTCAACTGAGAGGATTGTTTGTGTTTGATTAAACCCATAGTTTCTGCTAAGATTTAACAGTGATGAAAACTGACAAGGTTGAAGGGAATAAGCTGAGGCTTATGTCACAGGGAATACATACAGAAAGAAGAAAAATCTTGTACTTTTCAAAGGCATTTGCTTAAGTCATTTTTGCTTTCATTTTACTCCTAGTGACATCGGCCAGATTAATGCCACTGGAAATTAAAAATTATACATTTAGTATATAAAGAGTGCTGCCTTCTGCTAAAGTTGACGGTATCTGATTGAAAGACTGATTTGTAATGAGATTGGAGTGATTCAGTTTGCATATCTGTTCTGGTGTACTATCATCTCTGTAGTATCTTTACTAATGATTGGGGTGTTACAGATGTATTAGTTCACTATGTTCACAGTATGCCAATTTTTCATAAATGAATAATTCAAACCATAATCCTTCAGACTCCTGAGTTTAGCTGCTGAGGTGGTTTATTTTTCCACTTGAGCTGCCTGTTGCACTTAGGCCTGAGAATCTTCCACAGGTGAAAGGCCAAATCTAAAGTAGATATGTGATTTGCTCTGCATTTTTCAAAGCTTCTTTCAAAACCCTAGCAGGTGTTGAGATCTGCTTTTCACACCCTACCAGCACAGGACTATTGCTCCATATTATTTCCCCTGGCAGCAAGGCTGATATAAGAGGCTCCAGTGTCCTGCCACTCATTTTCCCTTCAGAAATGCCTGGTGAATTTATATTATTTAAAGCACCTCCTTTGTTTTTGCGGTGTTATTATCAGTGCAGCTGGAGGGAAGTCATAGGGGTGGAAATCATCAGCAAGGGGAGAAAAAGCTGCTTAAGTCAACTTTGCTGCCCAGGCATAATGGAATGACTAGGCTTAAGTTTACGTACCAGTGAAATGCACTGAGGGCTTAAGCTAAATGACATTTATGTAGCGTAGGCTGCTGTACCCAGGTGTTTGTGCCCTGCCAGGGAAAATATGGTGAGAATTCGTACAGATTCAGGAATGATGTCACTATTTTTACAACCTTTTCCTTTTCACTTTTTGCGAACACTGGAGTTTGTGAACTTTATTATGCTAAAATACACATGAAAATCAATGAGCAAAATCAAATGAGCTTTGTTAAGTCAAACTCTCTGTTATTCTAGACAGAGCACAGCTGGAAATCCTTTGAGCTTTGCTGGCTATTCCTCTGGAATAAAGAATGTGTAGCTCCCCCATTCTGGCAGCTGTTGCTATGTGCCTCTGATTCCTGAATACTAGCTCCCCTTCTCTGAGCAATGAGCAAACAGGCAGATCTCAACACAGCCTAAATGCTGCCCGCATCACCCTTCTGCAGAAGGTACGCTTAAGCTTCCATTCTTTCCCAACCCTTTCTTCTTATGCTGCTTACTTAACCAGCTGCAGATGAGGATACCTGAGGCATTAATGAGATTATGTGAGGAAGAGGAGAAATAAGAAAAAAAAAATATTGAGGTGGAAGATTTCCTGTGAAAAGAAAGATTCCTTCATATATTGCATGTGCTCAGGTGGTACGAGAATGTTTCCCTGTAGAGGAAACCTTTGCATTGCCCAGTAAGTATATACTTCAAAAAAGACAAAAGCAACAAAAAATCTTTAACCTGAGCTAGCTGCCAAGAAACAACTGTACAAAAGCACCCCTACAAAGCAGAAAGTGAGCAAAAGATGGTAGGCGTTTCTCGGAGGACAGCTCTCCTGAATTGCCCATGTTTCCTACGTGTGTCTGTCTCCAGCTCTACAGCAAAACTTCCAGGAGGAAGGAAAACTTTCCACAAGGCAATGGATAGAAATGGTTTGCAACTTCCAATTTTGTTTATCATCACATCTATCATAATGACAAAAAACTTTTTTTTCAGAAGATTCTTGAAGTATTCTTGTGCTATACTGTGCAATAAACACCAAAATACAAATAATTATTGGTTTACTCAAATTAATATTATAAACTAGAGTATTTTGTTCGTAGGTTTTACAGAAGCTGATCACACTTCTGGTTTTCATTTTTTGATACTAGGAAGAAATTAAGATTCCTGATCTTGATATCCTCAACATCTGAGGATATTTTCCAAAAAGACAAGTGTATTTCCCTGAATAACTACATTCAACTAAAATGAGTTGAGAATATATTTTTAATAGCTTTACAAGTTATATATGTGGTATGAAGTTATATGTATGTAGAAATGTAAAATTTTTTTATTTCATATGAATACATGCAAAACCCATGGCAAACAAATGGCAAAGGACAGAATAAAACTGATGGTAAAAGCAGAAAATTGTATATATATAAAGAAGCTCAAAACCTCAATGAATAAAGATAGAAAGTTTTTAGAACTTTCAGATTTGAGATTCTTCTACAAATATATGAACTTCTTCTAACTTTCAGTAATAGAGAAATATTTTCAGATTACATTATAACTCAAAGAAACATTGAATATAAAGTAAGAAAAGAAGTTGGCAGTTAAAAGAAGACATAAAACACTAATTGCTAACATTTTGGTATATTGTATTATTTCTCTGTCTTATAATATGGCCATCCCAAGTGAATGTGATTATTACTGATTGTTTGAAAAGATGTTTTCTGTGTCCCATAATGCTAATGAGATTTTTGATTCCCATATTCCTATCCCACTTCCCCATCACTGCTTTAGGATGGTATTAGCAGTATTAACTCTCTTTCCTATCATGTTTTTATTCTTAGTGTAGTTTGATAAGCTTTGCATTTCAGCATCTTTTGCATTTGTATTGTAATTTTTTTGTTTGTAAACAAAATGGATTTTACAGTACCTTGCATTTTAATTTAAAATACTATGAGAGCCTATCAAACTTTAAAAATTTGCTTTGAAAGTATGTTGAAATTAGCATTTGTATTTACCACTTCACTGTGCTGGTAATAATCAGTGGAACGAAATGGTAAACCACAGAAATTCATCTTTTATGGCTGGCTAATTCCATCAAGAGGGAACAAAAATAGGCCGTTCTCTTCTTTAATAGGCTTTGAGATGCATCTGTCTTTACAACAGACATCAAAACTCACCAGTCATAAAAAAAAATATTTATATTGTCATTATTTAGTTATTTGAAATGCAACTTTTAAAGACCAAAAAGTTACTGTTTTTTTCTGCAGTAAATTTACAGTCTTTTACTTAATGGATTGCACAACAATACGATTTAAATATTGGAAATGCAAAAATAAATTTGTAGTCATTGATTTCATTGAATCAGATAAATGTTATCACCATAAGATTAGGAGGGAAGTAGGAGAGATAATCCCATTTAAAAAGTAATAAAGTAGTGCAAATAGATTAAAATTATCTACATTTTCCTAAACCAGACTACAAGGGAGGGAGTGTTTAGGGCTGTAATGCACCTTATGATAATGCATGCATTACTACAACATATGGGCTTTTTAAAGCAGCACATTATCTGTCAGTAAGAATGTGTTTCTTCTCTCAATGTGAAACATTTTCAGCCAAGAAGCACAGTCTTTCAAAGATTTATATAAACTCAGCATTATGCCCTAGCATCTTTAGAACAATCATACGGCTAAATATTGATTACTGCTCTAGATCCCATCTTTGAAATGAGTGCCTTGATGTAGAGCCATCAGTGAAGTCAGGGGTCAGAAGTGCATCTTCTCTGATATTTTTTCATTTGAAAAATTAGAGCATGAAAAGCAAAAGGAGAATGGCAAGGACTGAGGGCAGGAACAAGACTGTTACTTCTACAGAAAATACACAGGGGGGGTAAAACCTGCGTGTATTGAGTAGCCTCACTCAGGTCCTCACTCAGTCTGTGTGACCACATCAGACTGAGTTAGAGATAGGATGAATTTCTGCAAGATTGTCTGCCCCATCTACCTGTTAATTCAAGACCACTATGAGTGATATTTCATACCCGGTTTTGAACTGTGGTAGTGATCCTAGCAGCGCGTGCTGGTGTAAGGAGTTACACAGGAATGTGGCAAAAGATTCGTCACTGAAGTTCATAACCTCCTGGGCCCCAGACCTGGGCTTTGAGGAGGCAGTTTCTAGCTGAGGAGGGGAAAAGGGATTGAGCCTCAGAAAGGCCATAGCCTTAGCCTGGTCCTTACCCACCGCAGCTGCAGGAGCTCTGCCAGCTGTTGAAGGGCCCGCAGCGAGCTTCTCCTCTCCCCTGCTGGTCCAGGCCAAGGGGGGATCTGCTGACGATGGGACCATGTCATGAGGGCAACAGGCAACGCGTCAGTGGCAGCGCAGGGCTGTGCTGCAGTAAATCTGCTTCCATTTTTCTGCCCTTTTCTCTTCCTCGTTTCCCCTCTCCCCACGTGCCAGCAGAGCTGTCCCAGTGAGCCTCTGAATTCATCCGGGTCTGGTCGTTTCTTCACAAGCCTGTTCCAGGCACTGGACTGATGACCGTCATGAAGTGTTGACTGTGGAATGGTTTAATCCCTAACCATAACCCCTCCAGAACTGTCAGTTTTGGAAATGGGTTTTAGTACAACAGATGACTAGAGTATGTAAAAGCCCTTTTATGCCAAGGTCTCCCTTATTACACGTCTTAAATATTTGTTGTCAAATGTTACATCTGATGCCCAGTCCTCTGTGACACTTCCTTGCTAGTGTTCAAGAGAAATACTGTTGTAGCTGAAACCAAATAGAAGTGGATGTGGTATCTGTTGTTTACTTGAAAGATGAAAATAAACAATTTGTCTCCAAAACAAACTGATCCATTTCCAGCTTAAGCAAGATGTTGTCAGATTTTTGGGAGTTTTGTCTCTGAAAGGCAAGGAAACAGTATATAAAAGCCAATAGTAGCTTTGTTGGAGACTTTACCGTCTTTCAGGTACCAAAGACTGAACAATTTTTAAATGGAATGGTTTTCATCACTTTGGAAGCACCAGTCAGCAGCAGAGTGGAGCCTATACCTGCAGGAAGCCATTTTAGAGTAAACGTGCAGAAAAATTGTCAAAGTCAGAGTCTGAGACCAGGTGATGCATGTTACGGAGGAGAACCTAACATAAAGTTTTTAGATAGAAGTGGCCAGCAAAGAACTCAGCTACAGTGTTGGGGTTGTTTCTAGTGCTGAACTCATTACTTCAAAAGTTGTATTTTCTTACACATTTTGAAAATGTTAAAACATAACCTATGGAAGGGGGCTAGTCTTTTTTTTTTTTTTTTTTTTTTTGAGCACTTGAATAACTGCATATGCCATATGAGATGCCAAGTGACTTATACCTGATGTATGAGCTTGTTTAATGCCACTGAGATATATGCATGATCAGCTAAATGATTATTTTAATCAAAATTCCAAGTAATTTTTTAGGTATCTTGCCTGAGTGCCTTGAGAAAGATTAAGCTCTTTATAGGAAAGTATCCATTTTCTTCTTCCCAGTAAATTAGACCCTTACTAAAGAACCTAATTTAGAATAAGACAATTATTTCTCAAACTAAAATGTTTATATTACAAATCTATTTTTCCTTGTGTATTTTATAAATCTAGTAATACTTATAATATTATTTAACTATATATAGTATAAGAAAAATTTTATCACAAAAACATGCATTTACCAAAACAAAGCTGCTTGAGATCACTGCTACTGCCTTAGTACAGAAGCAAACAAAAGACAATGACATATATGAGATGTGACTTTTAACAGTGTCAACCATCTTCCTAACTAATACAACACTTTAATATTGAAAATGTTTTGTATCTTTTTTTTTTTTTAATTGCTTTTTCTTTATTCTAGGATCTTTTTGCTGTAGCTTACTTCACTTTGCTGTTACTATCAAGGGAACGGCCTGTGTAATAGAGGAAAACTGTGAACCTTGTGAGCTTTTCTGAACATCAATATTCTGCTGGCTCAGAAATTAAACATGATCACTGGATCTCTTTTTCTGAAACCCCTTTGCTTGTTGTGACCAATGTAAATATGACTAGTAAATAAATTAATGGGAAATGTATTAGAGAAATCACTGCAATCTGGTTTTGATTCATAATATGAAATGTTAATATTCCCAATAAAAGATAAGTGGAAAACATTTGTTGTATTTAATTTAGCATTTTGGAGTGTGTTGCAACTACTGATACTGGTTTAAATTGACTTTCAGCTAATGACATTAGGAAACTACTTAATTCTGATTACAAAATGAGAGACTTTACAGTCTAATGAATTTTTAATAAAGCTTCTGTGTACCATTGTGTGGGCTTGCCCCTTTAACGCATGAGATGGAGATAACATTCCTCATATCCATTTATTTTCCTATTTCAAGGAAATGATAATAAATCTTCTGAAAATTTGCATTTCTACCTTACTCTGCTAAGAACAAGCTCTCATGAACACATAGGACCAACTTTTTCCTTAGTTAGCCCACTACACTTGAAAAATTGATGTATGATGTCTTGATTTGTTCTTCAGAAAAACATTTTCATTTCCTAAATCACACACACAAAATGCTATAGAGTGCTAAATATGTAGAGTGGTCTCAGGTATCTCAACATTACTTGTCTTAAAGAAGAGGAACACAGTTTTTTTTAGTTGACTCAATTCTTTGCGTCATCAATGAAAAGAGATAAAATATTGCAAAGAGCAATTAATCTGTTGAATATATGTTATCTGTACATCTGTTACATACTGCTTCTAACTCACTGGTTAAGTATTGAACCACACTCAAACAGCAGGCTCTCTATTTCTAGATATTGGAAGTAACAGGGATGAGATAATGTGACCTATGAAAAAAGGAAATAAGCTTCATATCTTCTCCATACTCAAGGACCCTTGGGGAGGTCAGGCACAATATAATGTTTTGTTTGGGACTTTTTAGAAGAGTAGAGGGAAAGGGTATTTAATATGTGACCTCATTGTTTCTCTCATGCCTGTTTCAGAAGTTAAAACACCAGGACTGCTGCTGCTGAGAATGCTGACAGTCACAACTGTTGAAGTACAAAGCTATACCTCAATAACGTTGTTCTGTGGAAGATGTTAATTACCTGATCCTGTTGTTGCGTTCTAACCACAAGAAAACCGTAACATCGGCCTAATATTTATTTAAAGAGGGCAGATTCATAAGAAAGGGTGGCTTTACCCTTACTTGATGAGTTCTGGGCCCTTGCATTACTATTCCAAAACCATTGTAGATGTAAATGTACTCAATGTGCAGCAAAGGAAATTAAAGGAAACAGCAGTATAGCTGGTGTTTCTTCCTTCTTTTTCCTATCTTGCTCTACTGAATTTCTGTCTTGTATGTGTTTCAAGATGCTGTCTGAATGGTTGTGAACTCTGTTGTTTGATAACCAGAGAATTCTGTTTGAGGTTATAGAGTTCTTTTTATGTTTTTTTTTTCTTTTTCTTCATGTTAACATGAATCTAATAAAAATGTCTTAAGTGTAATAGAATGATGCAAGATCTCATTTTCTGTTGCTGAGGGACTGTAGTAGGAGACAGTAATAGCTAAAGGCTGGTTTTCCCCTTATGCTTACAGTAAAAGAGATCAGAACGATGTAAAATTACTTAAGTCAGATATTAGAAAGAGGGCATTGGAGAAGAGTTGGAAAGGAACCAAAAGTTTGGGAAGAAAGCAAGAATAATATAGAGAGACTTTCCTAGTATATGGAGATGGGGACCATCCAAGTTCAGAGAAAGTTATTTAAGAGTTATTCAAAATATGTACAATAGAAAATGCAGAAGATTCTTGCATAACTGAAAATGACCCCTGAATCACCCCTGCAAGCAGAATTAATAACAAGCTGCAACAAGACAGTGTTGCAGCTGTAAAATTTCTCATACTGCAACATAAAGAATGAAAATTTAAAATTTGTTGATTTTGTTTATGCTTACATTATATATGTTCCCCTCAAATACTCCTTAAAACCTAGTGTTAGGCCTGGATCCGGAAACCAGCTGAAATATGTACCAGGATCACTTAACGGTCCTCAGTAATTCTTGCTGCTAGAGGTTATATCTCCAATGAAGAGGTAACAGAAAAAGCATCCATGCCTGGGAAGCGTTGAAGAAGACAAGAAGTGAATCCCTTCCGAAGCCTGCTGCTCATGGTGTCACAAGTAGGGTTCTCAGTCATGGAGCATCCATATGGACTGGTTTTACCACACACTAGGTAGATACTCTACACCCACAGTCCCCTCAGACAAAGTCAGCTGACCAGTCTTTGTGTCTAATTCATACAGAAGGAGAGGAGAACTTAGCGCAAAAGTGAACAGGAAAAAAACCCAACCCTCTTTCCTGTCTTTTATGTTGAGTAACAGTACCGTTCAATCTTTTTGGAGACACCAGCACACAAAGTTTAGATGAGCATTTTGACGAATTTCTTCTCTTATGTCTTGCCCATCCCTCCCTCAAAAGAGAAAAGCAGAAAAAAAAAAAAAAAAAAAAAAGTAGATCTTAGTGCAAAAATATCTACTCCAGTCTTTTTGAATGAAACTATACTTAGGTCTGTCAGCAGGAATCAGGTCCTTGGTGTAGTGGGCTGATTGATTCTGCAAGTCCTGAAAGAGGCAGTATGCCTTCTCACCATTCACGCTGGATTTCAGCTAGATACGTGATCAGTGATTAATGTTGCTGAACATGAACCTGAAACTGGGCAGCCTGCTGCTCTTTCTAGCAAAACTTGTAGGAAAAGAGAATATATTTTATTACAGGGCTGATAGTTTTGGTGAAAAAACCAGAAGATTTCAGTGCATACTAGTCTTTCAGATTTGGAATAGAACTATCAAAACTGTAAATAGCAGTAAATTGTATAAATACAGTTTGAGAACAAAAGCTCTCAACTAAACTTGATCATGTTAATCAGTGCTAATCTGAAAATAAAGTACTAATGGACTGGTAGGAAGAAGTGGTAAAATGGTTAGCTCTTGTACAACCTGGAGAGGTTTTCTCGTGATTGGGTAAAATTATAGCATGTTATAAACCTGATATTTCCACTGAAGTCTATGATTTTTAATGTACAGTCAGTGATGAATTTTAGTTCCCAGACTTATCTTTTGAACTTACTTTGTAGATCTCCCTTGAGACACCCTGGACTGAGAGGTCAAAGATAAAGTGTTTGTGAAAAATGTTCTTCCAGCTGTGACTGGTGTCTCTATTGTTTATTGATTATGAAGTTTTATTGTGGTAAACCATGTCTGATAGCGTTAATCCCTTTAGTTTCTAAAAAAGCTTTTAATAAACTGGATAAAATAGATTGCATTTTGGAAAGTGTATGTATAGAATCATGGATTTTCATCCTTCAGGTTCATCAAGGTGGTCCTCAGCAAGACTTTTTCTGCTGATGATCTTAACAAGGATGGGAGTTATGGAAAGGCTGGGAAAGTACAGGTAGTAATCAATCAAATGCTTTTCCGTGTAGGTTTCAGTACACAGTAGCAGTAGGGTCCTTGTAATCATGAATGTACGAGAAGAAATTTGTGCTGCAAAAACACTCAATCTACTGTATCACTGTCATATGTTTTGAGGTATAGTTGCTATAGGCTGCTATTAGATTGTGACAGTGCACACTAACACAAAAAATCAGTTCAATGGTTAAGAAAAATAACTTACTGTTAAAAGCATGAGAAATTTCAAGAAGAAAAACCACCTGCTATCTGAGGTGTGGTGATCCAAGGACACCATATTTAATTTGGTGTTAAAGAGCGTGATTGCATCAGCTTGCTTTATTTCTGTCATATAATGTCATATTTCTAGAATTTTAATTTTCTTACTTGCGTTCAAAAACTGCATGTGAATTGCAATAAGTCATATTTATTTCATAATTAAGGCTCAGATCAGCTCCTAGAGAGCCACCCATTTTCCCTTCTAATTTATTTCCAGGAAAAAAAAAAAAGGTTACATACTGTTTACGGCGGCTGTACACGCCAAATGCAGTATTTTGCTGAGTGCTGCTACGATGCTAGGTAGTTTTTGTAACCAGAATTTGTACTTTCAAATTCAAGCTAATGGCTAGTTGTGCACTCAGCATACGGTTTTCACAAAGTGCTGACAAAACTCTCTTCCCACTGAAGGAAATAGCGGTGTTTCTGCAGACTTCAGCAGAAGCACGTTAAGGCTGGGCAGAGGACTACAGCTGTAGCTAAGGTGCTACACTTCTAAACAGGTGAGACACAGCCACATTCCAATGCAAACCCATTCTCACTCACAGAATTACTGCATAAATTAGGCCTGTGCTTAGGGCTTATATAAATATTGCTCTCAGGGGGTGATCTAGCACAGGTGAAGGCAAGGTGTTGATACAAACTGAATCCTCACTGCATGAAAAGCCATGAATGCAGTCCATGTTTTTTACCCACCTGAGAGCTGCTCCATGTCTTAGAACAATGATGTCATTTTCTTCCTCAAGTAGCTGTAAGTAAAAATCAGAATACCAGTGAAAACAGGTGCTATCATTGTGGCCAGTGAAGCTGTAAAGCTTGTCAGAGAAGGGATGAGCTAGTAAAACTGCAGGTAGGTGTCGAGATCTGTATGGGCACTCCACAATAAACACCGAGAATGGCAGCGGTTGTATAGAACTATGGGCTTACAAGAGAGGCACGGCTTTAGTCAATAAACTCTATTTGCTGTTCTGTCCCTTATAAAAACCTGAAAATAATTTAGTAAGTCTACACCCAGAGCTCTTACCCTTTTCTCTGGCTCTTCTAGAAACCTATGCAGCTGCTGAGGCAGTACTGAACAGACAAAAACATGCTTGTCTGTAAGAACTAAACTACTATTGAGAAGATTTTGGTCCATGCTCTCTTTGGTCAGTTGCACTCATTCTCCTTTTTCCTAAAGTAATTAGGTCTGCTGCTACTTCTCCTTTTTCTCCTCCTTCTCCTTCTTTCCCGCTTCCTTCTTCCTATGCCTTCTACTACCTGCTGTTGGCAACTACCATTCCTGCCTCACTTCACTTTACAAGAGTTGCCTTTTTAACTACAAGTGAGCGGAAAAAGACCTTTGTATTTCTCAGGGTCTCTAGTCCCTTTATACTATGATATCGTATTAATAATACATGTAGGGCTTATTTAAAATATCAACTCATCTACTGGTAAAAGAAAGAAGCAGCCTCAAACAGTTCCCCAGCTGAAACTGGGAATTAAACTACAGCAATAAACTGCATGAAAATAATTCTCAGAGGTCAAAGGGAGTATTCACAAGGCAGAGGCTAATCAGGCCTCAGAATGATAACAGAGACACTAATTGCCTGATTTTCAGTGTCACTGGGCACCTGCACCTCCTACTGAAGTGTACGTTACTGGCAGAGGAACAACATAATAAGAATGTATGCGGTAGTTTTCCTTTAGGATGTGGAATGCAAACAAAAAATTAACAGCAACAGAAAACTCCAGCAGAAAGAGTTTTTTTCCCGAAGCTCCGTGAGTTTGCCGTTTTAATTCCTGTTTGTAAAAGTGTTTAAAATCCATAATGTTTAATAACCAAGACTCTTTGTTGGTACAGTGGGCTCAGCAAAACAAGGCTGAAAGTAAAGCTAAAGCCAATGCAATGTGAATTATAAGTCATATATGAGAAAATGTCAACTAACCCAGCTCCGATTTTGAGAATGCCCTTTGATAAACTGCATAAAAATTTCCATGGAAACACAGACAGTTGGCCTTTTAACAAGTAATCCATATGTTGAAATATCAGCATGTCATTTTTTTTTTAAACGGACAAATGAATGAAAATTATACTCAGTTTGTGTACAATAAAATAGAATTGGCCTTGATTCCACAAACAAATCATTTGCTGCAAATAATTCATCTGGGTTTCCTTCTGTACTATAAAACTCTAATCATTTTCCCAGTCATTTCAATGAAGAAATAGCTCAGAAATTTTTCGTTTTCATGCTCATTTGTAGTGATAGATATTGAAATAGAAATATTTTACATTGTTTTATTTTAATTAAAAACTAACTTATACAATATTTTTATTACTTATGCAGCAAAGTCTAGCTTAGTTTGCTGGATGGATACCTTTAAATATAAATATGTTTCAAAGTAAATTAAAAGCAATATTGAGTCCAATTACAGTATTTGAACTGTTTTACTGTTGGAATTATAATAATAAACCTAAGAAGTTGTTAAACCACAATTCTGAATTACACTGTATTAATCTACAGAGACCTGAATGATGCCAAAAGTAAGCTGCTGAAGAATATATAAGGAAAAAAATAGATCTAATTTCCATACATTAAGAACAGCTGTTTTTTAAACCCTCCCACCTGCCTCCTGGTTTGTGACAATGTATTTGTGCTCTATCTGGTTGTGCTAAAATTTGCTGCATTTAAGTAAACAATTTTATTTTACTAATGCTAATTCTAGGGAAGGGTGAAACACATTAAACTGGTCTTTATTATTATTAAGCAGCTTTTGGAATTCTGTAAAAGGGAAAAGGGAAAGTAATAGTAAGTTTAAACTCCAATTCAATCTAAGCATTGATCATACTGCACTACCTGTAGAATCATTTTACAGCTTTGTTCCAGATTGTATCTGCACAGATATATTTGCAGAATATGTGCTTCTGATACACCTCAATTTAAAAATCATATAGAATTAAGAGGCCTTACATTCTGTCAAATTTACATGCCTCATAACACTGAAATCTTGCAAACAGGGGAAGAAACTAAAGATATTAACAAGGGAGAGCTGTGCCTGATTCATTCATTCTATGAGCAAGCTTATAAGACTCTTCCAAACGACTACAGAGTCTTTGCAAAAAAATGCAGCCTCTTCTTCCCACACAGATAGCTGGGAATGCCTCAGAAATGAATGCAGCCTGGCTTGGTCCCTCCTGTGCTGCAGAATTCACTGGAAATTCTCTAGTCTTCTTGTAGCTTCTCCCATCCAAGGGCATACGAGGAATCCTGAGAAATTATCCGTTCCTACACACTGAATCACAAAATTGCTTTCAGTCTATTTATTGTTGAAATTCAGATAATCTTGTAAGCAGAGGTTATGAATCTGGTTAGAAAAAATGTGAATAAAACAGATGTCTGTTGAAAGACAAACGTATGAAACAACATTCTGTGAGATGACCTGAAGGTAACGTTCTTCTGAATAAAGTTCTTATGAGTAAAAATATACATTGCTTACTATATTCCATATGCAGAGGATGGAAATGCAAAAGAACTGAGTTTTTTCATAGTGTAAAGTCCACTACAGTTACTTCTAATTCAAAAATCTGTGTATTCCATACTTTGAGGCTAAAAATTCTTTGGAATGATGCCACATAGCATTCATTTACAACAAGATGTCAGAATACAGGAAGCAAAAGAAAATATCTTTTAGTATCAACACAATAAATAATGCACAAAAAGAGCTAAAGTATGTAAATTACCATTGGTTTTTGGGTGGTGTTTTTTGAAATGTCTGAAAACCTATCAAGCAAGAAATGTCATTTGGGGAACAACCAACTTTACCTGTATCGCCCTAGTTACAGCCCTGAGGTGGGCCTACAAGTCAAGTAAATACAGTATCTCACAGGTTTTGTTTAAAAACTTAAGTATTCACATGAGTGACAAGGTGTAGGACATGACTTTTCTTTTCTTTTTTAGAACCACAGAGTTTAGTGTATTCCAAATATACCCTTATTATGGAACACAACCAGTTTTTCAGAAATTTGCTACCCAGTTTAAAGATGTGTTTCAAGCTGAAATACAAAATATAAGCTTTCTGTCTTTTTAGGAGACAGCATTGCTTTGAATGGGTTTCTTTTTATGGGAAAACAATAAATTGTGCTTTCTTTGTCTAGGTTCAGAACCTTCTGCTAATATTTTCCTTCAAGATTAATTTTTAATTTAATTTTATCACACATGATTAATACACAACAAGGACTAATTTCTGAATCTCTTTTGGAGAGAACACATTAGAAAAGATGTTGGCTGAAGCCATCCAGAACTGGAGTTATGAGTAAATGGTAGGAGAAACCACTCTAAGTGTTCCAGAGGGACTATTTGGGTTTTGTCTGCTAATAGTGCTGTTATTATTCTGCAGATCCCACTCTAAAAGGGAATGAGAAAATGAAGACAAGAGCATCTTAGGTTTGATTGCTTTTTCTCTTCCCCACCTGCATCTCTGGACTTTGGAGACAGTGTGATCCACTGAATAACAGGAGAGGCAGACTGCAGGAACATCCTTGCTCTCACCTCACCAGTGACAGTTTTCAACATATCTTAGGCAGGAGATGGGCAGGACTTGCACTCTACAAACCAAAGCAGCCTTTGCCCTTTCTCTTTACCTTACAGTCTATGCCCTTTTAAACCTGAATGTGGATGCTGTACTTCTACTAGAGTGTTAATCCCCAGCAGAAGAAAACACTATTGCATACCATCCTCATTAGTGTATAGTATTCAGCAAACCACTGAGGAGTAAAATTTAATGCATTTTCACAGAAAACATGAACAATTGCTGTAAATTAACACCATGCAACACCTTTATAACCAGAATGCCACCTCTAAAAAAAAGGTGCTCTGAAGAAGCTCACAAGTACTGTACAATATGTTCACTGTAACTGAATCAGAAAGAGCTACTTGACCTCCCACCATTGTCTTTAAGTTATCAACAGTACTGGCTTGGCCAACTTGCCTTACTGAACAAATTACCTGAAAAATCCTTCAGATCTAAGGTATAATTTTTCTTGTAACTGTGATTCATTGTGATACTGACACAAAGTGCATTGCCCTTACACACCCTGGCCAAGTGGATAATTTTTTGGACTGCCTTGGCTTACTGGATGGTAAATCAGGAGCAAATGGCTTTGCAACAAAATCCATAAAAAGACTAGGTAATATTGAAATTGAACTGATACCTGTTTATTAGATCTGGAAATGACTGATCAGTACAGTTTTGTAGAACACTAATTTCCATTTAATATCTTCATTTCAGGAAAAACTTCAAAGTAATATACGTTTTCCTCAATAAAATAAAAATGTAATATCTTTAATCTAAATCAAGATCATTTTTTTTCCCAGTGGTTGAATGAAAATTTTGCAGATTATGTCTGAATTAAAACTGAGGTATTTGGGGGAATCCAGATCAGGAGCCCTGTAGCTTGTTCACCCTTATTGTTCAAGCAGCCTGTAAACCCACCACTTTTCTCAGTCTAACTTTTTTAGGGAGTTCAACCCCAACAGACTTTTAGCCCTCACTTCTCACAGGATGCAGCATCTCTAAAATGTAACATTCAGTGGCCAACAGATTTTTTTTTTCTTTTTTTGAGCCCAGAAAGAAATGAGAAGCAGCTTTCCTTTATATATTTCTGCTTATTCAATAGAAAAAATTGCTTGGGCAGAAGAGTATCCAGTTTCCATTCTATCTGCCTTTAGCCAGGTAGAGTTCAAAATCAGTATTCTTAATTTAAGATTTCTCAAAAATACCTCACTCTCTGCAGCTCAGGCTAGGAGGGAAATGGAAAATTGGAACGTTCTTTCCTCAGTGTTTCTTGTGAACATAGTTCCACTCTACAGAAGAGAGATTTTGAGTACAGACAGCATATACAAGCCGTGCCACAGCTTTTAACAGAATTATCTGTATTCTGATATCTGCCTCTCGGAACTTTCTATCACGTTTTTAAAAAGGCATCAAATACTATGTTATGTTACATCATCACAGTATGTCACAGGTATTGATTTATTTTTCAAAAAATTCTGCGTAGACATGCCATTGCTATCTTGTTTTCACAGAAGGGTAACTGAAGCTAATTTAAAAAACAAAACAAAACAAAACAAAACAAAACAAACAACCAAACAACAAACCACACAAAACAACCAAAAACCTCTTTCACTAATTTGGAGTACTTGGTTTAGTTTGTAAGTAGCCAGGTTCTTCAGTATGGTTAAGGTCTCCTGTACCAAGGTGTCATGTAAATAATGAAGAATACACAAATGCTGAGAAAGAGTATGTTAGCATGTTGCTGTACCCAGCATCATAAAGGCAACACATTCAATTAAGGTTTCAATTTAGTTTTTGAAAATCCAGTTTGAGGGAAAAGTCGAAGTGTGTTGTTTGTGAGTTCCCAGCAAATTTATTGGGAACTTTGCCTTTAGTATCAACAAAGACAAAATCTCATTGATTTTTCACAGGATGAAATCTGTAGAACTGTATATAAAATACCATGAGGTGTAAACCTTATTTAAATGCAGGGTAGACTGGTTGTGAGATTGCCACTATTTTCTTGTGATGAAGATCTTGCTGAAATTTGGAAAAATTCCTTTAGATTTCATCAGTTATTAATGTGACATACCATCCCTCTTCATCCACACTGCAAAAAGAATTAAGATTGTATTTATAACAGCTTCTGTCTTTAAAGTGAGCTTGAATGTCAAAGTCAATTAATATTTTTTTTAAACTGGAGTTGATACAAATTATTACTTTTTCCAGCACAGAATACATTACAAATAATTCTAGTCTCTAAGCAAATATTTCTTATATATCAGAAATGACAGCTTCCTGAAAAAAAATTCCTTTAATTTTTGTAAGATGATATATGCGGTACTCTCAGCCTAACCTCTTCTTTTCAGCTTGGCTTTGTCGGAAAGAATTATTGACATTCTTGGAGACCAGCAATATTCACAGAATATACAGTAGTGTTTACTTTAAAAAATGAAACTGTTCAATCAAAGAAGGTAGACAGCTAGGACTTTCATCTAAGCCAAAGTCATCTCAATGGGAACTTTCCTGCCGTGCAATGCTCCATATTCTAAATTGTTACCATGCTGTGCCTGTCTTCTTATTTTTAGGTAACAGATGCAGCTCATTGCTTGGAATACAATTTACGGATTTTTATAATAGAGGTATGAATTATTAATCTGCCTTTCAGTTGTAACTTTTTGTGTATTGTTGCTTAGTAAATAATGATCAGGACGATATCAACAAGCATGCTATGGTATGTTTCCTAAAATCAAACAGGTATGAGAACAGAGTTAACAGTGCCTAGACAGAGGGTAGGCTTAATGACCACAGTAAGAGTATGTATTTCCTGCCTCTTAGGAGCAAAGAATTTGCTGAAAAAAAAATATATTCAGTCTGAAAACCTTTAACATCTCTAGAAGAAAGCAGTGTATAACAACATAATTCTTATGTAGTTTCATGTAAACAAATTGAAACCATGCCCTTATAACCATTTGAACAGAGCTGATTTTGAAAGATTTTAAATTCTATATAGTTTATATAAATAAAAAAATGTAAATATATGGCCACCCAAAGATAAAAACATGCAAATTTTGAAGAACTTCCAATTCATTTTGCATTGTTTTCAGTCAACATATTTTTTATGGAATATCAGATGCTGTCATTATTAGATTTAATTATTATTATTATAAATATTATGAACGTAAGAGTTTTTCTAAGTTGAAGCTGAAATAAATATAAAGCTCCACATACTAACTTCAACAGGCTTTGACTCAATCCTTGAGAAAGTAAAAGGAGATTCAAAATGTTCCTAAAACATTTATCATGATCTTGTATAAATTGGAATTGTGCTAATTTATTAGCATTACCTAAATATTGTTAGGTAGGATTGTTGGAAGCTCTGAAAGAGTGATGGTTACACATATGCATGCACATATGCAAATATTGAAGTGTATTGATGCAGGAACATCGTAAGAGGAAGAAGTTCAAAATGTGAAGTCATGAATACATCATTACAGATATTCTGAAAATGAAAAAAATTAAAAAAGCCCTAAACAAAATGGAAAATAAAGAAAAAAATCACTAATACAACAAAGAAATTCAGCTGGATTTGTTTGATGCCACAGGTCAATTACGAAAACATGGAGAATAAGGAAAAGTAGACTTCTCAGACATTTTCTCTAAACATCTTAGGCTTTGCTACAAAATAAACATAGTTGTATATATATTTTATCTAACTTAATTTTAGCTAATATAGTCTAAGGGCAAGGTTCACTTTCCATTTCCATAGCACCTCAAATTCCAGAATTCACCATGGAATTATTTTGTCATTTGAAGTACATTTTCTGTTTTCCTTTAATCTACTCTATTGTCTGTAATGGGTAAGATCAAAATAACAAACAAATGAAAATTTTAATTGACCTCACTTTGAATGGAAGCAAAGTACTTGTCCTGGTAGTTTAATTGATGAGCAGATAATCAGTATTTTTTATATTCTATAGAATTCTATAATAGCCTTTAATAATCTGTCAGCACATAGTAACATTATCATTTTGTGGTATTTTTATAGACTGTGATATTAACATAGGCTGGTATGTAATGCATCTTCTGTACAACTAAACAAACACACGTCATCTCCAAAGCATGATGCTCTAACTTTAGTAGACAACATTTTTATAGAGGTCACAGTCAAAATTTTAAAACATTGACCATTGGGCTCAATTTTACACTTGTTTTTGATTGTGACTGGTTGGTGATCAATTAATTCATTTTCACTTCTGCTGTATACCTAACACCATATAGGAATCAAAATAATTACAAAACTAGCAAAATGAAATTTAGTACATTCAACTGAGTCTTATTGAAGCCAGGTTTTCAATAGATATGGAAAAATATATATACACGAGATTTCTGTACCAACAGGACAAGAATAATCCTGGTGACTAGATATCATAACAATTAAATTCAACTATATATTTATAAATTAAGTCTTATAAGATATTGCATATAAAACACTAAGCAGAAGTGGCACTACAGTCCTTAAAACCTCTTTTGTATTTTTTCTAGTCCTACATTATTGGTAAAGTTGTAAAAAAGCTAAGACTTTTTTTAATG
The DNA here is from genome assembly GCF_015220075.1 of Falco rusticolus. Taxonomy (NCBI): domain Eukaryota; kingdom Metazoa; phylum Chordata; class Aves; order Falconiformes; family Falconidae; genus Falco; species Falco rusticolus. Next base: position 125,295,720 of record NC_051187.1, read on the forward strand.
ACCCTGAAAATATTTGGTGTTTAGAGAACCTCAGCTCATATGTGTTCCACTAGCAAAGGAATGTGTGTTCTTAGAATTCTGTCTTTAGGCAAGGACCTTTCAAAGCTGTTTTGCATTTTATTCATTTCACACCAAATGCATCTGATAATCTTTTCTATTATGTGGGGTTAGGAGTCCTTGAATACTCCCATAAATTTAGAATTCAGATGTACAAGCATGAGTTTGAGTACAAAGTTCGCATACAATCCCTGCGGGGTGTTTGTATGAGTTTCAGTGGGTTAGATAGGTTTAGAGCAAGGTATGGATTTTCTGCATGATGCCTTCCTACTTCCCCTTGCAAATCTTTACCAGCAAATTTGATACCCTCATTATTCACTAACAGTAGCAAACTGTGGATATAGAAGGAACTAACTCAAATTAATTGTCATGGCAGAAGACACAGTGAAAGCCTTGAAATCTCTCCCTTCCACACTTGGTATTTTCTCAAGTTGGCATTAGTTTAATGTTTGCTCTCAGTAGAGGAGCTTCTTCAACAGTTACAGATCTGTGAAGCATAGCAACACTCTGCCTTCACCAGTTTACTTTGTCATAAATTGCATGAAGTCTGGGCAGAACTGCTCAATTCAGCTCCCTGTACGGGAAGATTGTCTTTGTGTAAGAGCAATCCACAACCACCACTTGAATCTTCAGCTGACCGCTGTCTGAAGTTTCTTTTGTGACCATGAAGTGGTATAGAATAGATTTAATGAATAATAATAACTCACAGAACTTCTCTGATTATTTACAAACAGGCACTCCTTTCACAAGGATGCCACAAGCAGTTTGAGACTGACTGACAGAAGGATGCCAGACTGCCCTTTATGCTATGGAATTAGTTCCTTGCTGGGCTGTTGTGGTCAGCAATGCTGTTATGCTAAGCTTTGAATTAAGAGCTACTTTCATCTAAAAAATCATAGCAAGTAGCAGAAGCGATGCAGACTTCTTTCTGGTAAAGCATCACCTTCACAAGCTCACAAAAATGTGCTGAAAATACTGCAGCACCTTTTTCTTCTTTTTGGTTTTTTTTTTCTTTTTCTTTCTCTTTTTCTTTTTGTTTTTGTTTTGCTTTTGCTTTTGCTTTTCCTTTTTCTTTTTCCTTTTCTTTTTCTTTTTCTTTTTCTTTTTCTTTTTCTTTTTCCTTTTTCTTTTTCTTTTCCTTTTTCTTTTTCTTTTTCTCTCCCCTGGCTCATCTTTTTTCATTGAAGTTTAGTACTTGTCATGAAACACATGAAGGACCTCTAAGACCTTTCTAATCAAAATCTAAGTTACCTTTAGCTCAGAAAAAGAGCTCTACAATTTATGTATTGATCTACCAGCATAAAACAAAATTGTTTCCTTAATAATCTTCATGAGAATCATTACCCTTAGCCTCATCAAGATTCTTTGCAAGATTTTGGGACTTTGCACAAGGTTGTGACAATGGTAGTTCCCCAACTAGATATTTCATTAAAAATATACATGAAATAGAAACAAAAATAGCAATAAAAGGCTACAATGAAAAAAGTATAAAATGATGTGGAGAAACTTCTAATTACTAATACCTTCAATAGACTGCAGATAGAAAGAACAGCAGCTTCAGTTCATGATGCATAGCTGCTCTGCTGCTTCCCTTTCCTCTGAGAAAAACTTAGCTCTCAGAATGAATGTACCAGGCAACCAAGTACCTACCAAATATTGCTTTTTTAGACTAGCTTTTTTCCTTTCTTAATTGTCCACAATATTTCACCTATCAATACCCTGAATTTCCTCAGAGATAAAAAGAAACAATATAGACAGTATCCTCCCCCACAGTAAAAATAGTAACCGCACTATGCCATTAGAGCGACCAGAGCCCTATTTATTCATTTCACACTTGGTTTCTGGAGGAGACTGGTTTGTTTCTGTCCCTGGAGGAAGCGCCTGGTATGAGGTTGAAACGTCAGGGATAATTAAGACAAACTGTGCTTTTTTACCCCAACAAAGGAAATATATCTCTTAAAATAACTCCCTACTGAAATCTCTGAACAAAAAACAGCCCAGCACTGTTGAGGTAGCTTACAATGCTAAATCAATTGTCAGCATTAGCAAGGCTCTGAACTGGAGCATCTCACTGTTTCATTGCAATCCAGCAGCTGCAGTGCTACCAGCAGGTACAAGTACAGCTAGAATGCTGAATAGTCAGGTATGAAAGCACTGGTACAGGGATCAAATAAAAAGACATACAGCAAAGATGTTGATGCCTCAGAAACTGAACATATAATTACTGTAAGGCCAAAGTTTATCACTCAGAGGCATGCAATATCATTTCTTTTTCAGTCATTTTAGTGTCACTAGTCTTTAAGCAGTGTTGGAGTTCATGTCCACTTAAGAATTCTGCAAATTACTGCCTTCTGTACAGCGGGTTCCCCACTGCACTGTAAAAACATCTCTAAGAAACAAAATTCTCTGAAAAAGTGAACTTGTATCAGGCCTGAGCTTTATGTCTGTCCATCAGGTTTCAAGACAGGAAGATAACAATTTTCCTCATATAGCTGCTTATTAATCCACCTTCAGGACGCTGAACAAGCTCAAGTATTTATTATTTTTTTAAAAAGTTTCCATTACACTGGGTTATTAAGCCAGGTTCAATCTGGCAAAGCTCAGTTCTTCAGTAATAACTAATAGATCTTGGATTCGTGTTTTGTAGTCTTCTTGGAATTACCAATGCAATGTCGATCCCCTTAAAAAAGCTTTTTTTTTTTTTTTTTTAAGTATTTACCTTTAGTTTTGGTGGATAATTTTCCTTAATTCTTAAATATTTTCTTGAACCAATAGGTTATGTATTTTACTCTTTTTTTTTTTTCTTTATGCTTTGGATTTGTTTTTTTATATAATTATCACAAGGAAGAGTTTTTCTTGCTCTGACACTCATTTCTTTGTACTGAGAATACTTAGTCTGAATAAGATGTAAGGATACATTGATGATGAAGACAGTGTTTTGTAAAAACAGCTTTTCTGTGATAGAATGCTGTTTTTAATAACATGAAAAATTTAGTTTCAAATGTTAGAATACCAAGCCTGATTTGATGTTCTTGTGAGAAATCTGACAGAATAACATGCAATTAAATCACATCTAGCATGTTAAAAACTTTAATAAACAGTAGAATTTTTTCATATTTTTAGGAGGTCTGTCTTATCAGACCACTTCCATGCAAAATGCATGAAAAATGGGTGGAAACCTCTATTAAATCATTGTCGTCAAACCCTGTTAACATATTCTGTAATGGTGCTGGCATTAAGGACTATAAGAAAGATATTCATAATGAACTTGGTCTCTGTGGAATCCTTCCTTCCTGCAGCTTCAGTTGCAGTGTAATCCAAAGTGCAATGTGGGTGACAAAGCTCCCTTTGAGATGGAGAGATTCTGGGGTCTTAGAACAGGAATCACAGTAATAATGGCACTGTGCTCAGAGACTCACCTAAGAAACCTGATAGGAAAATGTTGAAAAGAGGTCTAGCCCATCTTCAGTTGTCCCTTTTCTTTCTTTAATTTTTTTTCTTTCTTTAAAAGTTTCTGCCAGGAGAGCTGATGGAACTGTCCCTTCCCCACCTCTTTTGATTATACAATAGCTCTTATAAGATGAGGGGACCAGGGTTCAACACACTTTTCTAATGTCATTTAAGAAACAAGACAGTCACATGAAAGCAACATTTCTGAATTCCACTTTGTGCTTCAAAAGTCTTATATATCCCGTGCAGCTGCACACTAAAGTACATAATCTTTGGAGCTGGAACCGGAATGAGGCGACCCTTCCTAAGAGATAAAAGACTTTAATTCTTATGCCATCTTCTCACCCCACATGAGTCTTCAAATATTCCATGGAAAGCAGAAACGCTTCAGTATGAAGTTTTTGAGATGCTCCCCACCCTGCACACCTCAGAATAGCCTTCACTTGTAAGGTGGGTGATACGGCTTGTATTTCTTTCTAGGGGGAAGGAAAGGTGATGCAGAGAGCTGAGCCTGATTCTTCACATCCTATCAGGCTGCTTTACTCTTGTCTTTATAGAAGAAGTGGGACACTACCACTACCATTACTCTTCCATTCAGCAGTTGTGTTTTAAAGAAAAGGAAAGGGTCTGTTTATCTGACAGTTTTCTCAAGGCAGACATGTTCAGAGGATAACAGGTGGAACAGGCTCCTTTGGCAGAGAAACGCACAAATTGTGAATCCCAGTGATATCCAGGCGTGTGCTCAGTATTGAACTCTTCAGTTACGTCCTTAGGCACTTCAGGGCTTCTAGAATACAACTGTAGGACATGAAACACCTGAAGGTCTAACACAGGCATGTCTTTGGACGTTAAATCCCTACAGCGAGATGGCAGCTGAATGAGGGGTTTGAGCCTTTTTGCATTTACGAGTCTGATATCACATAAGGCAAGTCTGTCTTACAGAGTGGATCTGTCCCCCAGTAGCTTTGTGTTTGATGTCTCCTATCCTAAAACCATAGCCTTGCAACAGTTGCTGGCATCATGACAGTTTGCTATAAAGCTAAAGGCTAAAGCATACCGGTACCACAGTACTAAGGATTACCATAGGTAAAGGAACAGTGATGGGATCTGAAGCTATCTTAAGCGTCTTTAGGCTCTTCAGGCTTCATAGTATTTACCTAATTTCCTCATCAGAAGCACTTGAAGTCATGTCATGTTTAAGAAACTAGAACCATGACAGCTCTACTAATTCGTATTAATGCTTCCCCTTGAAATATGTACAATGCCACCAGCAGATACAGTGGCACACCCACACATACTGCTGTAGTTGTCCTAGGATGGGTCAGATATCACTGAGTGCTGTGGGGGTGGGGAAAGAGGAAAAAGCATATTAAATTTACAAGTGTTCATTTCATGTCTGACAATACTGTTTTGTGTGTGTAAGCATCTACAAATGGTGCTGGAAAGAGGAATAATCTGGAATCTGACTCTGCATGAAGAATAGCAATACTCATCTAGGATGTAAAGTCTGGCTTTAGTGCTCATGTCAGCGTTAGCAATAAATAACCTTTTCAGCAATCTGAAGAAGGAAAGCATTAGTACAGTCCTGGGAATCATAAGCTGTGGAACCATGACAGGCCTTTCCCCCTGCCTGCTGCGTACAGAACATAGTTGCCAGCTGTAAGTAGAGAGATTAAAAATATACAGGGGAAAAAAAAAAAAAAAAAAGCAAGAAAAGAAAGTTGCTTATGCAGAAACACCTTTACAGAAGAAAATCTTTTATGATGATTTGTCATATGGAGAAATGCTTGATTCCAAAACACGAGAGCTAGTGAACAAACAGCATCTTTGGACCACATATTTGCAAGTATGTGCAAATACTTGCTAAAAACATCAGCCAACTTATACCTGGTACTGATGGAGAGAATACTAATAATGATTTGGTGTGACATCCTCAGGTCATTTGATGATTCTGAGGGAGGGATGATGGCATTATCCAAGCAAATCAATTAATCTGTCTGCTGGAAAAAAATGGAAACAACAAAGCTGACAAGGTTTGGGCTTCTATTACAGTAAGGGTGATGGGACAAATTAAGAGAACTAGCCATGTACAAAAAAAAAAAAAAAAAGTCCAATATTCAATATATTATGTCCAATATATTAAAGACAGAATTATTTATTTCTGACAGAGAAAGAAAAAACAATAGTAAATGAAAGGACTAATTGACACATGACTATTCAGAATGGTCACAGTCCAAGTACTGGGCGTATAACATTGTTCTTCAAAGAACACAGCAGAAGGGAAATAGTGATTCAGATGGAAACATCTCCCCATGGGGCAGCCAGCAATTTTTGAACTTGTCAGAGTTACCTTGCAAGCTCCAGAAGGATTCAGATGAAGCTAGGAATGCACCAGTGCTTGATGGATAATTCCAGGATACTGCTGTTCTCTCTGCCAATGCATATTCTTTAATGTCTTGGCAGCTTGCAATGGCTCTTTCTAGCAAGTCCTGCCTCATATAGCTCAGCCTTGAAAAATTCTTATGAAAGTTTACCTGCCAAGAAAAAATGTATTGTCTCCGGTATCATCATAACTTTTGAATACAGATTGTCTGAAGCTGGCACTGGAACAATTTATCCTAGTAGAGAACATTGTCCCGAATTTACTCCATGACAAAAATCTCATTAAAAGTATGTTATTGCTGAAATTATCCATCCTTTACTTGAGAGTAAATAAGCTATAAAGGTGTTGCCATTATCCTGAAATCAAATATTGTGAACACAGGACAGCTGGATTTAAGACTAAACTTAAAATAACCTACTGTAAGAGATGCAGTTATGACAGCTGAACAATGCTGATTTTGCCGTACAACCGCTGTAGATTTTTTAAGAAAGTGTTTCTGTTTTGGAGCTCAAATTAAATGAAAACATTTTATTGCCTCATTCTACTGTACTGTATACAATCAGATATATTTTTTTCTTAATACCAACATCTTCTTTTGTAGAACAAAATTCATCAATGTAAAATAAGAATAACCTATCCGTTAGAGCCATTGCTTCAAAACAGTTTGAATATGGCCATCAAACTTTTAAAAATGTTATCAAGTGTCATTGCATTTCACAGGATTTTCATACACAGTTCTGGCTGTACCAAAACAGTTGGTGTCCTAAAAGTGTAGAAGTATGTTTAAGGGCAAAGGTTTGATACTTAATGGCCTGCAATGTCTTTTATGTAATGAGGAAAAAGGAACATATGGTTTAGCTCAAAGCCTGATTGTAGTTTGTGTTGATGTTTTTTGTCTTTTAATCAAGTGAACAAAGAAGAAAAAGTGTGTGTATCTTCTGAGGCCAAAGAGAATTCACTGAAAGAGTAGAGGACAGCTAAATGTTTTCCAGATGTCACCTATATTTTAAAAAGCCAAACATGTTTTGACTTTCTATTTGGGGACACAATTAAGGGCTCCAGGAAAGTCTGTCACAACCTTGGTTATAGTTCTTACCATTGGCAAGCCATCCTGACAGCAATTTATTATCTGCTTGGTATGTTCTACCTGCATTAGCTTGCACATTTTTTGTTAGGAAAAATGAGGAATGTCGTTTGTGAACAGACAGAAGAAACTGTTTACATAAGGAATGTCTTCAGAAGAAAGATACTCTTGCTATCTGAAAAATAATAGCCAAGCATCTCATTTCAGAAAACAAAAGAGAAAAAAAAATCTGTTGAAGATTAAAGATGATTTATATGCTGAAAAGGTTAGACATATGAGCTGCTGACTATGTCCGTTAGATATTGGCCTGTATCTGTAAGTCCATAAGGGAGAAAAACTAACCATCCTGTTAAAGTGAACATTCCCATGGTTTGCATATTTAAATGCACTCTTAATGAACATCCGTCTCCTTTTCAGAAACATTATGATTGGAGTTGTCATAAGCAGATGGCTATAAAATTGAGGTGAAATCAGACACCAGTACAGCATTCTGAATTTATTTTGGATTCAAATGGTCTTTCGCATGTGCAGATCATTAAAGTGCCAATCTATGCCTGAGGAGTATAAGGCTTGCTTCAATATTTTATAGGAGGGATTTTGATCTATGATTTATCAGTCAACAGACAGCACTAGGGGCATGGGGGTTTTTCTTATTTGGAATCAATTATCCTCTTGGTAGATAGTGGGGTTTTTATTTCTATTTCCACTTCTGCCATTGAAAAAAAGTTTGGTAAATGCCTGTCAAGTTGAGTGACCATCCATGTAAGTAATATAAAATGCAGGTGTTCTCTGAACTGAATAAAATATTTGTACAGCACAAACAGTTGGACATAACACCTTTTTTTATTTGCAGATACTGTTCAACCCTGTCACATATCTGACTGTTTTCCTCTCCTGTGCCGTTTAATGCTGGTTTTTTTCTCCTTCTTTTCTGATACATATAGATTACTTAGGCAACTATTTGACAAGCCAAACAGTTTTCCCATTCTTGGCATTTGCATCTTGAAATATATGTAACAAGTCGCTGCAGTCAGTATATACTTTAACTTCTGCAGCTATGTCTAACTGAAAAGCATTTGCAGAGGTGAGCAGTGCTACTATCGCTCCCTGCTCGAGAAAGCAAATAATCTAAAAAAGTAATATCTGAATTTCAGAGTTTATAACAATCCTCACTATTACTTATTTCTGAACTAGTCAACAACAACAACAAAAAAAATACTAGCAAGCATATAACATTGATGCTGCTTAGCTGAGCACCAGTTGTTCAGAGACAGGATCACGTGACTTTCAGGTTTTACAAAGAGATGTACCTGCTGGAGAAACCTTTTATGTATCAGTGCAAATCAAAAATTCTAACTCATCCACAGAATTGTGTAACAGTTGTTTCTTATTTGGATATTCGGATGGATATTTCCATCTTTTGCATAGGTAAATGTTAAAGGCTTTCTAAGGGTTCTTTGGTATTGAATTGGAGCACCTGAATGTCCTACATTATGACAAGAAGCAGCATTCTTGATGTGGGTTTCTCAGGAGCTCTTTTGCAAAAGTCCTTTTAGGAGTAGAAATATCATCCTGCCATCTTAGGTTCAAGTTGCCTAGAAGAGACAGCAAAGCAAATAAGCAAAGGACAAACAAATTATTCATCTTGTGAGAGAAAACATGAGAAATAAGACCATGCTTCTACCGTGGTTCCCAAACTTTAATCGGCTTCTGATAGCACTCCAGCCTTCCAGGTAGTTCTCCTCAGCAAAGACATAAAAAGGCTATGATCTTCTAGACACTACTGTCTTTAAAACCCAGCAGCCAGTTGTAACAATGAAATAAAAAGTTTAGTTTTTTAAAAAATTGCTGCACCATGAGATACATGTTGTGAGACTGTACAGTGATACTGACTGGATTAATTCAGTTCAAACCAACACTGGATTGGAAATTTTTGTAAAATACAGCCCAAAGCATCAGGCCTCCTACAAGAATTCTCTTTGTTTAGAGTATGACCATAGAATGATCATAGAATCCGGTTATGTGTCTCAAAAAATCCCCTCTGAACCAATGAAGTCTCAGTTCCTCACCTATACATCATATTTTCTGTAGCATTGCTGAGGAGAAGTCTCTACCAGGAGCTGAGACCACAGCCTGATCCCCCTGGCTGATGGTTGTCAGGGCCTGCATGCAACTGACAGATTTATTACAGATGGTGCAATTTTACTAAGACACGTAGGTATGTGTGACATAACAACAACACATGACTGGAAAGATATTCTCTCCTCCTGAACTGTTCCCCTATTCTGAAGCATCCAACCTAAGTGCAGAACATCACTTCTTTATGTGAGATACTGTTTATATGAGGCTTCCCCCAAGCCACAATGCTATTATAAAATTTATTTTATCAAGAATGACAAATTATATGGAGCAACAAATCTAGTCCTTCCTAGAGGTCAGAATCTTGCAGTGCAAGACCCACAACTTCTTCAACACCACTGCAAAAAACTAAAACTGCTTACCAACACAGAGAAACTCATTCTAAACAACATATGGATAAAGTTGCTGCAAATCCTCTTGTGGTCACAGAAATTGTAGTACTCTAAGATATTAACTTTAGAAACCCTGAAAGAAAATGAAATCTTTTTAGTCTAATTTTTCATGTATATATCTTTTTCCATTAAGTTCCAATAGCAAGAAGAGTAGCACTTATTTTGAAGCCTCACTACCAAAAAGTTGATAACAAGTTGCTAAGTTTTAAAGTTCTTACAAAGTAAATTATAATAAATGCACATTTTCAGGGTAGCTAGAGTTCTGGTAAATACAGCTTTTTCATATATATTTCACACACATTTTGTGTGCATTATTATGTGAACATCTGTTATGATCTGGATTTCACCATAGGATAACCTGGCTTTACACATCAGTCATGAGGACCAGTTTCTGCTTTGTGGGAACTAAAAATTTAACACATTGCAAAAGACTATGAAGAAAGGTAGGAGGCATAAAAGAAAAGGGCTAGCTTCAACAGCAAGAGTCCAAGATATGACTTTGAACATACCCTGATAGGAATTTGTGTAATGATCATGCTGACTTGTGCAAGATCTGAAATGCAGTGTTACGGTGCTGCTGCTGAGTATGTCCTGATTTGTATTTTTATGGCATTCACCACAGCTTTCAGTATGCAACTGTGTACATTTCTGTAATGCTGGTGCTGGCATTGTCCTTTCAAACATATTTTATAAACATCAGTGCACTGGTATGTATTTTTAGAAAACTAAGGCAGGTTTTGTGGGTGCTATGGTATATTTCTGCTACTGCTGCTAGCTTTGCACTTTTAATGTCATTCCCTTGGCTCACATAAAATTAGCTTTCATTTTGTTCCCCATTCTTTTTTTAATTACAAACACCTTTCATCAGAAAGCATTTTAATTTAAAGTGAGAAGAAACATAACGGTAGTTTTGCAAACAGCATTCTATGGAACACATTCCTAAAGCTTTCATGAACCCCAGATGTGTATTTACATGTATGCAATTTAGCTTGTGGATGCATCATAGAAGACATTAGGAAATTATGTTTCATCTTTAGAAATACTGTTATATACTTCTGTTGACTTTTCACAAGATCTTGATGAGCAAGGTTCAAAACTGGGTTTGTAGAACTGAGTCTGGAGCTGCATTAGGAAGGGATAATTCACATCTCCCTAGCTGAAGGTATGAATAAACTCACATCCTACAGATATATCCTCACATGACTTTCATTTTGCCAGCATCATGTCTTTACATAGCTAATAATTTCTTTATGTGTGTGTGTGTGTGTGTGTGGGGGGGGGGGGGATTAAAAGGGAATTATAAAGAAAATTAGGCTCACTTTCTTACCTGAAACACACATTTGCAATGAATTCCTCCCTGTGGGCTGAAGGTACACTATGGCTGCAAAGATTTCCAGCACTGCTCTCTAGAGCCTGAGGGGAATTCTAGCACAGCACCTGCTCTTCTCTTTGATTAGTTATCACCAGCAGTCCCTGTGCCTTTAGGCTCCATCTCTCTGATTGCCACGGTACACCTGGAAATTTCTTGGTAACAGAGGATGCTTGTGTTTGGGAGTTCGGCTAGGTTCCTTGCCCACAGCTTGCTGCATCCTTAACAGCTTCATTCTTTTGATGGTTTTCTGTGGGTTTGTATCCTCTATTTTTTCCCATTGAATTATGCCATGACTTAATAATGCTGTTTATTTTCTTAAATATCAGTATTTCAGTCAGCTCTGTAAAACGTGAAGTAGGACAAGGTAAGATGTAGGAATGTGTTTCACTTTATGCAAAAAGGATTAAATTGCTTCTGAATTTGGGACCTAGAGCTATGAGCCTCTTGATTGCTCTTTAGGGCTTTACATATACCCTTTTAATCCTGAATAAGAAAAGAAAGCCTGTACCTCTAGAAGAGATTTTAATGAATTGTAGGGGATAACCCTGCAGTTGTGTACATTCTACAGGCTTCTGGTTTTGAATGATGGTGCTCAGGTGGATATTAATTTAGGTAGTAGTAAGCAACTTGCATTACTGCACACAGTTTTCTGAGAGGCACGGATTTTCTTTCCGCTAACAGTCTTGTTGACAGCAGCTGCTTTTTCATGGATAGTGAAAATAATTTTGAACAAATAAAATACCTGAATATTTTTTACCTTTTTTATCTTTTCAGAAATGAACTGTGAACTTCCTGAATAATTCTTTTATTTTTTATGCAGAAATGGATATTCTTTTCTATACATTGTTGATGAAAAGACTGCAGTGGCTTGTCAGGATTCAAAAAGTCTGCTTGGATCCAGTTGATGCATTGCTGTATGACAATGGAATGTGCAACTGGATTTACATTTCCAGGGACAAATAAATGAGCCTGAATCAGATCTACCAACTCCAGCTCCATTGCACAGCCATGACGAAACAAATGCAAGAAGTGTTATTTGAAAGGCTAGATAATAACAGCTATTAGCTGGTCTAGAAAAATAGAAAATTAGCAAAGGATTTGGCTTATAGGTCTAAAGAAGGTCTATCTGAAAAGCCCATCTCAAATTTCTCAAGTTCTCTCAATTAGTCTAAGAATCAATTCCTCTAATAAAAATTGGTCTAACTTTTCCCTACAAACCTTGCCTCACTTAAGGACACTCTGACCATCGTAGCTGTAACTACAACACTACGACTGCTAATAAAACAAGGTAAATATGAATTTTGTTTCATTTTCTTGCGAACCAGATGTTCATGGCACTATAGCAACCAGCCAAAATATCTGTATTGTGGTGAATTACACCCATGTCCCATAATTTTGCTTCAGTTTTTTATATTCTAATAAGACATTGTTCTTAGAATAGACCTATTCATTATGGTGTATGTGAAAAACTGAAAGGACACTAAGTGAATTGAATTAATTATGACAATGTTAACTCAACACTTCTTTTAACTTTTGCTCAACTTTATTTTGCTGATAGCACTTGAAAAAAAACACATTTCTAGTTTCAAAAGTGCCTTAGGCACTGCTTGGAAGTAAAGCCCTTGGAAGTAAAGAGAGACTAATGTGATGTTAAAATGATAAGCTATAAAAAACATTGATAACTCTACACCAATGCAACTAGTTTCCTATTAAAATCTTCATTTTATTTGCAGATAGAGTTTACTATCAGACAACAAGAATCCTGCAAATGTTCTTAAGTCCCATCCTGCAGACATTTATTAGTAGGGTATGTGCTTGTTGTCATGAATAATCCATAACCCTCCGTGCAATGAGCCTAATGCCAGGCAGTAAGTGCTTATAAAGGAAGACCTATTGGCTGTAATTCATAAGTAGTCTCATTGACCTGAGTAAGCACATGCATAAATATTTGCAGGATTACAGTTACATATTGTTTTCTATAAGTAATCAGATTGTGTCCATTGTTAGTACTTGAGCTAAATATCACTGAAATATTGCAAAAATATACAAAGTTGCCTTTGTGTTCATGATATCCTTAAAATTTTATTATCATTAATGTTTTAAACCATCCCATTGGAAGCCTTTACCAAATGGAAACACCAATATATTACAAAGTTCAACATCTGTAATAGATACCCAATGATTTTTTTTTTGTTTTATACATCTAAGTGTCATTTTATGTAACACAAAGTAAAAAGCTTCTGTGTTTTCCTAAGGAAATCATCTGGGGAGAAATATGGTTCATAACATTTGAATACTTTCGTAATAAACTCTCAAATAATCTTAAGTGTGCTTGCCCAGATACTTCAGCCACAAATAATAAGCTATCTCCGTCAAATAAACAAGTGGTGTCTATAATGACTACTTGGGGACATCTACCTTTACGGACTGTAAAAAATATGTCTCAGCTGTTATTTTATGGTTTCAGGATCCATAAAACCACTTAATAGCAACCAGCCATGTTCAAAAACCAAGTTGTTCTAAAAGCAGTCATGAGATGACCAATATTTTACAAAGCATAATTAGTGGACAGAAGTAGTACTTGAGGAAGCACTACATAATCAAACGTAGGAAAGAGTTACTATAAAACTATATCTGACTGCTTAGGGTGTTATTAAACACATAGAATGTCCTTTTCTAAAGTATGAGTTAACAACAGGTTGGAAGTGACAATAAGGAAAGAAATACTTTAGTGTGTTTAGTAGTTTATATGATATTCTGTTGCCAAGGATCTCTAGATCCAAGACTAATTTTTATTTCTTTCTCAGTACATCTGTAGGCCTCAGAATGAATAGAGAGGGCTTTGTCTTTGAATGCCTCTATTCCCAATAATTTGTTTTTTAAAAAAACCCAGATATTCTTTTCTGTGATGCTAAATGAGGGTAAGGAGCAAGAAGATGGAAACAAAATAATATTATTGAATACGGTAATCACACACCTGCAAAACCAGGTTGGATAGTCTGTGTGCCTGTCCTTTTTTCCACAGCAATGTTCAGAGTTTATGATGTTTTCTTAAAACTTTGAAGGTGAGATTTTTAAATGTAGACAGTTGCTCTTTGCAGAGATTCACCTATGCTTTTCCTTTTACGGTTCTTTGAAGTTTTGCATCCACATTCTGTTGTAATTCAACTCAGTTTTCAGTTTTCAGATGGACCACAAATCCCAGGATAACACCAATGAAAAACTCTTCAGTTTCAGTGGGTATCACAGTTTAAGACCAAACTGAAAGTGAGGAGGCTAAATAAACTGAGATACCAAAACACCTGAACCGCACACACCTATGCATGATTTTAGGCATTACACAACTTCTCTGCTCTGTGGGGCAGATGGCACCACCCTGGTAAAAGGGTGGGTGGCTGAGTGTGTCAGCTGCCACCATGTATCACCCATGCCATGGGTGAATGGCACCATCCAGGGGGGAGTACGTACAGCCTGGGCTGGTCCAAGGTCCCTGACTGTCCCTCCAGGTCTCTTATCTCTCAAGTTCTCCCTCAGCATCTCTTGTATGTCTCCGAAGTGCTGCCTGGACCAGCCACCACCACCCACACAGAGACAGAGCCCACCGCAGCCAGTGCAGTGGGTTAGTTTGGCACCAGCAGGTACAACGCTTGTCTCCTCTACTTCATGCCCACCTCCTGCTTGGAGCCATGAAGTATAACCTTGGTCTCATGTTTCCTAGAAAGAAAAGATTTCTCTTGGAATTCCTTATAAAGAATGAGTCTACCCCAGAAGAAAACTAGGAAGACTGGATTCTGCCTCTGAGTTTGAAAGTAAACTTTCCACTGGAAAGGAATACCTGGAACTGTTGTTATGGTATGTAAAAAGTAACCGGGAGAACACAGTCTTTCACAGTTTTTATGTACAAAACATTTGAAACCAGGTTCAATGTTACATCACTAGCGTTGTGACACTTTGTCCTGTTATCAGTCCTTGTCTGTCCAATCACTCTGTTTCGTGACTGGTAATTATCTCTTGCCACTGATCCTTTCCCATTGAGTGACAGCTTTGTAGGGTGCTCTGAGGAAGCCAAAGAGCGACCTCGTCGCAGCCTACAGCTTCCTCAAGGCGGGCAGCAGAGAGGGAGGTGCTGATCTCCCCTCTCTGGTGACCAGCGACAGAACACTGGGAAATGGAATGAAGTGGGCACAGCACCAAGCCTGTAAGAGTTCAAGGGGCATCTGGGCAGTTCTCTTAGTCATATGGTTTAGTTTTAGGTAGTCCTGCCAGGAGCAGGGAGCTGGACTTGATGATCCTTACAGGTCCCTTCCAATTTGAGTTATTTTATGATTCTATGACCCTATGACCTGCACCATGTATTTGAATTTTCATGCCATCTGTCCTCCAGGGTTTAATCCTTCTCTTAATCACTCATGTATCTAATAGCTTTTCAACAATTCCTTTCTCAGTCTCACTCAGACGTCACTTTTATGCAAATAATGCCAGGATTTAAATTCCCTTTACTGCTCTGAATATAGAGGCTTCACCTAATTGCCTTCATCTCATCACCTCTTATTTTTTCTATTTTTCCTTCAGCGTAATTGGGATGGTTTTGGTAACACTAAAGCAAAAATGGTACTTCATGCTTCTAGATGTCATGCTAATCAAGAGTTAGAGAAATAATTAATGGGATCATGAAAGAAGATGGACTGATGATCTGTCTGGCAGGAATATTTGGTTAAAGAGTTTTAAAAAATAGAATAATGCATAGTTTTAGAAAGGTTATAGATTTTCCCTGTATAAACAATTTTAACATAAGGGTCTCTGCATTTTTTTCCGAGTTCTCTGAGATCCTTGAAGTCATTATAGATTTAGAAATGTTGAATGACACATAAATAATTCACCTAGAAATTTCTTTCCCCTCCTGTAGATACATGGAAATAGACAGTATTTTTCCTCTAGTGCTCAAGTCTGGGTCCCTGAAAATATATGTACCATTGAAAGTTACTGACTGAAAATAGCCTAAAAGTTGAACTGAATGCTCCTCTATGAAAATATAACTGTGAAAAGTATATATAAGAAATAATCTTTCTAGTAATCTCAGCTTTTAATATCTCCATTTCTGTTGATACTCAGTATTTAATGTGCACCCAAAGTATTGAAACAGGTATAACACGTTTATTAATCTGTGAATGTTTTCTAAACGTATAATTACAAATCAGGAAATACTGTGACGTTCTTTATACTCTACCTGTGTTTTATACTGTACAAATGTTCTTTAAACTCTACAAATAATCTAATGTTCTTTCTATAGATTTCTCCACCTGCTTTCTCTTATTTAATGTTATTAAATGCACCATTTTAGCTTTAGTAACATGACAAGGATGGCAGATTTACTGTGAAATACACAATAATTCTTTCAGAGTGCCTTTTTTTTATTCCTATTGCAATAGTATTATGTAGCATGCATCACATGGATGCTTTTCAGAAAAATGACAGCATATCACTTCTCTAAACATTTCAGAACTCTTTCAGCAAACTAACCATCCAAGGTTTTCAGCAGCTAGCAGAAATCCAGCCCTTTGGATAATGTTTAACTTGGCTCAACTGCCACCAAATAAGGAATCAATAGCTTGTACGGAGTCAGCATATGAGAAGTCTGTTCATTGGATATTTCTGAGGTTCTTACCTCAAAAGACATAATTTCCTCATGTGTTCAGCAAAGTCAGTTAAGAATGAATATGCCCTTACTTCCTGTCTGCTTTGATCTCTCCTTAACAGAGGCCAAAATCTAATTTAAAGCAACTACCTTGTAGCTAAATAAAAATTCCGCAAGCCACGGTGCACTTGGGGTAATCCTAGGTCTTCATCATAAAACTTTTAAGCACATCACTGTGGAACAAGAATTTTTATACTGAGCATTTCCTTAATCAATGAATATGTTTAAAATCGGTAAGACTGATAGCATATCCATATTCTATGTGTCACAGGTGCTTAACCTAGCCTTTACTATTAACAGCTTGCTCGATCCTGCAGAGTGTGCAGAGCTGCCTTTCATCCTTCCTGCTCAACCTCTCATGACATTTCTTTGAGGTGGTAAGGATCTGTAGGATAAACATACTTACTGCTTGTGTACAAGAATCTTCTCCTATATAGTTTAAATAACATGTAACCTGTTTCACAAAGCAAATTCTGTAGATACTACAAACTACTTCTGATTGTTCCTGAGCTGAATTACTGTACCCTGTATTTTGTATAAAGACAGAGAAAAAATATTAGATATGAAAAACTGGTGTTCTCCTCATTCATTTCTTCAGGCAAATTAAATAAATAAAATCACATGCTTAAAAATGCAATAGTGGACTATACCAGCAGCAAAACATTTACAGCATCCTTGGGACATTAACAACCATTCAGTGGAAAAGTTCATAGCTTACAATGAGATAAATCATTGCAGAATCAATTCTTAGTTTAATACAAAAAGGAGGAAGGAAAGTTTTTTATCAGTATTTTGAAGGTGGAGACTACAGACGGTGATTTAATGCCTTTATTGTCTTAGTAACCTCTTTTCCACTTTCTTTTTTTCCTTTTCTTTATTTTCATCTGTCTCTCATAATTCCCAGTACAGACATTTACCATGACTCCTACAAGAATCCAAAAATATAAGAGATGGGAATCTCTTCTGAAAGTATTTTGTATATACATTTTATACATACGACCTGGGTGAATGCAAGTTACTTTTGATGTTTGGGGTTTTTTTCCTATGTATCACTCTTCTGTTCTGGCTGATCTATAATTGCATACTCTTCTTGTGTCTCAGTAAAAGTAAAATTTTTTGAAGACAAAACTTCTATTACTTTCAGTTTTAAAGTGTCTGGTCCTGCCTATATCAAAAGTTTGTCTGTAAAAGCGCTACTATAATATATAATATAGCATATAATGGTAATACAGTGCTACTATTGTATATAATACTAAAACATGTAAAGAAGCCCGCTGAACCATCTGTCTTCCTTCCTCTTCTCTTTTTAACCACTTCTTCCTCTATTTTCTCTCTTATCTTCAACCTCTGCTAGGCCTTCTACTTTCTCCATTTCCATTTCAAGTTGTCTTTATTAACATCCATTTCTTCTTTCCTTTTCAGTTTGCATTTTTTTTTTTACCTTACAAAACAAAACAAAACAAAAGTTAAAAAAGAGCTCCTTTATCTTTCACTTTATGTGTGTATGGTCTACCTGGGATATGGCCTGTTTGCTGTTATTTTGTTATTCATTTATGCCATTGGGGTATCCCAGCAGAAAGCTACCTGAACAAAGCTGATGCCTTAAGGCATCTTTGGGAAAGTTTGCTTGCTTGTTTGTTTGTTCATTTAGTTGTATTTTTATTTGGCATGGATTGACATCTGGAAGTGCACATTTCTTTGGCAATAACTGAGGGGTTTGATATAATTATCTGACTTAATATGGGAGTTCAAGTCTGATGGCCTTGGAATTTTTCTAAAGAAATCTCTTCTTTCTGTCTTCTCAAAGGCACAGTTTTCTCAAATTGTATGCTAGACTGATGCCCTAAGCTTTTTTGCACCAAGGGCACCTTGTCAGCTGAAACTTAAGGAACTGAAGTGGTGCTCTCAGATA
Source organism: Falco rusticolus (assembly GCF_015220075.1). Lineage (NCBI taxonomy): Eukaryota > Metazoa > Chordata > Aves > Falconiformes > Falconidae > Falco > Falco rusticolus. The sequence goes on from NC_051187.1 coordinate 125,314,204, forward strand.
TTATTTGAGTTGCATGGCCTTGGGGCTTCCTAAGGCAAAGATGGCTGCAAAAAAAAGATAAATTTATGTACCAAAGCCATTTTTTTTCTGTTGGACAAACTAATGTGCTCCTACAACAGACTTCTACATGGACCTTGAAAGAGAAGTAAGAAAAATTCTTTAAAACCAGATGCCCTTGGAAACACATTTCTCCTGATATAAAATGATGCCCCAAAGACATTAAGCATATTTTATACTACCTAATTCCATAAAAGTAGCAAAAATATTTTTCCTGCACTTGTATGAGATATAGTTATAATCTCTGTATCCTATCTGCATAAATTTTATATTAATATTATTATATTGGTTTTACCTCTACAAAAATAAAATAAAAGTAAAAAAACGCCACAAAAAAGCCAAACACAAGAAATTTTATGTTCTTTCCCTAAGTACCTCTGCAGTTAGAAGGCATCATCTAAAGATCAGGTTGGTGAGTACTACTTTTGGACATTAACCTGTTAAAGAATGTTAATGTTGAGGGGAAGAATCTTGCAGAAATTTTAGGTAGGAAGAATGACCACTGACAAACAGATATTTCTTCAACACACTATTGTGCTGGGTCCAAGGAAATCCTTGTTCTCTGTCAGTCCAAGTTTGGGACTTTTCGCTATTTTACTGAGTGATCCAAGAGCAATTCTCTTATATACTTTAGGCCTTTCCCCCCCATCCCCCCCCCCCCAAAAAAAATAGTATGAGGCATAAATCTCAATTTTTTAAAAAAAGAAAAATAGTTTGTAAATAAGTTATTGATAAATTATATATCTCATAAAACATTACAACCAATGTGTATTTTATGTTTATCAAAGATAGCTTAATTTATTTAAATATTAGTACTTTAATAATTATTATCAAATATTTTTGTAAGCAACCACCTACAGAAAAGAGCTGTTTGTTCTTTGCTCTAGAAGCATAAATTTTGAGTGATAAAGCATTCAAAGGAATATCGAAGGTCTTAAGGGATGTGTCTCTATTTTATTGTGTTTTACAAAGTGATAACAGAGCCTTTCATGCTTCATTATGACCTCAGTTTGCCTTTATACTGATGTAACCTGACTGATTTTGTGGGCAACTTCATGTGGTAAGTATTAATAGGAGTGAAGTTAAATCTACTTGTTTGTAAGTGAGGAGAGAGATACTATTTCTTGTGTCTTATCATAGCTGATGGTTCACATGTACATTTGTACTTGTTTAATGACCATAACATAAAGACTCTAGTGCCTTCCTAAAATGACTTTAATAAAATTATGGAATACCATCGAATAGAAATTTATCTTAAACATTTGCAACATTGACATCTTTTGTAAAGTTTGTGCAAACATCATTGGTGGCTTTCTAATCCTCTATAATCTTTTACGTAACCAGCCCTGAGGATTCATTTCTCTTTTTGAAAAAAGAATCAAGAAAATGTCTATAAAGACAATACAGAAAGCTAAAGAAAAAGATGTAATATGCTACAGTAAGGGATTTTTTGATATACTTATACCATGCTAAAATTATGGGGGTTTTACTTCTAAGCAGCATGCGTATATAAATTCAATTTTATATTTAAAATATGAGAGTCTGGATAAAGGAACAATATATTTCGTGCCTTCTGCATTACTGGACATGCTTTTGGCATTCAGTAGAAAAATAAATGTTCAGGCATGCATGTTACATTGGCAAATACTGTTATATTCCATGAAATATATTTTAGTACATGTGCTAGAAATAGCTATTCATAGGCAATTTAGTAAATCATGTACACACTATGTTGATTATTATATTTTTTTCAACCTTTGAATACCAGATATAAGAATTGGAAACTTAAATTCATATGAAAAGTATATTCAAGCACAGAAATCTATTACTGGTCCCACAATATAAGTTCTAACTTGTCTGACTTTTAGGTTACTCTGGAAGAGACTGTGCTGTCTGTCAAAACTCCCTGCATGAAATATTTGTTTCATTATCTGCCAGTTGAAGTAGATAGACTGCTGATATTCAAGGAAGCTTCTGTAATATCTGTAAGTACCATATGATATCAATCTGTTATTATTAGCTTCACAGTTTAATGAAAGCAAAATTCACTGAAAGTATTAAGAACACACACACACATATACCTGTGTCAATATATAAAAATACATGTCTCTGTATGTGTGCACACACGTGCATATCTATGCATTTTACTCCTCTTTCCATAAAGATTTTAGGCAAGGTAAAGATCCATTGTTCCTCTATATTATGCTCAAAGATATCTGTGGTCTACATTTTATTCCCATGTATTTAAATGAAGTGGGCTAGAAGAAAACTACTTGATGAAAACTCTAAATCTTTCAGGGCGGTATTTCATTAAAGGCAATCATTTTCCAAAGCTTTCTTTTTCTTCTGCTATATTTATCACTTCACAAAACTTGTCATTTCATCTTCAGGATGCAATCACAAACACCTGTTATCTCAGACCTGAAGTCTCATGGCAGCAAGTGCTTACAGGCCACTTCTTTCTGGAGGCATTGAAACAGCATACATCAAACAAGTTGGTTTGATTTTGCTTTTAATCTTTAATTTAGGCTGTTTATTTTAGACTTTTTCCCCCTAACCCTTTCTCTCTGAGAAACTTCATGTGGAATAAGAGCATTCTTCAGGAAATTTGTTTCTTTCTTTCTTCCTTGTACAATACCTCTTCCCCTTCCTCTCTCTTCATAAGATGGATCCATGATTTGAAGTCATCCAGAGTATATAAAACCTAGGTACAAGTTCAGCCTCCTCATGAATGAACTCAAACCCATATCTCCGTTGTAATGTTTTAGCCCGTAGTTACAAGCAATTTTCACTATTTCCTGCTGATTATGTTCCATTCTGAAAAAGCATTCCTGATTTACTGGACTTCTTTGGTATTTTTTTTTAGTTCAGCTGTTAAAAAGGGAGAACTTGACTTCTCATCCACCCTGCAAGATCTGTATGTGTATTTTTATACAAAGACATTAGAAAATGTACATACACAATGACTGAAGTGAGAGCAAAAGTATTTCATGTAGTACTGGGTAAGAAAGACAAAGAAGGCTGGGTTTGGGTGTATTTCTTACTGGCTGCTCAGGCTTGCCACTCAGAACTTCTGCCATCTGAGCCATTAAAACTGAGTATATTTTTAACTTGCTCTGTGGGGTTCTGGATCCTGGATAAGTTAAGAAGCAGCATGACTTTTCAAGCTTTATAGAGCCTGAATTTCTTTCATGTCTACCTCAACATGTTGTATATCACAAGCAAAGCCAAATCCACTGGAAAGTTGAAAATATATAAAAACAAACCAGAAAAACTAAAGAAAAATGAAAAGATGTTTCTACACATCCCTTCTAAAATACAACCATTTGAAATCATTTAGTGTTTGCCAGAAAGTCCATGACAGGAAGCAGTTTCCCATCATGCTTTGAAATGAAGGGTAACAGATCTGGTATGTTACAGTCTGAAGGTAGGAATGAGTTTCACAGTCCCACAGAAAATGTTAAACTGACAGTTTAAAATGATCAAAATATTTTTGACGACATGTAATCTGTCAAAATACACTGCTTTTCAAAGTCAAGACATTTCAGCAGCGATTTATTGATTTTTATGAAGATTTCTGTAATGAGATATTTGACATTTTGCCAGATTGCTTCTGACCAGAAGGACTGACTTGAAACCTGAGGATCAAGTAATCTGATTCTGTTTCACTCAAATTCACAAAATGTTCTGTTTTCATTCCAAAATAAAATTAATTACCTTGAAAGCTGTTAAACACACATAAAGGCTGTAGCAGTGTTAGGCTGAGTTTTGCATGCAGACAGAACCCACATTATTTGAGTATCAGGACCAATATCATAAACTTAACCAAAACCCAGTAAGTAGTCTTGGAGCATTCCAGCTATATTCTCTGTTAAAAGAAAGATATTCCACTTGATAAATCAGATGCTTTTCTTCTGCACTATGTTCAAAGACAATCCTGTACAGCATAATCCTGCTTGTCTCTGCCTCTTTCTGTCTTTCCTATCTTCCTCTCGAAGTTATCACTGTCAAAGTGATAACTCAGGGTCTCCACTAATTCTGTCTCTGCTTCTTTCCCCTTTCATATTTTACAGCCTTTCTCATCTACCTTTTCCCCTTAATTGTCCACCCTCCCCCCCCTCGTTTTTCTTTTTTTTCCTTGTGGCAATCTACAAATCTCCACTTTACTAGCCTTTAAATCTCAGATGTCTTCAACTAGAATCTAAAAAGGTTCATGTGGATGAAGGCACAAATTATATGCAGATTGTTAGTGCAGGAATTATTGCTGCTTGTAGCTGCAGAACTTATGAGACCTCCTTTGTTAAAAGAGATTACTTTCTCCAAAGTTATATTATTCAAGAAGTAAAGGTCCAGGTATCTGCAAAGAAAATAATGAAGTCTTCATATAATTTAAGGATTTCAAATGTACAGGCTTGACAGTTTGTACTGTCATTTTCATATATATTTCCCAAAATATTTAGGCAAGTCATACATGGTAGAAGAGAGTTGGAAGATTAGCCTGATTTGTGGGCACATGTGCTGGAAATACTCACCAGCAGTGCTATGAAATCATCTGTATTGTGTCTGGAAAAGAATTAAACTGTCTTTAGAGAATGAGCAGGATGATGTTTTCTTTTCAGTAAAAGTAAAGAAGTTAATAGGCATATGTAATGAACACAATACCAGTTCATAAGAAAGCAGACTCAGTGCTCCCTGACAGTATCTGCACTGACGATATCTAGAGGCCTAGGTTAATCTGCCTCCCAGCGTGTCAGATTAGCTTCAAGCAGTAGTGACAGGTGAAAAAAAAAAAAAAATCAAGTAGCTTTACTTTAAAAAACAAACAAACAAAAATAATAACTGTTTTAAGTAACTGTTAAAAAGCTTTATTGATACTGATAAGAGACATCAAACAAACTTAGAGAACCTGAAAAATTGCCTATATCCTCACAACACTATGACAACACGGATGACTCGGAGGTCAAAAACAGAGCAAAGTTTGAACAAATTCTCTGCTTATATGTACTACAGCATGTGAAGAAGTACCAAGATACTGAAGAAATCATAATACTGCATGTAATTTCTTCAGGGTATTTACATTTTTCATCACCTATGTTTACTGACACAAATTTGTGGTTACAGATTTAAAGCAAAGGGATGTTGAATAAACATGAGACATTGCAGTAATAGTCATCCTTTCCTTTCTAAATTTCATTAATAAATCACATATATGCAAATACTCAAAAATAGGCCCATTGACCAGAATATTCATCATAAAATCCAAACTCATTCACAGACTCATGATGTGGTATTTCAGTTAAACAAAGGTTATTTAGTAAATACTAGCAGATCTAAGTATAGTCAGATATGCAAATCACAAATACATACAGTACCTGCCTTTAAAACATTAAAAGAAAAATGTCTTAACAAATGTTCTTTTAAAATTATTTAAAATCAGTCTGTGCTTCTAACACACTGTAAGTTTGTTTACAGTCAATGTTCAAAATACAGAAAGTCCTTTGTTAAAGTAAAAATCTTTCTGAAAAGCAAGAATACATCATTTAAAATTTTTGTTTAAAAAAAAGTAAGTAGTCATTTGCATTGGGAAAAAGGCTAAAAACTTTGTTCCAAATGTTTCATAGAAAATTATATATGCCTTTATATATAAAATTTGCATATATATTTATAAATAGAAATATATATTTATAAATAAAAATATATAAGAAAATTATATAAGCAAGTCCTAAATTATAACTCCTCAACGATAACTATAACTTAACCACAGCAGGGCTACAAGTATACAACCAAATAAATGTTAGTATTAGTTTATTCAATTTGCTGAAATATTTATAGAAATGTGTATTAATACAGTTATTACTAATAGATATGTTTATTCCTATAATTGAATTTAAAAATAAATACAGTGCTGTATGAGTTATAAAACTGCAGTTTTATTAAATGCTTGCTTAGTACATTTTCTTCAAAAAGTCTATATACATAAAACTGACAGCAGAGGAAGAAATAATGAATATATGAAACATCTTCATCTCTATGCAGATGAAGAAATGTATGTTCATGCCCTTGATTTAACATTCACAGAAAATCAACCAACTTAAAGAGTAATATGAAAAAATATTTGTGTCAGCACTTTTACAGTAATCATGTATTTCAATATAGCAGTACACAGTTTAATGAGAATGCCTTCAAAATAAATCAAAGCACTGGTGTTCTTTTTGAAAGGGTCGCTCATCACTGAAATGTTCCAAAGAAGAAAAGTAATTCCTGACAAACAATATAGAGATCTTCAAAGAATGAAATGTGAACATAGGAAGCTTTATGTAGTGTTTCTACTCAATAATACATTTACAATTAGCAATATGTACACAGTTAATAAATTCTAGGCTGAAGCACAAGTTCAGAACCTGAAATCTGTTGACATTAAACAATGCAGCTTTTGATTTACTACTCAGTTGAAACAGATTGTTGTAAACAATCTACAAAGTGTCCAAGGTTATTTATCTTTTTTTTCTTCATTGATTTGTAATTTTGTTTTTATATTTATGAAGGAACCCAATTCTCAGTAAATAAAAATGAATGGAAAACAAATACTGCAGGATTCATCTGGGAATAGTGTGTTATCTTCATCTCCCAACTTCTTTCTCAGCTTTATTTGCCTTTTGGGGGCTGCTGCTTTCTTATTTCCTTTAATACATGCATTGACTAGTGCAATTTCTCTCCCTCTCAGATGTGGCAGGAAATTTGGTGTGTTTTGATAATAAGTGAGTAGGCACCCAACCTCAAATCCCCACAAGCTTACTTCTGACATTCTTTAATATTACTATGATTTATCAAGGATTTCCACAGTTCCCTCCTGGCTCCATTAAAAGGTATTTTAAATGGTTTTACAATAAATCTATTTAGTGGCTGTCTAATTTGACGCGTATTTTGAAATAGTCAATTGTCACATGTGTTTAACACATCACATGATAAGAAAAGAAGCTTATGAACTGTTTAAAGTTTGCTCTTTATGAAAAACGTAATGTTATTGCAGGACTAGGCTTGCAAACAGTGATTAGATGATTAAAGAAGCCAACATATTTAATTATCTTTTAAGCACTGCTACACTATCTTAAAAACCAATTACTTATATTCCTGTCAGTATCTGGCTATCAGGTCCTCTTAATAAATAGTCTATTTTTTCTAAAGAAGTTAAAATTGTATTTAATATTTAGAATATGTAAATTGGTTCATAAATATATTATTAAAATTATTGAAAGCCTTATTAGACAATTAGTACATTGAAAAAATTACAAGCAAATAAAATATTTACAGAATGTAGCAGTGTGAGCAACATACCTACCAAGGTATTACCTACCAACTTCATGCTCCACTGATCTGAATTTTTGCTAAGAATTTTTAGAGGTTGGTTTTAGAGTTGGTTTAAAAATTATCATTTAATGAGACTTTAAAACTAATTTGAATAATCTTCAAAGAAAATATTGTTCAACATTCAAAAGAGCTATCAGTATTCTTTTTTCAAAGCTCGTATTACTACCAGCTGCAGAAAGGGATATGTTTATGAGACCAAGATAAGAAAATACAAATACAGTTGTTAATCACTGTGTAATTACAAGAAAGACTTTTCTTAAAGTTGCAGCAGAAATATTCCACAAGTGTTTATTTCACATTCATCTACTCACTTCAGTCTTTGCTGTTTAACTGCTGCTCAGAATATTCATAATAGTCTACAACAAATAATCTTTATACAATTGATGAAAACTTTGTGAAAGCAAAAGCTCTAACTTGTTAAAACATTTTTTTAAAAGTAATGTGTACTTGTTCTACCATATGTCTTGGTTATACGCAGTAATTCTTTCAAAGACCTTTGCTAGGAAAGATCCCAGCGACTGAACAGAGCCTTGAAATGCAGTCACTGCATTTATGCATGCAAATACATAGTCTAAAAGTGAGTCTAAACACAAACATGAAATTTAAGAGTTACATTTTACTTCTGTGCAAAAACTGCGAGGGATGATTTTTTTTATTTACATGAAAACGAGGTACTTCCACCATAAATCGTTTTGTAGGGTTGTGCTCTGCCTCATGACCCATTATGGGGGACACGGCCTTGAATCATGAAGCTGCATCTTCATGACTTCAGAAGAGATCTGTGAAGAGCCACAATCTAACCTTCAACACCTTCATCTTCATGAGGTCACTATGACATTCCTAACATTTCTGCTGGAGTGCTTTGCCACTCTGTCTAGCGCTGTTCACCAATCTTCCTGAGGAAAAGTCTGCAAAGGGATGAATCTGCCAGAGGATACAGATAGCAAGTTACAAATACGGGCATGGGGTAGGGTGTCAGCGGGCTGTAGCTGGCTAAAAATGAATTGTATTTTATATCTTCAGATTCTGTGAAATGTTAATATATCTTCCTTTCTTTCTTTTCTGCTGACACATCTGAAGGAGAACACCAAGCCAGACATATAGCTCCTGTGAGGGATTCTCAGCCCTAGGCCCCAATCAATGGATAAGCAACAACCGTCACTTATCAAACTCATTCCTGTTTCTGATGTCTCAGGCAGGCATATTTCCTCTGAATTTCTTCCCTGCTTTTCCAGAGAAGCAAGGGGAGACAAAGCCAGGCCTTAAGGTAGGGTCAGCATATAGTAATGAACTCCTGCTGCTCACTTACCTGAATCATTTCAGGGTGGCTGACAAAGGCAAAAAGGCAAAAGAAAACATCTGCCGGGGACAAGAGTTCACAGACAAATGTGACTGATGTAACTGTTTTCCCTGCCAATGTTTTTTTTATGAATGTATTGAATGGGAAAGAGGAGATTACTTCCTCCATTTTTTTAGACTTTAGTAGACAAACAGGCCACAACATTGTTTCCAGCAGGGCAGAGAAGAACTTTTTTTCTTTTTTTTTTTTTTTTTTTTGAGTAGTCTATTTCAACCCAAGAAACCCTCATTTGTTTATTTGTCTTTGAAAAGTGTAGTCTTTTCAAAGCCTGAATGGCTCCCCTCAATTAGATAAACATTATTTAACTGTTTGACTGCAGAAGGCCACATGTTGGCATAAAAGTGACCCCAGAACATTCATTTCAGGGACTTCTGGAGTAAAGTAACCTCATATTGCTGCTTTTTCAATTTCATTCTGGCACGTAACGCACTGGTTGGCATATATTTCCTTACTGCTTAATGCTAGACATATGTTCAAATGCTGATGAAAAATCAGATGTGTTTGGCCTTTTGAAGTTCTCAAACTATTCAAACTTTTCTGAGCACCTTCAAGGTTTCATTTCCCCTGGCTGACAGTCTGCTGCAGTTCCCTGTGAGGCAAGGTCCAGAAAGGAAAAATTTTGTCAGTTACCGAAGTGGCAATCCAGGATGTGAGGGACATCATCTGTGCCAAGAAGGAGGAAGAGAACATGAGAAGGCTATTATGAGTGTGAAACATTATTTTGAAAGGCAGTCAAAAGGCACTGATTAATAACCTGGATTCCAGGATTTATGGCATTGCATGACCTGGCTTGATATTTGCCCACAGGCAGAAGCTGGGTGAGATAGGTCAGGGAAGGGAGTCAGAAAAACAACTGCTTGAAAAAAAACGAAATGTGAACATGACCCATTCTTTACGTAAAGAAGGTCAGAGCAAATTATAGATTTATTGGCAGGAACAGTGTTCCTGACCATGCCTCCCAGGTATAGCAATTCAGTGCATGATGCAGTTTGGCAAGTTGATACATGTGATTGCAAACTAAAGGTAGCCCTTTCACTCTAAGTTCAGCCTGCTGAAATGTTCCTGTGACAAGTGACAGCTACAATTCCTTGTACCAGTGGAACAGCTTTCTGGTGTCCTCACTGAAGTTAGTAAACACACCAGCATACTCAAATGAAGTTCTTATTTCCAGTTAGTGTATGAGATACTGTATGAGACTTAACCCTCTGAACTCGTGATTATCCTGAAATAGTCTGATAACTAACTTTTGAGGTACACTTGTTACTCAGATCGGGAGGCATGAGGCAAGGGAACAAAAAGTGTGAGGTACAATATATAATACATGTTTGCATCCTGGTATCTTCTTACTACTAGAAAGGCTTGCTAGACTGCATCCGCAAAAGAAGTATGAGCTCCTAGTACTGCAGGTGTTAGGCATTAGAACAAATATTAGGGTGGGATTTTTGCCTCCAGTTACAGAAAATACTGACTAAATCATCCTTTCTTTGGCCTCACCTGTCCTGACAACTGCAGCAGACATCATTTCTGTGTGCATCCTGAGAGAAAAACAGCTTCTCCTCAGATATAACATGCTGTAGGTTTGTCTAGTAGACTTAATGAGTAAGGTCAGGCATACATACTATGGGAACCATACTTAACCATACTGTGTGGGAAGTAAAGGAATTTGGGAGGTTTGGCAAGTCCATGTTCTTGTCTGCTGAGGTATGGTGTCAGTGCGATCAAGAGGAATCACATTTACATTGCAATCTGGAGCAGGACTCCTATTGACACAAACTTTGGCTCAAAGAATATGAACCAAAACTCAAGCACACTTATCAAAACTACCACAGGCAGGGATCTTTGTGTGTTTCAAGATATAGCAATCTCTCTCAAAATACAGCTCAAAGGAGAATGTGGCTGTGATTAAACAGAACAGCTAGATTCAATTGCATTTTCATTGAAGAAGCTATATCGGTTTGAAACACCCAAGTAGAAATAACTGAAATGTATATATTTTGTTACAAATCAGGGAAAGTTATAATTTCTACCTTTATCATTACTGAACATTAGATTGCTTTTTTCATACAAACTAAACTTTTTTTAATCCGAAACCATCATGTATTTAATTATGCAGTTAAGTGCCTGAATTTCCATCCTTTCATGACAAAAATTTTGGATTTTTAATTTAGGTTTTTTGCTTCACTATCTTTTCAAAACGAATCAGTTTCAGTAATACATGACTAATGTACTCAGATATTTTCAATTTCAATATTAGTTGTAACTTACAATGGATTATTTTATGGGTTTAGGTAAGGACTTGGGTGCTATGATAATAGTCTATAAAAAAGTCTTGAACTGTTGCGATAAAGCCTTGTATTACTTCCATGTGAATTACTGGGCCTAGATCTTCCAGTCTTTGAAGCTCACTGATTTTTAAGGTGTATAGTTTGAGATATCATTTGGGTTTAAATTAATCTGTCAGGGGCTTTACTGTCTTTCGCAAATATTATCCAATAAGCATACTAAGTTAAGCAATCAGTACATACAATATATGTTACATATCTGTAGCCTCCCACAGATATATTTGCCAAAGAATTCTGCACCAATTACATGGCATTTTTCACAGAAAACCCTGAAGATGCCAGTGGTGAATAAATGCCTTAGTTTAATATTCAGAAAAGCAAACATCTCAAAGAACAACCAAGTAGCTGATGCTCTGGAAAAGAAATAAGATAAAATGAAAAGAATCAGCAAAAATTAGTTCAAGATTTCATCTGCCACCAAAAATATCTAAATATATTTTTCCATGAGAAGAGGGAAGCAATGCCATATAACCAATCCAGATTAAATGCTGATTGTTTTTTTCCCCTGTAAACTATTCACAAAAAAGTAGTTTAGATTTTCATACAAGATGTGCATATACCTACTTGAAAGGCATTTTGGTTGACAGCTATCCATTAACGTCACCCCTTTGGCTATCTTGTAAATTTTAAAGTGATTTTCTTCTTCCTGTAGTGTTCAAACTGAGTCTTGATGGAGAACTTGGTGAAAAAATAGATGCCAGTGTGGGTGATGAAATTTAAAAGCCCAGATTTGGTGGTTAGGGATATAATAGTTGTAAGATTGATTGTTCATCCTTATATTTGTTTTCAATAACCTGTAGTCACAAAATAGAAGAATATAACAAATTTTAATTAACCAGGAAAACACATCAACAATAATACAAATGCTGATGCCTGTCCGTGGAAATGTAAACTGAGCCGAGATGACAGAAATCGCTAGAAATAGCCTCCTTGTTCTGTTCAGTGATAGGAAAATACATACACCACATCAAAACAATGTTTTCCTATTATTGCTAAAATGTCAAAAACACTGTGTCACTTTGATACCTCTTACAATTTTTTTGCTACAGAGAAGAGAATGGTATGGCAACTAATCTGGCAGTTTTGTGCAACTTGTTATATGCACTACATGAAATTATACTTGGGCTTGCTTTTTGCTTTAACAGAGAGAAAATTATTCAAGGGTTATTAGATATCCATGCACAGATAAAAGAATGTAATTTTTTATACCATTTGTACCTAGCAAGTTACTTCTGAGAATGCTAGGGTTCCATCTTACCAATTCCCGCTCTTATTGATCCCTTTGATGTATTAGAAAGAACAGCATTGCTAAGTTCTGGATATTAATATGAGATATGGATTTAGAAGTGATTTCTTCTTGCAAGTTCTTGAAGCTGCGTAAAAAAGTGCATACACCTTTCTGTAAGAAATGCATGTGTGCCTGTGGGGTGTTCAGTTACAAAGGGATCATATGTTCCCATTTTTCAAACTAAAATATAATTTAGAAAATAGGTCTAACATATAGCTTCTCAGTTCTATGTGTCGCAGTGAGTTCCAAGGATTTTTGATGTGTTTTTAGAAAGCATTTTATACTGTGAGTGTAAACTTAATTTCCTTTCTGTTTAACCGGATTTTTTCAAGTTATGATGAGAGGTTATGTAGTATCAAAAATCTGTTTTTTCTTAGCCCTTACTGTATATTTATAGTTTCTGTTACTTATATAGGTTCTAACTGAAACAGTTAAAATGATTTTATTTTTGTCTCACAGCAGACTTCTTATACCTTTCGTATTTCTTCTTATGATCCCCTGCATGTTCATTTTTCTGACAGGGATCAGTATTTAATTAATAACATGGAATGATAAAGACAGGGACAGCTATACAAAAGAGATCTTCATTGATCATATCATGACACCGGAGTTACATTCTAGAAATCTGGATTTACCTCAAAAAAAGTCTAATTGCCCATTCTCCCTCCTGAGGTTGTGGTAATACAACCAGCTCTTCCTAAACCTTGGGTTTTTTCCCTCCACTTTGACTGATCACATTAGGCCAGCACTGACCAGAGCTCTGCCAACTTTTATATTTTAACGAGTTTTACAAAAAGGAATTTCAGTATGGCTAACACTGGTGGCTGCAAACATTTTGTTTATACGGCTGCCCCCATTACTGTTATCAAGAGAGAAATATGTGTGTGAGGATGGAAACTGTTAAAACCTAAAGAATAGTCTCCGAGGTGTGCTACTCCAGAGCAGAGAGTCACACTGAGGGAATGTGGCGAGAAACCAAGTGAGGGCAGAGAGAGAGAGAGGGTGCCCCGGCCCACCGGCCCTGGAGTGGTTAGCGTTGAGACCCTGACGAGTGGCAGTTCTGACAGCGTTGGCAGGGCCAGGAGTGCAGGTGACCGAACCCTTCACACAGCCCCCAGGGAGTGCAAGTGACCAGGAGTGCAGCGGCTACAGCGGGCAGACAGGGCCTAGCCCATCAGCCTGGGCCCTGCAAGGCACTTAGCGCAGGGAGGGCGCGTAGGGAGGGCGTCACCTCCCTAACAGCTCAAAAAGGCCAGCTCCAGTAGTGCTTATCGCCTCCCCAGAAGAAACCTAGCTATAGTAACCAGCACCAGAAGACATTGTGGCAACGCAGACAGAGCTCCCATGTAAATATACAGCCATCCAGGCCACAGGCTGCAGGGTCTGCCTGAGCCTGTCAGTGCTGTCGGACAGCAGAGAGAACACCTGTGTGAGGTGCAACCAGGTGGGTGATCTTCTCAGCCTGGTGGCAGAGCTGAAAGGGGAAGCTGAAAGGTTAAGGACTATCAGATGGTGTGAGAGGGAGATAGAGTGGTGGAGCTGCTCACTACTGTCACTGAAACAAATGCACCTCATGGACACCTCACAAGAAGCGGAGGCTCTCCCTCCTGCTCCTATCAGGCAGATGGTGAGATGGGGAGGAAAGGAAACAGGTTCCTGCTTGGGGCAGCAGGTGAATCACCCCCTGGCCTCTCACCATCCCAGGTATCGTGGCTTTGGAGCTTGAGGGCCAGGGCAATGATGATGTGAACAAAAACCATTCAGGTTGGAGGAGTTGCCTAGGGAGACAGTTTTGTTTTTCCAGGATGTTATTTCTTTTCTTTCTGGCCCGTCTGCCTGTCTCCACCTGTAGCTATATGTAGTCTGAGAAAATGAACCGTCAATCATTTCAGTAATTAGTGCCTTTGAGTCTTCTGGATAGAGCAAAAGACTAAGAAAGATCTACCTACCAGTGAATTGCTTTGGTTTCCAGACCCTTAGTTACAGTGCAAATTTTTATTTTATATGTATGTGTTGACTTAAAGAGCAATATATTACCATTCTTCATGGGTCTACCAGCTTTCTGCGGAAGTAACATGAGCACCACTGTCTGATTTCTAAAGTGGTAAGTGTAAAAGTATTTCTTAGGCTTCGGGATTCCAGTCAGAAGATTTTTTCCTGGTGTATTTTTTTATTAAAGTTAGGACCAGTTTTGAATCAAAATCATATATTTTATCTAAATTGTCAACCCCCCCCCCCCAAAATATTTCATTATAAAAAAATCCAAACAAACAAAAAAAACCCCAAACACAACCATATTGTTCATTAACAAAAACTATTAGACCAGTGCAGGCAGTTAACTTGCATTATAATCTGTTCTGCAAGTGTGATTCAGCATATTAGAGTGGATGTTTGAACTCTCTATTTGATGAATGGCCAAAGATAAATATCTCAGAATAGCATTCACATCACCCTGTATGCTTGGAATAAGTAATATGAAATGTCTAATAGAGAAGCATATCTAACACCTTTTCTGTCTCTCGAACTTTTGCTGCTAGGTATAAACCTGAATTATGTATCTCTTGTCAATGTTTCCTTCTTTGCTTGAGTGCTAAAATGCTTCTTTCCTAATTTTCTTTGAAAATATATTTGAAAGGAAATTACTGTGACCATTTTTGTGTATTACCCAGAGTGCTAATGTGTTACAGATTTGTTTTCCTTCTCATCTCAAAGCCAGATCATTATTTCTTAACTGTTCTTCATTCCTGGATTAAGAAATACAAATGAGAATTTCTCAATCCATGCTCTTCTATACATGTATGTATATATATATGTGTGTGTGTGCGTGCATGTATATGCAGACTGCATTTCATGATGCAGATACTGTTCTAAGGGTATACTATATACATAATTTTATTACTTGCTCATTTTACAACTTCTATCAGAGTCATGGACAAGCATTTTCACAGCTAGTTTTATATACAAAGGACAAAGCTTTTTCTCACATCCTACTATCCCTGTTGTGCTTGTGGGATGTCTTCTTGATAACACATGGGATACATAATTTGTTAACTTAAAAAAGCTTAAGTGAAAAGCTGTTGTCTCAGTGTTTGCTTTACCTGTGTGGTTAGAGCCTTGAATGAGAACTGACATTGAGTTTATCTATGACAAATTGTTAAATTACGGTTTATGGTAAACCCCATCTCAGATTCTCACCTTTAAGTCTGCTACTTGTAAGCAAGACTTGGCAAAAGTCTTTATTCTTTATTCTTTAACATTAACTAATTTAATTAAAATAACTTAATTAATAAAAGTTATTCTTTAACATTAGCATGCTGTGTTACTTTCCCATATCTGGACCCCTGCTACTTAGTGATAGTTTACTCCAGACTCAAATGGGCCTCACTTTTAGGTGATGCATGTGCTGATAGGACTTTTGCTCTGATCTTTTAAATTGGACAAGTAATACATAAAATATGGACACTGGCATCATTAAAAAGGAATACATTAATTGCATTATAACCTCCTACTAAATTCTGGTGACTTTTCAGGGACAACATAAAGCTGGTTGAGGATCACTGGTTACAGGAATTGAAAATTAAAAATGTCAAATAACTTGTACATATGGCTTCAGACTAATTTCCCTTCCTTTTTCCCCTCATATCTTGTAATTAAAAGCTAATAATAGAAGACATGGGTGGACAATGGTAGTTTTATTAGATCTACACTCAAAATAAAACACCTCTTTTTACCAGAGAATAACAAACATTTCTCTTGAAGGTATTCATAATGCATTGAAAAGAGCATTCCTGACTTCTTATTCTGTTTTTGTTGGTCAAAAAGAGCAGTAAGTGCAAATGAAAATGAACACAAGAGAAGGAAAGTA
The DNA here is from genome assembly GCF_015220075.1 of Falco rusticolus. Taxonomy (NCBI): domain Eukaryota; kingdom Metazoa; phylum Chordata; class Aves; order Falconiformes; family Falconidae; genus Falco; species Falco rusticolus. The sequence goes on from NC_051187.1 coordinate 125,330,484, forward strand.
GCCTTAAATAACGTACTTATTTTCAATAAATAGTCGATTTTCCCAGCTCCGGAGCAAACCAGAGCAGCTGTTTAACCCTGCAGGAGCCTTGTATTTGGTGTCTGAGCATGCTTTCCTGCTGAAAGTATTCACACAGCAGTGTGTGGGAGGAATACTTTTAAACTGAATGTATCTATATACATATTTATTTATACATATATGTTTGTGTGTGTGTGTGTGCGTGCACACTTGTGTGTATCAGGTAATTTGAGGTTACTGTGATGGGAATATTTAAGAGGATGACAGATTATGTAAATTTTTAAACTTTAAAATCAAAATTTACTAAATTCGTTCATTAACAAAACCCTTCATGCTGATGGTTACTTCTTCTATATATTTAATCATTATAATTGCATATATGCAAACTGATTGTCACTAAAAATCATACCCTGAACTAGCTGTGAGCATACAATACCTTGAAGCTGATGCTGCATGGTTACTACATGATGGCTGTGGTCTGTAGTGATTCCATAGGTGATCAAACTAAGAGCTGTTTGATGAGAGAAATGAGAACCAAAGCAAGCTTGCCTTCTTTTTCAAGTTCATCATTGACTTTTTATGCCTCTTGCTACCTCCACCCTAATGGGATCTCAGATGCTGCTCCAGATGCTCTTTACCTTGGTTTTGATTTTGATGGTCATGCTTCTGGTACACTACGTTAAGCAGGGTGCTCTACTTACCTGCAATCCACTGTGTTTATCTTGTTAATTGTTCTTTATCTTGGGACTGTAATTTCTGTCACTTGGATGGTTCCTACATGCAAAGGCACATAGTTTTGCTTGCACCTTTGCTGGTCACATTGCTCCCGTACTTAGATACAATGCTTACATACTGTGTCTGACATACCACAAGAGTGTCACAAAAGTTTTATATACTGCTTCTGGTTACAGTATTTTGGTAGGTTTATATTTGCATTCAAGGCAAGCCATAATTAATTTTATCCTGACTCTTGCAGTTTTAATTAGCAGGTTTTACAGGCCTTTGCTTTGGCTGCAATACCAACTACTTGATCTGCTTGTTTTCCATTTTGACCTGACAGTGGTCATGCCATTTGAGGTTGGGACCAGATCTAGCTTATAATCCTTATTCTTATGTAAGGAAATCAGAAACATCATCTAAAGAACTGTATTCGTTCTGGCTGAGATGGAACTAATTTTCCCATAGCAGACCTCATGGTGCCCGTGTTGGGTGCCAAAATGGACCATAGTGGGTTGACCTTGTCTGGACGCCAGGAACCCAGTAAGACACTCAATGACTCCTCCTACTCAGCTAGACAGGGGGGAGAAAACCATGATGAAAGGCTTGTGGGTCAATATAAGGACAGGGAGATTACTCATGAATTACCATCACAGGCAAAACAGACTCAACTTAGGGAAATTAATTAAAATTATTACAAATCGAATCAGAGTTGGTTAATGAGGAATAAAACCAAATCTTAAAACACCTTCTCCCCCCCCCCCTCCCTTCTTCCCAATTTCTCTGTCTCCTCCCTCCAAGCGGTACAGGGGGACAGGGGGAAATGGGGGGGTTGGTAAGTTCATCACATTGTCTCTGCTGCTCTTTCTTCCTCACACGTTTCCTCTGCCCCGGCGTGGGGTCCCTCCCACAGGAGACAATCCTCCATGAACTACTCCAATGTGAGTCCTTCTCATGGGCTGCAGTTCTTCACAAACTGCTCAATGATGAGTCCTTTCCATGGGGGCAATCCTTCAGGAACAGACTGCTCCAGCATGGGTCCCACATGGGGTTCAGCCGGCAAACCTGCTCTGATGTGGGCTCTCCATGGGTTCACAGCCTCCTTTGGCCACCCGTCTGCTCTGGCGTGGGGTCCTCCACAAACAACCGGTAGATGTCTGCTGCACCATCAACCTCCATGGGCTGCAGGGGGAAACCTGCCTCACCATGGTCTTCACCACAGGCTGTGGGGGAATCTCTGCTCTAGCTTCTGGAGCACCTCCTGCCCCGCCTTCTTCACTGACACTGCAGAGTTGTTGCTTTCTCATATTCTCACTCCTTTGTCCGTTGCTGTTGTTGCACAACAGGTCTTTTTCCCATCTCAAATATGTTCTACCAGAGGAACTACCACCATCATTAATGGGCTCAGCCTTGGCCAACTGCAGTTCCATCTTGGAGCCAGCTGGCATTGGCTCTGTTGGACACAGGGGAAGCTTCTAGCAGCTTCTCACAGAAGCCACCCCTGTAGCCCCCTGCTGCAAAAACCTTGCCATACAAACTCAATACATTAAGAAATGCATTTTATATCAATGAAGAATTTTTCCTGTGCTGATACAGAGTGTAGTATGAGCATAAGCAACAACCTGGCATGTTTACTGATAGAGCTGCTGAAAACATATTTCTCAGCTTGGTCAAAACATTACCTTTGTCAAGATCTCTCATCAAGTTTAAGTCAGTCCATCATTTATTATAAATTTTAAGCACAACATAAATGTGAATGTTCTTTTACTTCAAGCTTGCTTAAAGTCTCTAAATTAAATTCCAGTAATTTCAGTGTAAAACAGTAGTTTTCTTTGGTCTAAAACCAGACTAAGCTGCCTTCTGTATAGGTGAATTTACAGTAGAGATTTTATCAGTATAATTATTTAATAAAAAATTATATACCATCCAATTATTATTCTGCTAGTGAACATTTTCTATACAGGTCAGACTTAATTCAGTTTATTGGCAAGTAGAGCAAAGGAGTCAGCTCTCCCTGTTGCTATAGATTCATGGACTGCAGCCAGAAAAGGCTATTCAATCATCCAGCATATTTTTTTGTGTAATGTGAGACTTCAAATTAATTCCTCCTTGAGTCAGAGCAGCATGGAGGAACCAATCTGCATTTAGGAATTTAAGAACAGCAAATGCTGTTCACCTGTTCAAAATGTGTTTCATGCTACTCTTAAAAATATCTTATTTATAATTTTAATATATTTAGCTGCAACTACAAACCATCAGGTGTTATTGTTATGGGTTTTTTCTGAAAGACTCAAGAAACGTCTCTTGCCAAATCATCTGTCCCCTTCAATTATAAATCTTAGTAACTAACAACATAAGTTATATCTTAATTTTTGAGGGAAGATTCTTAGACTATTTCCATGTCAGAAAAGTTCTCCAATCTTTTCCCTATTTCTGCTGCACTCCTTTTAGCCTGTTCCATTTAAGCCATGTCTGATGTGAACTCCAAAACTAGCTGTTACTGACTTAAAATTACACCAGTCTAAGAACTGAGCTAAGAATGTATGGCGATTTTCCAAACATTTTAGATCACATTCCTTCTATTTATGTATCCAGAGATTGTATTATTTATATGAGTTACAGCATCACAGTGAGTTTATTCTCAATTAATTATCCAACTTACTCCAAGTCTTTCTTAGCCCACTGCTCCACAAGATAGTGTTCACCCTGCTGCAAGTACAGCCTATGACTATATGCTTAGCTGTACTAAACATTTTTCATTAGGTTGACCCAAGTTTATTTAAAAGGAGTCAGAGTTTATAATATCAGGAAGCTGTTTTATTCAATTATTTCAGTTATTCTTCTATCAGCATCCTCGATTAAGAGTAATGCTTTCCTACCAAACATAGATAATAGAGAGCAGTAAAATGCAAAAAAATATCAAATCCAACAGCGTCCCGCGAGAAACTTGTCTGCTACATGATTTCTTCTGACTCAGTTAATTTTGAAACCTTCCACTTAGACAGCTTTTCATCTATTTACTGTGTGTGACACCGATTTTGTTTCTTCCTTCTTTATTAGACAAAGCGTGGTACAATATGAAGACAAAGGTTTGTGATGTAACGGGTGTATTTCATCAATTCCATTTTAATTATCAACCAAACTAGTAGTGTTGTTGAAAAAGTTATCAAGTCAGTTTAATGAGATTTATTTTCATAAGCCCATTTTGATTGGCATCAATTATATTTACCTCCTTTACTTCTTTATTAATCAAGTGTTCTATCAGCCTCTTTCCATTACTTTGCCTAAGATCAATGTCAGACTGACAAGCCTAACACCATCCAGGTCATTCAACTCACCCTTCTTGAATATTATCACAGCATCATCTTTCTTTCAGTCTCTGGAGAACTGCCCCAGTGTTCCAAGACTTACAGAAGATCAATGTTAACAGTGCAGAATCCTCATTGGTCAGATATTTTGTAACAAATCTGTTTGAAAACAAATTTGAACCTTTGATTAAAAAATACCAAACTTTAGCACATGCTGTGCAACATTAATCCCATTTTCAAAGAGGGAAAAAAAAATCCCTGGTTTTCAAATAACCTAAATATACCACCTGATATTTTCTTAAATAAGGAACAGAAATATGTAAATTTGATCATTAGTGGATAAAATTTGCTCCTAGGATTTCTCTTGTTCCTGATAGCTTCTTGTGCCACTGCTCACCGGGAGACCACGAGAAACCTGAAACTTGTGCAGCTTGTGTGAAGCTGCAAGGGACGTAACCAAGACAGCTGAACTGAGCTAGCCAAAGGGATGTTCCCTGCCATAGAATACCATGCTCAGTATATCGAGTGGGAGGAGCTGGCTGGGAGGTGCCATTCACTGCTCGGGACTGGCTGGGCATCAGTCAGCGGGTGGTAAGCAACTGTATTGTGCATCACTTGTTTTTCTTGGATTTCTTTCCTCTAGCTCTCTCCTTTTCATTTTGATCATCGTCATTGTTTATTATTATCATCATCATCATCTTTACTACTGTTGTTGTTACTATAATGTTTTACTTCATTTCAGTTATTAAACTGTTTTTGTCTCAACCCACAAGTTTTACCTTTGCCCGATTCTTCTCCCCATCCCACTGTGTGGTGGAGGGGGAGTGAGTAAGCAGCTATGTGGTACTTAGTTGCTGGCTGCAGTTAAACCATAACAACGTGCCAAAATATTTTCAAGAACTGCATTATTATTTTTATATTTCTGTGAAATATATCTTACCCACTACACTCAGGTCATTGCCTTCAGTTCTTCAGGTGTTTTTAAAGTACAGATATAGAAGTACTGTCAGATTGCACATTACTTTGTTCCTGCTTAATAGGAAAATAATCAATTGCACAGTGTCCACTAAACTTTACATGTCATTATTTGTACTTTGTGATCAATTTCACCACTTTCTGTTTGTTAACCTGAGACAGAAATGTGCCGTTGCAGCAAACATGGCTAACGCTACGTGCTGGGATCCAGCATTAGGAGGAGTGTTGCCAGCAGGTCAAGGGAGGAGATCCTTCCCCTCTGCTCAGCACTGGGGAGGACACACCTGGAGTAATGTGTACAGTTCTGGGCTTCCCAGTACAAGAGAGGCAGGGACATACTGGAGACAGTCCAGGGAAGGGCCACAAAGATGATTAAGGGGCTGGGGAATCTCTCCTGTGAGGAAAGGCTGAGAGAGCTGGGACTGTTGAGAAAAGGCTCGGAGGGGATGTCATCAATGTATATAAATACCTGAAGGGAGGGTGCAAAGAGGACAAAGCCAGGACCTTTTCAGAGGTGCCCAGTGACAGGATCAGAGGCAATGGGCACAAAATGAAACACAGTGTTCCCTCTGGCCATCAGGAAACTCTTTTTTACTGAGAGGGTGATGGAGCACTGGCACGAGATTGCCCAGAAATGTTGTGGAGTCTGCATCACTGGAGATATTAAAAACCCATCTGGACATGGTTCTGAGCTACCAGCTCTAGGTGGCCCTGCCTGAGCGATGGTGTTGGACAAGATGACCTCCAGAGGTTCCTTCCAACCTCAACCGTTCTGTGACTCTATTATCATATGAAGATAAGATCTAATGTGTTTTTCTTGTGTCAAATCTAATAATTTTCAACTAAGGAAGTTGTCATTTATAATTTTTCCAGTTTCAATGAATATTTTAGTTTGATCTTTGAGCTATCCCCAGTATTTGAAAGCTACACTGAATTCCCATTTCATAAGATGAGGTTTTCCCCCAAGTGCTATAAATTAGCAGTTACAGAGCCAGTCACCCTCTTCACCAGAGCAATTTGATGATCTATGTCAGTTAATCATCAGTTCCCAAATTAATTGACTAAATTCATTTAAGAATTTTGCTTCTGAGTTGTAACAGAGTACTTCTGAAATATTCTCTTCTTTCTGCTTAGTCAGTTTGTCCCCTTCAGTAATACGAAGCTGGCTCAAGGATGAACTTTAACTTTCATGTTTATAACTTTACTTGCAAAGTTTATAAAATCAGGTTTCTATCTTTAATGCCATGAAAAATGTTTATATTTATGTATTTTATATATGCAAACATATATGTATTTATATATAAAAATATAATATTTAATATAATATATAATATATATTTGTGTTCAGTTATCAGATAATCAGGATTCAGTTCCTGATTAAGACAGTATATTTAGGTCCATACATGTAGCTTCTTACCTCTGTGCTAAATATATAGCTGTGTACCACCCAAAATGGCCCAACAGGCTAACATCAGTGCCCTCTAAGAGTCTTGAGCGTATCCATGACATCCGCACAGGTCTGGTATTGTATTTACAGGAGACCCATGATGTCTCAACATTTCTCAAATGGTATGATCCAGCTAGGTGGGGGCAACTCAGTCAAGCCCCTAGAAAACACAGTCGGGGAAGCGTAGAGAGGTTTCGGCTACCATAAGCAACAAATGTTTGTTTAAATTGCCTGAAGACAGGTGCCCAGTGCCATCTGAGATGCTCTAAGCTGTCTTTTCCTCAGAATTTCTTTGGACATATGTGTTCTTAACTGTAGAGTAATGAAAACTGTGAAGACACTCTTAATCATCTAGCCAGAAAGGGGAGAGATTCTTCTTTTTCTGCTGTTTTTCCTCCATTTAAAAGCATTTCAAGCACTTTTGAAACAGAAAGAACACTAGTTTTTTCTTAGTTTAAATTTGTATTGGTATAAATTTATATATAAATATTTTTATGGAGCCATTGTAACATTTTCTATGCAATTATCAACTCCTTGAATGAATGGCTCTTAGTAACATACATGAATAATATTCTGCCCTTTGAACTCAAGGTGGTGTTTCCACTGCTGTGATCAGCACATTTTCCTAGTACCCAAAAAACCCCCAGGTTTTCAGTGGAATAAAACTGTGCATCTTCACTGTGGATTTTTTGCTTAATTGATGTATACTTGTAAAAGTTATTTATATACTTGCATTTTTTCAAATAAAAGTTCACAAGTAATGTAGCAGAGTCTTAGAAGCAGCAGTGCAAGATTAATTTCTAATTTCAGCTTCCTGGAGAAGTTACTTTTTTAGATAATGAAAACTGTCCTTTCCTATTATATGTCAATAGGATTTTTTTTTTTCATATTATAATTTTGGCATTTCAAATTTAGAATTTTCTTCATATCTCCATGTATGCATTTTAATTGGATGAGACTACCCAGCAGATTAGCACAAAAATGTGAACTTGCACTTATAACCTTATTATTTAAAAATTCTGAGGAATCGTATAACTTTGGCATTACTGTGGTGCTGTTGTTTCCCTACATAACCAAGACAGATAGAGTGCATTTATGGCTATTTGGAATGTTTGACAAATACTAAAGGAAAATTGCTATATAAGCAATGTATAAATACAGTCAAGCAATTTATTTCTCACTTTCTAAGAAGCAATTTGATAAGAAAATGTTTGCAGAATTAAGTGAATGGCTGCATTATACATGTTAGTAAACAGATCGAATTATTTCCTTCTTTATCCTTGTGATAAGCAACTTTGCACTTCCCTAGGTGCGACTTTATTGGTGTATGAATAATTCAGCTTTTTGAACTAACTTATCTCAAGAAAGAGTGCTAACCAACAATTTTTCTTTCCCTTTCCTGCTATGCCCTTTGTCATTTCCTCCTTATGAAGTAAATTGTTGAAATATAGACAAAAGGGAGATAAAGATTCCTCAAGGCACAGTGAGTGAAACAAAGGAATATTCATTTTGCAGAAGTTATTCTTGATTTATTTTTGACAGGTGTAATTGAATTAAATTTCTAAGGGAAATAACAAATGATGATTAGGGATGACAAGCACCTTTTGACAGCTTTCTGTAGCTTCAGCATACCATATGAGTAATTCAGTAATATATGAACGGACATAATATTACCAAATTCATTAGTTAGGGTCAACGTCCACACTTGCCAAATAGTCAAAATTCTGATTGAAGTTATAATAGTTAAAATAAGAAATGGTTGCATCACCATTCAGGAAAATTGAGTGATGGATTATTACAGAAAGAGCTGGAATCCAGTACACCTTCACAAATATTTTGAATAGCTGTACTTAGTTGCTGTGAAATAAAAATTCAGGTCAACATGGGTGTATGCCAAATAAACCCCATGGGTATCATTCATTTCTACCTAAAAGATAATGCTAAGATTTTCACATAATTTATTTTTATTTGGATGAGAAAAAACAAGAGGCTTTTTTCAACATCTTAATAATATGCACAACAAATAAAAATATCAGTAAGTCTCACAGAGCTATTATACGTAGTGAGGCCATTATATCATAATATTAATAATTCAAGTGGAAATTAGAATTCCACTGGTCATTTGCCTAAGCTTGTGACTTTAACAATATGTGCTTCAAGACATCTAAAATGCATTTGGATACTAAAGAAGTAGACTCATATTCAGACATGCTTTAGATATTAGCTGTGTGAAGTAGTCTTCATTTCAGCATTAGTTTAACAATTTTATTTGCATTGAAGTCAACATGCTAGTTCATTCACTGACCTGTTGGCTGTGCTTTGAGCAGTAAGTTACCTTTTTCCTGAGGCCCATAATAAAATAGTGTCCTGTTTGTTTGTAAAGTTCATTTGAAAGATCTTTTTCTTAGTCTTGTCTGTCCTTTTGTGGTATTCTGAAACTAAAATGACTTTATATAAAAAAATGTTCAGGATTCCTTATAATCCAGAAATCCCAGGGCTTATTTTATACACACATACACTCACACATCTCTGATGGTGACTAATTGCACACACTAATTTGGTATATATTACTATAGCATATTAAAAGTCAAAAATACTCTGCAACACAGACTCTCTAAAGTCTTTGAACATGTTCACACATATATTTTACAATTCTTTCTGCATACTTCAACTGTTTAAAAGTTGACCTTACAGAAAGCCTTCAGGGTAAAATAAGTGAATGTTGATAATCCCTTAAATACTTATTTACATTATAAACTCTTAAAGCTTCAAAGGAACTGTCACAGGCTCCTCTCCCAAACATTTCAGTCCCATGTCCATTCATCATTTGCTTTTATCATGCAAATTCTCCGGCAGAGAGAAAATTCCAGGGTTGAATGAGAGACACTGGCACTTGGAACAAGTCGGCTTTTTCTAGTGAGTAGTGTTCTTTAATTTCAGCCTTTGTTAAAATAATAGTAGCATTTCAATCATAATCTTACAGACTGTAGGTATAAAACCCTATGAACTACATGTGAGTTGTGTAAAGTTAATATTATCAATATCAGTAGGACACAGCCTTGCCATGGATTCCAGTTAGAAAGGAACCTCAGCACTGCTTTGTACAGATTGGTAGACAGGTTTCTACAATGAAAATATGGTCCAATTTAAATACAAAACTACAAGTGAGTATAACAGATTGTAGGAGAAAAATGGTGACAAAAATCATTAGAGTTGCTGAAAACTATTTGTCAGAATGCTTTTCATTGGAAAGGGTTGTTTCAGTCACACAGTTAGTGTATGTGAGATTACACCAACTGAGATGAAATTTGAGATGCCAGCATGGACAAAATTAAACTTTTCAATAAAAGTTCAAGTAGTTGTTTGTTCTGGACAGTACTTTATTTTGGAATTTCTTTTATATTTTCACATTCTTTATAATATTTGTTTTATTAGTTCTACATTTTATAATTTTAAAGCAATAGACAGTACTTGCTACTCCTGCTAAATAACATAATGTATAGATAAAGTGTGTTACTTTTATGTTACCTTTTACATCTTCAACTCTTAATTGAAATACCGACTTTTCTAGATTAAGATATCTGCTGTTTACAGAAAGTCAGTTCACTTTGTTAGAACACAGAGTTCTACTCTAGAAAATAAGATAAGCTTTCCAGGTACAGACTGGAGGCATAGCTGTTTGGAAGACCTTATATATCAGTCTAGAATAATCTTCCAGATTATTAACAATGATGCCAGGTTCACAGTGGCTTTGCTGAACCTACATTGTTAAGAACTTGAACCCAAACATAAAAAGGCCAAAGCTGTGTCAAAATCACACACAAATTCTGCATATATTCCTTTACCTGTGTAAAGATCCTAGAAAATCCTTGTGGTTCAGGTATCAGTTTTCTTTCAGAAATCTTTCAATAGACAATAAATAAGAGAAAAAGATTTCTAAAGAAAGAACCTTGCCATATGTTCGCTTCTCATTGTCACATTTTCTCTATATTGTCACACAGGAGAACTGTACTAGGGTCATATTTTGCTTTTCTACTCCGGTATCTTCAAAGGGAAGAATACACTTAAAATCTGTTACAGATTTATAAGACAGGTAAAAAATAAGCAAAATTAAAAAAAAAAAAAAAAGACAACTGCATTATCCTAACTGTATCATGCACTGCATAAGAACTTGCAATATTCCCTAGAATTCTAACAGAAATAGACAACAGTCATATTATGAAAAAAATAAATAAAAAGGAATACATTTGGGTTTACATTCTTCTAATTCACAAAAGATTTCCAAATTAAGACATAAATCATGCAGCACATCTACTGAAAAAAAACCCCACTCACTTTTAAAGGAAATGTTCAGTGGTTTATAGTGAAACAAACTCATCATAGAAAGATCGCTGTGATTTCAGCCTAAGTAAATTTAGTATGATGGGTTAAAAATAGAGATTTAAAAAATCAACTTACTCTGACTGCTTTTGATTTGCAGGTTCCTTGTGAACACCTACTCACAAAACTCACGGTATTTGGAGCATTCTTTAGAGTCTAGGTGTGCGTGCTGGTTTGGGCTGGGATAGTTAATTTTCTTCACAGTAACTAGTATGGGGTTGTGTTTTAGATTTGTACCGGAAACTGTCAGTAATACAGAGATGGTTTTGTTACAGCTGAGCAGCACTTAAACAGGGTCAAAGCCTTTTCTGCCTCTTACCCACCCCACCAGCAAGGGGGCTGGGGGGGCACAAGGAGCTGGGAGGGGGGCACAGCCAGGACAGATGGCCGCAGCTGACCCAAGGGATAACCCACACCGTATGGCCTCGTGCTCAGCAGATAAACCCGGGGGAAGGAGAAGGAAGGGGGGGGGACATTCAGCATTATGGTGTTTGTCTTCACAAGTCACCATTACAAGGAGCCTGGCTTTCCTGGGGATGGCTGAACACCTGCCTGCCCATGGGACGTGGTGAATGAATTCCTTGTTTTGCTTTCATTGTGTGTGCAGATTTTGCTTTGCCTATTCAACTGTCTTTAACTTAACCCATGAATTTTCTCACTTTTACCCTTCCAATTCTTTCCCCTGTCCTGCTGGGGGCAGGGGGTGTGAGTGAGTGATTATGTGGCGCTTTAGTTGCTGGCGGGGGTTAAACTGCAACAGTTTTTTGGTGCCCAATGTAGGGTTCAAAGGGTTCTAGGTAACAACAGGCTTGACTGGAATGTGTTAGATTAAAATTATAGCTGTTAATTGCTGTTAAGCTATTAATTGGCAGGCTCCTGTATCTGCCGCGGGGCTTGCTTGCCATACTGTGTATTAGAGTCTAGTGCTCGTTAGTGGCTGCTTTCTCCTTACCCTGCTTGCTGTACTGTTTACCATCTTTACTCTGCTGTGCCATGGAACATTTTGATAACAACAATGACGATGCACCAGGGCTGGCAGAAAACTGCTGTTTCCATGCTGCTGTACTGCACAGGCTGGAATTCCAGTGTGAGCTCAGGTCCAAGGGACTGTGACCTGTGCATGTGGGAGCAGGACACCCCTAAGGGTCTGTGTCTGTGAATAAACCCACACCAGAGTAGATATATCTCAAAGCATCTGTGTGCATAATTATATCTGTGCAGCAGCAGGTGTACCTCTGAAGGAACTGTGGTCCACAGATAAGTCCACTCTGGAGAAGGTGCACCTCGAAGTTCCTGTGGCTGAAGGTAAGTCCATGCTGTAGCAGGTACACCTTGAAGGATCAGTGGCTGTGCATGAAGTCATGCTGGAGGACCTCAAAGGATGTGACCATGGATAAGCCCATGACAGAGCAGGTACACCCCTGGAGGGACTGCAGCCATGGGTAAAGGCCATGCTGGAGCACGTTTGCTTCTGAAGAAGCTGTGCTTGTGGGCAAGGCTATGCTGGATCAAGTATTTCTCTGAAGGCACTGGCCTCTGGATAAGGCCACTCTCGAACAGGTGTACCTCAAAGCGACTATGGCTGTGGGAAAGTCTATGCTGCAGGAGGTATGCCCCTGAAGAGCCTGTGGCTCGTCGATAAGGCTCCAGTTGGAGCAGGCACAACCCCGGGGGACTGCAGTCTGTGGATGAGCCCAAGCTGGAGCAGGGGGAAGGGGAGGAGTTCATTGCAATGTTAAACCCTATCGTCTGGCCCAAAGGTCCCAGGGGTGGAGATTGTGATGGATACACTTTTAAATTGTTGTAACCTATGGTTTGAGTTGCATGTTGTGGGAATTCCTATCCCAGGAACCACCTGACCCAATGCAGGAGAAGACTTACAAGAAGCAGTGCAAGCGCAGCAGTGACCTGACCTGAGATGGCTTCGGTGCCAGTAACTCTATAGAACACACCACCTGTCCTGTCCTGAGTGACCACCGTAACAGATGGACCCCAAAGTCATGGACCAAATGAACTCAGTGGACATTTTGTGGAGATTTGTGGGCATTTTACAGACATTTTACAAGGCCAGTCTGTAGACTAAGGGATTGATATCTGTGTATCATGTTAAATAATGGGAAGAGGGGGATGGTTAATCAGGTTGTATTGGATAGCGTGGTACCTGAGCATGACGTAAATGGTATGGAAAAAGGGGGGGACAATGTGCTGGGTTTGGCTGGGATAGAGCTAACTTTCTTCATAGTAGCTTGTATGGGGCTATGTTTTGGATTTATGCTGGAAACAGTGTTGGTAATAAAAAGATGGTTTTGTTATTTCTAAGCAATGCTTACACTGAGTTCTGCGTGAGCACATAGGTATGAATTGTATTTGTTACAGGCAACTCTCATAGCAGTGGATTAGCATAACTTTGCTAAAATTCCAGATGGTGAGAAAATAGTATGGCAACTATTTTATATGGCATTTTCTTTATAGGAAAAAAAAAAAAAAAGAAAAAGAAAAAAGTCTATTTAATGGAATACTATAATTTAGAACATGTTTGTTAGGGATATAAGGTTGATCCCCTTTCAGCTAATCTGAGAAAAAACACCTATAGCTTGTGACACCAGTGTCATTGAAGTGTGACCACTCTATGATTTCTAAACTCTGTACTGCAGAACAACATTTACTGTACTTTAGAATTTGTTTTGACATCTTGTAGTCGGTGATTGCTGAGACAAAATATTTTTTTTTTTTAACTTCTTTTTTCAGGTCTAAACTTGTATTACTTTTAGCTGGGCTAGAATACTTCATTGAAAATGAGTGATGGATAAGCTGAAATATCATTCAGGAAATGAAAACTGCAAAGAAAAGTTCAAAGCAATGAAGAGGTCTAAAAGGGAGAGGCAGTATTATAAAAGCAAACAACACAGAACTACAAACAGTTTTGAATACAGAAATCTGCAGAGCAGCAGCATTCATGCTGAAGCCCAATATCAAAGAAAAATGTTGTGCTTCTGAGCACATCTAGTGTTTGACTCTGCTTGACTACTGAATGAAAAGTGGGCAGGTTTGCAATGTGCAAAGGTAACTACACTGCAACATTTGAACATATTGACCATTCTTTTTGTGGGACACTACGTTAACATTGATTAATGAGGCTTGTTGGTAAGTATTCTGTTATTAAAAAATATTTAGTGAAATTTTCCAGTTCTTCTGTACATCTACATTCTCCATTTTGTCAAATTTGAATGCCTCTTAAAGTAGCCCTGGTCTCAAAACAGCTGCCGCAATCATTCTAAGTTTACTTTTCTGGTAGTACATGTGCATTCATCAGATTTTAGATGTGGTGTATCCTACTGCCGATTGTTCTTAGTTTTCAAAAGTATTTTGAGGTCAATCAGCCATATTCTATGTTGTTGAGGCGTGTTTAATCTACCCATATTTGATGGGTAGATTAAATATTTTTGTCATTTTATATCGTAATGTGAAATACTAGCTCTGAATATTTTAATTTCCTTGTCTCTCCTGCAGTATGACCCAGTAAATCAAGCTGTAATGTTTGCTTTTATTTTAAGTGTTAAAGCTAAAAATGTGAAAACATATCTCATGCAAAGGCTTTGAACAAAATTCTCCATTCTAATCAGAGCTCCAGCTGTGCAGTTAGTAGGGCAGCAGACAGAACAGTGACAGTGATGGAAGACACTACAATGAGAGGAACTGAAAAAAAATCCAAAATAATGAGAAGCCTTGCTCCAGTACCAGGAGTACAAGCTAGAGCAAAGGGACTACTACACTAGTTCTAAACTTCAGAAAATGATGCTGGACTTGTAAGGTAGATCCCTTCCCAACTGCTTTGTTGCTGTATCACCTTTTTGCTAATGAAACCCAAAGAATGCTTGTTTAAGGTCCAGGGAGACCTGGAATGCCACATCAAGATGACTTTTCACATAACTGCTTGCTGTACTATCATTTAAGGCAGTAAACATTTTTTCAGCAAGACTTCTCAGTGTGAGCAACTGATTCAGCCATCACACTCAAGTAATGGAGTCATGAAGAGAAAACAACTTGAAAGATCCTAAAAAACAAAAACAAACAAAAAAAAACAAACAAAAAAACCCTCATATGCTTTAGCCTGAAAAACACTGAGAATTCTTGATAAAACATTTTTTTATGCTGCAGTTGGTGACAAAATGTCAGGATACATCCTGAGAAAGTTAGCACATGCAAGAAGTCTCTGCCTTCATATCCCGTAATTTAAAAATTCTTTCCACAGGACTTGGACTTGAAGCAATAATGCTTGAATTGAGTGTGGGCAAGCTGACTGGAAAAAATATTAACTGATAGAGAAAACCTGTATACACCCTTGTCAGCAGCGTAGCATGTCTGATTTGTACTCTTAAAGATTTAGTATATGCAATAGTAATTGTTAAGTAGCTCCACAACGTATTGATAACTTTGCCTCCTCTGTTTCACCAATTTTTAATCAATGTAACTATATAGCAACTATCAAATAGAGAATTTGGCTCAGTTTTTATAATTTCTTCTTCCTCCAAGTAATTTTTTGGCTGAACCAATAATAAAAAAGTAAATACAATTTTCAAGTGGAAGTTATTATACAAGAATAATTCATAACTGACAAATATTTCTACCCATGTTTTCAGACTTGCAACATCTAGAGCAAACAGAGTATCTGAGGCTCTGGTGTGCAAAGGTTTTAGCTAACCGACTTTCAGAATTAATTGGCGTGTTTTTTAAGGTAAACTCTTAAATGAGTATTAAAGCTTCCCAGTAAAACATATTCAACTTTCAATATCCCTAAGTTCAGACAATTTCTATCAATGTGATAGTATCGACGAGTCCCAAAAGTTCAGCAGTTCTGTTTCTTCGTTTGTCTCTTAGTTATGTCTTTACTGCCTTTAGGAATTGTCCTGGTTTCAGCTGGGACAGAGTTAATCTTGTTAGTGGCTGGTACAGTGCTGAGTTTTTGATTTGGTGTGAGATCAATGTTGATTGCACACTGATGGTTTTGGTTATTGCTAAGTGATGTTTATATTAAATCAAGCACATTTCAGCTTCTCAAGCCCTGCAAGCGAGAGGGTTAGGGGGGTACAGGAAACTGGGAGGAGACACAGCCAGCACAGCTGACCCAAACTAGCCAAAGGGGTGTTCCATACCATATGGCATCATGCTGAGTATATAAAGTGGGGGAAATAGAAGGAGGGGGGACATTCAACATTATGGTGTTTGTCTTCCCAAGTAACTGTTGCACGTGACGGAGCCCGGCTTTCCTGGGGATGGCTGAGCACCTGCCTGCCCATGGGACATGGCGAATGAATTCCTTGTTTTGCTTTGCTTGTGTGCACGGCTTTTGCTTTACCTATTAAACTGTCTTTATCTCAACCCACAAATTTTCTCACTTTTACTCTTCTGATCCCTCCTCCATCTCACTGTGGAGGGAGTGAGAGAGCGGCTGTGGGGCTGAGTAACAAGCCGGGGTTAAACCACAACAGGAATACAGATGCTTGAGTTCAGCCTCAAGTTGTCCAAGCTGGGAAGCTTAGTTTAGCCAAACTACCTGTAGCTGCTGAGTGTGAACATGAATTTTCCTGTGAATACAACTAGCTGTCTTTCTCTAGCACAGAGAATACTTTGGCTGAGAAGCCAAATTGGAAGACAACAAGCAAAGGGTATGGACCTCAGGTCTGACCCCTCAGGTGGGCCTGAAGTCCCATTATGGGCCTGAACTCATATGGCAATACAGATGAACTTATAACTACATAGAAAAATATCAGGCAAGTAACATCTTATACTGCAAAATTATTTTTTTTCTTTTTCTTCCTATGGAAGAAGAGTCTTGCAAGTCTCTTACAAGTGTTACGTGCTTATTTTGATTCTTCAACTTCTGATCCTTACAGATAAAAAAAATGAAAATCACATAAAATGGAACATACTGAGTAAAATGGTAACAAATGTTGTACATGAATAGTGGTTGACGGCTAGGGATAACTTTTTTGTTCCAGATCAGTGTATCTGTCCTCTACAGTATTGTGAAGAAGTTATGTTGAGAAACTTCGTTTCCTACCTCTAATCAATATAATCAGATTTTCAGGTAAAAATCTTCAACAGTTTATTCCTATGTAAGTACCTGCTGAATGACCTTGTACATTCCTTCTCTGATTCATCATTTATATTGGTATGTCAAGGCACTAACATTACTGGCTCAAGAGGCCTTAATAATACACCATATTCAATTTCAAAATGAAGTTATGTTCTTACCAAGAAATCATTCTGCTGCTCTCTTCATAAAGGAAATTTATAGAAATCTGTAAGAACAGCTCAAAACATCACACTGGGATGTCAGAATGAGGAGTTAACATATCAAACTGTTGGGGAAAAAAGAGACTGGAGTATGTCTTTCTCATCATGGTTCTATTAAAAGCTAACATACAACTTAAAAGGTGCAAAATATAGTTACAGGCATTTTGAAAATCCACTGCAAACCAAATCTCTACTGAAAAAAAAAAAAAGAAATGCAGTTTTGTACATTATTTTGATCTAATTTTGGCAGCTATGCATTCAGCATGATTGCACAGTGAAGACACAGAATGGCTAAAGAAAATAAGTGATTTCCTGATTTTCACGGGGAAGAATATAGGTATTATACGGCTCTTTAGAACAGAAAGGCATAACAAGAATTAATGCCTAGATGCTGAAGTCAGAAAAATTCAAATTAGAAGTAAAGCACAATTTACTTTAATAGTGAGATTATTAACTTTGGTAGCAAGCAACAAAGAAAGTGATAGATTCTCTGTCTTCTATTGTCTTTTAGTGAAGATTTTATTTCCTGGAAGACAAATATTAACCAATGATCCTTATTCAAATGCAGATTATCAGCCTCACTGGAGGTTATCTGAAATGTAATGGTCTGTGATATACAATACAACAGACCAGATGATGTAATGATGCAGCCTGGCCTGGTGTACTTCAAATTAGTAAACTTAAAACTGAAAAAAGTGGAGATCCACGATGATGCTAATACCTTATATCCTATCTGTCCTTCATGAGCTTCCTAGCATATGGTATTTAAAATAACTGAGCTCCTTGTTCTAAATATAATATGAAAAAATCAGTTTTCATCAGAAATAAGCTAAGAATAAGGGTAAAAATCTGCTCCTACTGACTTTACTGGAAATGCTTATATTAATTACAATAAAGTTAAACCTTCACCCCAGATCTCTAGCTCCCATGACTGAAAATAATATAAACCCTGAGGTTCTAACATTAGGGAAAGTGTTGTCTGAAAGATGTGCTTCATCTAAATACAGATTTAAAAAAAAAAAAAAAAAGAGATTAGATTATATTTTTTAAATGAATTGTTGTTTAGTAAATTTTAGACTGAAATGGGTTGACTGAAATCCTTTGGCTACCCAGACTTTACATACGTATGTATACCGTATACATGATCCCATTACAATCCGAGAAGATAATGATTAACAAAGGAATTCAACATGATGAGTAACATCTCCAGGAAGAAGAAACTGGTAACACTTATTGATGTTAGGAAGAGTGTAAAGCTAGAGAAAAATTAATAGCAGATTTTTTGAATGATCAGCTGGGGTGTTGTTGTTTATTTCCATTGAAGATGTTGACACAGAAAATAGAGGAACTCTGATGACTAAGTTTAGATATAGAAAACAATGCAGAAAAAATGGATGATACATAGGACTGGAGAATGAAGAACAGGATAATTAACATATTAAAAAGGAATAAGAGAGAAAAAATAACTAAAGATAATGGCTGAAACTGGCAAGAGTAGAGCTACTAGAACCACAATAAAAGAGATCCAATATTATGTGAGTAAAATAGATGAAAAACTTGTAAACCTATCACAGAGAAGTCAAGATGAAGACAGAAGGAAATGCAGGGTGATGAAGAGACTAGAAATATATCAGAGAGAAGAAACCCAATTATTTAAATGAAGTGCTGTGTCAGCAAGTGACTAAGAACAGATTCTGAATACATTTTCACAGTGGATTAGGAAGAGTTTGCTAAACATCACAAGAGGTAAATTCTGAAGCAGCACACAAACTGGATAAGTTGGCTATAAATTGCAACTGATGGAATTTTTCTGGTTATTAATTGGAATAGAAGACATAGTTTCTGTGAGTGAGAAGGACTATTGGCCAAAATTATACTTTCCAGTTCTGTGTTCCTCTGCTATTGGCATTACACCTATCTATAAGGAAAAGCTTTTGCTAGGCTGCAAAAAGATATGCATATTTTGAACAGTTCATCTTCTTGGGAAGGCAAGAGGAGAACCTGGTAGGGTACAGCTGCAGTCACTAATAAAGACGACGCTGCTTCAGAACTGCCATCTTTCATGAGTGAGCACCATTTTGCTATGTTCAACTTGCAAAATTTCTAATTCTTTTAAAAAAAAAAAGAAAAAAAAAAAGAAGCAACTTCATATGTTCTTAATAAGAGATGATTCTTTGGAATGCATTCATGATGTGGTTTGGATTCTGCAGTGTAAAAAATGCATGAATCATTGAGAAAGCTCTGCCCACAATCCTTTTCATTTGACAGTTAACCTCACCCAACATTGTTTGAAGATGAAGTCAGGCAAGGTGAAAATAAAACTTACCTTCACCTGCCCTTGAATCCAGTTCATGTCATTAAATTGTAGCCTCCTGCATTCTGCTGAGTATCTGATATGCATGTCCTAAAGATTCTTCGTTGTATTACATTTAAATCACTATCTAAAGCAGACCTATTAACATTAAAATTTTATAGAAACATATATACTGGAGTTGTGAAGTTTTAAGAAAGCTGGCTTGTCAGTGTTTTGTAGATTCAGCTTTGCTGGCAACCTTGTTCTTCTCATTTTCACCAAAGGTAATTAACCTCTCTGTGTGGCGACAGTTTTGAAAAAGTTATTAATGACCATCATGATTCTATTAGATATGCAAAAGATCAAATTCAGTTAAGAAATTTCAATCAGAACAGAACAGGTAAGATGCTAAGCTTGACTTTGTTAGCATTTCCTAAAAATAGATACATAGAGAATTTGGAAGAACAATAGCATAACCTTCATCAAAATTCCATGAGAACATTACTACATTCCTAGGACATACTGCAATACAACACCTTTCAAATAAATACTTACAATCGGCTTAGGTATACAAGGACTATGTCTTGATTGCTGCCAGTTTCATGAAGATATCCCACAAGAACACAGAAGAATGTTATTTTATCACAATTCATATATACTTGTATTTTATTAGTAGAATTTTGATAGCAGTACTGTAATCATCTGTTTTACTTTGCTATGTTTGATATAGCAAAACAGACTGTTCTAGTCTGACGTTGCCTCAAGAACTATCCCGAGAAGTGATAATGTCTATTTGTCTTACCCATTTTAGTGAATTCCATACTCCTCTACATAAAGATCACATCACCCTGTTGAGCTCAGGAAACACACGTGAGGGCAAGATAGGGGAGCAACGTGCACACCAGCAACCCACAGATGGATTACAAGGTTTCACGTTTACCATACTTCATTTACTATTTTTAATTCTGCTATGGGATAGAAGTGACTTGCTAATCAAAAATTTGGTTGACTGTATAAGAGGAAAATATATATAATTATATAATGGAAAATTTGGATCACTACACCATGACTTCATGAGCCTGAAGGCTCCTTTATCACTGCTTGATAATGCGCGTCTCCTACCATGTTCAAAACTGATAGCTTCCTCCTCTGATTAGATAGCGTAGAGAGAGCCCCCTGTAGATCAAAACCTGTTGGAGTTCCTACTTAATGCCATTTGTCATATTACTACCCTCTAAATTAATTAATTCACTAACATCAGTTAGCGGTGCACTCAAAGCTTACAGCATGCTCAACTTATAAAGCCGTCCTGTTTTGTGTATTATGTAGTATAATCTAAGCACAAGAAAATTAAAAAGCATTAAAACTGTACATTCTTTAACTCCATACCCCCCAAAATGCAGCAATCAGTTTTTAATTTGCAAGTAACAAAATTAAAATCAGCAGAAATATGGATCAGAATAATTTTAAATATTGCTAATTGTATTACTTCTCAATGAAACCTTCAAGCTAATCAGGGGAAAAAGACAGGAGGACAAACAGAAAGTTTTAGTTTTACGATACTCTCCTTTGATAGGCAAACAGGTAAACAGACAAGTATAATTCAGGAGCTTCAAAAAGTAAGGGATTCTAGGAATCTCAGACTGTCTTCTATAAACAGTACTGCATTTGGTATAGCAAAACAGATTTATCATTAAATCTTTTTAACTTTATGGATCATTTGGTACTTATCAGCCTTCATCACAATATTTTATGACCAACAGTTTTGAATCTAACAGTTCTCTTAAAAACAGGCTTGATCTATCCAGAGAAGTGTGTCATTGAGAAGCAAATTAAGTGATATTTAAAAAGTAATGAGGAGCATAAAACCTTCTGTAATTTCTGCGTGAAAATTGTTAATTAGTACAATATTCAATGTTTGGAGGAAGCAGCTGAAAGGAAAAAAAATCGTGTAAGAAAATTCAAATAGTATGTAAAATGTCAAGAATTTCAAAGACAAGTTACCTTCTTAAAGTTGTTAGGATTGTGATTACTCCATTTTTCCTTTAAATCTATAAATAAAAGTCTCCAGTGAGCTATTTAGTTGTATTTCTAAAACTTTAACGTTCACACATACAACACGAAATGATTCTTGTAGCATTCCATTTTCTGTCATTATCTTATGCTGTACACAACGGTAAACAGCTGGTTACCTCAACACTGAGCAAAGGCACATGGGGACAAGAGATCCGAATTCTGAGCCCTCAAGGGTACTACAAGGAGACCATCTCAGGTCCTCCACACAGCTTCAATTGCTCTGCACAGTTCTGTCCTACTGCAGGGCTGGGCAGGCAGCAGGAAGGGGGGATCTCCAAGAGCTCTCAGCAATTTGACAGCGTAGATGACGCCCAAAGGTATTACTACCCTACATCAGCGCTTAATCTGTTCCATCAAGAAGCATAAATCTGAATGTTCGTTAAGCTGCAGCTTGACAAGAAACCAAAGTGTGTCCAACGGTTTGCTCATATATTCCAACCACACCTGATAAAATATAGTATTTAAAATTTGCTTTGCTTATACCCCTCAGGCTACTGCAGTTAGGGTATTACTACTGCTCTTAGAGTTGGCTGCCTAGTCTCCTCACCGAGGGACCTGGAGTACCTTGAGTCACGGAGCTTTGGCTGCTGTTCACCGCAGCAAATCGCCAGCATGGACCTTCAGCAGACTCGATACATGCAGAGGAGTTCAGGCTGCTTTGCATGAAACACGCTGGGATCTGGGTTCCTGAGCTGCCCCCAAAGATGGGCCTGCGGCACACGTTGGAGTTTGCTAAGGCCCAGGCCCGCGCCGGCGGCCTCTCCCTGCGTTCGCAAGAGCTCCTCAGGTTCTGGGTCCGACACAGTTATCGAAACGTGAGGTAAACAAGAACCTTCCGCCCACCCGGCCTTCTGCCGTCTCTTCCATGCCATACCTCTGACACTCACTCTGGGCACACTGCGCACTCACTCAGGCACACACTCTCTCAGGCACCCACTCACTACAGGCACACACTCAGGCAGACACACAGGCACACGCTCACTCAGGCACTCACTCACCACAGGCACACACTTACTCAGACACAAACTGACTCAGGCACACACTCACTCAGGCACACACTCACTTAGGCATTCACTCACTACAGGCACACGCTCAGGTGGGCACTCAGGCACACATTCACACAGGTACACTATCACGCACACACTCACTCAGGCACACACTCACTTAGGCACTCAGGCACACACTCAGGCACACACTCAGGCACACATTCACACAGGTACACTAGCATGCACACACTCACACAGGCACACACTTACTCAGGCATTCACACACTCAGGCCCACACACAGGCACACACTCACTCAGATACACACCCACTCCCACACAGGCACACACTCACTCAGGTACACACCCACTCAGGCACACACTCTGGCACACACTCATTGAGGCACACATTCACTCAGGCACTCACTCATGAATGCACTCACTCAGGCAAACTCAGGTACACTCTCAGGCACGTACTCAGGCATTCACTCACTAAGGCACACACTCAGGCACACACTCACTCAGGGACACACTCAAGCAAACACTCACTCAGGTACTCATTCACTCAGGCACTCACTAACTCAAACAGTCAGGCAAAGTCAGGCACTCACTTAGGCCCACACTCATTGGGGCAATCACTGAGGCACACACTCACTGAGGCACACACTCAGGTGCACTCAGGCACACATTCACTGAGGCACACACTCACTCAGGCACACGCTTTCTCAGGCACAAAGGTACACCTTCACTCAGGCACACACTCACTCAGGCAAACATTCACTCAGGCACACACTCAGGCACACATTCATTCAGGCACGCACTGAGAAACACACTGAGGAACAATCTCATTCAGTGTCACACTGAGGCAAACACTCACTCAGGCACACACTTACTCAGGCACACAGCCAATCAGACACACACTCAGGCACACACTCACTTAGGTGCATGCTCATGCACTCACTCACTAAGCACTTACTCAGGCAGACACTCAGGAACTCATTCACTGAGGCACACAATCAGGCACACACTTACAGACACACAATGAGATGCATATTCAGGCACACACTCACTGAGGTACACACTCAGGCAAGTACACACTCATTCAGGACTCCACTTACTCAGGCACATACTCACTCAGGCACATACTCATTCTGGAACACACTCAGGCAAACAGTCATTTAGGCACACCCTCACTCAGCCACACAATTACTCTGGCATTCAGTCACTCAGACACAAACTAACTCAAATACACACTCACTCAGGTTCATATTCACTGAGACACACACTCAGTCACACACGCAATCAGGCACACACTCACTCAGGTACACACTCAGGTGCACACTCACAAAATTATTCACTTAGGCACAAAATAATTCAGGCATACACTCAGGTTAACAATCAGGCACACACTCACTCAAGCACACACTTACTCAGGCACACACTAACACAGAGACACACTCACTCAAACACTCACTCACTCAGGCACACACTCAGGCAAACACTCATTCAGGCACATACTTATATACACACTCACTAAGCCACTCCCACACTCAGGCACAAATTCACTCTAAGCACACACTCACTCAGGCACACACTAACTCAGTGAAATACTCAAACACTCACTCAGACAAGCACTCAGGCACACACTCTATCAGAAACACACTCAGGCACACACTCACTCAGGCAAACACTCACTCAGGCACACACTCAGGCACATACACAATCAGGCACACACAAAGGCACTCACTCACTCAGGGACTCCCTCACTCAGGCACTCAGTAACTCACACAAGCAAACACTCACTCAGGAACACACTCACTCAGTTACTATTTCAGTAAAAAACTCATTAAGGCACACACTCAATCAGGCACACACACTCAGGCACACATTCAATCAGGCACACACTCACTCAGGCAAACACTCAATCAGGCACACACTCACTCATGTGCACACTCAGGTACACTCTCAGACATAGTCACTCAGGCACTAACTCAGGCAAGCACTCACTCGGGCACACCCACTTGGTCACACACTCACTCAGGGACACACTCACTTACGGACACACTCATTCAGGCAATCATTCACTCAGGTGCTCATTCACTCAGGCTCTCATTCAGGCAGTCACTCAGGCACACACTCACATCAGACACACACTCTGGCACAACCTTACTCAGGAACACACTCAGGAAAGCACTCACTCGGGCACACACTCATTCAGGCTTTCACTCATGCACACACTCACTGAGATACACTCTCAGGCACACACTCAGGCAATCACTCACTCAAGTACTCACTAACTCAGGCTCACACTCACTTAGGCACTCACTCATTCAGGCAAACATCCCTTAAGGCACTCACTCACTCAGGCACTTACTCAGGCAAACACTCACTAATGCACACACTCACTCAGGTACACTCTCAGGCACACACTCATTGAAGAATACTTTCATAGAGACACTTAGGCACACACTTATTCAGGCACTCAGGAACTCAGGCAAACACTCAGGCACACACTCACTCATGCACACACTCAGGCACACACTCACTCAGGCTCTAATTCACTAGGGACACACTCACTCAGGCAGACATTCTCTCAGGCACACACACACTGAGAAACACTTTCACTAAGGCACACATTCAGGCACACATTCAGGCACACACTCACTCAGGCACACACTCACTGAGCCACACACTCACTGAGGCACATATTTAGGCACTCACTCAGGCACACTGTCACTCAGGCACGCACTCACTTGGGCACATAGTCACTTGGGCATACACTCAGTCAGGCAGTCACTCAGATACACAGTCACACACTTCACTCAGGCACACACTCACTCTGGGACACACTCATTCAGTCACACACTCAGGCACTCACTCACTGAGGCACACACCCACTCAGGCACTCTCTTAGGCAAACACTCATGCACACACTCACTCAGGTACACTCTCAGGCACACACTCACTCTGGCACACACTCACTCGTGTGATGACCATTTCAACCTTCAGAGGTTTTGTCATGGCCCTATTTAAACTGGAACATATTTTCCAAGAAATAGTATATCTTACTACATTTATTATTACTATTCATTCTTATCATCATCATCAACACAGAGCAAACTATGTCATGCTGGACTCAGCAGCTGAAGGGAAGTGTGACTGCTGCAGCTTCATGGTCCCAGCTCCAAGTGGTAGCGAGTGCGTGTTCCCAGCAGGGATGTACGCGATGCACACACACAGCACCTACCTACAACACATATACACACCCCTGGCACACGGGTCACAGACAGACACACAGAGAATCCACATGAAACAAACAGCACCGACAGCCCTGGCTTGCTGAGGAGGACAGAGGTCCACTACTGACAGTAGACATATATCAACACACACGTATATATCTTTATATAATCGAAGGACCTTTTTTTTCATTCTCTCCTCCATCATAACAATCTGCTGTTTCATTTCTTCCTTCCTTTTTTTTGTGTTTCATTCCAGATTTAAAAATATTTAAATAAGCTGGCTGAGAAGACTTACATGCTAATCACAGTTTCGATCACTAATTACCTATCAAAAAGTTTAGTATAATGATCACCAGGATGTACAAAGGTTTTTATGGCCAGCAAGAGATACAGAAAGACACAATATGAGACTCTGCAGAGCAGCAAAAAAGATGAGAGTGTGACAGATTAAATATATAAATTAACTACTCTAAATAAAGGAGGCGATGTTGATGCAATAAAACTATCTTTTCAATATGCACTTGCATTTGATTAGGGACATCAATAAAAAGAAAATGTTGCAAAAGGCCAACAGATGCCTTGAGGCGAATAAAAATCCCAAATGTCATCTTCACAGATGAGACAACAGTTCCAATATTACACACTTTCTATGGACAGAGACAGCTCCTTGAAGTTGTGACCAACACGGTCCCTGTAAAGTCACGTGTCAGAGGATTTTGAAAAGAGGGAAAGGTTGTATTAATATCTTGGAATATGGCCTGGCTTGCTCTGTGGTTAGCATTATGCTTGTAACTTCTTGCAGCTCAACAAAGGTCGTTTGCGTATAGAAGACTTCTTATACATATTTCAGGCATGATGATATGGTAGTATAGGATATGTGGGCAAATACTGATTTACAATGGTTAAAATAGTAAGTTCTAATAAAGAAATCTTTCCTTGTAGCTTTGAAGTCAATGACCCAAAGTTTAGTGGGACTGTAATATGCAGCGAAGCTCAAAGAATTATACAGGAAATATAACTCATGAACAGGGAGCATTAGTGCAGAAAATCCTACTCTTTCGCCTAAAAATATGTAGTACCTTTAGCCCAAGGAAGCATCCATGTTATACTGTTTGACATTAAATTCTTGGACCAGATCCCTACCTGTAATCTAATAGAATTCCAGTTTATACTGAGGTAAGGCAGTTTGTTGTTCTGCTTTACAGGTCATTAGCAGTAAACATTATGTAAACGAAAAAGAATAGGAAATAGCATAAGCCACAGGCTCAAGTAAAGGCCTACAAAATCCTTGGAGTCTGTGTATAAATCTGAATAAATAAATGAGCAAATCATGAACTAAAATTGCTCACTTGCATTTCTAGAACAAAACACTTTCCCGGGTACAACTGAATGAATAATCAATAAACTTTAAAAAGGAGTGCCTATCATGGCTGGTCAAAAGGCTACGAACAGCACGTTGCCTGATAAACCACACATGGTTTTTGCATCCGTCCTCTTCTGACTATTTGAGTTTTTGCTGATTATCTTTGCTGAGTCAGGAAGGACTTAGACTGAATGTCCCCAGTTTGCAGATATATTTTCTTAGATTCAGGGTCTGCCTTCCGCTAAGATTTTTAGAATATTTTTTCCTCGTTTCTTTCACTGGTGAAAGAAAACATATATTATTAACATATTAAGAGAGTAAATGCATTAAAGGCACATCTTCAAATTTCACCTGTATTTCTTCTGTAAGCAAGGGCGTGCTGCAAGTGCTGCAAAGGTATTTGCCATCCATTGAAGCAGAAATTCTGGAGTCCCTTAAGCAGCCAGCAGGATGGTAGGGGGTGGAGAAGGTGATAAAGGGCTGTCACTCATCCGCAGTGTTTGCCTTCCCTGGATGATTTTCCAAATAGCAAAGCACAGCAATTGCAGGGCTAATAATGCCTATGGAGAGTAAAGAAGAACAGATGAAGTATTACAATATTTAGAAATACAAATGTATTTACAACTTTTCAGCAGAGGAGCTACAAAGCCATTGAATAAATGTAATGGGCTAGAAAGACTGTGATCTAGAAATACTCAAGGATAACTGAATCTGCAAACAAAAGCCAAATAAAAATATCAGCCCCAAACCTAGGTGCTAAGACACAAACTTGGTTCCTACGTTATAATGTACACACTTTTGAAAGTTTTCTGCTGAGATATATCTGTGCCATAGCTAGGAAAGGGCTGCTGTAGAAATTGGCCTTCTGTGAGGCAGAAGCTGTCCTTTTCCTAGTAAGAGGGAGTAATAAAGTATTTATGTAATATATTTCCTACCAGAGGATGTTTTAAAAGTCTAGTGGAGGCTTAGCAATACCAAGACACTGACTCATTATTTTCCAACACTAGTATGCTCTCTGATGTTCCTTCACAAAAATGACAAGAAATTTTGAAGAAAAAGATCTCTCATCTCCATCTCCCCCTTCCCAAATATAGCTCACAGGACAGGCTTTACTGAACAAAGGTTCACTGAAGATACATAACAGATTCTGTATATCACCATACCACACCATTCTATCATACACATTTCAGACGTATATATTTAGAATCTGACCTTCTAGATATTTCTGGGGATGCAGACATTTCAAGTCTGTTGCTATGTATTTCTACACTTTTATTTATTAGTAGCTTTAGTGCTACTGAAAAAGGCTGGATTGACAGCCCCAGAGGAGAAAACCCTCCATAGGAAAGGGATAGGGTCAGCAGATTTCTCTGCACTAGCTCAGCAGAGTGTTTCGGTGTTAACTTAGAAAAGGAGGTCAATTTCTTTGCCCATTTAGTTTTTAGCCTTTCTGATCAAAGTGTCGTTTGCCAATTAGTGCCAGTTGCACTCAATATGATCTATGATCTTCTTTCTAACATAAGCAGGGCTGTTACACAAATGTGCTTCACGCAGACAACCAAAACCAAATGTTCCATAGCATTGTGAAGTCACTTCTAACCTTGACATTATTTGCGTTGACGACCAGGAAGAAAAGCTTTGAAATGCACTCATATACAGTGTGTATGTATCTATATCTATTTCTATCTGTAACATTCACTGAGAGTGCTCTAGTGAATTCTGAATGAAATCTGTTGCATTACCCATTTAATATACATGAAACATTACTGGAAACTGTAATATAGCTAATAATAATTTATAATAAGATATAATAAAAAGGATCACTGTTTCACACCGTATGCACGGTGCAGGAGATGAGAGGTCATGTGGGTACGTACTGTAAAACTGTGAAAAGTATTGGCATGAAGTGAAAGGCCTGAACCTATCAGTCTGAGTCATAGCTTGTCTCTTACTATTAGACTTCCTACGTACATCCTAATCACAAATTACATACAGCTTGCTAGTATCAAGAGATACAAAATTCCACAAGAATCAGTAGAAACAGAGTATAAAGGTGATGCCTTTTTATGAGGAACAAAGAGATTATACCTTGAGATTTTTTGTAAAATTAATTCCCTGCTATAGCACCCAGAGCAGGTTTTGAACAGAAGAATGATATAACTGACTTTTATGACTTATGCGGATTGTATAAAAAAATTAAAATACAATCCACATTAAATTCAAACTTGGCTGTGGGGTTTTTCGGGGGAGAGCAAGGTAAGACTGGCACACATATAAGGTGGGTGTGTTTGTCAGGTATGTTTCTTTAGGGATTGTCAAGGATGTGAAATGGTCTTAAATTTATATTACATTTGCTATCTGGCTGAGGTAGCCCTAGGAAACCAGTCACTGTGCATCATCTGACTATTGTATTCATATTATACTGCCTTCCTAAAAATGGAAGAGAAGATAAAGGTACATTTTTGATGTGCACATAATGAAAGGTGTCAGAGAAGAAGAAACAGTTTTTAAGCATACTGAGATCCAGCAGTACTGCACATAAAAGCTTTAGTTATGATTTTCAAATAGGTTTTCAGCTAATACTTTCCATATGCCAATTTCATTCCAACCATAATTATTCTAATATGTCAAAAACAAAGCAAAATCCCCAAAGAGTCAGACACTTCTCATTACTGACACAAGACTATTTTAACTGTCCATAAAAGACAGAGTTGTCATATGCTCTTCAGTAATGTATAGTACCTTCAGAAAATCTTAATAATAGATCTGAAATTGCAGATTGAAATCTTAGTTAAATCATCTAGCTAACTGGAATCAGGGGGGTGGGGGAAGTGTACTTATCTGACTCTATCGGACGCAAGTGCCACGGATTGATACTTGATTTACAGTCCTGACCATCAAAATAACATTTAAAAAGTACTTCAGCTTTTTGTACTGCATCTATATGGTATGTATTGTAGATATTGTCATGGTGTTACAGTATAGCAATATCCATCATTGTACACCGGTATCTGGACCACCCATGAAAGAACTTCAGGTAGCAAAATATGTTACCAAAAATTTTTGTGTACCTTTTTTCATCTCAGAAATCATTGCTTTTCTTATAGGAGGTCTTTATGATTCTTTTGCCCTCTGTGGACTGTATTACAATTTGCCTTTCACTGTGAAGCAAGGAATATCACTGCTATGGTTCAGAGTGAAAAGGAACATAAATACAACTCTGCAGATGTTGACAGCTTGTTAAAAACTTCAAGAAAGGTTCAACAGTTTTTTATTGTGAAGAATTTTGAATGATTGGTGAAGGTTTGTGCAAAGTATGAGAATCCTATCCCAAAGTTTCTACTAAACTGATTTTCCAGCAGTGAAAAGAATCTGCATAAAGAAAATACTATGAAAAAGTAGTTGTGTAAACTATTCCATTATTTTCCCAGTTTTTCACTATGGTTAAGTCATATGTAGTTTTGAAGTTTTAAAAGGCTTATGTTTGACTTGGTCTTGGATTTCAGTGCCATTTTAAGTGACTTTGCGTGTATTTGTTTAAACCAGTGAATAATCCCAAATTGACAGTATACAAAACTGTTATGTGTATTTTCTGGTGTATTAAGTAACTATGTCCACATAACCTTGGTCATAAACGTGATTCAGCTTAGATAAAATTTGCTTTTAAATTCTGATGATATATTTTCTTTTAACAGAGCAACAGCTCCAACTTATTTCAATGACTTATCCTCAGAAGAATGTCTTTGTAGGTGAATATTATGTTTTTAAGAAAGTATGTTAGGAATGCAATCCTTCAGTCTCAAATGACAAAAGGTTTCAAGAAGGTCATGAAATGAGTGCTGTGATGGTTACAATCACACCACAAAACCTGGCATTACAAGCATTCCATTTCATAGCTGCCATGAACAGTTGAAACCTCTATGGATAGTGTGCTATTAATCACTCTGACTCGTGTCCCCAGCAACTTCTTATTGACTGGGATATTAACAGAAATAAGTTTGTGTCACTGTAGGATATTATTATCAAGTGTCTTATTGTGGAAGTCAGCACCACGTGAATACAGCTAAGAAAATGAAAGGCTTCTAAAAGAAAATGAATGCATGTAAAAATGCAAACCAATGGAAGAAACATTTTCAATTATGGAAATGAATGCTAATTCTTTGAAAGTTTGCCCATATGCATATTTCTTCTACAGTTGTGTTAACACTATAAAAGTATGAGCATATGAGCATGAGAATACATTTTTTTTATTATTATTTTATTGGAATTGCCTAAGTGTGTGCAATTTGTTCCCTTCTTTTTTTGTTTGAGACATTGGTTATATTGGATGGTAAATGCCACAAGTAATTCAGATCCTCTTATCTACCTCAGATAAAGCCTTCTACTATCTCTCTTTATCATTTATAGCATGTTGATACGTAGTAGTGGTGTGTTGTTTTGGTTTTTTTATGGGAATCCAATCATTTTTCTGTCCAGTCAGGGAGTATTTTCTAACATCTCTGGTATTTAAAGTCTTCCTTTCATCCCAGAGGTAAACGACCAGCAGCTGGTGATTCTTTTGCCTCAAGATCACTGTATGTTCAAATCTATTGGTTCTTTATCTCTGGGTATACGATGGAGACACTTTTGGATCTAGGCCATGAAGACGAATACAAAAACTGAGCTTTTGAATGTTTCATATGGCACCCACTACCTTTATTGTTCTAGAGCAAGCCGTAATGCACATGAGTGTATGAGGGACTAACTATAAGAGTAGTCATATTTCTGTCCTCCCAGCCACACCTTTACCCTCTGGGTTATATTCACACATAAAAAAACCCCTCAGATAGAGTTATTTCAAAGATCTTATTATTATTGGTATTATTATCCTCCAATTATCTTACCAAATTGCATTGATAATGTCAGTTTTGTTGAAGTGATGTATAATTGCTATTTTTGAGAAAAATATTTTTTTAAAAAAACAACAATTTTATGTGTTGTCCCCTTTGAACTCTTTTGATTAGATACCTGTTTTACAGCACTGGTGATATTTTTATCTTTTACAAAGTCCCTGAAACAGCTCTGTCATGAAATGGTTGACTGGGCAGTCATTTCATTAAGTGAATGAAAAATTTAGTCCTTTCAGTCAATGACCTATTTCACCACATCACTAGCAGATGTGAATCTCACTAGGTGCAACTTTCTTTGGCAATATTGTAAAGAATAGCCAATTAAACAAGGTAAGAGTCAACCATTTGTCTGGGGTTGTTGCTTTCCTTGATTCTATTCATCCTTCCTGTATTTGTTTTATATTCCACTGAGTTCTCAAGCCCCGAGATCTCTGCAGCACACTGGTAGCCTGTGACAAACTCTGTTTCCACATACAATTCAAAAGATAAAATAGTAAAAGAGGAAATTGGATAAAGTCAGTCTTCTATGCTTGGAGTCTGTAGGATTTACTGGTTCAACTGTTTTCTCAGCCATGCCTCCGTCAGAGGGGTATATTACATCTACCCTTGCTTCAGCAGTTGCTCCTTCATGTGTCACTAGCGTGCCATTCATAAACAGGAAACCTCATGAACCTCACAGCGCAGGATCTGGCTGCAGTTCAAAGGAAAGAAAACACGCCTTTCCTACCAGCTCTCAGGGTGTACAGACATCTGACTCCCCAGTACTAATGAGACAAAAGTTCAAGTCCTAGGTCAGTGAAAACTGGAATGAAAAGATATAATTCTTGCAGGTGATCAGAGTTACATCCATTAATTTGAAATTAGAAACCTCTTTCACATATTTTCCTATGTGCCACAATGAACATCTCATTTTTCATATGTTTTCATAGAAACAAGGTTTTCATAAATCATAGATTTTAAAGGTAGATATGGCTATTTAAATCATCTAGACTTATTTCCTGTTAAGCAAAGTCATAAAACATCACCTTATATTTTCTGTAAAGAACCGATAGCTTTTCTTTCCTTTACGTTATCTTGATAGCCTATTCATCTAAACCTCACACAAAGCACCTGTAAAGATGCTTTTAATGTCCAGATTATCCCATTCACCTATTTTTCTCATTAGTTAAGTCCTTCCTAAAAGTTGACTTTTTCCATAAAGCAATTTTATAATTACATCTTTAAAAAGTCACAAATGCCATTGAGTCATTAATTATTTTTAGACTGTTCACTCCATTTTTATGCTCAGACAGAGCAGAAGCTCTTGCAATAGACTATATATACAAGTATTATTCAGATGTCAGTCAAGAATAGCAGAATTTTTCCAAAATATTTCTGCTCGTTGTTTCAGAGAATGTTGCACCAAGTCATGAGAAAACAAGCTTCTCTCTGGGGCCATCAGAGCTACCTATTTAGGACCTGATCAAAGATTCAAAGAAGACAAAGGGATTTTCCTACCAGTCTCCATGGGCTTAGGATCTTTCCCTTCCCAAAAAAAAATAAAAAGTTTTTACAATGCATGAGAAGTAAGGCCCAATAAGAGGCGCATTCAGTGTAACACTAAATATTAAATATCTCTGTTTAGGCAACACGTCTTCAACTTGCATAGCTAGTTACAGATGCACACACATTTTGTAACTTAAACAACTCTGATTCCTTTCCCTACATCCTTATCCTCAGCTTGCTTCCCTTGACAAAAAACTCTCTTGAGAAACAAAACCCAAAGGTACTTGTTCCAGAAGCATGTGTAAAGTCTTTCAAAGAGGAATCACCAAATGAAGCTGATTGAAACAGTCAACATTTGTCCACTTAGCCAACCTATGTCACGTTTAAAAACAAAATTCTACAAATGCAATACACCAATGCAGCTACTGAAAGAGGGGGCACTGAAAAAAAAAAAAAAAAAACCAAGAAAAGAAAAAAAAAAAAGTGTTCTTCTTATCCTTGAGGTATAGACTATGAAGAACAAAGCACCCCAGTGATTATGATTTATTTGGAACATAGCATTTGAGTCCCTGTTGGGGTTTTTTTGGTTTGGTTTGGTTTGGTTTGGTTTGATTGTTTGTTGGGGGTTTTTTGGGTTTTTTTTCTGAGGATTTCTTGCTAGTAATGTAAAGCCAAAAATTTTTGTAACTGCCTAGGTTAAGCAGGGAATACTTGCTCTTCATTAGGGTCCCATTTGACTTAGGCATCACCAGGGAAATTTGTGCAGAATGAGTATACTCCTGAATAATCATTGTTTTGGGTTATAAAAAAGACTACCTGGACAAAGAGGATATAGTTATTGAATCACTATTCTGGGTTTACTTTAAAAAAATTACAGATCTTGTGAAAGCAGTGTTTAGATTTAACTAAATACTTTTCATTATACTGTTTATTGATCATTCATTTGGTTTCCATTTTTTCTATTCTTTCCTTTAATCCTGGTAGTCTTTAGGAAGCAATGCATCAAAATGCACTCCAGAAGGTTCAGACAGAGGGTCTTTACTTGTACATTTGTTTCACATTTTGTCCCTGTGAAATTTTGTGAGGATTGCTAGTTATTACAACTTGGCAATGGGAAAATTAACAATTCCAACATTATATATTATCTGTGAGACATTAGAATGGTACAGTTTACAAAATTATTCTCACACAAATGACTGTAATGTTATCTGTTTCACTGTTATATGTAGATTACTCCCCATTATTGCAAATGTATTATGCCTTTATCTACAACTGTAGAAAATGTGATCTATTTTTTTGTGCAAGAGTGTGCAATCTTGTAATTACAGGACCTTTTTTGTTGTTGTTGTCATATGTGGACAAAACTACATTAATCAACGTAACTTTGACTATGTACATCAACTGAGCAGTTTACTGAAGTATATAATATTGTAAAAATACAAAAGGTAGCTGGGCAATACCTCTGGCTTGGAAGGGTAGAGGTTACTTAGGTTCAGCTTCTCCCCCTGTACAAAATGTAGGCATCAAGAAGTCCGAACAGAAAGTAATAATATTACCTCGGTGTGGATAACTGGCTAGCTGAAAAGGGTCACATAGACATAGTCCAGCTGGCTGGACAAAAATGCACATCGCTCTCAGCTTATCTGAAGTAAAGCAAAATACACTGTCTTTGGCTGTCCTTGTTACACAATAACAGGAAGATTTTGGTGGGAAAAGAATGTTGCAGGTGGGAACAGAAAACTACAGAAGAGAAACTAGGGGTGGGCTTGGTATTTAGGCAACTAACCAATAATGAGCTTAACTTTTGTAATATTATGAGCTAATTATAAGAAGGCATAAAAGGTGACTGTAAGGTACAATAAACGAAGTCTGCTGATCACTCATATTGAGTGACTGTGTCTTCCCTCTGTCGCGACACCTCGGTTTCCTCAAAGCATACTTTGAGTGACACAGACCAAACGTGCAGCATGGCCAGAAATTTCCTTTTGCCAGCACCTCTCATTCCCCAAAACACAGTTTCTTTTGCTATCAAGTATATTTCTGAAGATACAAAACCCAGCCTCTGTTTCCTAATATTCAAATGAGGTACACAACAAAAAGGAACAAATCAGAATTCCTCCGCCTTGCTGTAAACACACACAAGACATATATAACCTGAGCGTGTAACAAACCTGCTTGGTGTGAGGGGATAGAAGATATTCAAAACCTGAAAGTTTAAAAGTTACAGTAATGACTACTCAATCTCACTAGAGATTTTGAAAATATACTTCTTTTTTAGGTCAAGTTTAAGCAAGGGCAGGAGTGTGGGGAGGAATCCTTCCACGTATAAATATGAGGTAGTTCGCTGGTACTTTTTTGAAATACTGCAGTTTCTATGAGTGGAATAAAGTTCATCTGAGCTCTTTGATTGGCAATGGTAATACTCAAATGAACACACCTGCTCTAAAAAACAGTCTTGTTTTGCTAAAGGAAACATTCAATATTTACTGAGAACCAACTCCAGATAAAGTGCTTTTGAAATTGGACACCAAAATTATTACCAAAATCAAGAGAGCTTTTCTTTGATTAGTTGTGGAAAGAGACAATAAAGTTGTCTATTTGTGAACTATGGAAAGAGTTAAAACAATTAGAACATTTGCAATGTATTTATGGGGGATTCAGATCACCCTAATATTTAGGAAATTGTCAGTGCATTCATTTTACCATTTCTGTCATGAAGTACTCAACAAAATAATAGCAACTGAGAAGCATACTTAATCACATCAGAAATATGGATGACATTATTTAAAATATTCTTTTATCTCGCATTTTCCCATAAATTATTTTTGTATGCCTGTGAGACCAAGCTTCATCTGGTACAAGCAGACGTAGCTTCCTTGAAAACACCTGAGCTATGGTAATTTACCTCAGCTGAGGTTCCACAGGCCAAAAGGATAAATTAATTCTTTTCACTTTTACTCTACCACAGCAATGTTACAGATTTGAGGTTATGCGGTTTGTTTTCAAACTTCTCTACCCATTTTACTCATCATTCTTTTCTTTTGCATTTCATAATGTGTACCTTCAAGTTAGGATATTTCTTTGTAATTTTGCTCAGAATTCTTCAGCTACTTACCATTCATTTGCAGGTGCTACTAACAGATAATTATTCCCTAAGGGTTTTGGGTCTAATTGCACAGGCTCATTTATCACATACAATTACATCTATTCTAAATTAAAAATATTTTCTGCTCCTGATAGATATGTGAATAACACTGTTATATCAATTCCAAACTAAAATCTCTGGTTAAAAGCCATTATACTCCAAAAGTAATTTCTACAGGATACAGACTCGCACTGTTTTCTCTCTAGTGTTTGTAGTAAATGAGACAAATTTGCTTCTCTGCTTACCTTAAAAAACAAACAAGAAAAAGACTATTCTGTTATTTCTGATGAGACAAGAAAAAAAAATGACACAATGATCAAATGCTGTTTCCCTTACTCATTACTACGTAACAGCTGATGAATGTTTTAGCACATGTTAGAGTAAGTTTTTTGCTTCAGACCTTCTGTGTGGGTTTCCCACTGAGAGAGATGTGAGTCAAACTCACTTTTCCTCATCAGGTTCACTTTTCTGTAGCACGGAGTGGTGTTGTGCTTTAACCTCAGCCAGCAACTAACTACAACGCAGCCACTGGCTCACTCCCCCTGCTCCCAGCAGGACAGCCAGGAGAGTCTGGAAAAAAGTAAAACTCATGGGGTGAGATAAGAACAAATTAATAATAGGAAATAATTATTTATTATTATCATAATTATTAATATCATCATTATAATTGTTATTATGAGAGAGAAATAAAATCCAAAAGGAAAAAAAAAAAAGCGAACCAAACCAGTGATGTACAATACAATTTCTCACCACCCGTTGACCAATGCCCAGCCAGTCCCCGAGCAGTGATCAGTACCTCCCGGCCAACTCCTCCCAATTTATACATGGGGCGTGATGCTCTGTGGTATGGATGGAATATCTCTTTGGCCAGTTTGAGTCAGCTGTCCTGGCTGTGTCTCCCTCCCAGCTGCTCATGCCCCTCCAGCCTTCTCGCTGCCAAGGCTTAAGGAACTGAAATGTCTTTGACTTTGTATAAACAGTACTTAACAACAACAACAAAAAAGTCAGTGTGTTACCAACATTATTCTCATACTAAATCTAAAACACAGCACTATATCAGCTACTGAGAAGAGAATTAACTCTATCCCAGATAAAACCGGGACAAGTGGCTGTTTTATTCTGCCTTCACACAGAATGATTTCATCTGCCCTGTCCCAGAAACAAGGATGCGGGGCTGCCTCCTCTGCCCTTCACTGTAGTCTGTGCTTAGAGTAACACCTCCCTCTCACTCCCTGCCTCTACCCTGACAGAGCAGTACACAATACTTTGAGAATTTTAGCCTCCCCAAATTTTTCTTTATGTTGGATGTTTACTTAAACTGAAAAGACTGCATTTGAAATAGAATACTGTATCTTTCCCAGGAAAATACACCTAAGAAAGAACAAGTCCCTATTCATCTGCAGGCGTTCCTATTGCATTTTCAGTACAAGTGGCATCGTCCCATCACAAAACTCATAGTGTTTTACCTAAGTAAGTATTCTAGAGTTTTCTTCAGGTAAGACTTTCCTTCTTTCCATACTATTTCTACAGTACTGATGAAACAAGAATTTCTCCTGTCATCTGAAACAATTGTACATGTACATCTGTGCATAAGGGTACAAGATAAAAGAAAATGGAGACAGAGAGATCTGGAAGTAAATACTGAAATGTAAAAGAGGGGAGAGAAGCTGCCTTATTACTAGGTGATACGTTACCTGTCTATTTTATCTCGTCTTTTATACTGTCTCTGAAACACAGTTTATGACAGGTGAGTTTAAAAAAACTAGGGAAGATTTAAGAACAAACAGACCAAACATATCAAAACCTCTTCAAATATATCAAAAGAATCCCACAAGCAAGACTGTGGATCCTTTAGACCACCAGGGTGCAATCAAACAAGATCAAAAGTCTGCAGGGAAAGTAAATGATTTATTGGCATGGGTCTGTACCAGAAAGGATGGTGCTATCCTCAGATTAGTCTTTACAGGTAATGAGAGTAAAACCACTACAGAGATAAAGGGATCAAAAAGACTTGATGGAACAACTTCAGAAATACAATTGAAATCAATCAAAAGGACCAGACTGCATTCATCTGAGAGCTCAGTGGAAGCCAGAGAATGGAGTGGTCATCATAGTAATACACAAGCCTTAAACTCATCCTGAGGAAAAACTAAAATAAAAACTGGCTTAATATGTGAGCTTTGTCAAGAAAGATTCTAAGGATGAATCTAGGAATTCAAGAAAAAAACTGCACTTCTTTGCAGGCCTAAAGACTTTAAAGGCTCTGTAATTTGTACTTATTGCGAGTCACATTGGCGATTGCTAAATTTTATAAATTAGCAAGTAGAACTGAAAGAAAAAAACATGAGCATGGCAAACAGTGTTTCCCCTCCATTAAAGTAAATTAAGTTTTCTTTCCTTTCTGTCTCCTTCAGTCAGGAAAATATGAAGGAAAGACATATCAACATAGTGAAAAATTATACTGCATTACAGAATTATTCTGACAAGTAGTTTGACAACACAAATTCACAAGAAGGTTGTTTTATATGTAAAAACGGAGGCCAGTCTTAATTATAGATGTATATCATACTTACACTCTGCTATGTAAAATTACAGGCTGTTTTTTTAAAAGGGCTAGACCTATAAAGCCTTACCGTTAGAGATCCTTTTGAGAAATAGTGTGGAAGGTTTCAAAATTTTATTGCAGGCATGCAATGCCCAGCAAAATTTTCTCAGGATAATAACACAAACATCATAGAGTACTGAGATAACTAACTGAAAGGGAGAAAAAAAAAAAAAAAAAAAAAAAAAGGCAAACCAAGCCTGTTATGTTGCAATGCAAGCAAAATATTCACTAAAGAATTATTACACTCTAGAAAGGTAAGGAAGTGAATGTTACTTGGTTTTGTTGCTGGTTTTTTTTAAGCTAATGTATACAACAGCTTCCAAGATGTATCTGTCTAGATACCCTGTTAAATAGATTTGTAAGACTCTTGTTGACCATGCCACTTTGTCACATAAATATTGTAGATAATTCCTTACTAATGGTAAGGGAATATCATGATGAAAATTATGTTATTTTTTAAAAAATCTTTTCCGATATTAAATATGCTAACCACAGACTAGAAGTTATCTTGCATTTTGAAATTTTCTGAGACAACTGAAAACTGATTAGTCTCAGACATAAAAATACATAACAACAGAGACACAAAAATATTGAAATGTAGTCTGTTTTCTTCCACTGAGGTGCTGAAATATTAGAATATACTGTTATATATGCAAGTTTTCATTTTTCAAAGAAAATACCGTAGTCAACTGCAGAGGAACTCAGTAGGATATCATGGAAAATTTTGTGCATGGACATAATAATTAAATGCTATTTATCCAGTGAAGATTCATTTATGTACACCACTAACTTCAAGGTGGAATGTTCTTAGTTCTGATCGGACAGTATTAGTCCAGTGATGAAATCTGAATTTCCATTAATCGTAGCAAGGGCTGTCAGCTGACATTTTCACTCTGGGTGCTATAGTGCTCTGTGAAATCTAAATACAACTCAGATTATTCTGAGAAGCTCAGTAGACACCGTGGCCGCTAGCCCGCACTGAGCTCCATGCTGTGGCCGCTGCCCGGCTAGCAATCCCAGCTGGCTAGGGACGCCTACTTTAGTGTTGTCAAACTTCTGGCTGTAGTTTAAACACCCTCTAAGATGATGTCTCAGGAGAAAATGAGGAGCTGAAAGCTCCACCAGAGCCTGGATCTTCACAACTGTGGAACACAACTCATGGAAGCTCAAA
The DNA here is from genome assembly GCF_015220075.1 of Falco rusticolus. Lineage (NCBI taxonomy): Eukaryota > Metazoa > Chordata > Aves > Falconiformes > Falconidae > Falco > Falco rusticolus. The sequence goes on from NC_051187.1 coordinate 125,370,875, forward strand.
TAATATTTTGTTAAATAGCTGAAGGAAATGGGCACCAGTAAGGCAACAGTTTTTGACAATGGGCAGCTCTGAACCATTTTGCACTGGTTTCTCCTCAAATTTGAGTGTAGGAGGCTAGCAATGTAGATGTAATACAAACATTTTAGGCATGAAGAAGTAAAAAAATAAATCATACCTGTGTTTAAAGGACAGTAATAGATAAACTTGAGTTTAAACCATATAGTGTCATTTTCAAAAGGGGGCTGACAAATACTCTGCAAGCAGTAAAGTGAAATTTCTTTTGTGAAAAATACATGATCTCCAAATTGAAAGACCGGATTTCAAAACACTGATATCTAATATGTTAAACAGAAACCATAGCAAAACCAAGTCCATTTTGAAATATATGTATTGAATTTTAAAATAATACCACACCCCACCCCACCCACCCACCCCGGAAAAAGAACACCAAAAAAAACCCCTTAATAAACCTAATAATTTTGCTTGGAGTTGGAAAAAAGAAATAAACTGTGACTGTCAGTACTATTGCTGAAATTGAGACTCTACAGACAGTAATTAAGCAGCGATATCTGTGCACTGTATTCTCTACCTCTGCTAATGATTGCATGAGGAGAATTCAGTATGAAATCAGCTAAAAAAAAAAAAAAAGGATGATGACTCTTCAGGTATTCTGGCATGATGAGTTAAGAAAAAAGATATGTGAAAGTTAGGGACTGTAAAAAAATATATATCAGGTAAAATTCACTTATGTATTATGTTGCCTTGAATGAACAGTGACACAGGGAAAGATTTTAGGGCTTGTCACATATACAAAAATATAGGGCACATCAAGGAAGGGCTCCTGCTGACATCACAGTAAAAAGCAGTATTTGAAAGTGTAGTTTAGACTTTTTTTCTTCAAAACTGCATCCTATTCTAGCCCTTTTGTCTCATTTTCTGCAGACAGTTTTTATGGGAACAGATGAGAACTAAATAGGAAATTTATATATCCTACTTTTACTAGACATTATAATTTACGGAGTAGTATTTGACAATAGGTCCTACTTTAGTTTATGAGTTTGAGTCATTTACAGTTAAGTATAGTTTAGACATGGAGTAACTTGTTCCCATCACCTCTGTTCAACAGCTTGGAAAGAAACAGTATAAAACCAGTATTGCCCCTACACAAAAGAGCTGGGCAGCCTGTATCTGACACACCTCTATTGCTGTTAATTTCCAGAAGAGCATCAGCTGAACATGATTAGTACCTGCCAGCATTTTAATAAATGGAAAAATGGAAACAAGAAATCTGGCAGTATTAGAAATTGATGTCAGGATCGCTTGGATCTTCCTAATGTATCATGTCATACATAAGGTAGGTAAGGCATAATTTTGTTGGAGCTACTACCGCTGTAAGAAAATGGTGTTGAAGTTATTAGATGAGAAATGATGGCCATAAACAGCAGTCATGTCACAAGTTCTTATATGAATTTGTCACCCTATATAGATGTATCACAGAGTGATGGGTGAGCAGGGTGGGAACTAAGGGACACTGATTCAGTTTGACAAGGCCATGCAAGAACCAAACGCTGGAACAGTGGAGCCCAGGGGCCGGGACAAACAGGACAAGTGCGTGCTTATGGAGATAGTGCCAATACATCAGGAGACCTCTGTAGGTCCAAGGAGAAATCCTTCAAGAATGAACTGACCATCAGTTATAGGCTGAGCTGTTGGACCGCTTACGAGCACAATAAATTGTGTGCTATGTTAATGCTGGCTTAAGTATTATATCATGTATTGGCAGGGAAAATGCTATTAAAGACTGTGACGTTGGGCTGAGTTCCTCTGACACATAACATCAGTTGCCTGAGCCTCATATTTAGTAACGTCACTTAAGATGCCCTGGTTTACCCAAGATCAGTGTGACTGATATGATGAAGGACTCGTGTGAGACTTGTGTGCTTCTGGAATGGCAGCTGGAGGCCAGATGTAATGCCCTAGGGTACCACTGGTGAGTTGCATGCCCTTACATAGCCAATTTAACAAGGAGCAAAGCCTTAAAGAGGAACTTCTGTTTCAAAGGCCATTTACCAGCAGTCAGAGCACTGGGCGGTTGCTTAACGTACAGCTGATGGCATTCTCAGACACATGCAGCATCTTTTCCAAAAGAAACTGAAAAGCCTGTGAGCTGTTACAGGGTATTGCTGCGTGAGGCTCAAGACCACCTATATATCTTATCAGAGAGATGCAGCAGTGTTCAGAATGAATCCTTTTTCTGTTATATACTCAACGAAAACCACCTAGAATTATGATTATGAGAGAACTATATGTTAAAAGTTATGTAGTCATACTTATTTTCTGAAAGGAAAAACATTGCAGCTCCAGGTTTCTGGAGAAAAAGGTGTGCATTCAGATGGCTTAGTATAATAGCTGGCCTTTTTCCTGATAGCTTTTTATTAAGCTTTTGATTAAATGAAAATACAATATTAAAATGCTAATTACTTGCGGTTTTGTGTCAGGCCCAGCACATAGGGTTAACCAACAGTGCCATGACATACAGTATTTACAACCTACTAAAAAGTGATGTTTGCTCGTAATATGCTCAAAAATGAAGGGCAATTTGCCCACAAAAAGAAAAAAAAAAACCAAACAAAAACCAAAAAACCCTGGGTTTTTTTCAGTCTAAGAATTGTAGACAGGCCAATTGCCAAAATATCTGGATAATCTGCATAAATAAGATTTTATCCATTTCACCAGCGAGAGAGCTTAACGTTTCTTTTTTCCCCTAAGCATCCTCATGACTGACCCAAAATGGAATGTGTGTTCTATAGCTAAGTTGTCCCTGGGACCTGATTATTTTGGAATCTTCTCTGCAGGTATAAAGAGCTAGCTGTAAATACAGTAATTTACTCCCTGTACAATTCTCTCCTTTTCCACTGTCTAATGAAGGTCTCACAGCTCAAATATTGCCTATTTTCTTTTATCTACAGCAGTATATATTTTATTAGTTTCATTTTTTGGATAACAGTTTTATACCTTAAATGTAACTCCAGGTGGGTTCCGATGGAGTAAAAGTGACTAGCCCCACGTTTCCCTTTAGCTAGAGGACTGGCTGCAGTTGTTAGGAGACCTGTCAATCTCTTCTTAATACATTCAAGTCCTTTGGAGGAAAGCACAGGCCAAAGGGGAAAACCCAGAAAGGAATACTTCTGAAGCTGATTGTAAAGGAGGCTGAGTGCTAGCGCAAGGTACAGTTCCAACAGAGTCTGATTAACATTCTCCTATAAAATAAGGACCAAAAAGTAAGCCATTAATTTTATGGCTATTTTTTTCCCACTGCTTGGTTTTTCATAAGTTGGACTTCCTTCCAGGCTAATTAACCACTAAACATTTTACAAGCAATCCAAGTGCGGAAGCAGTAAAAGATGAATTGCACTTATGAAGTAATTGACAAAGGGTATATTAGGCCTTTTAAGCAATGATATCGTGCATCTTAATACAGGAAGAAAGGATCCTTTGTACTGCAGTTTGATAGGTCATTAGTTAATTCTCAGAACTCTGCACAAGATAATAATGACTCAAGGCTAAAATGAACCCGCCTGGATTGGGGTGGGGAACCCTACCTCAAAACGTCTCCAGAGAAAACACTTATGTTTGTGTCTTGGCATTATCAAAATACCCCCTGTGTTATCTTAGATTAATTCCCTGGCTATTTTCTTTTCTTTTGACAGCAAAGTCAGAGCTGACAAACCAAGGCAGTTCTCAAGGAAATTCAATTACTGAAATGTCTGACAGCTTGCTTTGCTGCTTCTAACTAAAGTTTTGAAAGTTACATGCTGCATGTATAATACGGTTTTCACTACAAAGGAATAGATTTGCATTTTCTAGGGGGAAAATCATTTTTAAAGCTGTAGGAGTCTAATGATAAAAGATAAAAAATGAAATGCTGAAGTTCCTATTTTGCAAAGAAATGAAGTAAGTTGAGTGGCTGCCACAGGAAACTAGGAAAACACTGTGTTTTCTTAAAAGCAGAATTTACTTACCTTTCCATGTAAATGAGGGAACGCCAGTCAATCTGAACAGTACCTGCATATATAATTTTCTAATTAGTCCATATGATGCTAGATGCAAAGGTTTATAAACCTTTCATTAACTAGGAAAATTTTATTTGTTCCTGTCTCAGCATCAATAACCTGAGCTCTGGGTCCTGTGAAGTAGTATCTCTGTGTTTATCAATTAATTATTTTTAAAGATGGGAAAACGGTGAAAAATATCTTGGTCACTGCACTCGCTAAATGCAAGTCAGACCATAGTTACCCTCTGTTAAACTCACCCTTCTTTTTCCCCACAAATTTGCAAACAGACAAAAGACACCTCTATAAGAAATAACCGCTTTCTCACAGAGTTAGGCTGTTGGCCACCTCCAGCTATCGTACAGAAGGTGCCTGGGCACAACCAGACTCTGAAATAAGAGCTTGAGCTGTCTTGATGTCACCAAGTCAAAAGTTTTGATCCAGCAACCTCAAGAACCTGTCAAATTCATAGGGCATGCTCCTAACTGTTATGAAAGACTTAGCATGTACCACTTCAAATCTGAAGAAGTGCCCCGATTTGGCACCAGTTCCTTGAAAATCATGGTACCGTTGCCTGTTCCTAAGTGCTAACTGGCTGGTTAGAGTGTGCTCCTCAGAAGCAGCAATTTGTTTCCTCAGTCTCTAAGCTGTATGTTAAACTACTTGTGAGGAAGAAGAGAGATGTAGTAGGAGGTGAAAGCATCCATTCTGCCAAATGGAAATGTATTTTAAAAAGGAGAATTATGAAGCCTACCCTATTCCCCCCCCCCCCCCCAAGGCTATTTAATCAATTCACATGCAACTGTCATTGGATTAAAAACAAAACAGGTTCCCTCTCACAACTCAGAGTCATAAGAAGCATCTATAGTAGTAGTTGTAGTAGTAGTTCTTGCCTATTCTCCCGCTGCACTGAATCTTCCATTACTGTCACATAGTGGCTGAGATTCAACCGGAGGAGAAATCTTTCCCTAATAGTATGGCTTACCTAATGCTTAGTGCATCGACACATACCTCTCCTTGACTGGAATTAGTAGCTACAATTTACCACTGAAAAAATATATCAGGCTTGGTGGTTTTGACTGTGCCAGTTTAAAGACGTAGCCTTTGCTTCACTACTGTATCACTCCTGCTTTATATCAGAGGAACTCTATTACAGAAAATGGGCTTATGCTAGCATAAAATTAGAATAATACAATGATGAATCAGCCCCAGCCTTCAGCAAAAACAGGTCACTGTGAAAAAACAAACTGTAAACATTCCCAGCATGCAAAACACCTCCAAAAAATATTTTTTTTTGATTGCCTGGATCACCAATCCAGTTTGCATGCAGATTTGTGGTTACTGAATCATTATGGAGTATAGACACTCACCACATGGTACCCCTTTCACTAAAGCTGAAATTACAGAAAAAAGCTGTAATAAAACTACTCTCACAGCCTTTTCTGGACAGACTGTTAATGTCAGAAGCAACTTCAAAAATCTGTTATTCCAAGTGAAAAAACCTGATGGAGTTCAGGAGGAACATCCACCAAAGGATCTCAGAAAAAAATAGACTTCCAAATCCATTTTCAAAGATGACACAAACAACGCAAGAGCCTAAGCATTTGGGATTTAGGCTTTCATGTGCTGATGCATTATTTGATAGTGAAAGTGCAGTGCCTTGGAAAGTCTTACCCTAGGACAAAAAAATATTGTCCTAGAGAAAGAAATTCAGAGCATAGGCACAGTAACAGAGCAGGAGCCCCTAATCTGTAGCATGAATAGATTAGCTTCAGGGATTAGTTTACAATGCATGTGTATTATCTCCCTCCACCACCAAGTGAGGCATGTGACTATGGGGTTCAATAGATGGACATATGCTCCTCGAGGTTTGAACTTGAAGAACTTCTTACACTTCATTTCACTTCTTTTGTTCAGGCAATTAAAGAATCAGCAGACCTTTCTTTGGGCTAAATTTGAGCTAGTGACCTTCACTACTTCTGCGCTGCATCTTAAGCATTCATACACAAGCTGCCTTCCACCAGTCAACAGCAAAAGTGTAACTGCAGTTTCCTAAAAATTAACGCAGTATTTTAATAGGTCCAGAGAGGTGCAGTAAAACACATTGGACCCTGCGCAGTGCTGGACCTGCAGCTACAATGCAACCTGCAATTGTGGTAGTTTATAGAATTAGCCTGAATATACTATAAAAGCATAATTCACATCTTCAACTACAGCGTGGCCAGCCCCTTAGAGAAGAAAAGCAATATACTCCAGGAACACCTCTGGGAGTTCTCTGGTCTCCCCTTTTTGATATTGAAAAATTATTGCTGGAAGCGCATTATGTTACAGGACTTGGACACAAGAACCAGCAATATCATTTTGGTACCAACTTTTTAAATGGTGTCTCCTTCAGCAAGTCTAGGCATGACAGCTAAGATCTCAATGGATTTGGCTGTTTTATACAAATTCAATACACTATTTTAAGGTTTTGTGCTAATGATTTTGAGGTATTGTTGCACACGCTTGGTGTGTTTGACTATAGCAGGGATTAAATAAATTGTGTTTTAAGGATCTAAGGTTGAGAGGAAAGGATCTAGCTATGTTAATTGAGGTCTAGGAGGTCCTTGGTTCGTTACATATGTCTTTGGGGTCTTGTATCACCTCCACTCTTTGAGAAGATTGCAATGTATATTTTTAGATACATAGGATTACACAAAACAAAACTCAAGAGGGTTATTAAACAGCTACTAAATCAGCTTTACAGTGAAATCTAAAAATGTTGGTTTAGAGTCTAGACCAGCAGTTTACATAAACAGAAAAAGCAAAGAAAGGATTTATTATGCATTCAGTTAACCTTAGGCACAAATAATTGACTTTTCCCAGTGTGAACTCCTCTTGTGGTAATGGATGTACTCAGAAGCCCCAAAGCAAAAGTATTGAGAACTAGATTAACATATAAAAGTACATATATCAATATAAAAATATATTTGGTCTTAAATATGCTTGGCTGAAAAGAGTGCTGACCTGGCCTCCTGACAGGGTCCTCCTCAAATCTTATTTTCATTACTTTAGTGGGAAGTGGGAATTGGTTGTGGTCTTTTACAAGATTGAATTTCAAAGATATAAAGTACATTAAATATTTCAATTATGTTTGTCCAGAAAAAAATATATTTATACATTACTTTTATTAATAATAAGAAAAATCTGACAGTCAGAAATTAATGGATCATCTCCTTTGGGTATCTACTGATAGTACTGCATCAGTGACCTTGTAGCAGGAAAACCTCAGTGTTTTAAAGTGTTAAAACTTGATTTTGTGAAATCTGACTGAACAAAAGCCAGACAAAAAAGGAAGGACACAAAAATCTCATGCCACAAAGGCAACAGCCAACATTCTTAAAATGCTTGTTAAATTTCTACATCCACAATCTGAGATAAGATTAAAATCCAGATTTTCTAATAGGTGCTTAATTTTGTCTCCACACTCCTTGAAAAGTCTTGTATTATTTCTCCAATTTTAAGACAGCTACAAATCTTAGAAGTACTTATTGAGCAACAGAAACCGATATTTCACACAACATCAAATCAACAGAAAGTAATTTCTATATTATTTAATTCCACATGAATAGAAACATAGAACAGTTTAGACAAAAGATAGTGTAAGATTGTCATGGTACTTTGAACAGCAGTGGTTTATAGACACCTTCTATCCTCAATTGTATGGAAGGCATCTGACTATTCAAGCAGCTATTATCCAAAAAGAATTACCCAGAGAAACTGTCTGATTCCTGAATTTATGCTTAAATGGCTGTATTTGGCTAAACAGCAATGACAGGTAACAGTATAACTTTGGTTGGATTTTTTTCCAATAATATTTCAATAGTATCTATATACCCAATATGTAAATGTTAATTATATCTCATCTTCTGTGTTTATCAGCATTTGAAGTTTTTTCTGGCATGAGTACGCTAACATGATCCTTGACTAAAAAAATCAATAGACAAGACAGACTATGCAGAGAGTCAAAGAAAGAGTAAGATAAGAGGCTTGATTGGTAATAGAAATAAAATAGCCGAAATAATATCAGCTGAAATACCAGTCTGAGTTATTATACAAGTGTTGATGTTAAGGAGCTAACTAGGGTCTGTACTTCAGTTTGCTTGTTCCTCAGTGCTGTCCATAAATATAAAGATGTTTTGGCAAGAATTACGTGGGACATTATGTCTAAATTGGTTCACCACAGTATTGGGTAAAGTCCAAGGTGGTGGCAGATGATTTTTGTGGAATACAGCCATAACTACTGGACTTCGCACAGTTGACCAGTGCCTTGTCAGAAAGATGTTGTGACAGGCTGAAAAGCAGGGGGTAAGTTTCCATAAACTCATGGAAACAGCCAAGACATTATTTTAAAACTATTTAAGAAGGAAGCAAACCCCAAAACTCCTCAGGTCTTTAATGTGCATGAAATCACCAGCCTGGACACCTGAGTGCAGCTTTGCAGTGCAGTCACTGCATGAGAAGCCTAAAAATCTGGCCTACTTCTTCTTGTGTAAATACATATCCTGAAGAAAATAACCTTCTGACCTGGGGTGCTACAATGCAACACTCATTTGCTTTCTCATTGCATGAGCTAAAGCAAAGGCTACAGACCTTAAGAAGACCTTAAGAAGACCAGGTTTGCAGGGATTCTGGCACACTCACATCTACATAAAAACCATCAGTCACCTCTCACTGTTCAGCTTGAACATGGGGTGCAGTAATGTTGCATGTATACTCAAATACAGCCATATTAATGCTTTCTACCTAAATGAAAGGGTATTGCCAAGTGTAAGCCATGTGTCCTTATTTCGTGCCTCTCATTGGATGAACGGCACTATTCATAATGAATTTAGGCTCTGGAATTGCATTATCAAGCTAAAGTGTATAGGAAATGTATGTTAATCTTTCCTCTAGGTGGAATGGGAAATATGAAGTCATAAATGATCGTCATGCTTAATAAATAGATATAGTTATTACACATGATAGGAAGCCAGATTGCACCATTCTTCCTCATAATGCATGGTATCTTCATTTTCAAGTGGCTCTACTGAAATTAATATTGCTATATAGAGAACAAGTTATGGCTCAAAATGAAGCCTAAAAATATTTCATTTTAGTTTTTGAACAGTAATCACAGTACCACCTATAATAATCCAGTCACACTCTACCTCTCCATCAACTAGGCTCTACCTGGATGCATATATCAAAATAAGGAAATGCAAGGTTATACAAGCTCTGGATTACATTCAGTGTGCTTGCACTTGCTTTCATACACAACTGAGTGCAAAAAGATTACCCAGATACGTATAATTTGCAAGTATTCAAAGCTGTTGCAAGATTTAGACTTAATGGTGGTGATGAAGTATTTCTTTTACTTTTTAGATATTTCAAAACCTAAGCCTTTCATTTCTTTTGCTATTAAACACTATATCTTTTTAAAGGCACTCTCTCTATTTTTTTTTTCTTTTTGCCACTTTGTATGCACTCTTCTCCATGTCTTACTGTGTTTAATATTCCTTCAAACATTGTCTTTCGTCCTTAGAATTGTTTGAGTCTGAAAGGACCTTTGCTGGGTCATCTATCCATTTCATCCCTTTTGTGTTGTGTTACTTCTTTTAATTTGTTTCGTCCAAAACCACTTCTAACAGATGAGCAGCTATTTCACTTTGAATACCTCCGGAGACAGTGACTCCCTAACATCCTTTGGCAGTTTGTTTCATCATCTATCTGTTTTTATAGTTTCAAAGTTTTTCATAATATTTAACCTACATTTTCCTTGCAACAGCTCAAGCATATTACTCTGTCTTGGGTGACTAATGAGAATAATTTCCCTTGTCCCTTTACATATCTGTAGAGAGCTATCATGCTTTTTCTAAGACTTCTTTTCTTTAGATTGAATATCCCACTTATCTTATTAACCTTTTTGTCCCCTCACAGATCTTACTTTCCAAACCTTCTATCATTTTCTTGATCTTTCTTTTCTTCATTTCATGTCCCATTGCTCAAATGATAAAAGGAGAAGACAAAAGCCAAGGAAAACTGTAGGCAGGCTTTTGAAAACAAAGCACAAAATAAGAATTTGTTTTAATTCACACTCAAAAATACAAGTACAAAGAACAAAATATCCAACTGAAAATCACCACTGGGGGGCTGATGTGTGCACACATGCAGTCTCTGTGTATAATTGTATGACTGTTCAAATCCTTTGGAAAATAGTGTGGCTGCATGTCAAGATCTAAAGCAAAAGGACTGAGATTTCAAAACAGAAATACAGACTCAAATAATCCCTTGCCTATTGAAATAATTTGTCCTTGCCTCAGCTGCAGGTCTCTTTTGATTTTTTTTTTTTTTTTTTTTAAGCAATAGTTTTGATGCTTTTGCTTCACAGCACTACAAAACAAAGTAAAGAGAACTTTCTAAAAGTGGTGAAGAACTAATTTAGTCGTGTCTGACTTGGGATATTAGGACAATACAGCTCGGCTGGTGGTCAGTCTAAGAACACAAAAGCCGTGATACCAGGTCAGAACAAAGGACCGCAGCAGTGTCCCTGGCACCGGCCAGCAGCAGGTGAGTATAAGAAGAAGAACATGCTGTACTTATAGGGTCTGAGCACCAAGTGTTTTAACTCAGAAGAATTTAATTTAAAATGGGTTTATTGTTCAGTTTGACCTCTGTAATTGGTTTGTTCCCCGTTTCATTGAGCTCATCCTTTTTACTCCCTTGTGCAAAACTGACTTCCACAGGAATTCTGCTGGCACTGTATGAATCAGTTTCAATTAAAAACATTACCACTGATGATGTTTAACTTGCCAAGAGAGACCATAAGTACCAATTTGAATCGGCATGCTTCACTCCTGAAACAAAGGTGAGTTTTCTTTGGCACAAACTGGGAGAGAAAGCAGACACATTGCAGTTCTTTACTCTGTTTAGGATTACTTGGGAGGATTCAGTTTCCTCTTCTTCCCCTCCCCCAGCCTCCATTAGCCCCCAGATGAGTCTCGTGTCAAAGACAGAAGAAACCGAGTGTTATCACTACGGGGGACTTGTCTAAAAAATAATTAAGCTGCTCAACCAGAACTCTTATTACCATTTTCCTTCACAATTTCATCCAGAAAACACAAAGAATGAAGTGAAAGATAAAACATCAGAAACATGAGTAATGCTGTTATGTTCTTACGCTAGATATTATTCCACTCATATCTAAGGCACGTGTGAGGAAATACCACTATTTGAGGATCACCGCTCTTACTACAGCAGTCGTTAAAAATCTCTGGGTCATTCCAACGATGGGGTAGTTTTCTCATTAAGTGCACTGAGCTGGTGGCACAGCCTTGTGTGGATTCTTCAAGAGAGACCAGAGACTTTTCTCTGTGCTCTGGTGGTTTAGAGCTAGACTGAGCTCTGCGCCCAACGGAGACAGTGGTTAGGTTTGCATGAATAACTGCTCACTATGGCTTCCTAAAGGCTCATTATCTTTTCCAGACCTGTTCATGACAGGTGTGTTATAACAAAAACTTTGAATAATATCCTTTTGGAACAAAAAGTATGATACACACACACACACAAAAAAAATTTAAAAAATCATTTAACAGAATTCATTGACTTAGCTTTAGGCAAAAAAACCTGATCTGAGTTATTAATGGATAGATTCCACTTTCAAAATATAACATTCAACACCTACAGCTGTTACTGTGCTTTACGCAGTAGCATATCTCCCCTACCACATCTGAGCTCACTGCGGACATGGTCACCAGGATGCAATACGACTGATGAGATGAAGTGTTTTGAGTGTTTATATTTCAAAATGTAAACAAATTCAGACTTGTTACTCTGAGTTAGGGAACATTAGAGCTGTCATTTCTCTTATATTAAAGCCAGAAGAAAAGGGCATCTCTTGTTTTGTCTTTCCAATTCTAGCTCCCAAGAAATGCCTCTCTCAGACACTCCCCAATGTTTCTTGATGGAAGCCACAAAGAGATTTCATTTGCCACGGGCATTTTTGCATGTCAGTCAGGTGGCCAGACAACTGTGCTGACAGGGTGATGGAAGCAGCAGAGATTATTTACTTCATTCCTACTCCCAGTCCACAGCCTAGAGCCATGCTGTTCCTGCACTCACCTCCGCTCTTCCTTCCTCCTTCCCCTCTGTTGGGCAGAGCTAGAAGTTGGGTAGCCCTGCTCTAACAGGACAAAGGTAGGGATCTTGCTCCTTTGCCATTAATTTTATTAGGGCCTAATGGAAAAGTACTGATCTTGAAGAAGTCCTTTGTAACACTGTGTGGCTACTGACTTGTGCAAAAAGTTAAAGAATAGAGCAAATGTTCACACACAGGTTGAACAAGTTGGTGTGGAAGTGGCCCCTGGCTCAGAAGGATAGGATCTGTTGTGCGTGTTTGCTGGCTTTTCCATAAACCAGATTGGAATAACAAAGGAATTGGGAAGGGGAGCAGAGGGCTTTGAAGAGAAGGATTGTGGAGTGGGCGACATGAAGTAACTAAGCTATCAGGTGTGTTGCTTAAGTTTTATAAGAAAATGGATCATGACATATTTCTAGGGAGTGACAGTGATTCAGTTTTGAGGATGGGGAACCAGCCTTGATTTCCCACAACCTTAGAAGCAGGACAGTTGACTGTGATTTCTGTCCTCTCCAATAGGTGAGGCTGAAGCCATGAATACAGCCTGCCATGCTGGGGCAGTTCCTGGGGTTCGTTTTCATTGATCCCAGATCAAGGAGGCATCCAACTCAGATACCAAAGCCTAGATCTATACCAAATCCTCAATAATTCCCTTAGACCTGCATCTTCACTGTCTCTGACTAAACAGAAACTTGGCGTATCATGGTCTCTGACCCCCAACCCAGTATAAAGCATGTAACAGTCTGTCTCTTTTTCCATGTATACAATCCCCATCAAAACACTTCACAGATATCAGTGTCCATAGTAATTATAGTAGTGCCATCTCCAAATGATGTGCAGCTTCATTCATTTCGCAATAAGTCTGGTCTTTTTTGCCTTCAAACTTTGTCTTAAATTAGATCATTTTGTAGGCGTGGGAGAAATTACTAGTGACAAACGTGACATGTAATACAATTGTTTAATCTGTTTCCCAAAAGTGAACTCAAGTCACTCAGATATTATTCATACATACTTGTAAATGGTTTGAATTATTTTACTTTGGAGGTTGTTTGTTTGTTTACTATTGCTTACACTTATTTATAATGAGTTCCCTTCCACCCATCTGTCAGATGAAAGGAACCTTGAAATAAGTGCTTTTCCTGCCTTTGAGATCCTTTTGTAATGCCAAAGTGGTGACAAGAGGCCTTAAGGTAAATGACAATAAAGTTCTACCTCTATTTGCCATTCATCATTCACTATTTCTTACTTGTATTGTGTGACTTGTCAAATGTATTGTTTCTTCTCAATGAGCAAGAAATTAGAAGGTTTGAAGCAGGAGAATAACAAAGGTTTCAAGTAAATAAAGCACTTCTCTTGTGTCACTCACCCTAAACTAGAGGTGGAAATTGGTATGTTCAAAGTAAGTGTTAAACCAGAAAGGAGCAGCAGGGTAGCCCATACAACAAAGCAGAGACTGAGACATACTTTACATTAATTCCTGAAAGACAAGTGATGAGGAAAACTGTGCCCAACACTTGGGATAAATGAGAGACAGAAATGAAGTAATCAGGAATGAATGAGTCCCATAATTACCATGGTTAACAATCTGTTCTATTTTCTTTCTCCCTTGGTCATACATTTAAGTGAAAAGCTGGAAATCTGGAAACAGAGGAAACAGAAAGAGCTTTACCCTGTATTACCGAAGCAGTGGAAAGAAAGGAGGATTCATTCTCATTCCTTGCCTCTACTGGAATGAAAATGGACCCTTATTAATACACTGATGACAAGCATAGTGAAGAAAGAATATTTGAATAGCCTTTATTATAGTGAATATTAGCTATTTGTGTCTTCTGTTGGAAAAATAATCATGAAGTAGAACTCAAAACTCAAAAGAGTAAACTAAAAGCTTAACCTCAAATTGCCTCCTTCCGTTAACACATTTTACATGTTACAGTGCATTTGTTATTTGCAAAACAAAAAGGCACCCAAAAGTTTTTTTTTAAAAAAAAAAACAACACACCAGATTATCAATGCCTCCAAACATTAAATATTTATCTTTTTTTTTCTCCAAGAAAGCCATTTCAAGATTACATTGTACCCAAAGGGCTTGCAATTTTATCAATAACAGAGGAAGCTATGCTGGAGAGATACAGTTTGCATCCATTCTGTACTTGTGTATAATAGCTTTAGTTATAGAACCTTTATGGGGTAATGACACAGCCTAACTCACAACAGTTGTACTATCATGGTAGACACTAATATAAGGCCTTCAAAAATTATACAGCTACAGAGTACCCGGAAGGTATCGGTGACTATTCTTCACTGTAGAGGGCTCATTATTATTCGCTCCCTGTCTTATTCTTGCTTTCCTGTTGGCTTTTGAAGGTGGTCAAAGTACCTGTGGAACCCTTGATGCACAGCAGTATTTCTGACAAGCACAGCTTCCTTGACAACATCCATACAGAGGGCTCAAGTGACAAACAAGAGATTGCCCATCTCAGCAAAAGACTGTCTACGGTGTGGTAAGAAAACATAGTGATGTCCGGAAGTGTTTGTAGCTATCAAAATAAAATTTGACTTTCTTCTCTGTTACGGCATAAGGCTTCCAATTTCTTTACTAATGCAATCTTCCCCTCATTTCACACCCTGAGTTCATGACTTACTTCCAGTTGGGAGCTCAACCTCTGCAGCTGAGCTTGAGTTGGTCTCCTCTTCTCACGTGCTCGCTGAGGTAGCAACCCTCTAATTTGGAGCCACTGCCTTAGAGGTAAGAGTATTCTGAGGTTGATGTCATAGTTCTTTACCTTTCCCTCATAAATGCCAATTTTGAGGGGTCTGCAGAAATTCATCTGAACAGTGCTTTTCACTGGTCTTTTAGCATATGAACACTCAGCTACTTCAGCACCAGTAACTCAAACTAGGCAGCTCCTTATCTGCACACTTCAGAAAGAACGAGCTGAGGCCTGTGTATGAACCCCCAGCAAGCGCCTGCCCTGCAGCACTCCCACTGCAAGGAGACAGGGCCTTCGAGCCTGTGTTTGTTACTGCAAATAATTAGGTAAACTTATAACAGCTGTTTGATTCAATTTCAGTATGCAGGTGAAAATAAGCAAGAAATTTGGCAGCCCCCAAGCAGCAGTAGAAGTATGATAAGGTTACAAAGCTGTTCGGACATTCCTGTTTTGATTTTGATTTTGATTGAGAACTTAAATACCAAAGAATGTTGGATTTGGAACCTGACCTCACAAAGCCTTTCAGCACATGCACAACTTTTAGTATATAAGTATTTCTTGTATATATTATGAGAATAAAGCCAGCTGGATGCCCTATGCAGAGGTGCATCAAAAGTAAAGACACAATTTTCATCTCAGAGACTGGAGTGTGCTGAAGGCTCTGTCTAAACTGTGAAGAAGAAATTGAGGGGAAAGGTGTACACCCTGGCCACCACTCAGCAAGAGCTAGGATGTACAGGGACATACCCTCTCCCGAGAGCAAGGATCTGTTTCTGAACCCACCAGTTAAACAGAAAAGAAGCACCTTGCTGAAAATGGGCCAGCTGATTGTATTGGGTTTCCATAGCAAAAATTTTGTAGAAGGGGGACTACAGGGATGGCTTCTGAAAGAAGTTGCTGGAAGCTTCCCCTATGTCTGATGGATCCAATGTCAGCCGGCTCCAAGGCAGACCCACTGCTCACCAAGGCCAAGCCCATCAGCAACAATGGCAACGCCTCTGGGATAACATATGTAAGAAGGGGAAAAAGTTGCCATGGGACAGCAACAGTAGCTGGAGAGAGGAGTGATACTATGTGAGAGCAACAACTCTGCAGACACCAAGGCTGGTGAAGAAGAAGGGAGAGGAAGTGCTCCCGGCGCTGGAGCAGAGATTCCCCTGCAGCCTGTGATGAAGACCATGGTGAGGCATTGCATTGTGACAGGTACCCACCAAGCCACACTATCACTCCCGTCCTCAGCAGGATGCGGGGTGTGGTGCATGGAGAAAATAAGATGGAAGAAACTTGTGGGTCAAGATAAAGGCCGTTTAATAAAGCAAAAGCAAAGACTGCACACAGAAGCAAAGGAAAACACAAGATTTATTCTCTACTTCCCATCAGCAGATGATGTCCAGCCACTTCCCAGGAAGCAGGGCTTCAGTGCATGTAGTGGTTGCTCCAGAAGACACACATAATAATGAATGCCCCTGCTTCTCCTTTTTCTTAGATTGTATTGTTGATCAGACATCATATGTTATGGAATATCCCATTGGTCAGTTTGGGTCAGCTGTCCTGACTTGCCCCCTCCCAAGCTCTTGCCCACCCCCAGCCTGTGAGCAAGGAGTGTTGGAGAGAGCCGTGATGCTGTGCGAGCGCTGCTCAGCAGTAGCCAAAACACAGGTGTGTTACCATCACCTGTCTAGCTACCGATACAAAGCACGGCACTATGAGGTCTGCTACGGGGAAAACTAACTCCATCTCAGCCAGACCCAATACACCAATTCAGGAAACATCATTTGATGCCAAACAATTCTAATATCCAAAAAAAAAACCATAGTAAGGGGGTAAAAAAAACCCAACCAAATAATGAAAAGCACCTCAACCCAGAATAAACGGCTTTTGCGACAGCTACAGTAAAATAACACTTGAGACTTTCTTTTCTTTAAAACTCACTTTAATGAAACTGGATCAGGAATGTGAAGATTCCTTACGTGAAGAGTCAGTCTCTATTGTTTATACAGGCCACTAGGAAAGTCTAACGTCAGACTGAAAAATGAGTAAACCGCATTTCAGAAGCAAACGCAAACTGACATATAGACCTCTGGCACAAGGTCAAGAGAACTATCGTTTGCTGTCTTCAGACTAAAGGAAATCCCTGCTTTCCACCAAGTAACAGGTCAGACGTCTGTTTAGTGTCCCTGTGCTGAAATTAACTTATCATGTAGGTATAGGTGAAGAAGTGCCACTAAAATAATGAAGAACATATTTTATCAAATGAAACAAAAGCCTATAGGCAACAGTGATCCAAAATAGACATTTTGTAAAAAAATAATTGTACTTGGAACTGAAATGTCACTTCCAAAGAATGAAGATTTCATTTTTTCAGACTTTCACAGGTAGAAGGATCAATGCCCACGTAGTCTCATGTTTGCTGACAACCACTTTTGAGGGTTAAGTTTATTTTCTATTTCTATAAAGATCTACTTTTTGACATAATACTGAACGCAAGATATAACAGTGGATACATATATATGCAACCATGTATGCAAAAGAATCAAGTTTCAGTGACATCCACAGCTCAAATGGGGAAGAAACTTGGTACTCTTTGTTAAAAGGATTATTCAGAAGGGAATAATTGGTGCTCATTACAAGCATTGGCCTGACTGTGCTGGAAAAGATGTAAACACAAGGCAGGAGCACTGTGAGCTTTCCACTTTTGTCCCAAAGTGCCTTTGAGCTGACCTGGAAAGTATTTCAGTCTCCTTCCTTGGCCTGTCTTCTAAGATTGCCAGTTGGGGCACCAATTAGTGCCTACTTGGCAGTACTTTCATGTGACTTGCACACCTCTGTAGCAGTCTGGGAGCTGAGGTGGAAGAAATGTGTTTAATAAGGATAGAAAGATAAGCTGAGTGGAATGAGAATGCCTCCTTTTAAATGTGAGCAGCTCAGCCACTGTTGACCCACGTGGACATCTACAATAATCACCTGTCATGACTGTTACTACCCTACAGCTAATTACCAAAGCTTAGATTTCCATTTTTTTTTCAGGTTCTAGATTACAAATACTAATTTTCCTTTACCCATACATAGTTCACTTCCAACACTGTAAATATCCTTCTATGCCAAACAGTGAAAAACATAGTTGAAAAACAGTATGAGGAACACCCTTCGTTTTTATCTCACTCCATTTGCCTCTCACCTCTAAACCCAATCTTTCTCCTGAAAGAGGACAGGAAGATGATTTTTGTTGAAATTGAATTCAGTGGCTCCTTCATTGCACACTTTAATTACTATTCACATGATTTAATATAGGCAGGAGTCATAAAACTGATTTATTATATTATTATTCTGTTGTGATTATGGAAGGTGCGGGTATATTCCTGAAGTCTGAAAATTTAAGCTAAGTTTGGATATGAACTCCTTTACTGAGCATGACAAATGCAGAGAGTTTTTGTTTCAGCAGTGAAATGCTGTTCCATCATGATATTTCCTATCTTAGTGTTTTATCTAGCCTGTGATATTTTGCTTTAATAATTTTATTACCAGCCTGCTATTTACAGCACAGTATTCATGGAGTTAAAGCCACTACAAGACCTGCACATTTCACTCTTAACTCTTGAAGAAAACATGATGTACACAAGTCAATAAAAATATAGGGGTACTACACTAACAGGTCGGTGGTCTCAGTCAAGCTGCTAGTACATGAGTTTCCACATTAAATAAACCCACCAGTAACAACAAGTCTGCTTGCAAACCCTAGCTGAGATGCCAAAGATTTAACGAATGTGGGGGAGGTTACTCCAAGAGTAGGATAAGACACAATTTTCAAGGAATTAGAGGGGAAACTTTCCATTACAGTTGTTATCCTGTAGATAAAGACAGGGCTGGAGTGTGAAGGGCTGTCAGCTCGGCACCTTTCCTGCACTTTCCCTGAGTGGTGAATTAAGGTTCTTTATTTTAAAATCATACACGTGGCTAAGATTTCCTTGCAGAATATTTTACTCAGAGTATTTTGTAAACATAAGAGAAACAAGAGAAGCCAAGCTACCTTGTTCTGCTGTAAACAAAGTGTAGCAGTGAATAAAATATGAAATGAAAGTTACAAATATGAAGGCAGCAAGAGTTTTCAAGAAATAAAAATCATCAAGAAATAAGTCATTCCTGGGATTATCATAGAAGAAGCCTGAAAAGGAGAGTAGGAGGTATAAAGAAGTATAAATGTTAGGTGTAAAAGTTATCAGGTAATAAAAGAAACACATATAAAAGTTAATAGAAGGTTTAGAATAGTGTGCCTAGGTTAATCCAGTAGAGCTATCTAGTTTCCCAATCAAACAATCTTTCACAATTATTGGGATGATTTATATAGTTAGGGAGGCATGCAGGCATTGACTGTCTATAGACAAGATCACCTGAAATAGTAACAGACTAGGAAAAAAAACTCTTGCTTGAAAAAGGCAGGTAAACACTCAGGAACTTTTCCATTGTATTTCCAAGGTACCATCCTCTTCTGATCAGAGAGATAGGGAGGCCTGAAGTCTTCCTTGCAACTGCACAGTATGAAAGACTCGACACCTCTTAGGACTGTGAAACTAAAACTTCCAAATCAGTTTTACCACTGAAATACAAGACGGGTTTGCAACTAATCACTTACGATTACAGAAACCACAAAAAATAAGAAGAAATATAGGTCTACCAGTCCTTGCACGTGCGACGGGCCGCTCAGGTAGGCCAGGTTAGCCTGCTTGGTCTGATGCCCTTTCAGTTGAAAGCTGTGATGGATGGGGACATATTATGCATCAGTTTTGGTCCATCTGTGCTTATTAATGATAAAGGTATAGTAAGTAAATTACTCATGCTGTGAAAATGATCTTGGTAATGGTAATTGCCCCAAATTAAATGAAAAGACTAAGATTATAATTCTGAGAATTACTAATTTTCACTTTCCTGGCCATACATGCACACTATTTCAGTAAAGCAAAAATGAAATTGTTCAGAAAAATAAAACTATTTTTATTTTCCTGACAAGAAAAATGAACATAAAATAAAAATCATTTTGTGTCATTTTCAATATTTCACCTCTTTTTAATTCATTAATATTACACAGAATTGCCCTCAGAACCTTTTATTTTTTTAAATGCTATAGTTCCAATATTCTTGATTTTTTAAAAAATGTTGTCTAAACTCTTACCCAAATCACTACAAATGTTTCTTTAGAAAAAAGAAGGACCTCAAATCTGGGAGGACAAATGTCCTGTGCTTAATGGTTCCTATAGTTATGTCCCTCCACCCAGTAAGACTTCAGAGGGTCTCTCTGAAATGTTTCATTAAATTTGATCATATGGCAACTGTCTGTAACTACCACAGAACATCCTACGATGTCTGGGCTTTTGAATGTTCCCCTGCGCTGTTTGAGAGAGCTGCAACTTGCAATTTAGCTGTAAAGCTATTGTTCTTTCATCTGCATGTCCTCATCAACAGGTCCTTGTGTCTGTGCACCACATGCAGAAGGATGCAAAACCCCTACAAAGAGTCACACTAAAACACCCTGAGCTCAGATAAACTCGCTTTCTCAGCTGTTAAAAATAAAATAACTTGGGCTGAGATAAGAGAATACAGAGATACTATTCATTCTCCACTAATCCTTTTAGAATTTCAAAAAAACTTCATTACAATCAGGATAGTTAAGTTAAGCACAGTTAAAAATACATGGAGAGATATGAAGGATATACACATAGTTTAACTTCATCCTAATGAGCTTAATTACATGGATAAATTAGGAAGCACAGCCTAGAGTAGCTGCGCTCACTTGCTCTGTGAGGGGATGAGAGAGCACTCAGCAGACCCCTCTCACACAGTCAGTGGGTTTTACATGCCAGGTGTCCAAACTGATGAGCCTCACACTAGTCAGTGAGACTGCACCCAAGTCCAGAGGCATCTATGCATTGGTCAGCATCAAGGCTTAGAGGCAAAAGCTACCTAGCGGTGGGCTTCATTTCTCTTCACAGCTGGCCATACCTGATGGAAGAAGTCTAGCAGCAGAGATATGCTCTGCTCAGAAAATCTTTTCCTGATGAGTAGTTTTGAGAGAGGAAGTTATGTCTTTACTAGAATCATTTATTGGAAAACGTCTTTCTAAATTATCAGAAAATGGGACAACATCTGAATGTAATTGATAATACAGGGGAAGGAGAAGCTTAAAGTGCTGTATGAAGCCACACTGGCTAGTTCGATGCACAGTTTGACTGTACTGAGATAGAAATAGATCCAGAGAGTGACACTTACGCTAAAGTTAGGACTTTCAAAGACTCCCCAAGGCAGCTGACTTTCAGTAAGCCTAGGACAGTTCAATATCCTCAAACACCCTAAAAATTCCAGATTAATTAAAATAGTAAACATCATTTGAAGGGGAAATTCTGATACTACTATTCTTTTCAAGATT
This sequence comes from Falco rusticolus, assembly GCF_015220075.1. NCBI lineage: Eukaryota > Metazoa > Chordata > Aves > Falconiformes > Falconidae > Falco > Falco rusticolus. The sequence continues at coordinate 125,392,211 of NC_051187.1, forward strand.
CCACTCTCAGCATCTCATCTTTAAAGCACTCACTTTTGGACCCTGAGAAAGGAACCACTGTCACTAGGAGGTTTACCTTTGTCAGGAATATGTGTAGTTGAGATGTGAATAAGAGTCAGAATAAGCTGCCAAACCAGTAGTCTACAACAGAAGTACCTGGGGTCTGGACTGCAAGACAAGGAAAGCCACCTTTGTTGCATTCCTACGTTAATGTACTACGGCTATTGATTTACATGCACTTTAGCGGTCATTTTAACCCTGGTTTGCAACCACAGAGTTACTGTTTCAAGGAGAACTCAATCCTGTTTTCCTTTGTGTGCAAGTGAAAAATGTCACATGCAAATAGATGAATCCGGTTTTGATCACCCTGTGGGCTTTGGCATATGTATATATTTTGTCACTAGTGCAAGCAGATGACAATGTTCAAAACTTACACAGAGCAGTGCTCTGGAGCTTTGGGGTTTTTCCCTTCTCTCAAACAGATGACTCACAACAGGTATTTTTGAGAATGCTACAGGTTTTGTCCAAGGTTGTATCTGGGCAGTATTTTGCCATAACATGCAAGCTTACCTTTTTTTTCTTTTTGTTTGCTTGTTTGTTTTTTGTTCTTGTTTCGTTTTTTTTTTCACTCCAAAAGCTCACACTGCAATATTATATTCTGGTCAGACAGCATGCAGACTGTTAGCATGGGTCTGAGCCTAAAACAACATAACTAGCTTCTTAACAGGATCTGATAGTTCACAACCAACACCAGGCCAGCAGGAGCTGTACGACTGCAAGATTACAGCTGGACCCCATCCGACCCACACAGAGCTCACACAGACGAACCCTGTATCCAGCTACTAAATATCATGTTGGCAAAGCCTGAGAGATTCAGGCTGCGACTGAATGATGTAGCCAACTCATCTTTAAAGTAGCTGGATCAAAAATGCTAAGCCACACGACAAAAAACACTTCTTCACTCCGTCAGCTATGTGAGTATAAACTCACTTTGTCATCTTGTATTTGTTTGAAACATTTGGGTACATACTGGCAGGCTTTTGCTGGATCACAGGACTTCTGCCTTCCCATAGCAAGCATAAACCTGATATTAAAAAAAGCATAAAAATAGCATATGCTGCATTTCACATCCTTTGACTAAACTGACAACACAATTGTGAGCTCATTCCTGTGCTGATCCAAATTGCTAATGCTGGACAATCCAACAGTGATGGATGATCCATTCAGTACTGAAGACTGCAGAGCCTTGTCTCACCCTCAGGGTGAGATTTTCAAAGGGGCTCAATGTTCTCCTAATTCTGCAATAGGCAAAACCAGTAGCAATTTTGCTACTAAAATCACGGCAGATAACTTATACAAATTCTGAGCTTTCGCCTCTTCAGATATTGGATTCAAACCCTACTGTTAATTCTAGTGGAGTTCATTACATGCAAAATTAAATACTCTCTAAAAGGCTGCATTTTGAACAGCAGGTATCAAATATGAATATAGCCAAAAGCTGAACTGACAGAAAAATGCATGTTCTTTTCCAAATAAACTACTGTTTAGCCCTTAGTTTTCACATTTAGTGTAATGATTAAGCCTACACAGCAGGTAGGATGATTGACCACTAGTAATAGAACTATGACCACTATGCTGGTTTGGAAAGCCAAGTTCCCCAGGCTTGCATGGATGGAGCTAGGAACCTCAAAATTACATCCACAACCAGCAGCATGGTTGTGTCGAGAGATGTAAGTAGACAAGGAAAGGTGAAAGCATATGTCTTAAACCCAGCTGATCTCTGTGGCTTGCTTCCTTTATTACAAGTACACACTACACAGCCTTGCACGTTCTCCTGGAGGTTAGTACCAAAGCCAAGAACAAGTGATCTTTTCTTCTAACAAGGTGGTGACACTGGAGCGTTCCCCACGCTTCCCTGGCATGCGATAGCTCAGTGGCTAGCCCATGAAGTCACCAGGTACTAAATCCAGACTCTTCAACTGCCTGAGAGGACTCAGCTTTCACCTCTAAAGAAAAATCACTGCACAGGCTGTCCTGGTGTGAAGGAGATGCTTTCAAATAATTTTGATTCAGTTTGGAAGAACGTGCAAATATTCCCCGGCAGGGTGGGGTGGGCTAGGGGTGTAGGAACACAGAGCAACTGTCTGCTTGAAGGCTTCTCTGGGATGGAAAGCCCCAGATCATACTTCCTGCTGCATTTACATCTTCTGGTTTTGGATATTGTCTGTTCTGTACTAAACAGCACCTGAAAAGAATCACTAATCACACAGATGTTTTTAAATATACTCTGACTCATTTTTCTTTCTCTGGTCTCAGTTTAATAAATCTGTCACCAGAGTTTGTAAGTGCTCATTCTATTTCTGTAGTTTCATTTTCTCTATTCATATTCTTTTCCACATATGTACAGTAATCTCTTGACATACACACATTGGCAGTTAATCTATAAATATTTGCTCCAGGAAAAAATGATGAAGAATTTCTGTTTCCTTTCAGAATCTGAGGTTGGTTTGGTATTGTTTTTGTTTTCTTTAAGCATGCATAGGAATCTGTTTCAGTTTTTCCAAATTGTATTTGCTTTTCAATTTAATATCATGGGTTTGACTGTATCTGGAAACATCAAAGCCTAGAAAGGAGGGTACAGAGGAAAAGAGTTTGCCTTCTTGAAGTGTTTCCTGGAAGGCAAAATAAAATTCTTATTTCCAGCTTCTGCTCTTCTAAGTTTCTTACCTGCCATCATTAAAAATACGTCAGTAACAGGAAGTAAATGAGATCCTGACTCCTTTACCTGTGGGCCTAGATACTGAATTTGAAAAAAACCAACCAACCAAACAAACAAACAAAAGCAAGACAGAATATGTCTTTTGAACTGTATTCTAAATTTATATAGCCATATTCATCTTTCTTACATTAAAATAGAGATAAGAAGGCATATACATCAGCTAATCAGCTACACTAACTGGACAATCTCTTTAGAGGTTTGTATTACCCTTAAAGTGTGTAACCTAAAAAACCTTCATTTTCTTCGTTTTGATTCCCATGATGGAGCTGCCTCTGAGCACATGAATTCAGCTCCTGTTAGAGGAAGTCAGGTTGTGGGAACATACCGAGAATATACACCTCGTGTGCTCCAAGCGGCAATGGATATTCAGTCAGTGAGACCAAAACCTAGGGCAGGTGTGAAGCAAAACCCCACTGAAACAAAACCCAGTGTGAAACATACATTGTGGACACCAGGACAAGACCACTAACTCTTTTAACACCCTTACAGTACTTTGTACAATGATATAGCTTTATGAATCTCTGGAGTCTTCTCTGGCAGAGACCTTTTTCCTCCTCGGAACAAAAATGAATGAGCCAGCTTAGGCAGCTAACTCAAATACAGAAGACTCGCAGAGGTAAGAGTATCTCCCATCACTTTCAGGTCCCACTCAACCTACGTCAGGTTTTACAGCACTAGATGACAAAGCGGTATTTAGATACAAGACCTGACAAATGAAAGTAGTCTCAAAGCAGTTGACTCTATTCCACTCAGGAACAAACAGTTTGATTATTCATCTCAAGGTAGGTGGAGGTTTCACTGCACAACAGACTGCAGGTAGTTATCTGGGGAGAACACACTGCAAGGAGGGCACCTGCTAGAAGGAGTCCTGAAGCCTTTTTTTTTTTTTTTAAAGTCATGCTAATTTTATAATCAGTAGGAATTTAGTTTGTTAATTAATTTTTATATTGTCAAATCATGTACTTTGAGGAATAATTTATCTCCATGGAGGCCAGAATACTTCAGTGTGGACTGAAACATGTCTCATGGGTTGATGTTACTTTTTATACTGGAGCACAGGCCTGAGGCTCGCTTATCTTTGTCATTGCTGTTGTCTGAAGTCAGAGATAGGATGATGAAGCTGATTAGGAAATATAGTGAGGAAAAGCTATGATTTGAAACACCACCATTTTTATTCACAATCCAACTAACACTCCATTTCCTAGACCATTATCTTCTGAGTTGCTTATACAGACAAATTACTATCAACTTGTAAAGTTTTACATCATTTTTCAGTTGCAACAGGGTAGCTAAGTACTCTTTTTAACTGGAGAGTGTACGATGGTTTTCTTTAAAGACTCACTTCACAGCATATAGCTAATGAGCTATCTAAAACTGTATCAGTGAAAAGAGCTCATTGTGATGTGTCTTATTCCATCTGTAAAGGAGTCTAAAAGCTCTGATCGTTATCCCTATGCCATCCACGAACAAAAGGAGACATTGGCATCAGGCAATTTTTTTGTGTATTGTGTTAAGTAGAAATATTAGGGAAAAAAAACCCTAATTAATCAATGCATAGATTTCTCAAGGAGATGGCTGCACTTTAAGAGGCAAAAGTCTGTAATGACAAAAAAAAATGAAAGCCATTTAAATCCAGAAAGCATGCAGTGACACCAAAATATTGAAAAAGCTTCATTTTAGCTTCATTTCTACAATAGACAAGTGTACTTCTCACCACTCTCCTCTTTAAACTCACTTATAAAGCATGGAACTGGTTCATCACTATCATTAATTTGTCAATTATAACAACTCTTGTTGGTGAATATAAATGTTTTGTGTTTGATTTCTCATTCCACTACTCTTCTTCCTATGGTAGGCAGCTATCTACTTCTCTCCTATGGATTGGCATTGGGAATTTTACCTTTCAGATAGAAGGAACATGCTGGAAAACTATTTATTTCTCATCAAACAGCTAAGGTTATTTAGAATTGCCAGATAAGGGGAGGAATTCCTGCAGCCCTTCCAGAAAGATCCTGGAGCTGTTGAAACGTTTAAATAATCACCGAATTTCCATCCAGCTTGCACAGCCTGTAAAAAGAGCACAGACCAAAATTAAAGCGGGACGCCCTTCCACCGAAGAAGTTATGTATTGGAACATATAGGAAGGCTTGATATGATGTTTTTAAGAGAATCATAAGCAGCCATCATCTAGCATTCAAATAGCAATTGTAAGTATTTTAACTCATTCTATGCCTTGCTGTTGATCGTATCCGTATTTCTTTAGAGAGTTTCTTCTTGGTTGCTAAAGATGTTGATGGTAGACGGATCAAATCCCCAAGGTCATGGTAGGGTCCTTTCTCTTGGCTCTTCCATGTGCTACAGGAAAAGGCTCAAAGGGTTAAGCTGAACTTGTGTGGATCGTCAGTGACATCCAGCGGCTGCGGCAGGTGATCACAGGTGTGCGATGCTCCAGGCTCCCAGCGTAGGGGAACGGTACGAACTGAAGAGGACGTTAACTCGCTGCTTACCGCTCCTTGTCCGGGGTGATCCCTGACTCTATGAAAAATTACAATGATGCATTTATTTTGCAATACAATTAGATTTAACTACCTATTTCTCTTCTGTGGAGCCCAGCTCTTCCAAGTACAACTTGTCCATCACTGCACCACAAGTAGAAAATAGAATTGCCCAGGAGAGATAGCTCTTATGTCAAGGGCATATAACCAAACCAAAAGGGCGACATCGGGGTGGGGTAGAGGGGAGGAGAAGAAAAGTAAAGAAAAAGCAACATGTTTTAGACTGCTTTCTATGACCTCACCACTCTAAATCACAGTCTAAACTACGTGGTGAACTGGAACACCAGCACTGAAACAGAAAACACGGTTGGTTTCTATTTTGTTTACTTCATGAGATTTTATTCAGCCCGTTTAATTGTCTTCTTCTGGTCATAAGCAATGAGACATCTTCCAGGTTTAGACCTAAAATGAAGACCAAAATTATCTAATCAAGTATCTGCCAAAACATAACCCATTTTTGTTTTGTTTTGTTTTCTTAAATAAAACCAGCTACTTTAAAAACTTTTTTCTGTCTTTCCCAATTGCTGTTTCAGTCTCATTCTACTTACACCGAGCTGTCTTCCCATATCTGCAGTTGTTCCCAGGTAGTCCTCACACAGTTTGAGGTCGTCAGTTATAACCATAGCTGTGTTGTCATTGATAACTTCTCAAAGTTCTAGCAGAGCTGAAAACTTTCTTCTAGCTATTCAGACTTGCTCATGCTTTCCACCTGTCCTGTATATATTTATGAGCCATGTGAATAAGGTGCAGTTCCCTGCCTTTCCTTGGTAGTCTGTCTGGGCACAGAGATTTATAAGTCTATTACAGGCTTCAGCCAAGGAACCTTCTTGTCTACTCAACAGCTTGCCCAGCCACCACCGAATAGGAACATTCCATTGTACGCACCAAGCAAAACAGAGAACTTGTCCAGCTCACCTAACCTCTGAACTAAAACTGTATTTTGTTGCCTTCTCAATCATTCAACATTAAAAAAAAAAAAAAAAAAAAAGAAAGAAAGAAAAAAAAACAACCAACCCCTCATCTTGGTACTATAAATAATTCACTAGCTATTTCCCTAAATAATTATCACTAAAATTTATATAAATCAATCCAATACTCAGCAGCATAAAAAAATATAACAATGTGGGTTAGGACACACAAAATACTCTTTAAACCACACTAATTATTTAACCGCATCCATGTTTAGTTATCAAAGGCCATGTACCTCAAACCATAAACACTTCATCCAACCAGGATCTCTTGTAAGAAAGGCCAGATGCCAAATGCTGGGGTTTTAGTATCTGGCCAATAGCAAAAGAAATGCAAAGTATTATATCATTTTATTGTTTAAACAATTATTTATTCAAAACTACAACATCATAAAGCAATGTATTTCTAATGCAGCCATGAAATAATTTGTTTTCTTTCCATGTACAAGATACTCCAAACACTGGTCCTTCCAACCTAACCCAAAAGGCAACAGTAAATGCAGAAATTATAGAATGGTTTGGGTTGGAAGAGACCTTTAAAGTCATCTAGTCCAACCCCAGCTACAGGGCAGCAAATGAAAGTTATGCTGATCAGCATGAATACTTTTATTGTGACATGAATATTGATATCTATTAATTTTCTGGTGCTGTCTGAGTATATCAAAAAAGAGTTTGTTCCCTTGGTTACAATGTATCTTCCCACTTCATTCATACAGATTCAGTCTATAAAAACAAATATTATAATGCTGAGGTCTGATAAATTCTTTATCATCAGTGCAGTGCCCATTTCATGTACGTAAACAGATAAAGGAAAATTATTGAATTGCTATACTAAATCAGAAGATTAGAATATCTACTAAAATGGACAAAACATAGGAAGATAGAAAATAATTCTGCATTTCTGTCAAGTTGTGTGATTATTTTATTTAATATATTGACAGATGCATTTTACTCTTAGTAGTACTGATTGTCAAGACAACAGTTTAGCTCTTCCACAGACCTACTTTTAAGGGAGACAATAAAAACATTGACACAGCTTTTGAAATATTAAACAATACTATTTTGAAACATAGGTTTAGAAATTGAGTAAGTCATATAAATTCATCTGCAAAGCAGAACAATCTGAGGGAAAGGAATACACATGGATCATTAAAACTAGGCATACATTTTTAAATATTTGCTGTCAGGCATTTATATCATATCTCTCAAGTTCTCCTAAATATTTGCTCTGAATTGATTCTAAAATCTAAACACTACCAGTAGTACTGAATGAGACAAAACAGAAATTTGTTATGTAAAATAGATGGCACAACGTCAAATCACAATTGGAAACACTCTCAAAGGCTTCCAAAGGATGAAACAGCATCAGAGGAGGGAACCTCAGCGATAGTTTACAAAAATGACTGTTCTTCAATCACTCTTTAACTCTAGTAAAGTAAAATTTTGTGACTTCAGCCAAACGTGAAATACTTCTCATGCTAACAAAAGCAAGGCAAAATTCCCTCTTGTATCCTTTTTTATTTCTTTTTTTCAAACATTAAGTAAGATTTTTCACTATAATAAAAGCAGTTCAAAACATGTACTTAGACGAAGTTCTCTGTAAAAATGTTGCACTAGTGACAAAATCTGGGCTTTTTAAGCAGAGAGAAAGCTAAATATATAATTACTGTCTTCTGCATTCTTCAGCTTGCTGGGAAATGAGGAGACAATTATCAAAAATCTACTCTGAAGTTTCTAAAACTTCTTGAGAAAAAATGTGGTGTTTCACTAATCAGGAAAATCTATATTCAACTTCCTCTCCACTCCCCAGGAGGGTACAGATTACTTTACCACTGCAATTTATTCAAGCATATTGAGTTTTAATCTCACAAGAGTTCCATTTGTCCATTAATCTGATCTCCTCCATAACACAGCCTTTCCATGTCACACACGAATTCCTATGCCTATAGTAAGTAAGTATTCATACATATTAAAGACCAGAATGTGCCTTCCTTACTGAGTTCATTAAAGTTACCCTTTACAAGGGACCCTTTTTGTGAGGAAAAGTGAGATGGTACTCCATGGGCTTGATTTACCATATTTCTCTCGTTTTATGTTACCAAACTCCATCTATAAGGTCCTTTGTGAAAACAGAGGGCAGAATCTCCTTCCAAGAAAAGGAAAAACAATCTCAAATTTGTCTCCTACGCTTGACCCTTCTGCCGAGACATGCATTCATCTCCATTTACAGTCCAGCTTAATATACTCTAGTTTGACATCTTTGAGTCTGAAGCCACAGTGCAGTTTACTGTAAAGCTAAAGTGGAAGTGAAATAGGAAAAAATACAATTTTGTCACCAGATGGAAAGATAGCAGAATGGGGTTTGATGGGACACTTAATACGTGTACTAGAGAACACTGTTAAAATTGCAGGTCTATTCCTTAACGTAATTATTTTCTTATACGTATCCTCTATTTTTCAGAAGCAGACCTCAGGCCAGATTCTACCATCTTTTCTAAAAAAAACTGAACAGCAGCTAACGTTGAAACTACACTCACCACCTTTGTGATATGAGAAAGTAAATAGAATCTGGTCCTTAATTAATTTGTTATCAAAATGATAAAAAACAAATTTAGAAAGTTGTTAATTGGCCATTTGCCACCTACAGCAAGGATATCATGTGGACTTGGTTCTTTCTTTCATCTTTCCTTTTTTTTTTTTTTAAACTTTTTTTACGCCCTTATTCATTTTCACGCTTCATTTCATAAGCTCCTTATCTAGCCTTTCTATTTTCTATGTAATAGGGGGGAAGGTGAAGGTTCAACCCAATTTCTTGGTGATTATTATTTTTTGATAAAAGGTATTCTATGGTACATAATAGGATAACCCAGACAGAGCCAATTATCTGTCTCACATTGAATAAGAATATCTGCCATTTTGGTCGTTTTACACATTGAATGTTAATCACATTACTTTTTGAAAATCTAGTTTGAGTGTTTGGGTTTGTTTTTTTTTTTTTTTATACAATCGATTTATCAGCCCTCCATTTCATTTTCTTTCTAATCTTGCCATGACAGAAATTGCATGTATTTAAGAAATTAAATAATTACCAGACAAAAGGTTTGGAAGAACATCAGAGGCACAAATACCAATTCAGCACCTAACCCACTTCACCTTGATTGAAGGGTAAGTATTTGCTAACCCTGAAGCTTCTCTTTGGATGTGCAAACAATAGTTGTAGCATATCTTACTAAAAAGTGTGTAGCAAGAGTCAAAAACCTTGGGCTGGAACTGGATCTTTAAGTCAACATAAAGCCCACATGAGATGAAAATATATTCATGCTTCTTCTAAGTATTTTTTAAGAAGGTATTTGAAATGCCATGAAGCCAAACTACATTATAAGTTTGCCCAAGCCCTTGCATAGTGTAGCTACTAGGAAATACAAGTTTTCATTTAAGATGCTGAACTATATTTACATATTTCATAGCTTTCCACTGCAGATATAAAAAAGGGAAACAATTACAACCTCATAAGTCCACTTTATTATCTAAACAAATGTTGTGTCATATTATTATTCCATTACAAACAAAACTAACAAAATATGTTGGAAAGATTTAATCACATTTGCTATCTATAGATCAGAAAGCCAGTGCATATCTATCAGAGATTAATTTTTCATGTATTTTGTTATTCAGACAAGGAGAAATTATTCTTGACTTGTTATTTTAATGGCGAAAATTGAAGTAATGATAACACAAACTTCTAAAAGCGTTAAGGCATTTTTGTGTCACTGAAATCAAAGAGAGTTAAGCATTTGTTTTTTTCTAAAGATTTGTGTTTACATCCAATTTGACTTCTTACCATAGAGACATTTACACTGTGATGCAATTCTTTGTAGAAACTGCCACTTCATTTTTGTTCACTGTTCTAAAGTTGCCACATTCACTGAAGAAAAACGTGTGGCTATAATTGACTGAAATGTAGAAAGTACAACAATGTAATTAGTATACTCATCTGGGAAAGAAACTGATTTCAAGAGCCATTTAGATACACAAAGTTTCTCCATGGAAATAAGTAATCTAAACTTTACTTTCAGCAGAATTAAAGACTCAGTGGATAGCATAGCCATTCAGAAATAATGTTGGTTTAAAGCATTCTGGCCAGAACAGGAAAAAAAAACAACCAAAGGGACAATTCTCTGGTATCTGTGGCAAGTAAAATGAAGATACTTTTCACAAAACTGAATTTTTCTACTGCTACCATTCCTTGGAAAAGAGAAAAATAGATTAAAAAAGAAAAAAAACCCGAGAAAACAACATAAAAACAGTTCAATCAAAGGTTAGATGATGGCTGGTATTTCCACAGCCACGTGAAATGCAACCAGAGGAGGCCTCTCCATTTGCACAGTAACATAAGCAATACGTAACTTAGTTGCTGTATAGACATGTACAGTGATTTCTGCATTCATTCCCATTCGGGCTAAACTCACTGGAAGCGGCAAAGATAGAACAGAAACTCTGTTCAGCCACACATCGGCCAGCAGAGGCAGTTTGTTGTACCTGGGGGGAATGTCACACCCTTTAAAGAGCTGTAGCAAATTATTTCCAGAACAACTGGGGAACACTAGGAAGTATTCTGAGAACACGCCATCACTTCTTATAACAGATATAGCCCGAAAGGCACTGTTTAGTCAGAGATATTAACTATTAAACATAATTTAAGAATTCAGTCATCTGAAATCATCTACATGTGCCTGGTATTTCGGGAAATGAGAGTAGCAAAGCGAGAGTAAAAATATTGAACTTGCCCTAAAAGCTGCGGCGCTGTAAGCAGTATGACTCCATTCCACCAACTACTTTCCTTCAGGAAAGAAAATGGATGTTTAAGATCTGCTGTCTTTATATGCAGGCAGACTATTATGCTCTGTAAATAGGTTTAAAATGTCATAGAACCATTTAGGTTGGAAAAGAACTTTAAGATCATCAAGTTACACCATAAACCTAACGCTGCCAAGCCCACCACTAATCCATGTCCCTAAGTGCCATATCTATACGTCTTTTAAATATCTCCAGGAATGGCAACTCAGTCACTTCTCTGAGCAGCCTGTTCCAGTGCTTGATAACCTTTCTGAGGCTTTCTTATCTCTTGCTCATTTACCTCACTTTAGATTGCTTTCACACTTTCCCCCCTTTCCATTAAATTATTCAAGAACTCCTGTTTATAAAGGTCACAGTCATAAAAACCAGGGAATGGGAGCACTGCCACGTGATTCCCAGGACCAGTGAGGCAGCACAGAAAGTGGATTGTGAAGGACTCATAAAATGTAAGGCCAGAAGGAGCCATTAGATCATCTAACCTGATCTCCAGTATATAAGTCATTATACATCACTTATATAGCCCGGCAACGAGCTCGGAGCCAGAGTGAGAAAGCTTCTGCTTCTGCTAAAAATGGGACCGTTACCTCCGGCAGCTCCCTGCAGGCGGGGGGCAGGCAGCCAAGCGAAGTGCTGGTACCCCCCCGAGGCTGACCTTACGCGGTACGGAATTATTTCAGTGTCCTATGAAACAGGATTGAGGGAGGCCTGCACTCCAGAGCAGAGAGAAGACGGCACTCTTTCTTCCAGCTTCTTCCTCCTTCTGGCACCAGCACAGTCTCCCCCAGCCTTGAGCCTTGGGGCTCAAACACACACAGAGGCTTTGACAAGCAGAAACAACTGAAAACAGGCTCACAAGCTGCATTATAAGATCAGTTGCTTATAGATCCCAGCTGAGTTAAGTTAATGAAGCTGCTGTGTAATTAAACGACTTCTTTTGCTTTTTTTTTTCTTTCCTTTTGCATGCCAGGGACAACAGTTGTGTTTGGCCAGTACTTAGCCTGGTGCACTCATTACTTTCATTGGTAGTTTTGTTCCAGTGGTTAATCATTTGCATTGTGGAAAATCAAAGTAAAGGACTGTAGAAGGTGACTAACTTCTTCTTTGAATTTCTCTTGCTTCAGTTTCCTGCCACTGGTTCTTGTTATGACTTATTTCACTAGTGAAAATAAGCCAGTTAATATCCAGTGGGACTACTGGCACGCTTTATTCAGGTCAGCTTCCATTCTTACTTCGGACAGTCTAAATGGATGCCGCTGCTTGCATTACAAGTCATGTTTGTCCAGCACTTGGGCAGTTTCACCAGTGAAGCCCAGGTCTGTGTGGAGTAACAGCAGCGGTATCACCAGCACTGGACACGCAGGCAAACACCCTGCTATCCCTGCTGTCCCTACCTACCTGCACCTACGTGCCCAGGGACCACACAAACCTTGTGGCCAAAGCTTGCCTTGGTTTGCTTTTGTCACTCCTTCAGTAGCAACGTGTATGACCCCTACAGCTGTTGTTTGCAGTAGTGATTTCCCATTCTATAGATCTACTTCTGTTACTGTTTTTTTTTTCTATATGCAAAACGTTGGCTATATTAATTGTCTATTTAAACACCCTGAACAGTTTATGAAAGACCCGTGTTTATCTTTTAACCATACTACTGGTCTTTATGTCCTCCATAAATTCTACCAATTCTGCCCATCTATCTATCTATAATTTACCAAGAAGCTATTGAGAAAGGTATTGAATAACTTTGGATTCAATACCAAAAACTTGCAGAAACTCCCAGGCAAAACCCCTTTAATAACAGTTTCTCATTTATGGGTTATTTTTTTGATCAGTATGTTAATTAATTTTTGATTTAACTACATTTTTCTCACAGATATCTCACAGCATTAATCTTTTTGTCAGAGTTTTAGTTACTAAATCCATTAAAATTATATATTCATACATTAGTGCCTCACTCATACATGCTAAATGCCTCAGTTATATTTCAGATATGTAGTTACCTTTTTGAGGGAAATTTGTAAAAGGTTTATTTGACAAGACTTATTTGCTATAAACCCACATTGAATGGCATTAATTATATTCCTAAACAATACTTGCAGTAAACAGCTAGTGAACAATCCATCAAATGAAATACGTTTGCACACTGTATTTGGCCTCTGTCAAGAGAAGTCAGTAGGAGTGTTTCCATCGATTCTGCGTACTTTGGATAAGGCCTTTATCAAACACTTTAAAATAATGTGCACATTAATTTCAAAAACCAGTCTGTTCACTGACACTTCATAAACATGTAGAGGACTAGATGTAGTGGAAAAGCTTACTTGCTACAAATGATTCATCCAGCTTTAGAGAAGATATATTTATAAAGAATACTGAAATACTGGAGTTAACACTATTTCAAGGTCTTTCCTTTGCACTTCAAGTTTATAATCACTGTTCATATTTTGTTGACTTTTCACAGAAAGCACTGCTGAAAAGAAGTGGAAGGCTTCAAATGCAAGTAAGCAGATAAATAGCGCAAGGCTCCTGGGTTGGCCTCAGTAGGAATTCTTTAGAAAATGCTAGATGAGAAAATGAATACCTTGTTGCTAAGTTACCTTTGTTTCATTTAGTGCCATAATTATTTGTTGCTTAAAGAAAAAGCATTGACATTTCCCCCATAGTCCCTGCCATATGGAAGATAGGCTTTTAAGATTCTCTTATGAGAGGCGCACGTTTATAATACATACCTTTATGTTCTCCAAGTGCAAGAATCAACATGCTGGGGGATAATCAAGACATTTCAGGCTTGAAAAACTTCTGCCGTGCCATTCCAAAATAATTCTAATATTCCTGAAAGCTTATTTTCAGGAGCAAATACAATTCCTAACTACTTCATTGTATATTACCCTGCTTTTTAATCAATCAGGAAATTTGCAGGATAAAATTATCTGCCATACACTTTAATCACCATGTAGAACTGTTGTTCCCTTCTGGAGGGTTAACAAAACAGATGGTATCAGTGAATGGGCTCATATTTCTGGTTTTAATCACATTCAGCACCAGAGGTCTTATTTGGGTCCATACGATTTTTGACATATTTACCTTGAAAACAATAAGGAAATAGTGTAAATTTTAAGTGAGGGCAAGAGGAAACGCCATCCGGAATATACACAGTTGAAGATGTGTGGAAGAGCTTTCCTGAATTTTGTGGCAAGCCATTTTTACGGGAAGATCTCGAAGTATTTTGCAAACTTTGGACATGACAAAGCTGCTGGGGGGATAGAAATGTTAATCTGTTATTCTTGAAACAGACGCTAAATGACACTTGAAAGAAGCTCAAAGAGATTAAGTGGCTCAACCAATGGCACAAACCGAGTCAGTAGCAGAGCTAGGGACAGTACCTGGATCCAGTATTGGCTTCTGGCCCTTGATAATGTATTTTAGACAAAATCTGAAGACAAGATATGAAACCCTTGCCGTTCTGTCTTCTTCCAGTGTCAGTCACAGCCTGACATCACACGTGTGTGTGTACAGAAACAACCAAAAGAATATTTTGCAGACAGCAACAGCACAGAGGCAGCAGGGCTGTGTGAACACTGGGATAAAGTGTCCTGTGGCTGTCAGCATGAAATGGTGATGTACCTCCTCACTGCTTATACATGGTAATAATGGAAGCCACAGAAGGATGTCAAAGAGAGCATTTCAGATCTTCCTTTCTGTATTACCTTTTGACCCACATCTACAAAATTTGCAAGCATAACTTTTTTTTTTCTTTTTTCCCTCCCCCTCCTCCCCCCATAGATTCATAAAATCTGTGCCTGAAGATAGATGCATTGAGTCTGTAGTAACAATGTGGTATGAACTCATCCATGACTCAAGCCAGCAATGCATGTTTTGTAATCCAGAAAGACTTGCCCAGTAATATTATTTTTTTAAAAACGGGGGGGGGGGGGGGGGGGGGAGAAGATCCATAACAACTCTGAAATTGCTCCTCTAGAGTCAAAGGGACAACAGTGCTTCCTTCATTCAAATTCTTGACTGCATAGCTCAAAAGTTAACTACTTGAGCAATGAACAAACAAGCACTGGGATAAACACATGAAAGAAGGTAGCCTGTTTAGTCTATTCAATCAAATAAGTAGGTTGTCCTTTCTGTTGAAGCTCTGCTTTACACAACAAAGCAGTTGCCTTTTTTCTTGCTTAAGTCTCTCTTTCAACAGGAACTGTTTCGCTGTTATTTGGCAATAGACATAGGTCCAGTGTTTGACAAGCAGTCAGAAATAAGGAGGCATACCCTTGAAAAATGGTGTGTTGATATGTAAAGAACCACCAAGAGATAGAAACAAACTAAAAATATTGCATTTCATTAATAATTTCCCTTGCAAGGTTACTGCATCAAAAAGGAAGTCCTGGCTTTATTTCATATTATTTCACCTTGCCTTCATCAACTCCCATGCCACATCTTTACATTTTCTACCTATTTAAGGACCCACTGAGGAACATGCTCACACATTCTTACTCATTTATCTTTGTCACTTGTAATTACCACAGTGGCCATTTTCTTGCTTGTGCATATTCCCGCTCTAGTCCTCTTTCTTTCTTTCCTCCTAGGAGGAGTGTGGCACTCTTTATTCCAGGCACCCTTGGCTGTACCATCTGCAGGAAGATCAAAGACAGGGTCATATCCATCTAATAACAAGAGAGGAAACAATACTGTAGGTGAACACTCTATTAGCCTCCTTCTTCATTTTATTCAGGTCAGTGCTCAGGGACTTTCAGATGTCTTTGAACAAATGGATGTGAAAATGAAAGACAAGTTGCAAAGAAATAAGTTTCTTTTCTTACGCAAGTTAGGCTGATAGGTTGAACCACGCTACTGTTATAATAGTCTTTTCCCTGGACAGCTCAGTAAGTATCTTTTCTGAACAATCCTCACCCTTCAAAATAAAGCATAAAAATCTGCTTCCATCTTGAGACTTGCAGCTATTAAAAAATGTCCAGAGGCAATAAACTGAAGACTTGTGTAGGATACTGAGGACATTTATTATTGACAGGAAATCAGTCTTCCATGATAGCTGAGCTACAAGATCTCTATAGAGAGAGGACTAATTTCTCCACTGGTGTTAATAGGCAAAGCTTTACTGACTCTGGTAGTGCTGCATTAGTTTATATCAGCAGAGAATTTGAATTAAAATCTCTAATTAATTTTGGATGCCTAGAACTGAAAGTTCGGGTCACCGCACTGCAAAAGTACCCCGAGAACAGGGCTGGAGGGAGATTTCTGGGTGGTTCTTGGAGCCCATCTTCTGCACCACAACTCCACAGCATGACAACACTGCAGGAAAAACAGGAACAGCAGTGGCCATTTAGTTTCAGGTTAGGAGACTTTCTAATTTCTATTTGTCCAGTCTCCTTCCATGAACTTTGGTTCAGCGGCCCTAAAGACTAAAGCAACTGTTGTTATCCTCTTAGCACATCTGAGTTCAGCTGGTGTGTAACTGAGTCAGCCTGTGTGTCTCTTGTCGAAAAATGGTTATATGAACTAGGTTATATGAACTAAAAATATAACACTGCCTTTCTTTCTGCAATGAAACTTATGTATTTGGCAATATTCTGGGCAAAAATTCCAGATTTTTTTCTTGTTTTTTTTTTTTCTTCAAAAGATAATGCTCCTTATATATTTCAGAGAAAGTCCGTGAAAGCATGGAGAAATATTTTCAAAACAGGAGACAGAAAAAGAACCCACAAAGATGCAGTTATGTCAATATATGTGCATATGAGACATTTTCTAGTGCTGATAATGCTGTCTCAGACACTTTGTCTAATGCTGGTAATATTGAGTGTTGTATTAAAATCCCATAAAGAAGTGTGTCTTCGGCATGTGTAAAGTTTCACAAAATGTCATTGCTATTGACTTTTGCATCTCCTAGTTGAGGGCTTGCTCCTTTATTGGATTATTTTTTCCCAGATGGGATTATATGAATTCAACTTTTCATCTGCAGAGAAGTCCCAGGCAATTTAATAGAAAATGTATTCCTACTGCAGTATTCTAGAGGATGTTTCGATGCTCTTTTTGGTAACAACTCATTCTCCACTAAATTCAATAAGTTTTTAAATGTGGACTCAAAATCCACAGATTATTAATTTCTCAGTTCAGTAGGCCATCTAAATAAATGCCTAAATTCATGAATATGGTTAGCGTATTTGAAGTTATTGACAGTACTCTACCACATGGCTAATTCTAAGTCACTGGTATGAGCTTTGCTAAACTGGGATCATTGTACATTTACAATCCATAAGATTTTTCTAAATATATTCTCTTAATATAGTAAAATATATAATTCTGTTGCTACATTAACAGTGTTTAAGGAAATTAATTGATGCATTCAATGATCTTGTGTTGAAGAAGAATAATAATTCCTGTCTTTCAAGGTTTCTTTGGGTAGTTGTCGTCGTTCATTATATCGTTTTTTAAATAATTGTGCTAGCCATTTCACTGTGGATCAGTAGGATGGTAAGATGTGTTGTATTAGGCCTACTTGCCTGAGTAGAACTTGGGTAAGAAAAATAAAAATATCACACAACTTATTTTTTAGTGCTTATCATACTTTAATATGTAATGCTATTAGTTACAAACTATACTTTTTGCAAGAGAAAATAAAAGACACCATGCAACAAGGCGTTGCTCTAATCAAGCATTGTTATACAGCTCCTTGCCACTGTTCAGAGTACCAGATGTCTCATTTTCATACATACAAATGTTGAGGTAGCAATCGGTGCACAGGAATAGCTGTTGGGGCCAATGTTTTTGTTGTTGTAGCAGGTTTTTTTTAAAGCTTGTATTCTTTGAAATAACCCACTGACATCTGGAAAACTACTGCTAAGTAAGTGCCAGCACTTCATCAGACTATCATGTGGCTCCATTGGCTCAACAGACTTGCTTGGAACAGAGCCACAGACAGGAGCATAGTAATCTAGACTATAGCTTCAGCACAAAATAAATAACCAAAAATAAAATGAGTTAGTTTAATATACAAATAAATTACAAGTTGAGGATAAACAGATCAACAACAAAACAATGTCCCTTGCCACATTAAAATGAGAACAAGCTGTCTTTTTCCTCCAGGATGTAGAGGAAAAGAGGCTGGGAATATGAATCTAAGAATTGATGCTGATGCAAAATATTCCTTTCGGAGCTGAGATATTTTGAAGCAGATGACAAAAGTCTATTATTTTCAGGGCAGCTCATTAAAATGTATGAAGGTGTTGCCAGTATTAGAAAGATACCACTTACAATAAAGTCAGTAAATTTCAGAGAAGGTCATATCAAAGATCTTGTATGAGGTGAAAAATACCTATATGGTGCTATAATGGGACCCAAGAATGTGCTGGCAGAAATTCACGTTTCTTAGGTCACCTGTCATCATAACAGTGACTGCTGGTTCTAAGAGAAAGATGAACGTACCTTAACAGAGCCCTCAGTGGATTTGGCAATTGTCTTCAGCTGCAGTGTTAGAGCCCTCATCTATTCCAAAATAAGTTCAGCCCAGAGGTGTTTTGCCAAATGCTGTGGACCACACTATTCAGTGGACAGTGGAATAACTTGGTCGGAGACATCTTTCTTTTGTAGACAGGCATGTTCTGCCAATCTGGATCTCAAAAATCTGTGTTTATGGTTAAAGTTGTTGAAGGATTTTGTTGAATTGCTTTTGCATTCTATTGGAAAAGTGCTGTCATTTTTAATTGGCCTTTCATTTTGCTTTTTACAGGCAGTTCTCTAAATTGTCACAAATCACAGGTGGATTTTAAATTCTTTGGGACAGGAGCTGTCATTGGCTTTCTGTTTGTCAAGTGTTTAACACTATAGTTTGGCTCTTGGTCCACCTAGAATATAAATTTTAAATGAAATAAGCATCACTTATCTCAGCTAACTTTTACCTGAGATAAACATAAATAATACAACATACACAGACTTGCAGAAATAAGGCAAAAAACAGTACACGTTCTCCATATGAAATCTCCCTATGCAGATTTAAGACTCAGGAGAGATGCTGACGAAGTTCAATTTTTGTGTATGATGGAGAAGCACTTAAGGTCTTGAATGAAATGTTTTCTTAGTCCTGAATACTGTTTTCATAACAGTTGAAAGGAGGACCGTATGACCAAATTTTCCATGCAGTTTCGTGTAGAATGAGCCAGAAACTTGTTTGATTGTTCAGCTTTGATGACATATCCTTTTCTAGAAGAATAAAAAAACCAGCAACCACAACAGTAGTAATATGGCACATGTAAGCTATTGCAAGTGGCTTAACAAGCACATTCACAATTCATGTTGGCATATGAACTACAGTTTCCCTTTGAATTGATGGGCTTTGTAGTTTCAGCTAAAGACGGGCCTTCCAACCTATGCTTAAAAATACAGGAACTAAAGCAAATGAGTAAACCATGTAAGACTTTGTTAATTTCTTTTAATTGATGTAGTTTCAATCAGTCAAGATACTTTGCATGCAAGCTAAAACATCCTAAAACAAGCTAAGGCAAGTCCAATCATTAAAGACAGGTCTCATTTTCAAGTGACGTTCAGCCCCCTGCCCGCTCACGGATTTCCAGCAGTCTCTGAAGCAATATACTTCTGTAAGTCACAACATGGGGCTCCGGAATATGAGAGCCCAGCATGATTTGCTAGTCCAAATGCTGATTTTAACTTAAAGAAAATCAAGAACTCCTGGACCTCTTTTAACTTGAATTGAAATCTTTTAAAAAGTCTACTTTCAAAAGCAGCTGGGAAGCAATGTTCCCAGTTATGTCTATTAACAGGAGGGGTACTACTCACAGTATTTTCATCATGATTTTTTTCTTAGGAAATAATATTTGTTAACAAAACACTGGGGAAAAAAAGAACAGAATAAGTAATATTGAGCCTTGGGTGAAATAAAGGTTACGGTTTCATAAGCATTTTCCTTTAATTTCTGAAACAAACCATTCTTATTTTACTGTTCTTTTGTTTTTCATGATACTGTGCTTGAGCAAACAGCTGGTTAAAATAAATTGTTGGATCATTTGTGCAGCTGGTCATAATGAAATCCTGAAAAATGAATTTCAGGTATTGAATACTGAAACATCATTAACTAATATGTGTAAAAATTATTATAAAATTGATGCTGACAGTTCATTGTATTATAGAGTTTAGGCAGTCCAGCTCTAGGCCCCTGGAGTAAATTGAACAATGAAATCCAGCCATAACAATTTCAGTCCTCTTGGCAGGAGTACACCACCCTTCAGATCTCCTAATTCTATCGTTGCCCTTGGTGGTGGTCTCAGCAGATCTGTACCTCTGCATTATTTCCACTGTAACATCTTCACCGTCACAAGCCATCACTTTATGCCTCTCCATGAAGTTTTACCTTTCCTCACAACAGAATCTGACAGATAAAATTTTGAGCAGGCTGCTTGCCACCAACAACGCTAACTCTTCAATAAGAAAACCTCTTATAATTTGCTGTACAAATCACACATCCTGAAGCTTCATTTGGCTCACTGATGTCTCTTTCAGAGAAACTTAGAGCAAATAACTTAAAGCGGTCACAAAGACCGTTAGAAGAGAAATTTTCTTTCTTCGTACTTGCATATTCACTCCAAAAACAGCTAAGCTTTCAGGTTGAGCCATACTCTGCCAGAATCATCTGGTCCGTCTTGGACTCCAAAAGCCCAGGAGACAGTTATCCTACTCCTCTCTTTATAGGCAAGTAGCTAAAGCATCTCTTCTGACCTCAACTCATGTCATGACTTAAGGAAAGACAAAGTGTCTTGTTACTATGAATACTAGCTCATAGCTATCAGTCCTACCCTTATTAAAGTTGATGTTCAGCTGGGTAACTGATAGAACAGGGCAGTGGACAGCAAATTAACTTCAGTAGCATTAGGTTGAGCGTTTTTTTCTGTGATTTAGGATAGAAAAATAAAACAAATGAATCAGTTTTAAGGCAAAATGAAGACTATTCGAAATTTTGTGGTGGTCATTTTGTTAGAAAAATGACTACTTTGGTAGTGATGCAGACATACAAATGTAATATACACCATATCTCTTAACTAATTCTTTACTTAAAAGTCTTTGTTCCACTTGAAAAATTCATTACATTCAGTCAATCAACATCATCATCAGTTAATCAAATTCCATCAGCACAACAATATCTTAAAGTTAATTTTTGCAAATCTCTAGTGTTATTCTGGCTTTCAATAACATCAAATGACAGAAGAACCTTTTCCTTCATTTTGTGGATTATTTGCATTCAGTACAAAAAAGACCACACTCTAAAAAAGAGGGGGAAAGGATGAAGTGTTTCTAACTCTGAGAGATATCATATAATTAAGCATCCAGCTGCATACATTTTTAATATCACAGACAACATGGTAATTGACATATGTGATTCTGGATCACACTTCAAATTTTAAATTATTTCACTTGACTGAAATGTGTTTAAGTGCACTATCGAGACACTTTCAGTAATTCAGCTTTTAATGACTATCCGTCTCTCCAGTGCTACCTTTGATGTTAAAATAGTCTAAGAAATAATGTAATTTTCACACATTCTTACTGGGTTATATTCAGACATTTCTTAAATATTTTATTTAAGAGCTCTCCCTGACCCCAACCACAGCAAAAATGTGAAAAGATTTTACTTACAACAATTTTATGTCTTGTAGTTGCTAAATTCATTTAGATTATCAGGACCACAAAACCAGCATTGATTGCTGAATCTGAAATAATATCAAAGGAATAAATCAAAAGGTTAGAGCAGACATAAAAACTACAAGATGTAGCAATGAGTTCCTAATAATGAATGTTTCCAAGATTACACTAAGATCTTAAAGATATAATCATGTTCCTATGAATCAAAATTAGTAGCTTGGGCAGTTTTGTTACCCAGTGTGCCCGGGTTCACTAGGCCAAAAAGGAGCATGTACGATCAAGTGCCAGATAATATTTAATTCAGTAGAAGTTTGCAGATGCATAATTGAATGCTTCAGCTTAATCATAATTTGCCATAGAAATCTCCAAACCCTATATGTAAATAAAGAAACTTAAAAGACTGTGTAATCAGTGCAGTTAATGCTTTCACTTATTATTGTAGATTATTTCCATCTGCATATAGAATCTGTGAAGGTTTTACCTATTAAAAAAATAATTAACAAAAAAAAAGAAAACAAAAAAGCCTGGGATGTAACCTGGAGTAATGGTCTAAAACGCTTGAGTATAAATGTTACTAATGGAAAACTCTTGAACCATTGCTGTAATACACCTTATTTTTTCATTAGGAAGAGACAGACTCATCACAACCTTATGTAACAACTCCAGTTTAAACTTTTCTTTTAATTCTCTATGTTAAACTGACCTTGCATCCAGGGCATAGTTTTAGAAGCAAAGTGTTTTTTTTCTGAAAGAAACAGTTTTCATTAAGATGTTGCCTGGTTTATTTAATGTTTTCAGACACTAGTAAGAGAGCTTCACTGAAAAATGCAGAGTTATAATTTTAAAGGGATTGCTTCAGTACAATAAACAGTTTTATACAGGCTGAGGACAATTATTGTGTAGGAAAAAACAGTGTAGCTCTCTTACCTCCTTCTTGTAACCATCACCTTGCCCTTTTAGATCCCTCCCCTCTTTAGAACTGCTAAAGCTCAAGATACCCAGGAAGTTATGTTCTACCACCAATGTGTCCGTGTGTCCCCTTTTTTTTTTTTTTTAAGAATTTGTTGTGTTTGGTTTAGGGAATATTCTTTTTCTTTACATGATATTTTTAATAGAACCAGCTAAGGACCATTTTATTGATTCTTCCCTAAAGAATTTGTTTGGTTGTGGACCGAGATGCATGACCTTCTTCTGCTTCAGGCTACATTTTAATTAATCACCAAGAGTAGAAATGATCTGAAGACTTAATTTGACAAGTGGGGTTTTTTCATTGCATTTTGGTTTTTTTATTATTTTCAGATCTTTTTTTTTCTAAAGAATATTTAACAGTACCTAAGTGTGCAAGCTCAACTAGCCTCCACGTTAGTCCTGCTAGGAACAAAGAACCCCCATGAACCTTCCCCTCAGGCAGAAAGATAACCCTTTTTTAAAAAGACAGGCTTTGTAATATGCCCTGCAGGTCAGCTAAACACTTCACAGCCTGAACCTAAAGTTGCCTAAGTACAACTGCAATGCCATTCAGTAACCTGACAGAATTAAGAAAAGATGTCACATTTCCACTCCTCAAAATGGAAATTCTGCTATAGAAATAATCAATCCAGTCCTTCTCCAGTCAGTTTCATTTGAAAACTGTAGAAAATCCATACAAAAAATAATCAGGTCTCCATATACTAGCACCGGTAGAGTTAGCATTCCCTTTATTCCCATCTTCATCCCCACACCCATGATTCTCTGTCGCAGATGATGGCTCATTACTATAGAAACACTGCGATACCACCATGATCACATAGCACCCTTTTCATAATACTTGTAGAAAATGAGAGAGCACAATTTTTGCAGAAAGGATCAGAAGAAAGAATGGAAGGCCAATACCAGAAACAGTAAAGTCTGAGGGAGTATGCAGGACCTCTTTCCCGGGGGCTGGGCAGCTTAGCAGCAGGTTTTTTTCCCTAAGATCTGTGCTTATTTGGCTGCTGGTTCCTGCCACCAGCGTAAGTAGAGTCATCACCCAGCTGTTCCAGTCCGGTATATGTACTGAGGGTGCAGAACAAATCTGGATGCCTGTGACTTCAGCTTGCATTTGTCATGGGTGGAGATGGCAAGAACGAATTAGTATCAAAGGTACTGAAAGCAATTCCAGAGACAGAGAATTCAGCAGAGCTTGATCCATGGCATTTACTTGGCTTTATCTTACCAAAGTAATGTGCACTACTGATTTTCAAGGTACTGATATGACAAGATGAGGTTTTAAAACCTAGAGGGTAAGTAGGACACACAACACCTTGTACATGCTGAATTTGTATAACTTCTCTAGGCAGCAGGCAGGCTATTATAACTTTATTGTTTCAGGATATAAGCCTATTATACTCCGCAAATGAATAAAGTGACATTTTGCTGTATCGGTTGAAAAGATTAACAGTTCACAAAGCAAACTGCCGAGTGCGGCAAATTAAATACATTAAAATGTGCAAGCTTAAAATTCTATACTCCCTGCGCTATAAACTTACATACGATACAGTTTAAAGGGTCTCAGTGGCTCAGTTAATAATACACTGGCCTGTCAGCTTTCTGGATGCAATTTAAGTCTGTTAGGTTGCAGTAAGCCATGACAGGGTGTGTTTTTCTCAGTCATTAATGAATGCTGTAGGTAAATTGTGCAATAAGAAGGCGGCCCTGAGGTATATTAGTGTCATAGTAAATGTGCTAGGATTATTTCAGCTGTTATCATCAAAAAGAAAAATAGATATTTTTGATGAATCTCAAATAGCTTAAAAGTTCGTTGTGGACAAGGACTAGAATACGGAGGTACACTCTCAGCCTAAACCAGTGAGAGCTTTATCAGAGCTTCTCCTCGTGCGACCTGTCATTTTGAAGTGTTTTCTCTAGTGATGCTTATCTGACAGAAGAACGAGGCCTAAGCACTGTCTGGAAATGGGAAGAAAATAAGCATTAGAAAGACCACAAATCCATGAGAGTCCCAAGGATTTAACATGAGGACTCCTCCAGCGGCTAAAAGAAACAGTCTCCAACATAGGAAACACAACTATTTCAAAACAAAGGGCTTGATCTCAGCTAATATTAATTAGCATGGATAGAATTGCCCTACTTTCTTGGACAACAGCTATCTGGCCTCTTAAAAGTCCGGACAAAATTTCTTTAGTAAAAAAACATGGTGTTGAGCAGTCGACTAAAAAGCTAACACAAGAAAGCCAAAGAGGCGTACAGAAAAATAAAAATATTCCGAGTTTCATTTTTAAAAGGGACTCAGGCTTTTGTTTCCGCTTAGCCCTGTTAGACTGACGTGCTCATTTTACAGGCTTTGAAAGGTGTTAATATTAACACTTTACAGTAGAGAGATGGGCAGATTCTATCAAATTGCTTTAAAAGAATCAGTACTGGAAAATTATGTGCACAGACGTTTGCATTCATCAGTTCCTATCTACAAGTTCTCATCCCAGCTGGAAGTCTAGGCCACAGCTCAAATACATGGCTATTAGCTAGAGCAAGGAGACGATAAAGCCATAAGAAGAAGCAGGTTTACAGAGCTAGCTTCACATCCTCATGAAAGTTCAGGTTTGGTTCCATTCCAGAACCAGGCAGAGGATTTGGACATTTATAGCCTTGCCTGATGTTTACATATTCTCCATACTATTACTTGGTATCTCTTTGAGTATGTGGAGCCTTTTCCCCACTCTGCCTTCCTTTGCTCTGCCTCAGTGACAGAGATTGTTGTCTGGTAGCAACTTGCTGGTCCTCTTGCCGGCATGAAGTAGAGCTTAGCAGATCCTCAGCTGCTTTCAGAAATCCCTCATTGCTGCTCCTGATGCTGGTGCAAAAAGATGTGTTGAGATTAAGAGTCTGTTGAGCACAATTTAAAATGTGAAGAATTCTAAATTGGTGCAAGTCTATTTGTCCAAACATATAAAAAATGATGCTCCTACAGCATTCTTGAGCACAGCTACCCCAGCTGCCTAGATGGTAGGTCTGCCCCAAGCATCTTAACTTCATTTCCACAGAAATCAGACAGTTGAAATATGTCAAGGGATCTATGTCTAAATTCAGGAATGTGGTATAATTCTTGGGGTTTTCAATTTAGATGTTGTCTCATAAGCCCAAATAGTTTAACCCACTTTTAAGAGCGAATTGACAGGAAGAAAATGTTTTTACCTTCTTGGTTTGAATGTAACTTTTGTTGTTTTGAGTATTCTATAAATTGTTTGACACTGCAGCTGCTGTGGTTCCACAGTATATTCTGGGTCAATTTCTGCTCTGATTACTGTAGTTCTTCTACTGTTCCAGCTCTGCCTCACCCATGTGAACAGCACTGATAGCCGTGGTGTAAATCAGAGACTTAGGAGAATGACCAAATTTTTCCAGACTTACTTTAAAACATACTTATGAAGTAAGAATTATTCTAAAGTTGGCAGCATTTTGGATCAATTTTGTCTTCAGTTAGAACCGAAAGAATGGTTTTATGTAGCAAAATGGTTGATGTTTCTTACAGAAAAACAGAAAATACGTGTATTTTTTCCTGTTCCACTGCCTTCTTATATTTTTATTTTTCCTTTGGAATCCTAAAGTTTGCTGAGCCCTGTGGGACATTCTGTGTCTCTTTCCATGAGGACCTTTTTGAATCCATTTTTCCAAGGGCCAGCCATTAATTTAATCAATAATTCCTTCCTAACACTAGTGCTGGATGACTCCCACCAGGTCTCACTGGTCTATGTTAGAAAGCCTGGCCTCTCCCCAAATGTCATGTGACAAATTTAATGAAATTTAGTGTACAGTAGGCTTCTGAAAGAGTTCAGAAGATCCAGCACACAGGAATCCCTTGAAAATCTGTTCAGGGCTTTTTTTTCTATAGTAGGATCAGCAATTTGAATGAAGCTTCTAAAGGATTTTCTAGGGAGAAATGTCACGGTACTTTACAGAAGCTGAAGTCAAGATTATTCCAAAATGTGTGCACAAGGTCAGATGCATGAAACACGAGTTTTGCTTATGCTTGTAATGAGTTTTTTTCATGTGACCAACCTTTGCACAAAGGTCTTTAGGAATCTCTTTGAAAGTTTATAGAATTTAATAAAGAATTTCACATTCTCTACATTTTTTATTTTAAAAGATAATGGAGTCATTATTTATTAATATTGAATACCCACTACAAAATCTTACAGTTTAACATTTCTGCAGAAAGGCTATCATTACTTACTATGTCTTTATGTCTCCTTGAGAAGAGAGGGCTTAGAATGTGACTAATTGTGGTTTTTCCTACCAGTCAGCTTTATTACCCTTATATATCAGCATAAGAGATGTGCAGGTTGTTTTTTAAGTCAAATGCTTTTGGAGAAGCAGTGATGGCGAATCTTGAACTGAAATCATAAAGTAGCCTCTAAGGACTAATAAAAATGGTGAATTTTTTGCATGCTGCTTTCAAAATTCAGAATGAAGACATGTAAATATAAAAAAGTAAGTTGAAACATTAGAAAATATTGCTAAAATTGTTATACTCGTTATCATTAGTCTTTTTCAAAAAAATCTTATGAATATTAGTAGAAACCTCCGTAGCACTACTTTGTATCAAGACTCTTAAGTACACGAACACTTTCAAAGGACAGTAAAGATTTAGGCCTTATTTAAAAAGAATTGTAATTTTACTCTGATAGTACAATGAAAGCAGCTGCTGGAATGTAAGGCAGAAGGGAGGAAAACAGTATGAGGGAGTTGCAAGACAAAAAGAAGGTCAGTCAGCAGAAGAAATAACTGGAAATCAAAATCACAAAGTAGTATCTACTTGTGTCAAATTATATCCTAGACTGTCAATGCTAAATCTCCCTTTGGCTTCAAGTTACTGATTTGGGAAAAAAATCCCAAACAGTTCTAGTGATTTTAAATTAACTTTTATGGATTTTTCCACCTATAACTGAAAATTGAAACATAAGTTACTTCTATATAGTAGCAAGGATCTTAGAACTTCTCCAGATACTGTCCACACTGCTGTAGTCTCCCTTCTCACCTTTACAATGCTTTTGGCTTGATTAGGAAATAAAAGAACTGATTCTGGCCAGCAGTTGACACATCTCATAATTTTTAACCCTTTTTTACCCCAGTGTGATTTCTATTTGGGCTGTGGTTGGATGGAGTTTACTCAAGAACCGAAGTCTTATTGCAGAAGCCTGATTTGTTTTGCTTTAAACAACCCTCAGAGGCTTTCTGCTGTAAAAATGGAGCCTGACAGCAGTGAAAGTCCTGGATTATGTCCAAGATCTCCAGCAAGGTCCTTGCTATGAATCTGATATCCTTGGCTCCTGACAGTAGATATAAAACCCGTTTTCTTAGTCTTCTATCCCTTCAGCATATCCATGGGAAATTTTGAAAAATTATTTTTCTATTAGGGGATCTTTTCCCTTCCAGAATTTCAACAAAAGGACAATTCTTCTGTTTGCAAGTACATTTTTCCCCAGTGAAAATGTGAGTGGTACCTGAATCAGCTGAGTTCTGAATATGAAGTCTCCTGAATTTGGAGGTCACCTTTTGAATGTGCCCAGGAAAGTGGGAGCTGCTTCTGGTATGACTGGACAGCTGTAAAGAAAAAAAGAAGACATTTCATACAAATAAGAAAAAAGTAATGAAGGGAGAAGAAATATGAGATCACTAATTCTAATTGTGAGCCACAGTCAATGTTATCCTAAGTTGCATCACAAGACTTTACACAAGACTTTGTGCTATATAAGATGTACAGCCACAGACTTGCATACTCTGTTCTTGAAAACCACTGTATGGCAAAAAAGCCACACACTTTCTAGATCGAGTACAGGCTTCATAAAAGCTGGAATTTCCTACCAGCCTCAGAAGATACCTTCAAAAGTCAAGACTATAATCTTTTACCAGTCTCTTTTCCTGAAGAATATTTCAACTCTAATGTGTAAGCCTCTAACCCTACTTGTAACTCTGATGGAAATGGAACTAAGTAGCTTTATTAGTTTGAGTTTAAAAACAACTTAACTTCAAGAAAAAGACTATTCATTCACCCATATGACACAGAAAATGCTTTGGATTAAAGTACTTTCATTACAAAAGTGGTGGGAAGGTAAAATACGATTAGGCTCACCTAGATCATTTTAATGTTTGGTTATAACCAACTGAGCTGGGACAATTTTTTGTGCCAGCATTAAGATCCTGATGATAATGGGGTTACATATCCTCTGTTAAATAAAATGTGAAATTTATATGCAGAGTGGTATGTCCTCTTGTTGCACACGTATAACTCCCATTAGCATTAATGGGAAATATATTTGCCTATCAAGAAGAAAATATACCTAGTTAAATTCCATAACATCATGTCAGATTCTGATGTCTTCTAATACGATCCATGCTCATACAGCAAAAATTTTAATAACTCAGCTGAAATATACTGGTTTCCATATACAAATCTCAAAGGATTTTATGACTAGGTCCATGCAACTGAAAGATGCCTGTGAGGAAATAAATTTATGCGTCTGGCAATGCCTTGGTGGCATACCCCAAAACGCCTGCAACAGATACTGGAAGCCAAACTTGTATAGGAGCATAGAACTCAACAAGGGTGAATATATCATAATTCAGCCCAGACAAAGTATTGTATACACACAATTAGTCCGTTTCCAAGAACCTGTGGTGAGTTTGCCTTGGTTAAGGGCCAAACACCAATCCAGCTGCTCACTCATTCCCCCTCCTTGGTGGGATGGGGGTGGTAACAGGATAAGAAAATTATCAACCAAGATAAAGACAGGGACATTGTTTTTAAATTACTGTCACTGGTGAAACGGATTCATTTTGGCAAAAAATAGTTTAATTTATTGCCAATTAAAATACATTTGGGTAGTAAAAACAAAGACACACTTTAAAACAACACCTTTTCTCTCTTCTATGCCCAACTTCACACCTTTACTCCTGACCCCTCTAGCCCCTTGTCCCAAGTGGAGCAGAAGGGGCTACAGTTTCTCTCTGCAGATTCTTCCTCCTCACAATTTTTCCCTGCTCCAGTGTGGGCTTTTTATGTGCTGCAGTTCCTTAAGGAAATACCCACCTTCCCCAGCACGAGGTTCTCCACAGGCTGCAGCACGGATATCTGCTCCAGCACCTGAAGTTCCTGTTCCTCCTCCTCCTCCTCCACCACCACTAACACAGATGGAAACTACCTTACCTGACCTAGAGCAGGATTTCTGCATTGGGTCAGGTAGACATACTCCTTAAAGCAGATGCTCCTACTTCAGGTTTATGGCTTAGTCTGGAGTTATCCATTTCCTCAAAAAGTTTGTAAGGATTGGGGCAACCAGGCCTTTTTTGTGAGACTGAAAATCTCATACATTGTTTATGCCCACAGATTTCCAGTCCTTTGCTCTGACTGGCTCACCAAGTAGACTGCTCCTAACATAAACATTTATCACAAAAAAAAATATTAATTTTTCTTTGCTTGAAATGGGTCATTTCCAAAATAAACCCCACTGACCTTTGCAAATCTTCCTGTTGAACATGTCTCATGTAAAGGACTGTGACGCTAGAGATGTACCTTGGAGTAGTGTAATGCTAGCTGGAGGAACTGACTACTCTTAGGTCTTATGAGGTGTAGTAAACTGGCATTCTGGTTCAGGCTACTAACAACAAAGATAAAGGATATTTGGATGAGAGAAGGATTAAGTAGTTTGACAGGAAACATGGAAAATGAAACTGCTGTGATTTTTCAGAGATGATGGAAAATATGAGGGCATTTGTTCTATTAAGTATAAAAAGCTGATCTATAAATACATATCTACAAGTTATCACAACAAAAATAGCTCAAAATATTCAGAAAAGGCTGGTCATTCAGCAATCTTTAGCATATAAGTGTTCCTAGGTGAGGAATCCTGCGAGCCTTAATTATGATACTACCGAGAAAGCTAGAAGAAGTGAGAAGTAAACATTGGCTTCATAAATTTTGTTTTATCTTAACATACTTACCTACAGATTATTTTATATAGTCCAAACTGAAGAAAAAAAAATCACTAAACTATGATGTCTAGAAGTCATGTATAGCTTTGTCTTTTTCTCTTCTACATGTTTCACATGATATAGATTTATTACATTTTATCATTTATGATAGAGTAAAACCCAGATGTCTTAGGCTGGACAAGAGCCTATGTTGTACCCAGTATCCCAAGAGTAGAGAGCTATTTCCTTTCTTCACTGCCTTAGCCTTCAAGTAATTGATTTTAGGGGCATGACAAAAATAGTTCAGGAAATAGGTCCAGACTTTCCAACTGCTGTAACACAGCAGTTCTGTGATTTCAGCAGAGATATGCCAATTCACACCTGCCAGGAAATCTGGTCTTCGCCCTTAAAGTGGCAATTACAAGATGTATATCTCTTCATGATGAGATTTATATTATCAAGCACATTCTGTGGAGTTTTCCTTGCTAGCTTCAGGGGAATAGATATTTACAGATGAGTCATTGACATGTCTTGAGCTATCATAGAATCTCCAGAGAATCATCAACCTTTTCTTCCACAGCAGCAAAGGTAAGAGAAGCAGCATTTTGAGCTCTGAAATGTCGCTAGTTTGGGAGATCAAGTCCTCTACACCTCTTCAGCCCTTTGATTAATATATTTGGATAATATTTAGATTTATGCATGTATCTCATACTTACATTCTGAAGTGTTTAGGTGACCATGTTATGATTCATAACTAATTTCCTTTTAAAAATATGACAAAAAACCACGAGTGACATAAAACTGAGCAAAGCACCATGAAGACAGAATGAGAGGATACTGTGAGGTCAGAGAAGGCAGAACTTAAAGGCTGCTAGAACTATTGAAAGTCCTCAGTCAAATACCTCCCAGTAGTGAAACAATACTCTTTTCTTATATTTATATCAGTTTTCTGCTTAAAGATGTTCAGAACCTCTTTCTCCTTTGATAGTTCAGCATGGTTAAATCCCCTGCTGAAAAAAAATACAGCAAAAAGTGTCAATGGAAATATGTGTGCTTTGAGAAGTTCCAAAGTTTATCTGAATTATGTCCTTCAGATTTCCAAGTCTGTAATAGTGGATTTGGTTATAAAAGGTGATGTTTTTCAGGTGCAGTTATTGTTCAGGTAGAATACGTGCCAAACGGAACTATGAATCCTCTACAATAGGTTGAAGTACATGCTCTTCTTTCCTTCTCAATGCATAACTTTAAATATAAATTAAACAGTGTGTGCCCAAATTTTATTCTAATAATCTGAAATGACAGTTGCATATTATTATTATTTTTTAGCCAAACATATTCACTTCCCCAAATGATTGACAGAAGAGAGCTGTTGAAACAGGTGAAAAACTGCTAAAAGCTCCAAAATTATTGTTTGCATGTACAATGGAATTTGAGAGAGATTAATGCGTCACTTTAGCAATCCTATTCTATTTGTGACAGTGGACACTGAATGTAAAACAAGCCCTTAGCTGGTTAAAAGCAGCTTAATTCATAATTTGGATTTATTGTGAGCACAGGTCAGATGCAGATTGGGGCCTGACCCAACCTGTAATTTGACATTCAACTTCTTGCTTTTTATCTGCTACCAGTCTCTAATATTCATTGATTAAGACTAAACTGATTTTCCAGAATACTGAAGAAAAGAATAACAAAATTGAAAAGTTTTCAATTTGTCATATTAATGAATGGAGTGTAATTAATGGCAGGAAAGAACTGAAAGAGACACAGTCCAGTAACTCAATTCATCACAATATCAGTAACTCGTTTCAGCGACGGAGAATAGAAGTGAAATTACAGTCTTCAGAAATATGCAAATTCATATGACCATCATGAGACTACATATTTGTATGAATTAAAATAATAACAGGTCTGGATAATGGGAGGAATCTTTAGAGAGACACGCAGGGTTAACTTAGAGCAAAATTATGGAAAAAATGCCAGTAAATTCCACACTTAGTGGAATGTATATGTATAATATACATTATCAGTATTATTTATATATAATATAAAGGTATAGCAAGTTAAATTCAAGATAGTTAGGAAGTCACAAAATGTGCCACATGCTTTGCAATTGCAAGTAAAATACAGGTAACTTACAATATCCATGAGGAAACTGGAAAATGTATTTTAAACTCCACATCTCTTCTGGATTTATGTTCTTGTCTTCATCGATGTGAAGGCTCTTGAATTACATACCTTAGCATTTTCTGACAAAAATACACTACCCAGGAAAGGGAGAATAGGGATTTATTTAAAAAAAACAAAACAAAACAAAACAAAAAACAACAACAAAACCCCAAAAATATTTAATTTAAAATCTAGGCCTTCCTTTTATTTTTGTCTGAAGCTGTAGTCGTTAAAATAGTCATTATTGGGAGGTAAGAGATGGAATTAATTTCTACTCTGTATGAAAGACTGTACCTGGCACCTCCTAGAAGTACCCCAACAATTACTCCACGGTTGAGATAGGAAGAAAGCTGTGTCTAAAACACTTTTTTCCCAAGGCTTTTCCATTTCTCACAACATAAAGTAAAAGATTAATCAAACAAAACCAGGGAAAATGACAAGAATTCCCCCGTACTGTGGCTACCATCTACGGGACTGGAGATGTCCAGTTTCTGCTCCAGGAAGAGAGTTTCAGTTTTAAAGCAGTTTTTGCAGGGAACATTTGCTTGACTTACTGGGCAAGGACTGTCACCCTGATTTTGACTGTCAGGGGTGATTTTAGAAACCGTGAGGCTACAAAATTCTGGTTTTATTTTTTATCGCTGTCTTTTCCTTGATCAAAAACTTTGCTGTTTGGGATTTCATGTTTCAAGGATTAGAAGAAACTAAGCTGGATTTTAATTTGCACTGGGTTACTTCTCAGGAGAGACGTTATGCAGCACTTTGGCACCTGTATCTCGCTGTAGATTTAAAACATACTTGGTATACTGTGGCAAATGATAACTATAATAAACTATACAACTATATAAAAAATAAGAAATTATGATTCCATGTGGTACAAGATTAAATTCTTACTCTTACTCCAGTAATTGTCAAAAGAAAGGATTCAAGTTGTGCCATTTAGCATTTTAATTGCCAGTTTTGTTCTTAGTGTGGATTAATTTTATGCCATATTATGTTCTTGTAATAATTTTGTTATGAAATATCAGGGAATGGAAAATATATTGTCTTATGTACAATATTCCATGAATTAGAATAATGTACTATAGTACCTTGACCTTTTCTATACTCTGTAATTTGGATGAATGGTCATTGCACTTTTCCTTCATTAACAAACTGAATAACCAATAGCTGAATTGATGACATGGGCATGAAGTCAAGAAACAGAATAATGAAATAGTCACAGCAGCACAGTATGGTAGATGACTATGTCTCAGAGAACACATGAGCCATTAAATCTCAGAATCAGTGAAAGGGACTTGAATGAGAACAGAAAGTGCAGAAGAAAAAATACGTTTTCATGACAATAGAGCAAGCTTAGCTTATTCTTATTAAGCCCTTGTAAAATTCTATTGCCACATAAAACATTAGAGCAAGTGAAATATTAAGGCTTAATTTAAACAATAAACACATCACTGGACTAGACAAGGCTTAAAGTTTCTTTAACAAAGAATTTAATATCAAATATTTATAAGCGGATTTAAATTCTAATGAACTGACAGTCATCATACACACGCAATAGCACAATGATAGAAGTACTACAAATTAGCCGTATGAGACTATTGCCTAGGTCCCCCTTTCAGGCAGACTGTATCCACAATGACAGCACTTCCACAACACTGTTAGAGGTACCATGAAGGGACAGTGCATTTAATAGAATGGAGGGAATTAAGTCACATCTATTAAAAATAAAATAACCATACCCATTTTATAGTAGAATTAGTGATAAAACTGCACTTTGAATTGACAAGATGTATCGGTTACAAGAAGATTGAAGAGATGTTATGGCTATGTACCGACTTTGCTATCCTGCTAGATTCAGTTTGCAGTTGATTACAGTCAGTAGTGCTTATTTGTTTATACTCAGATTTAAAAACATTTTCAGTCATTTTGGACCACTGATTTCTACACATAGTTTTCTCCAACATGTAGCAGGGCGGATCATGGATGTCTTCCTTACCAAAGTCCCGACAGACATAAAAGAAGGGTAGTATGCAAGCTTGTGGTAACTCTTTATCAGCATAATTTCTAGCCAATGTTGGTGTTCTGGATCGCCAGAAGGACGAATAAAGTACCTTTAGTACAGGACAAAAAATGCATGCTGCAAATTTGGAACTAAAGATGAACTCTTGCTTCAGTAATTCTATTTTTAAACTGTTGCGTTTCACCTGTCCAGCTAGAATTGGCTCCACGGTTTTGCATGGGGTTACTTCTCAGGGGAGACGTTATGCAGCACTTTGGCACCTGTTACTTTTGCATGGGGTTACTTTAAGCCTGTAGTATCACGTTCCTTCCTCACAACAGGCAAAATAATTGTTTGTGATCATTTATACAGCTAGGTAAGAACTAGGTAATTACTTACAGCTAGGTAAGTAACATTGGAAATGTAACATTTTCAGATTGCTATTGTCAAAACTCTGGATAGAGTGAATTAGAACAAGAAATTTTACAATTTCTCTCAGTTTACATAAAACAGCTGCAAATCCAGTTTGTAGGCTTCATCATTCATTTTGATGTGCTTTGTTTTGTTCCCAAGAAAGAAATATATTTATAATTTCCAGAAGAACTGCCTCAGAGGTAAATGGTATCCAAATATTGTTCTGTAGAGATAAAAAATGTATAGTGTCAGTGGCATTTGGCTGTGGATTGATGATGCATTGCACAAGGATATAGAGACATCATTCCTATAAAACTTGTAACATTATAGTTTAGGGTATATTTAACCTTTAATACAAATCATTTTTATTTCCCTCCCTTGGAATTCAAAGCAGGGCTTTTTTGGGTGTTTTTTTTTGTTTATTATTATTATTTTATTTCTTTTATGTTGTTTTTTTGGTGGAGTGTTTTATTTTGGTTGAGGTTTGTTGGTTTGTTGGTTTGTTTTTTGGGGTTTTTTTCTGTGTTTGCCCATACTGTGGCTGCTGTGATGTTTTTTGCTTTGGCAAAACTGGAATAGTGGACTTGATTGCAAAGAACAAGAGTAATATCAAGAACACCAAGAACACCAGCTTAAGCTGAACAGATCTCAGTGTAAATGAGTGTGAAATTGGGCTTTCAATAGGAAGTCTGAACTGGTGAAATACTTTTTACATTGGAACTGTCATCCAAATCAATCTTCAGAAAACACTAAGGCTGTAATTTAAACTCACAAAACCTTCCAGAATATAGAGGGACACAGACACCCTGACTTTCCTACATCTTATTTTTCCCTGTTCTCCTATGTCCCTCCCCTCCACTCGCTTTCCATACCATGATTAGTCCCTGATTTTTCATGTGTATTGTATATAATCATTTGATAAAATTTGCCATCTGACAGTCTTTTCTGAGTTACAGAAACATAGAATGTTTTTCTGTTATGTGTGATTAGTTTCTTGATCCTCAGTTCAAAAAACGAAAGGATCTCTGGAGACACTCAGGATTAGCACTGTACTTAAGGGTCTGTCCGGTAGCAAAGATAACAGTTAATCTTAGGCATCGATCCTTTGCGGACCTGCTGCCTACCAGTGCAATGATTTCCTCCAGAAGTATTCTCCTGATCCATACCTGACTCCAGAGGCAGCGGGATCTGGTGGCTGGGCAGAGACCCAGACCACGGATCTGCCGGCCAAAATTTGTGCGCTGGGAGCAGCAGACCTCTCGGCTCTGAGTAATAATTGAGTCAGAACTGCAGCAAATTAAGGTAAGACCTTAAAGTGAAGCACTTAAAAACCCCACAACAGCTGAAAAGGTAATAAAAGGAAGGCAATTTAGCAATAGGTGCTAGCTGTTTCTAACAATAGGTGGCTTTGAAGCTTCCATGTTTCAACAGTTTCCAAGCAGGTTAACTATGAAACTGTATTACAGAAATTTGAAGATTTCTACTCCAAATAGAAATTAAAGTTATGATACTTTTTTGTAGAAATAAAAATAAAAATCAGAGCATTTGAAAAGCCAACAAGAACTCAGGGAGTCTGCAAATCTACCTAAGAATTTACCAAAGTGCTTCCCTTTTAAGCTGCCCATCCATGATTAAGAAGTTGAATAAAATAATTTGAAAACAGCATGAAACTGTTGCCAAAGTAATTGTGCTAGAGTAATTACTACTAGTTGAGCACAGAAGTCACTAGATGAGCTGAAGAGAGTGGCTAGTTTCATACCTGGAGAGATATTAGAGAGTTCAGAATATTTCCAGCAGAGATGTGCAGTCAGGTGCTCTACAGAAAGGAGCAGTGAGTCTTCAGCAGGCAGAATTCCTCCAAAACCAATGGGCAGACAAGTCTGCAGGCAGTGGGAGCTCTCACAGCCAGAGTATGAACCCTGAGTGGAGGCCTGTCTTGTAATTTGCCAGAAGTTTCCAACCATGCAGCATGGAATGAAGTAAGTGTTAGTGCCAGCAAAAAACCCTCAAACCCTCTGTGCTGATAAATCAGGCTAAGAACTAGAGCACATAGTGCCCGGGAAGATAATAATTTCTCTTAAGTCTACTATGAAAATTGAGAACTTTTGCTAAGAGTTGAGCACCATGTCTGCTTTCTTGGTTGATGTGAATCAGAACCCTGTGACAAGCTAACAAGATAAGACTGTGCCTAATCTCTGGAAATGGGGCAAGAACTACAATGGATGGTGCAGTTAAGACCAAGAGATGATGCACATGTAAGATACAAATGGAACATCACCATCCCACAAATTAACATCAATTAACATCAAGCTGTTGCATCAGTTACCAAGATGGCCCAAACCATTACTACTAATACTTGAACAAGACACAGACAATAAAAGGTAAATATGTGAAATGAGGCAGTTAAGACAATGCACTTTCTAGTGCTTAGAACTAAGCATCCCTTAGTTCTAAGGGACTCTACCAAGTAAATGTATAGATCAAGAATATTTTTTTAAAAAAAGGCACAGTTTCAAATAACATCAGAGAAAAGAATATCTGTGATTGTGTTAAATGTAACTATTTTGGATTCCCTTAGGAAGGCTGTTCACCAGAGTGGCAAGGAATTGAAAAGGCTGAGGAAGAAATTGAGGGGAAAAAATGGAGGGGATAGGGAAGAAAACCTACTACAAAAGAAAAGAACGCTGCTGGTTTACAGTTCATGGGGAAAATTTTTGAACCAACTTCTTTAAGTGTGGACTAGGAGCTGCATATAGTTAGAAAGCACAGAAGAGACCAAAAGTAATAATTTATCAATGTAGAATAAAATGATCCTTCCCTTATGTGTAGATGTGTTTATGTTGCCTGAAGAAAAGCAGTATTTACCTGTCATAGACTATTATTCTCACTTCCTGTGGTAAGAAAACACCGTGACCAGATGGGTGATTGTGCATATCAAATCTGCTTTTGCAGGAGATGCTTTATGTTGGAATACCTTTCAACAGACAATGATTCGTTGTATTTAAGCAGTGATCACTGCAGTATAGGTTTGGACATATTTAAAAATGGTCCATCTACCTCCAGCTTTGTTTTTTGTTGGGAAACCGTAATAAAATATTAAACGACCTTTTTAAAAGAGGATAATTTCAAACAGGAATTTAACACTATTCAAGAATAGAAAAGTACCAGTGAAATAACTGTAATTACCTCAATATTTTCTTCAAAATAAAACTGAAAACAAATATCCCTTTACTTTTAATAGCTGGCTGGGGATTTGCAGATGTATAAAGAGACACATATGTAAAAATAGATATGATAACATTTGGGTTCCCAGGAACTGTCATGACCTCATGAAAAAAACATCCTACAACAGATATAAATGGTCCTTAAAGGTGTTTTCATCAGAAGAAACAAATGTCGGCATGCGCAGTTACCATCCCAGGTGAACACAAATTATGGAGCAGTAAGAGTGCAGGACTGAAAGAAGGTAAGAAGTAAGAGACACTGAGCGGACCATTTCGGCCTGACGATTTGTGAACAGGCAGCGGTTCCCACAAATGCATTATGCTGCATTTGCCTATAAGGCCAGTACAATTTGGTCACTTTTAGAAAAAAATAAATCACCTGTGTATCTGATAAATATTCTGACATTGCTAGTCTGGACTTGATTTCTCTCTTTAGGTTTCTTCTCCCTACTTCTACTCTTCAGAGAGTACCAATACTAAAATACTCATACCCTTTAGATAGGAAGCACCTAAATGTTGTCCTACAAAAGCCAGTATCCACAAGTCATGTGTCTGTCCACTACCTTCCATTTGTCATTTCTAGCAAGATTATAACTGTCCTGAAAGTGAGGATATTACTGTATAACCAAAAGATAGCAAAATGGGACCTTGATCTCAAACTTGTTCCCAAGATACTATTATAATGTAAAAAATTACTGTGCCAAGAGTAAACTAATTTTTTCCCCCTTTTTTTTTTTTTTTTTAGTGCTGAGCATCCGTTATTCACTGTGTTTCAGAGGAAGCAGAGAGGAGTAAAATCTAGTTCTCTGGATGGAAAGAAGTACCAAACATAAAGCAATACAATTCTCTTGAGGAGAAATTGAAATGTATTCTATTGATTTACTTTTGGTAATTTTCTTTACTGTTTAGTTGAAATTGTAGGAGTGGAGGGTGGGAAGGCATATCTGTTGAGCGCTGTATCAGTTCCTCAGAGCTTGATGAAAGAATTGTAAATATCACACGACCATGTTGTAAATCTCACTGTACAAACCTCTGGTTTCCTTAGTCCAAGGATTTGAGGAGCACTTTGCAGAAAGTACTTTAATGGCCTGAGGGAAGGACTTTTTGGATGCATTCTATGCTTATAGGTTTCATTACATTTATTGTGAGTCTGAGTTTTGGACATCTTTAAGGATTTTATAATATTTCCATGAAAAAAACCTGATTTATCTGATTTCCTCTACTCCCCAATTCAGAATATATAAGGTTTACAGCCCATTTCACATTTGAAAGCGTGAAGCTATTTCTTTACAGATATTTGGGTTTAGGACAAAAAAAACCCCAGATGGACAGCTGTTGTCTGCACTGGTTCTATCTCCCAGACAATATTCAAGGACAACAGTATGTTCAGTAATTTGTGATTCTATTATGAAAGTTACTTGTGACTCTAACTTAATTGCAGTTACATTTATCTAGGCCTTAGAAATACTTCCTTGAAGCATTTTGAAGACTTGGGGCCCAAATTTAAAAAGGTTTACCCTCATATTTATAGCTGGCAGAAAAACGGGGATTGTTTTTCTTCCTCTTACAACTATTGTTTAACTACCTAACTATTGTTACGCTCTTTAATCCCAGGTATGCAAAAAAATCTTATTCTTTCAGAAAAACTGGGAATACTGTAATTCAGAAGTAAAACAAGAGAGTGACAGCCCTGTCACCACACACCTGGTTCACCTTTCAGCTGAACCTGAATCCCCCTAAGCAATGGAGTGGAGAAGAGCCACTTCAGAGCTGGCTGGGATCATCTGTCTCCCATTTCTTGGAAGCAGGCTTCAGGATCCGATAAGTAGTGTCAGCAAACGCCTTTTAACACCTCTCTCAGCTATGACATGCCTCTAGTTTAATTGCCTAACAGAGATCAGCAGGACTGGCAGGTTCACAAGTGCTCTGATCTCAGGAATCAGGATAAGAAGCACCCTAGCACGCCGGTAGCAAAGTTAAAATATGAGGGGAGACAGGACTCTGAGGACAGCACATGTTAAGTGTACGTGTACCCGACAGTCAGGGGGGCTGAGCAGTCACCTCAGATGGGGGAGACTGAATGCAGCACCATATGCTAGAAATTAAATATTTTGAGGGGTGGAAGAATGAAGGGCTGGCTTAGCTGACATTGTGTGTAGCAAGGCTGTAGCAAGACAGTTTCGAGCCTGTTCAATTATTAACACAAGTCAGAAAGGTTTTAACAAGAGAGAGAGAGTGAGAAACTGTGCAGCAATTCGGTTGTTTCAATACTCAAGCCTCATTTCTCATCCAGCAGGACAGGAATTCAGTCTGTGTGTCCTATACCGGGACTTTAATATCACTCCACATTTTATTCAAAAGCTATTTCTCTGTAGATACAGATAGCGAATAACAGAGGGAGGCTCATAATCCTAAGGAACAGCAGGCATCTAGTCAACATTGAGACCTCTCCTTTGCATTTCACAGTTGCTGAGCTGGTTATTGAGTCTCTCACTCTGAATCCAACCCAGCTTCCCGTGCACTTTTTGCAAAACACGTGGCTTTGTTTGTATCACGTGGAGGTGCCCATCTCAGCACCTTCAACCTCCAATAATGTGCGTTGAGGTGAAAATGGCAGGCTTTGCATCCTGAGAGCCTTCCTTCTGATCTGGTTGGAAGCCAATTGCCTTTTTTCTGGCAAAATTGAAATATCCTCAAAAAATACCCAATGAGTTTTTCCCAGCCAGTTCTGCTCTAGAGGCCAAAAGCACATCTGCTTATACACGGCACGTTGTGTGCAGCACTCTGTGTTCAGTCACGCACACAGCAAGCGTAGATGCAGCAATGCATGCATATACATGGTCAAGCATACACGTATCACACAGCAACTGCATGAGTTGCATACAGCAAGGTACATTGACTCATACAGCATATGAAACCTGGGGCTTTATCTGTGAGATTTTTGGTCCTAAAAGCACAAAAATAAATGTACTGTAACATCTTATAATGCAGGGCTCTGCTTTGGATTTTTGTTTTAATTAATATATTTACCGAGCAACAGTTCAAGGAATGCTGCATCTCATGCAAGGAGTGAAAGACACGGCTGTCTCTGGGGAGCGCTTTTCATCATTATGCCAGAGAAGAGGGAGAACATGTATCAGCTAGATCATGTTCCTTGTGGTAACAAAGCAGATGCAACTCTGGTATATCTACTGAGTAGAAAATTAGTATGAGGTAATGCTATCATAAATAATTGCTTATAGCACCTCAGTATTATGGAGGTTGAAATTTCAAAAAAGGAGAAAAGCCTGTAAATGTAAAAGCGTGGCGAAGCATAGCTTTTAAAGTAATTGAGAATTTTTCATTGGTTGGTAGCTTTCTACAGTACTTTATTTAAAATCCAAGTGTGGAGTACCCTCTAGCTGATATCTGAAGATCAAAGCTGCTATTAGATTTTTTTAACTGCTGCAAAGGTTCAGCTATTATAAAAGAAAT
This sequence comes from Falco rusticolus, assembly GCF_015220075.1. NCBI lineage: Eukaryota > Metazoa > Chordata > Aves > Falconiformes > Falconidae > Falco > Falco rusticolus. The sequence goes on from NC_051187.1 coordinate 125,434,255, forward strand.
TAAAGGAACTAATGGAACAAATAACATAAAGTAGTCTTCCATCCAACATAGCAGATCAGTATAACTTGTGAAAGGGTGTTTGTTACAAAAGGCCTCAAAGCTTTTAAATGCATTTTTGGTCTAAAAATTGAATTTCAGGTAGCACAGTTGAAAAATCAAACATTGACTTTAATGAGTGCCATTAAAGATTCACCATTGTTATTGTCAGGATTTATTCTCTCTTCTCTCTGGAAACTAAATTTGAAGCTGAAATGCAAAGGAAACAAGCTACTGCACTCTGGACAAGAATTCTTTGATCACAGAGGCAAACACAAAATGGCTTATTAATGATTGGAGCTCAGTGCTCTCCCTGACCTCAGGGAGAGCAGCTTTTTTAGAATAAGCCACAGTTACATTAGATAGTTTAACCCTTGAAGGGAAGGCAGTTTTCGGGTCTCCAACCTACCATAATTTGACAGGAGGCCACAGAAGCCATTCAATGTAACAGTCAAATGTAAGGCATTGCAGGATTAGCGCTGTGTGTCAGGAAAGAGAGTGCAACGGTGGCTGGCTCTACTTGTGGACTGGACAAAGGTTGGTTCGCATTAATTGTTATGCAGTAAATTAATAAACAATGAATGTAGTCTGGCTCGTTGCCCCTGGATAGGGTAAAACACCGAGCCACCTGTGAAATGGCAGTATACATATTTTCATAAAGCCCTTCACACCAAAATAAGGAGAAATACATTGGTACCTGATGAGAGGCGGTTAGTTTTATAGATCTCTCCATTCATTCCAGTGCCTAGCATATAGATTATTTATATCAGCAGAAATTATTAATTATATCAGCTCATAGCAAATGAGAACTAGAAGTGCATGTTCTTCATCTGGTTTTGACTAAGGCTAAAGTATAAAGTTGGGGTTTTTTTGTAAAAAAACCCCACACATATTTGTAAACAGAATTGCTTTATCCTGAACACCATGTTCATATTCTTTTACTACAGAAAATATGAGACTCCAGAAGATAACCTTTGAAAATGACACAACCACAAAGTAGTGAACAGTATACTGGAAAATCACTCATGAAGCAAAAAGTAAGCATCCCTCCAAGTTCTTTGATTTCTTCTTATCCCTTCCCCTGTCTTTTTTGACTTTCCTAATTCTAAACTGTGACCTTTCTATACGTGATTCCTGAAAGACAGACATCACCCCCACCCCCAAAATATTTCACTGTATTTATAAACAGAAAACTTAGACCAAGAAACAACTTTAGGAGAAAAGAATTTTTAAAAAATAAATGTTTATACCCAGCTTAACTAACATAGATATTGAATATCTAGTCTTTCTGCTGCTGCTGCAATTCATTTTCCTTAACCAGATTGCACGAGTCAAGCTTCTACAACGGGGAATATGTATGAATAACATTTTATACATATGCTATTACTCAGAGGTTGATGTACAATGTTTCTCTAAAACCCTTAATCAGGACTGTCTAACAAATGAAGGAAACATAACAAAAAATGTGGAAATGAACCACTAATTAATAAGTGATATAGGAATTTGTAAACTTGTGGAAAATTTGGTGATGGAAGGGGACAATGTTTTGAGTTGCCTTTATGTGATTAAAAAAGGAAGCATTGCTCTGGGATGGCAGCCTGCAGAGCACTAACCTCACAGGCTGGATAGGCACAAAAAGGAGTAAGAATCAAGTAATTAGTTCAAACACAAGATATTGATTACAAAATTAGCCAAGGCAGTAAGGGAAGAGGGAATGATACCTATTAACTATTTAAATGCCGCTGCTGGGAATAAACAGTAAATCAGAAGACTCAGAGTTGCTTGTCAGTATTCATTTGGCTTGATCATAATTACAGAAACCTGGGCCAAAAGATTAAAATCAGTGATTATATGCTGTTACAAAAGGTGTTATAGGAAAGAGAGAAGAGGCCTTCTTTGTCCAAAATGGTGCTGTTTTGGGAGGTTCTAAATCATTGATAGGTTAACTTTGAATCCATATAGATCAATGCTCCTCCATCTTGCACCTCTTCTGGTTAGATCAGTAGTTGCCATCATTTACTGACTCCCAGGTGTAGGTCTCATAGACCCAAAAGACTGGCTCCTGCCTGTATATATTAGTACATATAGATAAAGTGTGAGTAGAAAAAGAGGAAAACAATGACATGCAGAAATGAGATGTAATAGATTGCATACATCAGAAATCTCATGAAAATAACATACTTTTTTACCAGACTAAATGTATCTGGTTACCACTTCCATAGGGGAACATGTGATTATGATTTGATTACTTCTGTTGTATGTGAATAGGATTAAATGAATGCAAAAGTATAAACTACTGCATGCATACTACAGAAAACCCTCAAATAATTCTGTTCAAATCAGGAAGGAGAAAATTTTAATTAAAAAAAAAACCAAACCCAAAAAAAGTGAATGTTAGTAAAAACATGGCATTAATTGTCTAAAACAAATTTCAAAAAAATAAATTGAATATTAGTAAAAAAATGCCACTGACATAATCAAGAAAGCTGGTGTCATTGACTTTTAAAAAAATAGCTATTAAATAAAGGATAAGAAAAGAGGAAGCTATTAGTTAATAGTTAAGCTAATAATGAATACACACGTTACAGATCATGGAAATTCATAAGGAATATGAAAAGGAAAATGATACACATGGAAAAATCTATCATAAGTAGATTTAAGACTGAAAATAAAGGCTTTTTAAAAACAAAATATGGATCAAAAAGGGCCTTAGTAATGATATTGCCCAGTAGCTAGATAAAAATGTTGTTTATTTCAATGATATTGGAGAATAAAAGAAATAGTCATGATATAGTTCTGTCCTGTATTTGGGAAATATATTATATATATATATATAAATACATCTACATGGTTATGAAAGACTTACTACCCCAAAGCCAAGAAAATAATTTACATTTTAATATGACCAATAATACTGCTGTTCATGAATAAACAAAGAATTAAAGTAGAAGGGGCTTCCATGCTTAGGCTGTTGATTATGCCAACGACTTGAGGGTGGTACTGAACTGCCAGTGGTACTCAAATTCCACATCAAAAAGACAGTCTACCAAGGAGTATCCTTAGTAGGAATAAAGCAGTTATTGTTCCTCTTCCCTCAGTGCATTGTGACCATGCTTAGAACACTATGGCTATTTCTTGAGAAGTTTGTACTTCCAAGAAAATGTTGAAAAATAGAAAATGTTCAAAGAGCAGCCATAAAATTAGCAAAAACACTATATCATACAGGGACAGATTCAAGGTGCATACTCTGTGTGAATGTGTGGCTCGGTCCCAGTCTGTAGGAGAGAGTGTTTGTAATACATCTTTATCTTGTTGCATTCACAAAAATGGTTAATAATATTTCCAAGAACTGACCTGATAGGACATGATAATAAACTTCAGAAAATACAAAGGAGTGTTTTGCACTCTTGTTAAGTTTTAGAAGCTAGTTTTCCAAAGTTTTCAGACACAAATCTTCTTTAAGTCAAAGGAAGTTATAGATACCCATCATTTTTTTAAATCAGGCCAAGGTATACCAGGTTAATATAAAATGCCCAAGTTTAGGATGGCGTGCGTATCAATTTATCTTATAATGGTAGCAGTAACAGAGGGACTTGTGGTAAATATTTATTTTGGATGTAGCACTGACGAAGGGGAGGTCTGGAACTGTAAGCAAGTTAATTGCTCCTTGCTGCTGAATGCCTCCGAGGAACCAGGCTGAGGTGCCTTCCCGGGCAATACCTGGGGCCGGATCAGACACGCTCTATTTCACAGTCAGGTTCTTGTCCTGTCAGAATCTCCCTGTAGCCTTCAGTTGCAGGTAATCTGCAGTGTGAGAAGTGCAGAAAACGTGCTGACAATTAACCCAATTTTGGGGAATGTTCTGATATAACTGTTTCCAAGCCAAAGGGTTCATGACCTAATTTCTGTTATATCAACAATTTGCTGCTGATTTTCCTTGACCTCTTTTAAGAAGGAAAAACACATCCAGTATTTCTTGTTTCAGCTACACTTGAAATAATCATTACTGATACAGGCTGAGAAAAGGATCTTACCGTGCTCATTTAATATAAAGATAGGTGAAACCACATGAAGCTGGAGTTCTGTTCTAGTAAGAGGAGCTGCAGAGCATATTCAGGCTTATCTTTCTGCCTTCATCGATTTGCAGTTCTACTCAGAGCTCCTTTTGAATGTCCAGGCTCCTGTTTTCTCAAATTTTCTCTGACAGAGAGAATTTTACTTTGAGAGGTTTTTCTCCAGGTGTCAAAATGCTTATACCTGTCTTTCACCTGTAGATTATCTGCCCGTTGACTATCTACAATAAGTTATAGGAAGGTCCAAAAGTTGCAACATGTTTATAAAAATACTTCACTTACTGTTTATGCAGAAAAATACAGCAGTAAGGCAAATGGGAGATGAGCAGAAGTAACTTTGAATGCTGCATTGTACCATACAGGGTTATTCACTCCACAATACATATCAAGAGAAGGAATGGGAAAAGTAATACAAAAGTAATACAAAAGAAAAAATGGGAAAAGTAATGTCCTACAAACAGGACATTAATAGGAAGCAACAGTTTCAGTTTGTATGTTTGTAAACAGATGAAAAGTTCTAGCATATAGACACAGCAGAACTCTAAACCCTCTGGCAGGAAACCTGGCATTCAGGCAATTAATCCGATAAGAGAGACAAAGATGAGTGACCAAACCCTTGGCAATTAGTGCTCTATTCATATAAATGCAATTACTTTATGTGACTGTGACAAGAGAAAATGGAGTATACATTTTGCAAACAGCCGGCTCAGCCAAGATAGTTTATATATTTCTTTCTAGAATGGAAGTGGAACTAGGGTTTTTACATCCCAAGTCACCATGTATAGACAAATACTGTTTTTTCCTTAGGGATAAAAGGAAACAAAAGGAAAAGGTAAAGAAGTGAATGGTGTAATTGACTTCTGCTCTCTCTGAAACATAGAAATGCTCCTAGCCAGTAGGCTCTCTAAGTATCAAGGACTTCTTCCTGCAGTCCTTGCATTTATTTACATATAGTTTAGGTGCAGAACCAGTATTGTGTGACTAATTACACAACACAAATAATGAATTCTAGTCTCCACTGGCTACAAAAAATAGTCAGGCAAGCAACTTTCTGCATGGTTCCATAATATGCCTTTCATTACAGTATCTCAGCTTCTGATGGAAAGAATCTGTAGAGAAAAAAATGTTCTCCTAAATTACTCAGCAAGACAAACTGTCTAAAATTTGCATCTATTCAGAGATTATTTGTAAACAAGAGGAAGGCTGAAATATACCACCTCCTAACGTGCTACTTAAGTTATTCCACGTAACACTGAGAGTCCTTTTTTCTCCTTGGCAGTCTCAGCATTTTTCAATGTTGTTAATTGGATGGAGAATCCAATGTATGCATACTACTTTTAGACGGTTTCCCCAGCCTTGGTTGCAGGGATGAAGAGGTTCTTGTTAATACACCATCAATGCTAAGGACATGCCTAGTTTGACTTTGTATTAAGAACCAGTTCAATATTCTGGGATGAGCTGTAAATCTTGGGTGAGAATTTTGTTCCCTCCTACCAGGTAAATGGTTTGTTATAAACTGAAGTACTGCTGCCACGCTTCACTGAAGTGCTTGGAATGAGTTTGTGAGAAATAAGGAATAAAAGTAAAGTGTTTGTATCAAGCATAGCTAGGAAACAGGAATGCAGTTTTTTCAGAAAATCTTTTGCACTTATTACACATATTACTAAGATGCTAAACTAAATGGAGATAAAAAGAATGCAGCTCGTTCTCAGAAAAACAGTACAGCATCACAATGTGGTCTATGCTAAGAATACAATCAGTATGATATAATGCCATCATAAACCCTTTAAAAATAAATCATATAACTTCTTGATTCTATTGCTGCTTTCATATTTCAGTCTTCAGTGCAGAAAATTCTGTTTCTGAAAGATAATTTGCAGAGGGCAGTCACTGTGTTACTCAAGGTAATGATGGTTTGTATTACACTTCTATCTCCACAGTAAATTCAGATTGAGTGCCTTACTGTCTGTTTTCAGTGGTTGTATTATTCATCCCCGTTGAAAACAAAATAGAATTTGGTGTGAAGCTTGGGGAAATGATTCAAGGCTGTATTTTAAGGAGGTTCAGATTCCAAGACCTCAAGATTTGCCACCGATGAGTCCGTTATAGGCCAAGACACTTGTGCATGGATTTTGTGGCTACCAGCCCCTAGCCATGTGGACCTAACGGAGCCAGTATTGATGGGGTTTATCTAGGTGCTTTTGGTGCTTCCTCTCCCACATGAAATCCTGCGGGCAGGCCGGGCGGCCCTGAGAAGTTCCACTCCGTAGATCACAGGGGTAGGGTGTGTTTCCTTGCAATCAATGGATACCATGGGGACAGGAGGAGGATGTTTCACAGACAAGTCTTTGTTGAGCAGATCCTGCTGGAATCGTAGTAACCCATGAGAGTTACCCAATACCTTGAAGTGTTTGCTGCCAGATTCCATAGGGAACACAAAGTCCTACCGACCAAAGTGACTACATCACTTTACATGTGTGCTAATGCTTCAATAAATACTGACGCAGTTAACAGTACAATTGCTACCTTTCAGAAACAGGGTTTTTTTCCCGCTGTGCTTCTTTAAGAGAGGCTGTTATATAAATCATTTAAGTCAAGAAGATATGATTATGATAAATACCTTCTATCAATACAAAGTTGGCCAATAATGAGCAAATCTTGGTCAGGAGTGGAATGTGGAATTGAGCTCCATTCAGGAAAGGTGTAACAAAGAATAACAATCTGATTTAAATGCCTGAGTGCTCATCATTAATGCCCTGACAGTCAAACCTGGAATTATTCAGACTGCCCCTGGCAGGGATGTTTCCAGTAATTTCAACAACAAATTAACTGTATTTTTTGTTTATATCAGGATAGCAACTAGCATTTCCATTCAGAGTAACTGTATGCCTGGGAGACAGTTCTGCAGTCTTTAAAATGCCAGCCTGCCTTTTTGTAGAGTCAGCATATCAAAAACATTTTTTTTTATCTTTTACAAAAAGGAAAATTTTGTCAGTTTAACGGACTGATAGTTGAAAGAATTTAACCTTAAACAAACAAACCTTTGAGGAGGAGTTTGGTTCTCTTAAAAACTTGCTTTCCTATATTCCTTAGATAGTTTTGATTGTTTCTAAGGAAATGATATTATTTTTTGAAAATATATGGGAGGAAGATGAAGAAACAGTGGAAACTTTAGAAGAGAAATGGAGTTTCAAGCTTTAAAAAGTAATAGTTTGATTATTACTTTCAGCACGGTGATCTTTTATCTCTCTGATGTACAACGTCATTTTTTTCAGCTTTGTATCTCTAGAGATACCGAGTTCTTTTATCAACAGCACTCTTAAGGTAGAACATGCTTCTATGCTGAACATTTTAAAGAATTCTTTTCTAGGTTGATGATTGTTAACTTCCGAAACACCAGGCATTTCTCCAGTTGGAAAGGTTTCTTTTTCAAGAACATGAAGGGTTAGTGTGTGAAGTTCTTCACGTAAAGGTTATAAGAATTGAAAATTCAAATTTTTCAGTAAGCACTTAGATGTCAAGGTCCAGATGCATGGCAAAGCTATCACAAACAAGATTAGAAGCAGCTGGTTATAAATCAAATCAGATTTATAATGCAGTTGTGTATAAATGCCCTTTCTTTGTTGTTTTTCCATAGATAGCTTGGGAAGCAATGTATTTCAGCACACTTCTTTGTATACCTGACTGACTACTGCAAGCGCTGTGCCAGACAGAGGTGGTGGGCTTTTTTTTCCTTGCTGAAATTCTTGCAATAACCACTTTGGAATGAAACACGACTGATATCCATACAATAGCAGCGATAAATTGCCCTTTTTTTTTTTTTTTTTTTTTTTTTTTTTCTAATATAATTTAATAAAATCTAGGGGTTTGGCTGGTCATTGGACAATTTGTCTAGCTACTTACTATGCAAAAGCAATACTGAATTTGATAGTTGATACATACAATCATCAAAGTTCTGGAAAATAGTGCTCTGAGACTCGGACTGTTCTTTTGTTCAATATTTGTTCATTTGTTGCACAGTTTGTAACACAGATTCCTTACTGTACCTTTTATAAGTGACCATTACTGTTCATACTTCTCATGCACCATGTCAAATGCACCTCATACCAGCTTTCCCCTTAACAGAGGAAACTAGATCTACTTCTCCATCTTAGCTCACATAAAATCATGTAGCTGCCTGATGAAAATGTTACCATGTCTTAAAAAAAAAAGTCAATGCTATTCTAGGAAGTATGTCATAACAAAGAACAGGGAAGACAAAAGGGACAACATACTACTTGCTGCACTACAGAATTGGATAAGTGGTGCCTGCTTCAGATCTTGTTGCCCTTTTCAACCTTCCTTCTGTGCTTTGCTCAACTTTTCACTGAAAAATAACTCTCCACTTATCCCTGCCATACCCTGAGAATTCTCAGATAATTTTCCTGGGCCGTACAGGATTATGCTTCTGAAATGAGACTTCCTCCAGAATACAAATGCCTGGAAACAGAATCATTAATTTCTGAAAAAGATAAAAGTTTTGCCTGTCCTGATTCCTTATGGGTTTTGGATAACATACAAGGTAAGTGCCTTGTAGCATGCATAGCAAGTCTTTGGGTTTTTTGCTGTCGATGCAAAAAAATAATAAATTTCAGTTCATACTCAGTCTCTCAGAGGCTAAAAAACCTTTCTTATACACTAGATTTCTTTGTCTTCAAAGCAGCTTAAAAAGTATTTGGCTGGGGTAGTGTGAGACCAAACTGATAGAGACAAATTCCTTTGTCCTTTGTACTCCAGGGTCGATTCAGATGTTTTACTTTGATTTGTGCCATAGCATGAATTTCAGGTTAAACTGGTCAGTTGGAAGTGTTGTGTGGCTTAAGTAACACAATATTTTTCCTGGTTTACTCCTTGGCAATGTTTACTGTAGCTGTCTAGGAGGATTTTAGAATCTACCTTCACTTAATTTGTCAGAGGAAATGACTGCAGTTAGCGTGAGACATGTAAAAACTAGTCACGATAACTGTGACCTCCTTTCATTGCTTAGTCTTGTGTATATGATTAATGGTATAACAAATACTGCCACCAAAGGTACCACATGTTTACCCTATTTAAGAAAGGATGTTGTATGTAGCACCTAAAAGGTCCCCATCCAATACACATTTACATGTGCTTGGCTAAACAGGGGTAGAGTTAAACCTTTGGTCCAGAAAGATAAGGAAAAAAATGAAGTGAAATTCAGTAGCATTTTCACCTTACCTTAAAGTTATATTTGTAGACCAAACACAGTCAACTGAAATTTATAGAGTTTCACAAAGCATAAAACTCCCCCTCTTAAAAAATTTTAAAAGGATTTTCTTATAAGATCAAGGAAACTATGTAATTGTAGTTGGGTAAGGCACAATTTTTTGCAGAAATCAAGTATGAAATGCTATGTGAGAAAACAAATTCTATTCTGCTTAAGCATTAGTATAAATTTACTTCCCAAGAGATACATATGAGTGTTAATGAGGAAATGAAATCAAAATAACTGCATTTGATTGGAAAACTGCAACATCGCAGGTGTTGGTGAAATGCTGGAACAGGTTGCCCAGAGAGGTTGTAGGTGCCCCATTCCTGGAAACTTTCAAAGACAGGCTGGATGGGGCTGTGAGCAACAGGATCTACTGGAAGGTGTCTTTGCCTAATGTAGGAGCGTTGACCTAGATGACCTTTAAAGGTCCCTTCCAACCCACACCATTCCATGCTTCTATGATTCCTTCTAACTGCAGCAGACATTAAGCCATAGGATGTGACAGGCTTCAGTCAGTCTACCCATCTATAAGGTTCAGTTATGTTTGTAAACCACTACCACTTTGCTCCTTTCCTATGACTCCTGGATCTGCCTAATAAATATCTTAACCAGGGAACAAATTCATGATCATATTTATTCCTGCAAACAGATTCTTCCGTCTTCTGTTCACACTGGACACCAGTTTGAAGTTGCAACATACACATTTCTATGACCTGCACCTCTAAGGAGCTTATAACCATTCACTACATCATTATCAATGTGGCTGCAATGTCAGATAAGCTGTCTTGCCTCACCCACGGCACATGTGTCAATCCAGATATATGTGTTAAATCATACAGAGTCTAAAGGGAAGGAAGGCAGATTAGGGAGAGCTCCCGTGCAGAGGCAGGAGTTAAGTAGATGGTGAGGAAGAAAGGGTTATCAGTTTCATTTTGTTCTGAGCAGCAGGGGAAGAGGGGCAAAGCCTCCTTAACCAAGGAAGAACCTCTGGATGCAAAGTCATCAGGCCTGTCTATGACGAGTGGGCAAGTGAAGATATTGCTGGAGGAGGCGTGCAGGACTTGATGTTGCAATCAGCAGGGGCTCATATGGCTCTGGACCTTCAGGCATAACTCAGCACCCTGATGAAGCAAACCTCTGCCCTAGTCCTTAGTACTCCGCAATTTCTCAAGTAAGTCCTGTATCAAGAGTACAAGAGCAGAAAACTGATAAAATATCCAGCTCAGCAACTTTATTGGCGTTAAACACTTTATAAAAGCCAGAACTGTAAAAAATGTGAGGAACAACTGGAAAAAAATGGAAAAATTGTTTAACTGTGCTTTATTCTGCAATTGCAGTGAATAGATTGCCAAAAACAAGTAAGATATTTCAGAAAGAAGCTGCTTCTGAAGCAACTTAATGTTTTAGTAGTTTTCAGTTAAATCAGGCAGAGGAAATTAACAATGAACTTCTGTGTTAATGGTCTGGAAAGTGCTGCACTCCCTGTGAAAATGAAGTACAAAGGTGATTGGCTTTCTTATTCGATGGTATTTTGAAAGAAGATGACCACAGAACATTAATGATGATGATGAAGTGGCACAAAAGAGGAACGAAGGAGTAGCAGCTACTTCATTAGGAAATCAGATGGTGCTTGTACAATAAAGGAAAACCTGTAGGAGTGGTGCTAATGGAAGACTCGGCACATGTCCTTAGAAGTTCAGTGTGAGCTGCCATGAAGTCTGCACAATGTGAAGAGAGACTCACCATGGCCAACACAAAAGAAACCAAACTAATTCAGAAAAGGACATTTGTGTTAAAAGGACACAAGGACCTTAGAATTTCATTTAAGAAAACCCCAAACATCTAAGGCACCTTCATGTATTCTGGCAAACCACGGCAAGAAAGAGCCATGATTCAGGAGGGAGAGTGAGACAGAAAGAACGACACCGAGTTACATCACTCCAAGAGCCAAAAGGAGGTGTTCAGAAAGGACCAAGTGGCCAGCGCTGCTTTCTCAGGGAAAATCTTCAAAAAGCAATGCTTAGCAAAACAGGACTGCCAGACAGGCTGCAGGTGGGACAGCTTTTCTGTTTAACATTTCACACACCCTTTTAGGATTCACACAGGACGGTCCTGAGGATACTGTCACTACCAGGTAAGTCAGAAAAAGGCAGGTGGCGAAGGTGAAACTAAAAGCTTGCAAAGATGGTTTTAGGCCCTCTCATGGAGTACATCAGTTAAATACAAGTGTGTAGACAAATACAGAGTTGGAAAGGATACAATTTACAGTGGTGGCAGGAAAAAGAAAATCAGTTTTTCAGCTAAAAAGGTGTTGAGTCACTGAGCGTGTCAAAGAACTACAGGAACCACAAAAAATGAAGAAAAACCTAAGACAGGATTTACAGGCATAAGACAACTGCATCAGACTCCTAGAAAAATTCTTTCCAGCCTACAGAAGCTGAGGAGGATCTGAAAGTGCCTGTGCCTTGGCAGAGTCCTCAGAGGAGCTGGGAGGAATATTCTCTGCTCGTGTAAAAGCCCAGAGGTGGGCTGGAGGGAGGGACAAACAGGAAAACTGTACCTGCAGATCCAAAGGATTGAACTGGGTATTTACAAGGCGCATCCCTTTCTAGTAAAGAGTTTAATGCCAGTATGTTTGTTGTGCTGGATGTTTCGTCAAGGCTCTTGGCAAGTAAGAACACATCTGCAGGCATTTTTCAAGCCTACATTGGAGATACTGTTTCTACAGGCCATTTGAATTTTGAGCAGCATCAGAGCTATAACCAAGAAACAATAATTTTTTCTATATATATTACAGAATACAAAGTTCTACATAGACTAGATTTCAGTCTCAGGGAAGCCTAAACCAAAACAAGAGGATAGCCAGACACTTTGGAAAGTGTTAGAAAGAATCAGGTGCAGGTCTAAAACTAAACACCAGTTAAATCCTTGTGATATAACTTGTCACTCAGACTAGTTACCTCAACACTGTTACACAGAGTAATGAAATTCTCAGAGTAAACTTCATTAGATGAAAGATTAAGCAACCATCAAAACTCAAAATATTCTGAGAGGGAAGAGCTATTGGCAATGCATGTGAAAGGAAAATTATGAAACGTGGAGAAAAATCAATTAATGGTCACTATAAGCCAGATATAATGTTAAGAAGGAGAAGCATCCAGGAATTTATTGAGATAAAGAGTGTGTCATTTTATGTATCCAGTGACATTTCCATACTGATTAAAACAAGAAAGACCTCAAAATACAGGAAGATAGGTAAAGTTTTTGACATGGATATTAAAGTCTTTTAAAAGAAGTACCATTTTTATTATTCATAGCATAAAATAAGGAAAAGGTCTCTCAGTTCTCCTGCCAGTTCAGTCACAGAGACTTTCCAAGATTTTTAACATCTCTTTTTCTGTATAGTTCCAAGTGCTCCAGGCGATAAGGGTCCGACCACCTCTCTTTGGAAAATAGTTGACAGCTTCATACATTTCACTGTCAGAGAGGACTTCCTAATATTCCATTTAAATGTTTTGTATCTTAATTTTATTACATTTCCCATAATTATTATACCATGTACAACCATAAATAATTACTTGCTCTCAATTAATGTCATTGTTGTTTTTGCTAATTTATCAACAGCTTTTCGGTAAAATGATATCCAGAAATGCTTTTTTCTGTTGTGTGCAAAAGCATAGCCTTCCCTGGATTTGGGCTTACTGATGCTTTCAAAACCAGAAAGTGAGGCTGCTCTACCAAAAGGAGGCTAGAAATGAGCATAACCTCATTTATCACTTTTAACTTTTTTGGTTATAATCTTCACTGGATATGGATGACCAAGGTACAAAATCTCTGTTCAAAAGGTCGGAATCTGTACGTTAGATACCAGGAAACTGCTACACCAGCCATTCTTGATGAGCAACAAAGAAAACTTTCCCACATTTTGCTCCTGAAATTGTTTTGTTTTCCTTTAAATTAATTCCAAATGGCTCTATCCAAAACAAATACCCAGATTCCTGATTCTGCAGGCATTTTTGGTCATTCTAACTCATCTCAAGGAAACGAGATAAATACCTCAAATTATGCAAGGATAATTTTGCAATACATTTAATTCAGAATTTAGTCTGTATTTTAGTTTTCATTCTGAAGAAAGAAGAATCTTCAGTTAAAGAAAAAAAAATCAATTACAAGTACATGACCAATTTTAGATTAAATCCCATCTCCCAGACTATAGGCAGCTGATTGCCATTGAAAAGTTGCTTGAGTGCATAGCAGGAGGCATCAGATGGAAACCTGACAAAGTGAGAGAAATATTTCAGGACACAGAATGAAAAAAATTAAAAGAATAGTCAAGGGAAGAGTTCAAAAAGACAGAGGAAGAAGTGTGCAACCCAAAGCACATTAATCATTTGAGGGGTCACCAAGGTCACAATAATATATATTTAAACAGCCTGCAGAGAGTGTGTAAAAAAGGTATAAACATTCAAAACAAACTAAAAGGCCTATTTCACAAAAAGCAGTTTGAAAGCACAGGCTCTCAAGTTCCCTGTGCTACTGTGACCTTCTATTGTCCAACATCCAACTTTTTCTCAGATGTCGTAGCCATAATAATCCACTGCCCAAAGCCTGGAAGGCAGGAGTAAAAGTAAACTTCAGTTCACCAGATAACGTCATATTCCTACTAATCTCTGAACCCAGAGCATCCTCTTCGGTTTTACAGTGAACCTGTAGTGTTTAAATTACTTAACATGATTATTCCATCTATTCTGATGTGAATAGCTAAGTGATTTCTCATGACTTGATGAAAAAAATCTGTTTGGCTAGCTTTTGGGGTTTTGCAATGTAGGTGCGTTCTTTTGATTTTTGACTTTATAAAGTGTTTAGGACACTTTCCTGTAATGAGAAAAGTTATCTCTTGATAGACACATATAGCTAAAAGAAAATCAGGAAGAACTGGCAAGCTCATTACAATCCAGGAAAGTTGAGAAAGGAGTCAAAAGAAAATAAATATTGAAGTAATTTGAAAACTAAAAATAAATTACTATCATGTTACAGTGAGAAAAGTGGTCATTTTACATAAAAATTGGGGAAAAATCTTTTCTGATTAAAAAATATATATAAATCTTTGACCTAAACAAGGGGCAAGAAAATTAATTAAAATACTAAAAGCATGGGTGGGATAAAGTCCCAGGCAACTTCCTTGGAAACAGTGTTAAATTAGTAAATGCACATCATATTTATGTTAATAAGAAAATATATTTTGCATATTGCTTTCATTGAACAGCATGAAAATGTATGAGATCACTAGACAATAAGGAAAAAATACTAACATAATGCTTTATAAAATATGAGGTTGTGATATATGTAAATTAATATAATAAATGACCAGATAGTTTTGACATTAATTCTGTATTTCTGCATAACAGAGGCCTATGTGATTAAAAAGGACTCCTTGTTTACTTAGAGTTCATTGCATGCTTAGGTGTGTTGGCTGGAGCAGGTCCAGGTTTCTCAGCATTTTGGTGGACAAAGAAAAATTTTGGCTTCTTTGAAAACAGAGGAAGTTCTTACTCTGACTTCAATGGAGCCAGGAATTCATGAATACTTTTATATGATGTCAGGAAGAAAGATTCTCAAGTTGATCTGTAATAAAACCAAATGTTGTAAGGAATGGCTTTTGAGGAAACATCTGTGTGATTTATATGAGGCTACGAGAGTGTAGCTGGAAAACTATTAGCAAGGTTGGCTCCAGAAATCAACTTTGTGAGTCCAGGTTGTAAAGGCACAAGGTGTAAGATATTAGCTTGTGAATTCCAGGTTTCAAGTGGTATTTGCCAAGACAGGGAGTCAGAACAAAAGGCTTATCTGTATTTGAAAGCTCCTCTCTGTATCTGGCATTATAAGGCAGTTTCAGGAACAATGGAAAAACAGATGGTCTCCTGCAGGGTCTGCAGTAACTAAACCAACCTGTCCTTCCAAACCGAGTGCTTAGTACACTGTAAGAAAGACAGATATGCATCTAGGTTTATTATTTTTTTAACTTTTTTTTTTTTCTGTTTTATTGTGCAGTTTATTTCTAGCTTTAAGATTAAGAGCTGTGTTTATGAAACTGCAAGTTATTATCTTCACTTCCAGCTTCTTGTCCTTCAAAGAAATCAGCAAATATGTGAACCCATGAGTCCTTGATGGGGAAAATCTAGTCAACAGAGGGAATAGAGTGGCTAGTAAGAGAAATGCAGGAATCCACCCCATAAACGGTAAGTCATAACTTCCTGCTGACTTAGGTATCACGTTTTAGAAAAGTTCTTGGACCAAATGCTCAAGTCTGGTTAGAGGCCACTTTAGGTCAATAACCTGCAAACATGTAAACAATGAAATCGTTTACATATTTATGTCAGCAGCTAGGAAGTCAAGCAAATAATTTTATCACAGCTTAGTGTTCCGGTGAGGACGTAACCATGCATTAAATACCTGCTTCATGTCTCAGTCTCTAGAGTAACTCAGAAGTTACATTATCTGTTTTCAAAATTCTGTGACATATGTTAAGCTTAAAACACACAATAGTTATGCGTTATGGACTTGTACAGTCAATGACAAACATCACACATATTTTGTTGATTCTTCATTATTAGCTGTGTACAGCCACACATACAGTTTTTCTCATGTATTTCTCTAAAAGGCCTGGTTCCTTAAAATGTCAGCTGGAATAATGCATTGGCACGTTCCCAGTTCTGGTTTCTTTTTACGATACTTCATTTAACTACTTGATTTTGATTTACCCTGACAGCAAAACACTGTTTTGGCTCTGAAAAATGCAGTGCAACCTGTACAGGCTTCTGTTATTTATGTTGACTTATACTCTACTACCTATAAATATTTTAGAAGATGAAGTAGGTGGATTACAGCCCACCAACTCTTTTTTTTTTTCTTTTTTCTTTTTCTTTTTTTTTTTTTCCAGACACACACACACATTTAAAAATGCAGGGATGTCTGTTGAGCAAGGTTTGAAAGCCTCTCTGGATCTCTATCACCTATTCAGAAAGACCAAGGAAAAATCAGAAGTGAGCCTATCTGTGTAACCATGACAACAAGTACTTGTATATAATGCTTACCTATATAGTATAGATTCTGATTCCTTCAAGAGCTCCCACAGTCATAGGCTGAACTCTTCGGTAAGCTGTCTGAGCTGTGCTAAACGGTTCTGATGAATCAGGTAAGTATTGCTGGGCATTGTAAACACTGTTCACACTGGAGAATGAATGAGAAAATGAGCTGAATGGTGGAACTGGGACAGGGCTGTGTCTGTAAGATGGAAAAAAGAAAAAAGAAAAAAAAAAGAAAAAAAAAAAGGGGTGTCAGTACTTTTCTAGTGATTAATATTTGACAGTTAAGAGAGATCTTCTATTATTATTCCTCATCAAATTAGTGCCTAGCAGGTAATATATACGGAACCGGGGGTAACAGATTTTGTAGACATAGCGTACAGTAAGAGGCGTTATGCCAGGTGAGTGTAAAAGGCTAGTTGATCAATAATTAAAAGAAACACTGAATTCAGGTTAGCATTAACTTATTTGGGGAGTGGTGAGTTCTCACTTCTGTGACTTCCTATCTTTTTTCTTAATAAATTGTTTATTGTTTTGTGTAAAACAAGGATGAATTCTGATAAGATTTTTGAAGTAATATATAAAAGTAACAATGATTATAAACTCAAAGGTTATTTTGTCTTTAGTATTGTTACAATTTATTTTTATTCCAGAGAAAACATTATGTTCCTTTTACATTGACATATTGATTCCCAAAAAAATCTTATATGACAATATAACATAGGATCATGTTGCTGATATCCTTACAGCTCCCCTCCTAGGACTTGAGGAAATAGTCTCCAAAACTTTTCTTCTTCAGATTTCAGCTATGGGGATTTTACAGCAGTGAGAACTCTGCCCCCACACTCCCATACAAATGACAAAGAACACAATACGATATAAAAGAAGGCTTACCAGTGTAAGGTTGTTCTTTTTTATTCTTCTTTCCCCTTTCTTCTTTTTCCCCTCCAAAAAAGTTTAGCACATTTAACTTCTACCTCCTGCAGAATTCCCCTTTGGTAAGAGCCATGGGCAGACACGTTTTGCCTTATAGAATTTAAGCAGAATAAATAGGTCAAAAATCAGGCTAATAATTACAAAGCTAATTATAACCTTAACAAAAGAACTGCTACCTGATAGTAGACTGATTCTCATGGCTGTAGGTAAAATAAAAAGACATAGAAAGGCATATAAAGAAATTAGATTTTTAATCTGCTTGAAGCAAAATAAGATAAATATTGACAAGAATCATGTCCCATCTACAGCTAAAGGAAAGATAACAAAATATAAAAGTTTTGCATTCCTTGCTTCATTTCACAGAGGCAGAATGAATATTTCCAAAATTTAAATTATGTGATTAGCCTAGAACTAATTTTTATATAAATTTGATATGAAAAAAATACTCTTTTGTTTTAATGCATAAAGCAATTGTAGGTTTGAAATCACTTCTCACTGAAGACCATGCAAAACTCTAATTTAATACAATTTAGGTTTTCAGGGAAAAACAGTCTGCTAGGCTGCCAAAATGGCTTAAGAAAGGACAAATACACACCATAACACTTGAAGCAGCTATCCAATTTTTTTCATAAATATATCAGTTAAGGGAGAAAAACCTACTCACACATTGTGCTAACTGTAACTTGCGTAATATGTCATTCACTTGGTCAAGCAATTTCTGAGCTTGAGCAATGAATAACTTTTTTCTTGGTGAGGTTCTTAGTTTGATTCCCCAAGTGAGTATAAGGAAAAAAAACCAACAACTATGTGGCAGAAACTGAATTGGCAGAATTTTTTTCCCCCTTTTTCCTCTTTCTGTACCTGAGGATATGTATCAGTGTTCTGAATGCAAGTCACCAAGACAAGTAAAACCTCATTCCATCCAGTTCTTACACATGAAGCTTAAATGTAGTCAGATCACAACCTACCCAATCAAACGTGGGTATTCAAGTAATTATACCATAATGTCCTACTGCTCTCCTAGTTATCAGGCTTAAAAGGTTACCAATGCTGAACCTGCCCGCAGGAAGCAGGTGAAACTTCTATAAATTTAGCTAGTAAGAAACGAATACTGGCAGAAATGCCAAAAGCAGAAGACAACTTAATGCAAATTGAGCGACTTACTGTTACCATGTATATACTGTTCATCTCAGGTACAGTAGAGAGTAATAAGACATATGCTTTTAATAGATCAGAACCCCGTTTTAAAAAATAAGTTTAGTGAGCAGATAATAAGAAAACAGTGCATTCTACCCATCTACCCTTTTGCTGCCAAAACAAATGAAACGGCTGCTGTACAATCTCATGAAGAAAGTTAATTTGGTTTTAATTTTTTGCAAGGGCCGCCCTGTATTGGTGATCTTTGGCTATAAGCAGGTACGGAGCAAGAGTGTCTTTCACCTTTGCTACCAAACCAGCACGGATCCCCTCCCAGTTTATCTCTTTTTCTGTGACTCCCTTCTGTACTTACTTTCCTTATTCCACCATTTTTACTCTTGTCGTCAAAATCATTCCCACATGTGAGTAGACAGACCATCTACCTCTGCAATGTCTGAGAATGACCAGCTGAAGACGAGCCAACCAGACCAGCCAGAAAATGCACTAGACAAAAGCTCATCAGGTCCTGGGGGAATAGCTATGAGGGACAACTTGCCAGGTCTAAGTATCCACCTGTGACTGATGAGCCATCTTAAATTCTGAGAACATCAACCAAAAGATACATTTCTCTCACAATTTATTATCCTGCCTACAGTTCTCTCTCTGGCTATTTTTTCAAAATTAGAAAAGTAACTGCTGTGCTCAGAGACTGTTCCAGGGCTGAAAATTAACCTTTTCTTTCCTGCTCACATGGCTTGCTTAGCAAAATTAGAACTTTATAAAGTAACTCCTCTATGGCCAACAGGTATTGATTACGTTTGTTTTACATAATTGCTCCATTTTTTTCCCTTCTTCTTTTCCTTCTATGCATTATGTTTTTCAATTTTGGGTTTGAGATTTTTTCTCCTTCTGTCTTCCACAGGAGTAAGCAGTGAGAGGCCTCAAATCAAAACTTTAAACCATGGTTAACTGGTTAATATTACACAGTGAAAAGGTCGTGACAACACTTATGACCTTTCTGGGTACATTTAGTTCTGAATTCAGAAAGAAACATTTCACCAACATTGCCAAGTTCAACATTTTCACATCCTCAGGAACCAATACTACGGTCTTGGTCTGAGAGAAATTTAGGAATGTATTCCAACTCCCAGTTTTATCAAGGCAAGATTTGTCATTTTGAGTTTTAATGAGATGAGGCCAAAGGTAATTCAATGCAGATAGCTCTATAGGTTCAATGGGACCCTGTCTTTGGTTATAGTGCCTATACTGAAATGTAGCAGTGGCTCTGTATGTGTATTTTCTTACAAAACACAAGCTTTCTCACTTGTAGCTAGTTCTTATCTTCTTTAGCTGCTAGCCTTCGTGTCTTACTCTGGTACTTTTTTAATCTAAGTTAAATCATTCCACATGGGATGAGTTAGGCATACTTAGCAGTATAACCTAAGGGTGACTCAGAGCAGAATCACCCAAACATCTACCTTTTGATGACCCAGGTATTTTCCTGTCTTCTGTCCAAGTATTTCCATGCCATTATAATCAATATCCAGCTGTCATAACATGAGCTTACATATCCATCAGCTATATTTTATTTGCCTATGAATTCTTCTGTTTCGTAGATCTGATCCTCTGCATTGGGAGTCCTGCAGAAGACATTGTATTCAAGGAGTCTGTGATCTTGAGCAAGCCATGTCTGCTTTACTAGGCTCTGTCCTCAGGACTTGAAAAGCCCATATGTTGGCATGAGTGACCACAGTATAATCATATTTATAAAAATAACAATGTAAAAGAATGTGCTGGAATATCCTGGATACGTGCTATACCTGGATACAGTTCCTAGATGCATGCAGGATGGTGTTGCGTGCTGGTCCAAGACCACAGCGTGGTTCTGTTTTTATTCTCAGGAACAGAATTAATACTCAAAATGGAGTCAACAGCCAAAGAACTTTATTTGCCCAACAATGCAAAGGAAGAGAGAGAGCAAGAGATAAAGAGAGAAAGGAAGGAAAAAAAGACAGAAAGAAGGAAAGAGTTCACAGCAATAGCTACCACCCTGGAGCTGAGGCATCCTGACAGTCCAATTCATTTCCAAGTCCGGTGGGAGAATGTTCCGTCCGATGTTAGTTGGTTCTGTTTTTTATAGAGTTGTTACAAGCTGTTCTGCTTAACCACACCTTCCACCCGGCAATGGTGTACGTGCCCAAGGTCTTCAGGTGGTCATCAGGGGCCTCCAGGCACCCTGACGCCCCTGACTCCAGGTCTGGGCACATGCACAGGGGTTTGGTTGAGTTTTGCAGGATCAGCCTCCCCCGTTGCTCCATGGCGTCAAGCGGATTCCTCCCTTAACAATGTATAGATCAATCCCTTCTGTGGCAGTGGTGTTATCTTCCTGCCTTAACAATGATCATTCCCTGTGGTGATGGCATGAGTATCCTGCCATAGCAATGCTGAGACAACACATCTGCTGTGGCGATGGTGGGTCTCACCGGCGCAGTCTCTTACAGATGGATATGCTCTGATGGACATTAAGAAAGAGATAAAATTTCTACCTTTCCAGACAAGATACGTAGCTTTGTTTGCTACATTAGATAGAAAGAACAACAGTACAGGCAGGAGGGTAAACCTCTCCACAGATGGGATCCACATAGCACACTGTGGCTGTGCATCTGGATTCCATACAACGTTGCACAGAAGTCAGGCTCCAGCATCTGCGAGGATGTAAAACTAAATTTCTGTGTATATTTAACTTCTTCCTTCTATATTATTACTAAAGGAACTTTTCTATGTTATTTGCTTCCCATTACAAAACAGTTCTGGACTTTGTGTTTGCATTGTTTATGTGGTCTGAAACGAAACAGGGACAACAGCATTTAGACCACTCAAGCCTCTCTTCTCTGATTCATTATCTTCCATTTTTATGTCTGTTTTTAGCAAATAACAGAATTCCATATGCCCTGTATGTCACTGAGTCTTAAAAGAGGACTAAGACAGCTTTGCACCAGTAGTTAAACTGGTGGGAAATTTAGAATGGCCATCAGTCCATGCCACATTAACATAATCCTTTTTACGTATTGAAAAGCAGAGCCCTTTTACTTCAGTGTCTCATGCTCATTTATGTACATGAAGAGATATTGCAGTCCTCATGCTACCCACACTCTCTTTTCCAGGTAGAAGCATGAGGGTTCTTGCCCTGGATACATTGAGCTCTGAATTTAGTCCTTCCTTTATGCGGAAATTCAAAGGGCTCCACTGAAAATATACAGAAGTGTGAACAGAAAATAAGAAAACTCATCCCGACAATGCATTTCTCCTCTCCATCTCATAAAAAAGTATGACATATTTTTATCTTAAATTTATTTTTTTAAAAAAAATTATTAAATTTTAAAATTAAAATTAAAACATAAAGCTTAATTTGTCAGAGTGAGAAAAATATCTGTGCAACCAGCAAAGGTATTTCCTGAATTAACCCCATCTTTGCACAAAGGAGCAATCACACTGGCTCTTCCTTGACCTTCAGGACATACATACTTTCTTAACCTTTGACTTTTTCTTGATTTACCCCAGAACTGCACATATTCCACAGTGCAAAGGACCTTTGGCAATTCAGCTGAGCTGGTAAGAAGTGGGTTTGTAATTGGTGCATTGGTGCTCCCTGGTTATGGAGGTGAGAACAGACACTGAAGTACCAGGACTGCTGGAATTCGTGGTCTACGTGTCCTACACAGGAGATAATGCACACCTTTCTGGCTTTTCCTTCCTTTGTATCAGAACATATCTGTGCTCCATAATTCCCCTAGTACAAACACTTTCCTCCTAAACATTTTTTGGAAAAAAAAAACCCCACAAAACACATGTACCAAAATTCAAACTCCTAATATGCCATCTTGATATAAATCTTTCAGGCTTCAACAATTATAAATTTTTATAGCAGTCTCAGGTGTGTTATTGTTTTTCTTTTGCTGTCTCTACCTCTTGCTAGTATTACAATAGTATTACAGCCTATATGCCTGTGACCTTTTTGACTTGAACAACATTCATTAAAACATGCTTAAACGCAATTTCATAAGACTTGAAAGTTAATTTCAGGCCTTAAGTCTGAAATTGTCAATCTGTTTTCAGTCACTGGGAAAACATAGTAAAAGGCTGTTCTCCTGCATTTAATTTTGCTTCTTTTGCCGCTTTGCTTTTTAGGCAATTAGAGGGCTGAAAAGTGTTGTCTCTGATTTCCTGTGAAGATAAGTAACTGGATATTGACCTTTCCCATGTTAGGTTTGGGGCTGGATTAATCATCTTCTGTGTGACCCTTCTAGATTATAGCTGGTTTTAGCAAAAGCAATGGATGTTTTGACCTTCTAAATCAGGCCTTAACTGAGATCTTTGATATGCAATGGGAATTAAAATGTGTAGCATTGCTTTACCAGGCTTCTGTTTCAAAAATTATTCTCCTCATCATTAGTTATACAATGACCATTAAAAGTTGTCTAGAACATATTGCATAGATTTAGATAATTTTAGATTTAGATTTTGACTTTAAAACAAACTACTTTAGGAAAAAAGAGCTTTTATTAGTAGCATTTATTTCATAGTACTGAAATATATTTCTTCATAATAAAAGGGACTATGTTTTCCCTTCTGTGCAATTTTTCTACATAAAATTGTTCTTTTATTTAAAAAACACATTTTAGATCATTTAAAATGTTAGTATCAAAACCAAATATTCAGTTGCATCAAAGAAAAAGCTTCTCTTGAAGCATTTGTTCCAATCAAAAAATGCCATCACTGAATTTCCCATGAAAAGAAAAGTCATGTTCCGGTGTTTGACACACACAAAGTACATAAATTATTATGACCACAGGTTTCTATATGTACAGTGAAGCTGGTTTTCATTAAAACAAAACAAAAATATGTACTAGATGTGTATGTTCCTACAGATACTGTCAAGTTGAATTCTGTGGCTGGTTTTGGCCTGGGGACTTCATACACTTCAAGTCCCAGTCATAACAAACCTGATTTTCGCATGCTCTTTTGTAGGTAAATTCATGTTTCTGATGGTTCAGATTGAAAGTAACTGCTGAGTATTTGCTAAGTATTTGAACATGAGTTGCATTTAGCACAGAAGGTGCAGTGGGGAGCCAAAGTCTGTTGTTTTTTCGAAGAAAATAACAGTATGCTGGTGGTCCCAGCTCTCTAGCATAGCTCTGAAAAACAATTGTAGCTCCACAAAATGATTGCAATTACTTTCCTTTTCTTTTTTTTTTTTAATCTGCAGTTTCATTTCTAGATACAGAGTCCCTAATCAAGCTTCTAACCAATTCAGAGCTTAACAGAATTGTTTTCAATCTGTTGGTTAATGATAGGCACAAAGAGGTAATTTTTGCTTTTGTGACTATCTGGGTGCTCGTTCCCATATAAAAATCTGAAAGAAGAACAGGGTTCATGGACAAGATTTTCACTGCTGCAGTACAACTCCTCCTGCTTGTGATAACCTTCAGCATGAGGTGGTAGCACTGGTACCACAGGAAAAATATCTCTCTTCACTAGAAATATTACTCATAGAGGGAATATGTGGATGTAAAGCAAATGAAAAAACCATTCAGGTATTTATCCAGGTATTTATAAACTTCTTGTCACTCTAATATCTAAATAATCTTTCATATATTTGGATTTGACACGTATTTAAACCCCTTTGCTAGAAAGGTGTCGCTTCCCTCATCTCACTAGCCAGGGACCAGCAGTGCAACGCCAAAAATTTCCTGGGCATTTTCAGCATGGCTTAGGCAAAAGAGGAGCACTGCGGAAGAGAAGCCCAAACCGAGGGTACTAAAAGCTCCCACTCAGTAAATTCTAGAAGTCTTTAAATTCCACCAGCGCTTGCTTTTTTTTCCTGCAAGGCACTCAGCTTCCTCTCTGTGTGTTTTGGCAGAACTGCCTGGCCTTGCTGGGGCTGAGGAGCTGCAGGTGCCACCCACCCCGCAGCCCACGAGGAGCCCCCAGGAGGCAGGCAGGGCATCTCCCGCCCATAGCAGGGATGGAAAAGCACTGGCAGAGCTCCTTGAGCACAGCAGCCTTCTCCTGTTAGATAGCAACAGCCACAGCTCACGGAATCTCACTAGAGAAAGGTTCAGTTTGTTCCTCTGGCTGAGGGTTTTGCAGTCCTGGAGATTGCTTTAATTACCAAGCTGTGCTGCACAGACACATTTTCCTCCCATTTTCTTGAGTGTGCCAGGGTAGAAGAGAGGCATTTTTTTCCCATTTATATGCATAAGAAAAAGAAAACAGAATTATTTCTCTTAAAGAAGAGAAATCAGTTGATAAAAATCCATTTCATCACCAAGGGGAAATGTTGTTAAGCTTGTATGGCATGTTTTACCTAAAAATATCAATTGAGAGGAAGAAGAGGCCATATCGATCACAGGAAACGTTGTACTTCAAAAGATGGGGCAGCATACCTCATTTATAGTAACATGGAAGAAGTTAGGGGAGAAAAATTAACAAATGGAAATTAAAAGACTCAAATGTTGCATGATGTTTGTGAAAGCAAGCTGAGTTTTGTTTGAGTAGGACCTCAAGGCTTTCACCAGAGTATTTCACCTCAGAAGGAAAGAAAACATGAAAACTTAGCAGTAAAAATAAGACCTAGAAAATATAGATATGCCTCCAGAAGAAGAAGAAAACCTGAAGTAATAATAATAAAGAAAAACTGAAAGACCTTTCTCAGGAATGAAGGAAATAAATCAAAAATAATTAAGACCCTTGCTTGGGGCTAGATAGTATAAATCAAAAAAGCCTTAGGTTGCAAAGAAAATTTAATTTAAAAAAGCCCTTCCTTGTGCCAAAGATTTATCATTTTTAAAGCCCAGTGGAGCCAGAACACTTTTTTTTTTTTCCCTCTTAACTCCAAAGAGGTGCAGCTCTGTTTCTATTGATAAACCCATTTGACTTGTATATTGCTAAGTCTTCTGAAATTTTTGTCCTTATCTAATTTTTCTTTCATCTTTAAGAAAAGGAAACACACAATTATCTGAATGTCTGAACATCTTGCATTTGGTTGTTTACTGTGAAGAATAATTAGACTCAGAAAAGCAGAATTTGAAGTTGCTTGTTCCAAGACATTTTTAGTAGTTCTCCATCATGACTATTACCCACTTACATCTCCCCTCACCACAGTCAGGGTTAAACGCTTTTACATCACCAAGTCTTGCAATCAGGCAGTGCTTCCAACTGGTAAGTGCAGTTCTGTGCCTATTATGCACTCCATTTTTTAATGTTAAAACTAAGAGTAAGTGAAGGAAATCAAAACTCTCAGTTATTATCCTGCAAGGGAATCTGTAGGGCAGCATTTCAGTCAAGTCAATAGGACTGCCATGTCAAGGAACGTGGCTGGGAAATGCAAGCTGCCAGAAACACGAGGTCATAAAACAGGAGCGTGATGAGTGAAATATGCAACATGGTGGTATTTGAGCTTCAGGTGGTCATGTCTACCTAAAAAGTCATAAATGAAATGCCATATCGCAAAGCAAAAAGGGAATGAGGACAGAACAGTGTGACAGCAATACATATGGGGTAGGGTGGGGATTAAGGTGATGGTCTGCCTGCTTTTATTTCTGTAAGCCAGGCCCTCATTACAGCAAACCCACACAAACCCACACAGCAAATAACAGCTGGGGAATAGAAAGAGAAAAGACGACTATAGTGCAAAGGAGAAGGCGGGCACAGAGGGAGAGGGGAACCATCAGGTATATATATATACACGTCTGAGAGATGAGTCTGATTATCTGAGGCATGATCAGCCATCTGAGAAAGGCAGAAAAGCTGAAGTCAGAGGGAGAGAACTTGATTATTCTTTATGATTAAGTATTTGAATTATAAGACTGTTCAGTGGGAGAAAACAATGAACAATTCAATATGTCTGGGCTTGGAATAACTTCTATGATCCCTGGACACTAACTCATATCACCCCCATTGTCAGACAACTCCACTGGCTCCTCGTTAATTTCAGAACCCAGTGCAAAATGAACTTCTTGATTATAAAACTCTCCACGGGCTTGCTCCGGTCTCTCTCTACTTCCTCTACACATCTAGCACTGGCTTTCTCTTTTTCCCTCCAGACAACACTGTTGGTGTGATTAAAAGCTCTTGTTTCTAGTGTGCCACCACATCACTTACTTTCCTGGTTTGCCAGTGGCTGTATGAACACAGATTATTAATAGAGCTCATGCTGTCAGAGCAGGAAAACAAACCACTACTAAGAAACTGTAATGTGCTGGATTTTGAGTAAGGAACAATTCATGCCTGAAGATGCATTTTCAGTCCCACAGCTTGATATGCAAGAGTTTAACAAATGTAAAAGTTTGTGGCCATGATCTGGTTACCATTCTGCATGATGCTCAGTGACACTGCAATTCACCCCTTGTCTCTAACCGGTGAAGAACATCTGATAGAAGGTAGTGGAGAAGTATTAATGCCTGAGAATTAGCTTAGGGCTTAATTTAGTGCACCAGAAAAAAGAATCTCTAAAGTAGGCATTGAGAAACATTTAAGGATGAGCCATACTTTAATTAGTGAAAGCCTGTCATATCCCTGATACTATCATTGCATATCTGTTGCTTAATTGTTACAATTGTTATTAGCTATCATGCCTTGTTAAGCATCATCATCTCTGGTATACATATTTAAACTGTTAGTTTGACTTCTGATACTGCTTTTGCACCAATATATGGATTTGGTTTTAAAAGTATTTTCTTATTTATTTTTGATTTGCAAAAGATACAAACATAAACAGATGATCTCAGAAATAAGAGGTTAATTTCCAAATACAAGCTGCTTTTAAAGGCAACTAGCCCATTACACATTCTCCTTGTGGCCATAAGCAGGCCCAGGTGAGAGAGGTTCCAAGTGAATTAAAATGTATTAATGGGCTTAATTCTTTGTATCTAATGTCAAAGGAAGCAGGTGCCAGCACATGTCCAAGGGATCTTTCACTGAATATAATCCTTCTCTAAAGAAAGCTGAAGAACAGAAAATACTGTTCTACTTTTAAAAAGTTTTATTGCAACCCCTTTATAGTCTGTATTACTATAAATGTTCATATGTCATTCTTTGGGTTAGGTGATGGGAACATCCATACACAACCACTCAAGGCCGCAGTCCAGCCCACCATTCTTGAAGCCCTACAGAATCTGTGCTTCGAACAACCAAACAAAATATACTTCTAGTCTCTATGACTGTACAAAGACTGAAGATTAAAACTGATAGAATATGTGACAGTTTATTTTTCCCCACTTCCTCACATTCACAGGAGTGCAGTTATTCTTACGTTATCCCTGATGTATAAAGTAAAATATTTTTTTTCCATTGTATGTCTGCCCAACGTCAGAAAAGAGCTGTGATCCAAAACAGAGAGTTGACCCAAAATAACTTTTTTGTTCCACTCTCTGACATTGATGTCTTCATAAATATGTGGATAATCACAAGGAGGAACTCAGAGAAATGTGAGCCTGGAGAAGGAATATCCCAACCAGAATTCTCCATGTTTTAGAAGGAAATGACTGAACCAGATCTTAATTCTCCACCCACATAAATGAACCGTAGCTGCTGGTTTAAGTGCTAAGGTCACATAAGGGAATGGCTGTTTGCATATCATGAAGACCTCTCCCTTCCAGAGATGCCTGAAAACCAGCCAGACCCGGGTGTTATATTGGTACAAACTCATGGTATGAATGGCTTGGAAGGTAGATGCTGGGTGAAGGAAACACCTATCAGATGACTCAATCCTAATGAAGTTCTCAACAAAAACATGAAATGGAAGAGCTCAGTCTTTGATGTCCATCCTTCTCATTATGCCACCCCTACCTGTGGTGTTGTTAATGCAGCCCTTCAATGCTATGGTCCGAGTAGAACAACTGTTTTTTACCAGATTGGCCATTGACTGGTAATGACTTTCTGTTCAGACAGGAGGCAAAATATATAAGGAAATAATCTGGAAAGACCCTACTGAAATCACAGAGGTAGGAGAGAAGCCAGATTTTTCCTGTGAAATACAGATGAGTCCTAACAAAATCTGTTGACAGAATGAAGCACAGAGGTATTATGAACAGGGGATAGACTGTACAGAGAAAGCATAAGCATAACCTTAAAGCTGAAATAAAAACGTGGTGAAAGGTACAGAATAGTTGAATAGAATAGTAGAGAAATAGTACAGATTGCCAGGCTTCACACTGGGAGAATAAAATAATGCTGATTTCTGCAATAAGCCTGGAGATAGTGGACTAGAATGACTGAATAAAATAAATTGGTGCTTGTTTTGATCTCATTATGTATATAATTCATCACAATGCCTGTGAAAAGGCAGTGAAAGCTTAAAATGCAGCCATCAAGCTGTTTTCAGGTAAACCTAGGAAATCTTAAGTCTATTGTGCAGAAATCTGGTAAGAGTTCAGTGGAACACTGTGCAGAGCCATTACCACAGAATACGTGTTTGGATCGGAATTGGTACAGACACATAAGAATGATTAAGGGACTGTATGGCAAGAAGACTGGGCTTGTCCATCAGTCTAAAATGTACAACAAAAAGGAGATTTGCCTTTGTGCATCAAGAAAAGAAAATCATATACTAACATTGACAAGGGCAGTGCTGAAACAAGGGCAAATTGAGATGAAAATCCTGTGCATACATATATCATGAATCAGAAGAGGTTTTTAACCTGAAAACTGACTGGGGGGTGTCAAAGACTAACACACACATCCAGACAGTGCTTGGCACATTTTCAAAAGGATTCTCCTGT
Source organism: Falco rusticolus (assembly GCF_015220075.1). Taxonomy (NCBI): domain Eukaryota; kingdom Metazoa; phylum Chordata; class Aves; order Falconiformes; family Falconidae; genus Falco; species Falco rusticolus. The sequence continues at coordinate 125,463,575 of NC_051187.1, forward strand.
CCCTAATGCAGAATCACATCATTGGTGACTCTGGTATTTTACAGCATCACAATCTTCATGTTAAATCCCATGGGATCGTCTCTGGTATCTCTGCTTTTGTTTGTCAATATATCGGCCTTGCTGCTGTTACAAATTCTACTGCACTCATACCTGATCAACTCGAAGAATCCCCCATATACTCCCGTCCCGTCTGTTTGTGTCACAGAACGCTGGCAGAAAGAGAATGGCCAATAACTCCGGGGGTTACAGTATAATCTATACAACTACCTCAAGGAAACCATAGGTGAAAAGGAAGGCGCTACCAAGAGTGAGCAAAGGTAACAGGTTTTGATCCTGTAAGACTGCTTAATACAGACGGATCAAACAAGTTCAAGCCATCAATGAAGACAGATTTTAAAAGGAAGAAAGCATAAGGTAGTCAGTGCACTTATGAAGGAATTAAATAAGATATTTTTTTTTTCAGGTTGAGACTCAGAGACACAGTAAAACGATAAATCACAATGATGTTAGAGGGTAAACTTTTAGCCATTCCTTGATTTTATGAAGTAACCAGAAATGTTTTGTCTCGACACAGAAAAAGGTCAAACCACCCAACATGCAATTTATTAAGTTAATTTTATATATATGCACATATATATATATATTTATATATATTTAAAGAAAGAGGAAAATGTAAATATGGAAGGACAAAATGAAAAAAAGAAATAGAAATATGGATGCCAGGTGCCACTGGTGTTTATGCACATTCAGTGCATTTGCAGTTTTATAAGATTTTTCCTTCTGTTCTCCTACACAGAAACATTAGTAACACATAATAAAGTGTGTCCATTATTTATTATTGACAAACAAATTATGCATGTGGCCCCCTAGAGCGAGAAAACCTGAGGTAAACAATCTGCAAAGAAAGAGAAAACACAGGAAAAACTGGTCAAACAAGAGAGGAATCCTTTAGCAATAAGAGAAACATACTGATACAAGATAAACAGCCACCCGGGAGTTAGATGATTTGGAAATAAATTAAATATCATCCCAAGAGGGATCAAGTGTTGGTACATATTTGCCAGTAGCCATTCAGAAGTGATGGGAAACTCTCAACGGCCATCTGTAAATGGCTCTGGCTAGCCTGGCCTGCTTGATTTTATTAGCTGCGCAATCTCATTTTTGTTTGATTGCTTTCTATCTGTATATGCATTAGGGGAGAGAGCATTTGCTATTTTCCCAAGTCTTCTGTTTACTCCTCTGGACTATGCTCTTCTCTGTTTTCAAAGTCAATACAAATTTTCTTCCCTCTAAGATAAGGCTTTCCTGTCTCTTTTTTTTTGCTCCATAGTTCATACAGAGCTTTCAGAGAAGCATCCCCCTGGAAAAGGATGGAGAGGGAAAAGGAGTGGGATTTCACATTTCCTCTGAGGATACAAAGCAGAAGGCGAGCTTGGTATGCGGTGATGAAAAGGCCTTCCCCAGTGCAGTCCTGGATGATCCTGCCTCTTAACCCTTGCACTGCAAAGTTTACACTTATTTTTCACCCCAAAGAGTCTCATATTTGAAGATTCTGTGCTTGGAGAGCGGGTTTTGGCTTTTCATGGAACATGCAATATAGAAGCCACTCTGTCAAATATCAGGGAAAACCATCTAATACTTTGATGCATCTGAAAAGGACAAGTTTCACAATACCCCTCCATTTAATTAGGCCTCTAACATTTTGTAAATCTGTTCTCCTTGCATGCTCCCACAGCGATTGTAATCTTAATTCCAAGACACATGTTAAACACCTTGGAGTGTTGTCAATAGCATCCCTGTTCTCACAGCAATAACCCATAAAATGTACATTTGAATTTACTGGTTTGAGTTAACAATCCTGCTGAAGAGGGAAGAAGGAAAGAAAAGGAGACCAGATGAATAGTTTGGATAATAGGTTTTATTATTTTAGTTCACTAAAGCAGATGCAGTAGGAGTGATCAGTGGGGATATATACAAATTGAAATAGGTTGTAAAGTTACAAGACTAAACAGCATGGATGACACATTTATATTTTTCAGAAATAAATATTTCCAAAAATATGCTCAGGAGGGTTCTTTAAAATATGGCGGTGTTTTTTACTAGACAAATAACTATTATTCTATGTATAGGACAAAAGTGGTGACAGTTGTAGTGCTTTTTCCTTATATTCATTGAAATAGCTGTAAAATTTGCTTAAAAAAAATCTAATTATGAAGCATTGTGTGGAGACAAAGTAGAAGGACTGAGAATACAGCAGTTATAGCTGGAAATACAACTGGTAAGTTGTTTCCTAAGTATGCTCACAATACACTCGCTGCCATGGCAGCTAAGGGTGTCTGAGTGCCAGGCGCGGTGGCAAGAGAAGTCTTAGGGAAACCGAGGTGACAGTAACGCTGGTACTTAGTGGGGTAAGTGCCCATTGACCAGCAGTTTGGGTATCCAGCCAAAGACCTGAATGTTGGATGTTTCAGTGTTTTGAAAAATCAGGCTACCTATTTAGCTCTCTAGGACAGTCTTTTTGGAAAATTTTAGTCTTAATGCTTTCATTTAGGGGCAGATTCCGTCCTGAATTTGTGCCTTACTCCACCTTTTTGCTTTTGGCTGAAGAGGCATGAGAAAGCCCTGGTACAAGCCGAAAGGAGGATGTGGAGACAAGTCAGGACGGCAGCTGCCTCGCTGTGGGGTCTGTCCCAGCCCAGCCAGCCATCCTCAGCCACACACAGAGGGTTCTCGCAGCCCCGTGCAGGTTATCGGGACTGAAGACAGCTCAGCCTCTCCTAAAAACCAGGGAATCTGTAATTAGGAGCCAGCCCTTAAGCACCCTGGTGTGACAGGGCCATTGATGTTTTCTAGGAGTCTGATCCAATTTCCACTGGCATAAAAGGCAGATATGAGTATGCTTGACTACAAGCCCTAAGTCAGATATAAATAAACTTAATTATGGGCCCTAAATCAGTAATGAGCATGCTTAATTATTTTGTTTGTGTTAAGCCTTGTTTTCTTCAGGGTAATTTTAAACTTTCTTGGCCTGTGTTCAAAAAGATTAAATAGTCGGTGTAACTTTCTATTTTTGTCTTTGCTTCTATTAATAAAAAGAGCAGCAATTAACATATTTATCTTCCGAGACAGCAAAAGAAACTCCAATGTGTTATGTTGGTCTGTTATAATTAATTCTCACTTACGTGTCATTTTAATAACCTTCTCTTAAACATCAGCTGTTAAAACTGATGTAAAGATATTCCCATTCCAAACAACTTTTTTTATAGTACTTCAAATTTCAGATTTTATTAAAGTACTGAAAATATTGATATTTGAACTGCTTTTGACTGTATAACTACCTTAATCAACCATACGCATCCATAATCAAGCATACCCATCTTTTCAGGGTGAAAAGGAAATTTCTGCTGACTGTAGACAGATCTTTTTACTCGAGCCTAGTCTGTCTGACATTTATTTGAATAACAGAAAATATTCAGTAAGCTAGCTCAATCCTTTCCAGGGACAGGGAAGATTTGTGCATTTTAAATTGTTAACGGGGTCTTCTTTCACACGAAACATACGCTGTCTACAAATTTTACATTTCAATCTAAGTCACAACGACTTCTATCCTCTCTGCAATTGTTTTTCAAACATTGTTTCTTTCATTGCTTAAGTTTGTAATCATTGCCCCTGAAAACACACAGTGCTGATCGTTTTCAAAGAAATTTATGATCAGGCTATTTGGAACAGATAATCGTTTTAAGCATAATCCATAAATTTAATATATAAATGTTTCTTCTACTTTCACATTGTCTTTAAGAACTGAGGAAGTGCAATATACTTAAATAAGATACTGGCAAAAAGGCTGGAGAAGAGTTTGGCTAGCGTCATAAATGCACCACTATTGCATATAGTACGAGGATTTCAGTTTTAAATTAGTTAGCAAGACAAAACTGTGAATTCTGCACAATAGAAATAATTTCTTGATAATTCTTTTTCAGTTCACCTATCCACATCTTTTTTACTGTCTATGGTCCTAAGCAAAATTCCCTGTGCAATGTATATAGACTTTTCTTGTGCATTAATTCAGCATCTCTCTCACCGAGTTTACTTAGTAATTTTAAGCAACATACCAGTTGAGATTATGTTATCTTGAGTAACTCTCATTATAGAAAAGCTATGTCTGACCTGTGTTGTTTGTTAGCTACTGGGGGCTTGACAGATGGGGTGACAGGCACTCTAGGACTATCAAAGACATAAAGGTAACTGACTAGGAAAGACTTCTTGTTCCACAGAATCTTCAAAAGGTAATTTCTTTTGGTTGTGGCTGAAATAGATTAAATGTGTAGCCTTGTACTGGAGCAGAGACACGGGGTTTCAGCTACACATTTTCACATGAATAGTAAAGACAGTTCTCTGACAATAGTGAAGAAAGCCACTGCCATTAAATAAATATTCGGTGATAAATGTGAAGAGAGGAGGGCGACTGTGTTCATCTTTGCATACTCATTACAAAGCAAACTGCCCTGGCAGAAGGCCACCACCAACCTTTGGAGCTTTCTTATATTCTCAGCAAATGCTGCCACCTGGTACTTGAGCTACAGAGGCAGCACAGGCGTGTTAATCATCCTGAGAACCATCTGCATGTCATTAGGAAGTGCTGTAGATTCAAAGCAGCTATACCAGTATTAACCTCAAGAAGTATTTTTAAAAGTGCCTCATTGAACACCATAGGTTAGAGAAAGATCTTAAAACATGAAGAGAGGGGGTAGTTAAGGGATTCACAGTAATTTATGTTGTCCAGAAAGCAGCAAACAGCTAGAAAGAGTTCAGTCCTTAAGAAACACCCTCTGTCAAAGCTATTACTGCAGTTAAAATGATACCTCATAAATGCCTTTCTGGTTTTGTAAGGTGTGAGAAGACATAACTTTTTCCACCAGAGCCTCCCCACCTCAACACAAACGGAAGCACTCTTTAAAAACCTGTTTTTAGTGGGGTATGCCTCCACTGTGGTCACCTGGCAGACACAACTGAAACAGCATCCACACACCAGCAGCGAAGGGCACCATGAACCTGATGGGCTGGAAACCCTCTACCCAGTGACAGCCTGATCTGGAGTTCATGTATCATATCTTCATTTATATTACTTTCCATGCAAGGCAGATTAATGCTTGGCCCTAATTACACTGTAGCTTCACCTTTGGTTGAAGTACAGATTGGCTCCTTTTCTAGGGCTGGTAAAAGAATCTGGGTAAGCCAAATGTTTCTTCTAGCATTAGTAGTTTCCCAGACTCTCTCAGACATCTCTGAACAAGTAATGTTTATTTCAATCTCTGACGACATGTAAAGACTACATGTTTCATATCATCTTTTAAAAAAACTGACAAAATAATGAGTTTGCCCATTTTTTGTACATGCAACCATGAGTTTGCATTTGAAAGCCTGTCCATTATACCTACTGGTTGAACAGGCAAATTACCTACTTTTGCAAGTCAACCTACTACAGCTAGTGTTGGTAACTGAGTCGTATGAGGATATTTGGCAATTCTTGACCACACCATCTTAAAAGTTAAGCTTATACTGTATATTATAGAGCAGTAGTTTTCAGAGGTTATACAAAGTTCACTAGATCATAGGTCTCATGATGTACAGGACCACAAAAAAAAAAAAAATGGCTATCCTTCAAAAAAGGTATGGCTATTTTACATCCCATTAGCTTTGTTTGGGAAAATTGTTCATCAGTGTAAATTTCCTCAGGTAGCATATCCCTTTTTTACCTAAAGAATCGGCTAAAGTTCTGAGCCTTGCAAGTTTTATCTTTGGGGAGGGAAAAATAATACTGACTGTATCTGTTACACATTCCTATTTACTTGCAAAGAACCTGAAATAAACAATTTCCTAATTGTAAAAGAAATCCAGTAGGATGAAGGATTTTTCTTCTGAAGCTTCAACTCCATTTTAGCCATCATGAAACTCAAAAGTTCTCTCTTTTCTCAAAGCCACATTACAGATCATCCTCACCCGCTGGTATCTCTTGCAACTCTTGTCTTCTTTTCACGGCCCTCAGAGATGTACACATTCACATAGGAAAACCTTTCTGAAACGGCCTTTGGACGTGTGCTGCATTTTGACCATTGGCAGGTGCTGGCATTCAGGATGGAACAATTCCCATTTCATCTGCTTCTCTTCATAACAGCAAGCCTTGCAATTTCTTATCACTGTCCTCAAAGCAGTCTCTCTTCCATCCTCTTTCAAATAATCATGCCGTAATCCAGAGTTTCAATTGAGCAGGAAAAAGTTCTTAATGGTTAAAGGCCCCAATGTAATTCTCTTCAGTGCTTGCTATCACTACTAGGTGGTTTAGTAACCAGGTTTATTTGACTACAGAAATGAGTGCAGCCAGCGTTAAGATCTTATACCGTAACTGAAAAGGCAGTGAAATATTATGCTCATATATGGGAAAGACTATAATGGGTCATGTTCGAGATTGGTCTTCCATCTGCATGATGCACTGAGAATGATCAATGAGAAAAAATGCAGGTCCTAATGAAAAGTACGATTGCTACGCTTTCTACACAACTTCACTTTCACCCCTGCTGACTCTGGCAGTCACAAAGATGAAATCTTTTCAAACTTTTTTCACTGTAGTGTCAGAAAAAAACTAATTTATATTTTGAATCTCTGCAAAATTGTCCATTATGCAAATCCTATTTTGTGAAATAGATATGAGAGTGACAGAAGTGATTGAGGCTGAAAAGCAAAAAAGGCTTTAACTTATGGGAGGAAAAAAATGCACATGGGTGAAAAGAATAATTTTTTTTTATTATTCAGGTGCTCCAGGAAAAGTGTTTAAAAGTCCAACTTTGCGTTGTTGTTTCTCAGCTTTGTGCCTAACTTGCCTGAAAATAAAGTAGTGTTATACTAAACACAGCTATTTAAAATGTTTTCAGCTGTAGAGAAGTACTAAAATCTGCTGTCTGCATTACCTCTCTGCTCAGCTTAATAGTGTACAACTGCACTGCAGCATTGCTACTTCATAACTCTTTTTTGGATCATCTCTTGTCAGTCAATTTGCTCCAAATGCTACTGTAAATTTGCTGATACAAGGGCTGCCTTCCTTAATCAGATAAAACTCCTATTAACAAAAGATGGCAGCATGGCTCATTTTATTGCTAGGCTCCTACTACATATGTTCATATTTCCTCAAGTATGGCAACTCATTGACCTTGGCAGTCTGGATTGATTCACCTAGTTCAAGGATCACTTAGCTTCTGTAGTGAGTGATGGTTGCTTGGCTTCTGCAATCTTTTTCATTTCCTGTTGATTTAATAGTGTTTCTTATTTTATAGATTATCATACCGTTGAATTATAAGTCTGGATCCTAATTCAATTTCGGCCTCTCTTGAATCCCTTTCTAGAGCACTGTTAATCAAGGAGAATCTCTAGCCCCTGGTCTATTTCCCAACATACTCATAAATACAAGTATTAAAGAAGACATGCGTACACACGTCAGAGGGAAAGAAAAGTCACATGTAACATAAAAATATTAACCTCCTTACTAACTCTCATTCATTCTTTTACAGACAAGGAACCTTCTGCTTTCTGAGCACTTTTAGCAATTTTGGCTAACTAGAAATTTTTAAAGTATACCACAATCCAAACCCAAAATTTAAAATTTGACCTGATGTAAATTTTACAGAATCTTTTTACGGATATGGTTATGAGAACAGACTCAGGAAATGAGACCCAAGTACAAAATTACAGTACATGTTCCAAATTATTTTCACTGATTTATTTGGTCTGGGCTTTTTTTCACATGATTATTTTCTGATGTTACAGGACTTAAACATTAGCTTCAGGGAAACATCCACAAAACTGAGAAATGCTTTACAAATACAGAGGCTGTTTTCCTAAGATGTAACAATCTAATTCCAGGCATAAAATCTAATAATGGGGAAAGCACAGAAAAAAAAAGTATTGGTAGGACAATACGAAAATCTCATCCAGTTACTTAGTTAAGAATCTGTCTGTACTAATATTCTGGAATTAATATTAACATCTTACCAGATTTCTGAGTTCTGAATACAGTTTTTGGCTGGTAAAAAAGATAGAGGATATAACCAAAATGCAGCTATTGCTCATTTGTAAGGAAATACACATCATAGCTTTCAGTGCAGGGTAGTCGTACCTGAACTCCATGTAAGTGAAGCTATACATAAATGAAATAGTTCAGGCACTCACTGCAGAATGCTGCAGCAGCATGCAGGTCCTTACAGGCTAATTTATTCCATTTCTTGGCACGAACGCTGAGCTGAATGCAGCAGGGTATTTGGCACAGTGTGCTCTGCAGCACTGTGACCTCCAAAGAACTAGGGCACCGGACACCGGACAGATCTATCAGACACCAAGCTTCAATGTGTAAAACAAAGTGCTTTCCCAGTCTACCCAGTTCACTGTGACTCGCCCATGCCAGAATGAAGTCTGCCACTTGGGTGACCAGGATCATCACGGCTCAGCACACTACAACTGCTTATGAAAACAGGAGCGTAATTTTTTCTCCCTGGTCTGTCATTTCTGACCTGACAAAGAAGGTGGATTTTAACCTCTTGGCTGCTTTGAGTGATATTTAGGTTTCAATGTTTACTTTGGCTGACCTGCTCAGGCAAAGCGATGGCTGTGCTCTGCTAGTCAAGCTTTTGGAAAGCTCACCTGTACCGTACTTCAGTGATTCCTAGCACTTGCCTTTCACTCCAGTGGGCTTCCACATTTGGCTTCCCCCCACCCCCAGACAGATTCAGCCTATCAGTTCTCTCAAATCAGCCATTTTACAGATTTCTGTCCTTTATCGGTCATCCCATCCATCTGTCTTCCTCTAGTAATTTTCAGACTATGGTACTTTAGTAACATTTTCTGGCATATCATCACTCCCTGGAGCCTCTTAGACTACTCCATAAAACTGTCTTACTTACGTCTCACACCAGTGCCTCCAGCTTCATACCATGCATCAGTGGCCTCCAGCTCATTGCTCTGCATCACTAGCCTTCTAGTCTATGTTCATGGATATTGGCCCATGCTTTAATTAGGATAAAACTGAAACTAAACAAGAAATGTATCAAGTAAAAATGTAAATTAGGCGCAGCTAGTTGCAGGTGCTATCACTTTATCTTAATGAGCATTTGGTATAAAGAGGAGTTTACAAAGCAGAAAGAACTCTGCATCACAAATTCTTGGATTTTTTATTAAGTTTTTGACAACAGCTTAATTTTGGACCTAAAAAGAACAGACATCCTGTCATCCAAGACTGCTTTCCCAAGCCAGTAATACACTCTTGTTCTGAATGATAACTCAGTGTCACGCCAGTGTTTTTCAACACCTCCTATCCTGTTCACAATAAAATATGATCAGCTAAAGTGAGAAACACGCAAGGATCCTTGCTCAGTCTCTGGTACTGAATGAAATTAGTGAGGTATTATTAGACAGAAGCATACCTAATAATTTTGTGGTACTGACTAGCAAGGGAATGGAAACTTGGAAGGTCATCATAAAATTAAAACATCTGCAGGAAAAAAATTAGATTCATAACCCTGGAAAGTCAAGATGCTCTATATGTGCTAAGCCATGTTTTGCTTCTTTTGGATACTTAAGTTTCTGTCAGTCCTTATGTACACAAGCTAATGGTTCTTCAAATTTTAGGTTGTTTTGACATCAGTGCTCTCTACTTCAACAAAATGCCAAAGGTACATTCCTTTTATTTGCTATCAGGTCTATAAAGCAATATATTAGTTATTAGGTAGTTATAGCCTTTCTTTTATAGGTAAGGGAGAAAAAATTATATGGAGTGTAAGTCAAGAACTCGAGGCCTTACGTCAGTCAAAGATCTGGTTGTTTTCTTATTCTTGTTATTCTTACAGATATAAAATAGAATTTCTGTAGTGGCTTCATTAATAATTCTATAATAGAACCTGTCAAAGTGAGAAGAAATATCTCTAATGTTAAAAAAAAATTACATTTTCGGGGATGTTTTCAATATTTAAAATATTTAGCTAACTGAAAGCAGGAACACTCAAAAGCCATGACAAATTAGGATTTTAAGTCAGGTCCTATGCACAAATGTAACACCAGTCCCAAATTTAACATGACAGTGCTGCAGCTACCTGGCCCATTATTGTAAACAGCTTAAAAATCAGAGCAACACAAGTCGTGAGCTGTTGTCTTAATGGGCCTGCCGTCCCCCTACCCCATCCCACAACCTACGTGTTGTACCCAAATGAACAGACAAGTTAGCCAGCAGCTCATGGGGCAAGAGTCATGCGAGGGTCTCCCCGGGGCAGCGCAAGGGGCCAGCAGCCCTGAATCCAGAACCTGCAGCACGACACGAGGGCAAGGTCAGCGCAGCTGGAGCCACTCGAGTAGGATTTTGCAGCAGTCAGTCTCTGTAGAGCTACGCTAACTAACAAGACTGGAAAATAGCGGCATAATTTTAAGCCAAAGAAGCAGAAAATACTCAAAGATTTCTTTGCTGTGACTGCATCAGATTTGAAATGAAAGGCATCTGTGATACTAACTTGCTTTATGCACAGGGTACTGAAAACAAATTGGTCCTACATGATGAGAGCTCACACAGTTTTCAGGTCGCGTTTTGGGTAAGGAGGTCAGGAGGAATAGAGGGATATGTAACAGACACTACTTTTTAAAGCTTCAGTCATTTTTTTGACATTAATTAAGGTGAAAAATCTTTTTTATTTCACATCGGCTTCTAGATCATGTCGTTCTGGATGTGGTAATTCAAGTCTGCTTTTTAAAGACATAAGACTCTTCAGAAAAATTATACAGTCCAGGCTTTAAACATTAAAAAAAAAAATAAATCCAGAGGAAAAATAATGTTCTAAAGGGAGTTAAAATGTCAAATATGCACTTGATCTTTACATCACCCTTTTAGATTCAGAAGAGCACTGCAATGAGTGACATAAAAATGTAAAAATTGAGAGGGTGGTGTATAGAAGTTAAGCAAGCTAGAGTACTTCACTTCTGTCACCTCAGTCACACCACGTAGGACAGTTAAAAATGTTATACCACACAGAGCATAGTCTTCTCTGACTGAAGGGTCTACTATAGGTAAATGAAAGACTTGGAAAACTCAGTCTTTTTATTTTACATTTATTTCAAAACTTTCAGTGAGAACTATATGCAAGATACTCCCACCATCCAGTGAATGACAAAAAGGAAAAATAAGGGTGCTCAGTGCTGACTTTCAGATGTTGCCCCACTGTGTAGACTGGCATTCTATCCAGGATCATGTGGTCAACATACATCCCAAATATATACAAACTGAGAGGCAGAACATAGCTAGCATAATAGTTTTTTTACACCACCAGTCACTTGTGTCAACTTCTCAATTTTTGCCTTGTTTTGTTCTTTATTTTCCACCTCTTTGACCTTCTTTGATTCTCTTGCTTTCTAACTTCTTTCTCAAATTTCCGTGTTTGCTCTCTGCAGTGAATAACATATTCTTCTCACTCAGCACCTAGTCTCACAGCCTCCTGCCAACGCTACCCCCCTCCCCAATCAGCCTATGTGGAGAAAACACTGTCTGTCTTGCTCTAATGGTGTTCAGTATCATTAGCCAGGCATCATTCATTACTCAAATCCAACCTTATTTTCTGCTTCAGTGGTGGTAGTTCTCAATTAATTTAGCAGAGTTTTAGACAAAATAGATGATACTTTAATGCGCCGTTATTTTTTTTTTCCTGCCAGGGCAAACCAGCATCTGTCTGAATAGTAATCATACAGAAAAATACAATTTTAGAGTAAACCCGAAACCTTTGATATAAGAAATAAAAATACACAACACAAAACAAGCAGAAATTACCACATTCTCTTTTAAAAAATGTTATGGAATTTCACACGGATTGCTTAATTTTTAAAGGAAGGCATGATAAATAGCCTTGAAGTCACACATAAAAGAATGTAACATAATCTGAGCGTGAGACCATCAGATTAAACATTGTGTTCAGATGAAAGATTCAGCAGATTCAACATCCTTTCTCTGATGCTGGCTGACAGAGACACCTAAGGAAAATACAGAAACAGGGCAACATCCAGGAATACTTCCTTAGTATGTCCTCTCAGCTTTCAGCAGTCTATGTTTCCTGAGCTGAATTGGGCTCTCTTGTGTTTTTAAAGTCTTAAATGATTTTCCTTCCATGACTTTGCCTCATTGTTTTTTTGAACACATGAACAGATGTATTAGGGCATCTGCAGTGCCCTAAATCAGAGTTGCAACACTTTGCAATTGGCTGTCAATGCAGCTTATCTGTTGCACTGTGATTGGAATACTTCCTTACGTTGGTTTTGATTCTGCTCTTCGATAGTTTAATTGTGTACCCTTCTTTCTCAAATTAAAAGGAACAATTGTTTCTAATCATTCTCTCTATATTGCTCTTGGTTTCATAGACTTCTAGCATACCTCACCTCAGTCATTTATCTTCCAGTCTGAAGGTCCCTGAAAATTTCTTTACAGTAACTTCTCTGCATCTTTCATTTACCTCCATCATCTCCACCTGTATCTTTTCTAGTATTTCACTTTTGATGGTGCAAGAACAACACACTTATTAGTCCAAAATGGGCAGAAATCATAGAGTAATGCACGGTATTATGACCATAATAATGTTTTCTATTCCACTCCTTCTGCTTTGTTATATACTACCCAGCACCAAACCAGTCTTTTCATAGAATAGACAAATATAAACACCAAAGGTCTTTTGTGACTATACAACCCATCACTGGAACAGTTTTTACGCCACAGATTTCGTTTCTATTTGTGGACACTGATGTCACCTGCCATTTCATTGTCTAGTCTCTCAGTAATATGAACACATCAACAATTCCTCACAGTCTTGTTGCTATTGACATTGGCACAGTTGGTCACCCTTCTTTTTCCAGATCATTTACAAATATGCCAAACATCATAAATCCTGACATTTAACCCTGTCAGTCTCCAACAGAAGTCCACCTCCTTTGAAACAATCTGTTTCCTCTACCCTTTAACCAGTTATTCAATAATAACACTTTTTCTTGGTCCAGCTTAGCACCCGTAAGACCTTTGGTGAGTGACCTTGTGAAATGCCTTTGGAAATTCAGGTAGATTATATCATGTGGTTCTGTTTTATTCAAATGCTAGGCACAACTTCCCTTAAAAGCACTTCTTACTCTTCATTAATACACGCTACTGTGTACTACATTCATATACGCAATATCCAAGGTGAGAATGGATACTCTGAACTACCTACCTGACGGTTCGTGGTGAGCTTGGTCATGGAATGGAGCAAACATTGCGATGACTGTAACTGTATGCTCTTTGCGGTGTTTTCTTTCTTAGACTAACAGTTGAATTGTAAAGACCTTCCAGATGTAGTGGATATATATGGACATACAATGCAGGAATTACTAATGGGGTCTCTGGTGAAATAAAGGCAGCAAGGAACAAGAACTGAAATATTCTCACCTCTCTGCTCAGAGGAATACAAAATACATATAAGGGCATTTGGGATCAAGTATAAAATACAGCTTCCGTAGAGACATATTTAATACACAAAAAAATCTGATTTAAAAAAATAAGAATGTGTGCATGCACATATTTTAATTTTAACTTTGGATCACAAAATTAAGCATATGCTCAAATACTGTGCTTGAGTGAGCCTTAAACTTTTAAAAAACAAACCACTTTATGTGTCATTTAGTAAAAAGTTACAGAGTACAGGTTGTACACAGGGTGATATAAGAACTAGGAGATGGTAAAACAAATTTTTAATACATAAACTTTACTCTGTAATTGTGTCTATATGTTATGGTAGAGCCTTTACTTAATGCAAATATATTGTATACATACACATGTACAGAAGAAAATACAAAATCATTCAAAACCAGTTTTTAATTTGGGAAGATGCTTTCTATTTTCAATTAACTTAGTTACTTTGAGATCAGTACAATAACATGCACAAGTATGATACATAAGAAAATGTCCACAGAAAAATATCAAATACCCTTGCTTTGTATGAAAAGAATCAACAGCACAGAAATAAAATATAGAGAAACATTAAAATATCACAAATATTCTAATTACTAAAAACAGTAGTTACTCGGGGCAAACGTACTAATATAAATATAAACAATGTACTAGCCATTGCCAGACAGCTTGAACTTCATCTGTTCTGTCATCAGTCTCATTAGATAAAATCCAAATATAGAAGACTGCTTTACAGTAAATCATGTCCAAAATATCATTAAGGTAAATCCTTTTAAAAAAAACCCCAACAAACAAACAAAAACCCCCAAAAATTTACCTGAAGTAAGGTCTGTCCATCAAGACAGTTCCATCACCAGTGCCTTCAGAGATCTCATCCGAGCTCTTTTAGCAAAATCCCTCATGTCATTTCACCTGTTTTCACAAAACATAAATGGAAAATGAGTCTGAGGTGGTTTCTAAGCAAACCAAGATAGTAACCATAGAGGTCTTTAAAAATCAAAATCTGTACCTGGAAGGAAAATTAGGGTTTGGAGCATACACTGGGTGAAACAGCGAATTCATATCATGCTGATGATCCTAACAGCATTGCCTTCATATATTGTATTCAATAAGACTGAAAACAGACCAGGAAGGGGGGGGGGGCAGGGAAATGGGTACAAGAAAGCTCCTGATTATGTATTTTTTCCCTGGTAATTGTATGTTTTTCGGGTTACGGATTTAGCTGTTAGATCTTCTCACTCTCTGACAAGACACGAGAACATTCCTTTAATGGTAAGTAAACTGAAGTGGTAGTATTTACATGTTTAACCATTAAACTAAGATAAACTTTTTAATGAGGATACAATGCTTATTACAAAACTTGAGAGCCCTGATCTGGAAAACATACTTCTTACCACGTCCTTTGTAAATCCTTTCAACCATTATAATTAGAATGTTCTAAAACTTAAGCTAAATACCTGCTTTCGATTGTGAAACCTACGTTCACCCAATTTAATTAGCTAGAGAAATATGAATGTGTAGTGCTCAATTCTTACAGCTCAATCAACAGAAATTACAGGTTTGTGTTTTCCTGCTGCAGGCTGAGTGTCTCACAACACAAGAGCGCATTTATGAGTCCAGTGCTTCCTTCCTGTCATAGGAATCACACAGCCGTTTGCCTCTTCTTCTTACATCTATTGTGCACTCAGTAAAAAATCATATTAATTGGTCTTAAATAGGGAATTCAGGGTGTACATGAGTTTACTTACCCACTTGCAGATACAGCTGGTATTTCTTTCCACAGAACAATGAAACACGTCTCTGAGCATCTCATAAGAAATCTTTTGCATGTTCCTGTTTTCACAACTTATTAGTTCTGTCTTGTAGCAGGATCTGCCACTTTTTGATAGCAAAAGTCAATATTTTATATTGCATTTACCTATAAAGCAGAATGGATATGGTTTTTAAAAGGTTTGCATAGGGAGTCATCTCAGGAGAGGGTTACAGGGTCAGAGCGAGCTGGTCATTTGTGTTAGTTTCCATATTACATAAGGAACAAACGATCTTGGAAAGAATTAAACTTCTTGTGGAAGACCTGTGGAACATAGAGATTTCTTACCTCTGACTCTTTAGGCAATCCTGAACAAAATGTGGTTTGTACAGTCGCAGAGACGTAGCTGAAATAAACCCTTTGCAACAGAAATAAAAGTAACAACAACACTTTTGTTTCTTCTCACCAAGTATTGTTCACAGAGCCTGTCAGCAACAGAAGATCGCTCTCTGTTAAGAGTAACCCAAACTAAATGACAGCTGAATTGTTCATTTAATGTTGCTATTAAGCATGATAGCCAAGTTACCATAGCATCCATTTTTTCTAACCAAATTAAGTTCACAATTTTGCAAAGAGAGAACAGTAAAATGTGGCTTAAATCTTGTCTAGTTTGAAGGTTGAATGTCTCGGTAAAAACCTTTCAAATTGCTTGAATGTGCATGAGATCAGGTCCTACCTACTAATATTTGATTAGCATGAAGGAATTACCTTGCCCCACCAAACCTGTATTAGACCCATCCAAAAATAATTCTGTGGACTTTTCATTATATATATGTATTTTTAAAAAATTATATTTCCATCCCTTTTTATTACTGTATTAATTCATTTAGATTTAAAATAATAAAGAAGTCCTTTCAGAGGATCTAGATGATCTATTATAACATTCATAATATAAAAAATCAGAAGCACATTAAAGCAATAATTCCAAAAAGAATTCAACACGTATATTTCAACGCCTTTCCCTTTTACCTCTGAATGTCTTCTTGTCCTTCTTTCTCAGTACTTTCTGCTTCAGGAAGCATTATCCTTTACCTAAGTATTTTCAGCCTTTCTGGAACCCAAATATAAAATTATTTTAAAGTCACCTTGATAATTTTATGCTGATAGAGGTCATTGTTACAAACCATGAGGGTTGTTATTTTTTTCTTTTTGGGAGGCTGGAAGATAAGGAAAAGGAAGAATTTTCGGATAATTTATTTTTCATTTGACACCAGCTGCTTTTAACTTTGCCTAAAAGGAAAAGGATGAAGAGAAATTCCAAGTTAGAAATAAGTGGAATCTCAGAATATCCACACTTTCAAAATTGCTCCAGTTCTGTCAGTTCGAAAGATGTTTTAAGACGTGTTGAAAGGAAGCAAGATAGTCAAAGAGAGAGCACTTCGACAAACAAGTAATTTTCTATCCGTTATTACGTAAACATTCAGAACCATGAGAACAAGAGCAGGTAATGTGCCAAGCAAAAGCATTTAATACAATAGTTAAAGTAATATACAACCCTCTCTCTCTTTCATTCACCTTTTTTAAAACAAAGTAATTCCTTTGTGAAACAGAGGAATTAGTTCCAAAATCCTGATTAAAAAAAAACAAAACAAAACCATAGATTATGTATTTTGTGTGCTTTGAATGGTAATGTGATCTTGCAGACTGTAAGAAAAGTGATCTTTTCGGCCACTCATCCAGCAGTCATTCTACTTTTCATCTCTTCTGAAAAGGAGATGGGAAAATAGCTATCACTTCTTTTTTGAGAAAAGCTAGAGAACCCTAGGCAAATTGCACATTTATACTATGTGATTATCAATCCCACCATTTCCCAAAGATTGACTCTGCTGCAGCCCTCCTTTTCTCATTCCAGAAATGCAGTCACATTGTGTCATGATTTCTGTTGTATTCAAAGTATTTCAGTATATCTTATTATTATAGGCCTTGTCTCCAAATATCGGGAAATGGAAACCAAGGGTAAAACCAAATATCATTCTCTACTACCAGTGTTCAGATACAAAGCAAACAAGAGCTCCTTCAAACGTATTTTATTTCTAACAACTACATTAAAAAAAACCAACAAAAACCCCAATACCCTCTCTTCCTACAGATAATAGTTCGAGTTTCATCATAAAACATCCCTGTAAAAACTATTTAATTTTCCACTACAGGGAGGGAGGATTTGATCTCTTATTAAACATTTTATGGAAAAGTCTAAAAGTGCTTTCAATTATTTATCTGAATTGAAATCTAGGCCTTGGAAACTGCTGGCATTACACACACACACATAATATTATCAGCCCACTGAGTGCTATTAGGTCATAAAATGCTGCTGTAGCAACATCTCTGTTACAGCTGCTGGTGCTCATGCAACTTTTACTACAGTTATAAAGCCATTTATTACATTTTCTTTATGATGCTAATGCATTGTGGTCTGTTATTTTATTGTTCCCACTGTGATAAAGACTGAAATGTATGATATTGTGCAAAAAAATACAAACCTAATAACATACCCTGCTGCATTAAAAATCTCTTAGATAAGCTTAAGAGGCTCATAAAAATATTAACAGGGGATGCCAAAAGAGAAATATTTGGTGGGACATTTTCTTTCATTTATTTCATTGTTCCCTACAGAAAGTTTTTTAATTGTGCTTTGTCAAAATATACAAAGGATAATATGAATGTGACTTCTGTTCTTAATTATAATGTCATCATTGTGGAAGAATATAATTTGCAGTATGCTATGAGGAAAGATGACTAAATAATATCTAAATAATCATTGAAAAGGAGAAAAGTCATTAAAAATAATTGTTCCCTTATACCCAGAGGTACATAGCAGTAGATAATTGTATTTTTTTTCAAATTGTCTAAATTTACTTTCCCCTTATCATAATTTTTTTTTTTAAGAAAATGCAGTTTCTTTTGAGGGACAATCAATTCACTTAATTAACTACTGCCTAGTGCTAAGGCTCATTTAGAGACTCACCCACCAACAGTACTATAATTCAAATAAAAATTCATTACTGTTTCACTGAGGTGGAATCTCCAGGTTATGACTGGGATACTCTTCTGGATGTGGATCATGGTTCGTTTTCTCTTCAACAATAAGCATGGAAAATGAAGAATTACTTGAATATTTTGATAGTTATAAGACTGCATGAGGAACACAATATTTTTTAGGAGAGCTCTGACAGTAAAGATTGCTGTATTTACAACTTTTTACTTAAAAGAACCACAGATGACAGTGAAATACTGTTTCCCAGAAATACAACACTGTTTCTTCTTAAAGTATACATGTAAAAAAGACCCAAAAGCAGATTGTGACATGGATTTAAAAATCTACCTTTCTGACATCTTTTCACAGAGTATAAACATCCAAATAATATCTGTAATTTTGAAATATATGTTAGTCTCACAATGTTAGGATAATAGGGTGGAATTTTTTTTTTCTCTTTCTTTTTCTAATCCAGTTATAAACTTTTGTTTATACCAAAACAAAACCCAAAACCTGTCTGGGTGATTTTGAAGTAGGATAGAATGGAATATAAGGCAATATTCCAGTAAAACCTGCAATATGAAATTCAAACTTACAATGACTAAATTAAACTCTCTGAAAAACACCTCCCCAGATCCCTTCAGACTAGACTGTGCACTATAAAAATACTCTTAGTGTATAAATAGGTACATTTTATCAGAAATATTTAAAGTATAAATTGAAACAAAGATAAGAAACTTAAAGAACAGCAGCTCTTCCTTCCTGCTCAGTCTTCTGTAGAGAATACAACCTACTTTGTGAAGTTTTCTGTGGGTTTGATTTTGTTTCCAACTTTGCCAAAGATCTTGCCATTAGCTAGGTTCCTAAACAGCCTTGAGTCACCTCAATGAAATATACAACGCACGTATATAAAGTTTGAGCCTAGTTTTCACTTTCATTAGAGCGGTAGCTTTGCTTCTCAGAGAACTGCAGGCTACATCCCTCCACAGCTGATAGTCCTCAGTCTTCTCACATCTCTTCTGGTGTGTCTGTAACACACAGGGGCTTTTATTTTTCACCAAGAAAGAAAAAAAACCACACACAAAAAACCAAAAAACCCACCAAAACCCACCAAATAACCACTCATCTTACAGCAGCATAGTGAAATGCAGAATGCAGGTCATGCATCCAAATTTTTCATAGTGCAGTATAACATCAGAGCACAGCTACTCCTTAGACACAGCTTTGGCATCTGGCTCATCACAAAAGACTTAGATAATCCCTGTTTTGAGCTGGAACTGGTAATCACCTGGATTAGTTTTATACTCCTAAAATTTTGCATATGACACTGGAGTCAAGTATGTAATGCCTCAGCCTGTGAGCAAACATCTCAAATAATAATAAAAAATATTACTGTTAAAAGCTCTCAGTCCTTTGTTAATTGGTTACTTATTCACTTGACTGTTGCTTAAATTGGACAGTAGTGGCCAAACAATAAAGGTTTTAAAATCTCTTCCTAAAATATGATTTTGTACTCCTGTTCTTGGCTGCATCAGCTGACACAGAAGTAACAGTGTTCCCCATACCTTCGGGATAAAACCTACATTTACTGACCGACACACCCTTCTTTTGTTTCTATGACTCTTAGCTGAAAGCCGTTGTTTTCAACAGATGCACTCAAAAATGCTCTACGCCGTTACTTCTTTATTTTACAATGAATCCTATCATTAAAAGTGCCAGACATAGACTATGATGCCTCACAGAAAAAAATAAGGCAAGAGGAAAGCTTTTAGAACTTGTGAAAAAAATTAAGTGGTGGTGGAATAGGAAAAACATTAAAGATTAAATATTAATTGGTGTTGCTTTGAAGATGCACAACATGAAATAAAGAGCTCTATAGAGGGAATCTGGTATACAAGTTTCAAATTATTATTTTAAAAGAAAAATTATAATAACAATTACAATTAAGTTAATAACATAGCTCTGTTTTTTACAACTGTACTCTTAGCTCTTAAAGTCAGAGATATTTAATCTTCATGGTTACATTCCTTAGAAGAATGCAATCTGTGATCCACTACTACACTAGTTTTAGGTTACCAGTACAACAAAACTGCTAAGGGATCTTCGACCTAGAAGCAAGAATCCTGTATACCTAAGATAATTCTCAACATAGTGAAGTAGTATAAAATAAAAATGGAAAAGTAATTCATAAAGATGTTGCTTTGAACATGTAGCCTCGCAGGTTTTACTATGCTACTGAAGTGGGACTAATACATCATTAGTAACTATGGCAACATCAAAAGATTGTGTGTTGCTGCTGGACATTACTAAAGCAATATTTTGTAAATGCAGGTGGTCATTTTTGGGGAACCAAAACAATAAGAGAAAAGAGCAAAAGAAATTATCACAATCTGATGAAGAAAATATTTCTGTGCTAACCAAAATAGTAGAAGGACATTTTCTGTGTTGTGAAGAACTTTGGCTGTTAAATTGTTAATATATTATCTGAAAGAATAACTGCTAAAGAGTAATAAATTAGCAAGATTCAGCCCAGGGTGTAGTCCTGAGTATAAAGGAGTATTAGAGAATGTTGTGGGAAATAAATAAATAAGTCATCACAAAGACATCAGTGGCTGAAATAAAAGATAGAGAACAAAGGAGAAAGTAACGGGTCAGTAATCATATATCTGAACAAGAAAAGAATTGAACCTTCCTACTGTAATATCACAGAAATTTAGTAGAGCTGAAGCTATTAAGATGATCAGCAAAACTAAAGAAATATGGAGAATCATCAATATTTGAAAATTATCTTTGGATACATTTCCTCTCATTTGATAAAGAAGACTGATAATATGGAAACTCCCCCCCCCCCCCCTTTTTTTTTTTATTAATACTAAAGTATTAGAGCTTCTATAGTGCTTCAGAAAGTGAACAGGAAAGAAGGAATGTTCATTAGAATGAACACAGGAAAGGACACAATGGAAGCTAAAAGCTTAAAACCCAGAAATTATTTATGTATGATCTGAAAGAACTTTCTGAGACTCATCAGTGAGTTTTTCCACTATAATGGTGTTTATTCAGCATGAGACATTATGAGAAAAATGGTTAAAGGTTGTCAGAGAGTAGGAAATGGTGAAGAATTATTTTACAGTGACAAAGACGTATTGAAGAATGTGAAAAAACCTTTCACGTATGTTGGGTAGATTATATGAAGCTATATATTAGTGTGCCATGAGTGAATTTTAAGAGTGCCTGAAACGATGAAGATTTATGGAATGTTTGTGGCATTGATATGTAATAGCCAAGATATACCTTTGCTTTGAGTATAATGGTAAAATGCCAGATAAAGGAAGATAAAAGCATAGAAATTCCCAAGCTGGTTGCTCATAATTCTGGTTCCTTCTTGTCTCTCTTTTTCAGGCGTATACAGTCTTGAGACATTCAAAAGAAAGCTACCTAATGACTGTTAATGAGAAGTTTATACCACACTTTTCAGGTAGACAGCCAGAAATTATGATGTCACATTTATAATAATTTAATGGTCAATTTTTTATCCATTTTTCAAAAAGAAAGGAGTAACCTTCAGTTTGAACCATGCACATATCTTGTGATGCTCAAAGGAACTGTACAAATGTTACACCAACAGAAGCACAAAAGGCGTAACAGAACATCGATTTGGGAACTGAAAGATTTTGAGTTCTTGAGAAGAAAAAGGTTCTTAATGAGAGAGGGATGTTTTAGGAGTTACAGAGTCTGTTGAAAGCAAAGTTGAACTAGCAAAGTACATTTCAGTCAATCAATGTATCCCACCCAATTCTGGTATTTATGGTAAGATACAGAGAGCAGGCTAGGAACAGGGCTTGTATAAAGGAGTGGCCTAATAACTGTCAAGGATACTGTGGAACAAAAGTGTGTAATTGTGGAAAAATATATGAAATAGATTATCTTGGATCCAGTTCCAAAACTAAATAAGGAATATAGTCTTCCTGAGAACAAGTCATTAGACAGATAGCAAGAAGATATACATGGACATAAATTGGTGGGAAAAGAGCTACATAGGATTTTGGAAAAAGCATCACAAGGAGATCGCAGCTAATTATAAGTGGGCTGTCAGAGGAGGACTTAGAAGAGAAACTGAGAGGTTTATGGCTGTGCAGAAAAAAGGATATTCTTTCAAAACATGCTATAACAAAGACAGATGGTAGAAAAATGGTCAGTCCGGAGTGCAGGATATGTGGCTGAGCCCCAGGGACAATTAGGCTTATTGTAACTGGATTTACTGACTTGGCTGGAAGTGAGTATAAAACCAGTGTCAAAACCAGCTATAGCATGTCCTGGCTGCTCTGAAAGAAGTGGAGAGTATAAGAGAACCCAGACAAAACTGTAATGAATGATAACGTAAAAATACTGGAGGATCTTTCATACACTGAAAAACACACTAAAATGCACAGTAAATTCATTATGAAAAAGGAAATTGCTGTCCTAGCCACTTCATGATAATGTAGAAAAAGTTGTTGGAAATAAAAGTTTCACACTATGACTAGTTTAGCTGGACCTATACAGCTTCTGGGGATCTGAGAGTTAACTAAAGTCCAGTTACTTTTAATGCATTGGGAACTAATTAAACAATATTACAAGATGACAGAATAAATTTGCACTTGGTTCTTCAGGAAGCAAAATCAATGGACAGCAAGAAAATACTGAAAAAAATAACTCTCTCAGGCCACCTCAGACATCTAGTTGAGGTTAGGACCACACTAAGCAGTGTACTCTCTCTCCCAAACCCCCTCATTTACACAGAAATCCTAGTTTGGGAACAACCTTAAAAGCATAACATAGTTTTTTCCCAAACTGTTTTAATTTATATTGACCAGGAGCCTGTTCTGTCATGGGAGAAGGATCAGTGTCTATTGACATCACTGGTTGTAGCTGGAATGAAGTCAAAGTAACAGTTCTTATTAGAAATATATTTGATGCTATTTTTAATTTGAACACTTAATGTCCTTTTTTCCACTGGCACATTACTGATTTTTCATATACACTGTACAGATCAGTTTCAGTTTTCATATAGAAAAATGTTAACTGTTGCACTTTGTTTAGGATTACGTAAAATATTTCTTTTACAAACTGGTGTCTAACATACAACTGCCACGTTTTTCAATACCTGGAAACTATCAAACAATACTTCACATGCTGCAGATTCTAAACAACTTCATTATCATTTCCACCTGACAGAGGTTTTTCTGTTAGCTGCCTGCCACACACTTCCTAATTGCTGATCTTGCTGCTGGGAGCTACTGCCGTTTGTGATTGCTAAAGGCAAATAGAAACAGGTTTTAAGAAAGTTTTTCCATTTCTCAGATTACTTGGGAGATAAATCCAACTCCATTTTAATATATATGTGTCCTACAGAAGAAGTGGGAACAAACCCCAGAATTTTCTCTGTGGATGGAATACTGCCTATGGCCATATGACATACTTGACATTGGTTAGATCATATGAATTTCTAGAACTATAGAAGTTTGCAATGTTAGCAATGAGTGACCTGGAGACATGAAAATGTGTTCCCATACTAATAATAATAACAATAATAATAACAACAATAATAAGAAGAAGATGAAGATGAAGAAGAAGAAGAAGAAGAAGAAGAATATAAAATTTGCTATAATCTTTAGGGAGTAACACGCAAAAGTATCACTCTCGATTTTACAAAATTACAGAACTTAAAAGAATCAGCCACATAACACAACTACTGACAAAGAAACATGCTACACAGCCTAAACTGACATTTTATTAAAAGTAATCTAATCCAAGAATTGTGACTTTTGGAAACACAGGAAAGATCCTGTTCCTATGACCCTAAACACAGAGAAGCTGGAGACACAAGCAGATGCTTAAATCCAATCAGATAGAAATGCACAGAACAATCCTAAATCTGAGTTGTCAGAGAGGATTGTAGCAATCCTAAGAAATGAAAATGTCTTTGCCAACCTAAGCACTCTCACTTTTTTGTGAAAAGCTAATACTTCCACCAATTTTAGACCATCTGATCAGCGAGACAATCAGGACCCAGTCTCTTTTCCCTTCCAAAGGCTTGATCATCCCTAAGCATGTCAACACACAGTAGCTGAGGTAGACTCTTGTTGAATGTTTTTTGTTGAAACTGTTCCTGTCTGTGTACAGTAGTCACTGGAGAAAGGACTTGAATTTAGGGTAACCAGTTCAGTACCTTGACTAACAACTGATTCGCTTGCATTGCAGCATTAGCTCTTTTCTCTAAGTTATGAATTGTAATAGTTTTTCAAAGCCCCACAAAAATGAATGCACTTTATACAATGTAAAGCAACATCAACAAAAAAGTTGAAACAGGGTTATGTAGCAGGGTACCTATTCGTCAACTTATAGCATGTTCATAAAGGTGGCATGATGAAGCTGAAGCCTTTGCTTCAAAGCGGGGGTTTAACCCTGGTCCTCCTGTGGTCCAGACAAGTCATCTAATTGTGGTCTTTAGAGAGAAGCGTACCTGTCCTCACCCACTTCTTCCTTTTCCCTCCCAGTATTTTCCAGCTCTTTTTCTATTTCTTTGTCATTGCCTTCTAAGGCATGAAATCACAAGTACACACACAAGATACTCTAATCACACATTCTGGCTCATGCAGTCCAAGGTAGATAAAATGAGAAAATGCCTTATTTTTACATCCACCACAGACTAAAGATACAGCAAAAGCCAGGTAATTAAAGATTTAGGCAGCTCTGTACATGTCCTGGCAGAAAATTCAGTGTTGAGGGACTTTAGGCATCACAAGGGAAATGCAGCAGCTGAAAGGGGATTTTTTGAATGCCAGTGATGCTTAATTTGGACTTAGTAACCTAACTGTCACTTTAGGAATCTAAGTCTCTGTATTGAACCTTCCTCAAATATCATGTTGTTCACAATAAAATCAACAGCCCTGTGGTAAGTCCCATTTTACTTTCATAGGACTATCTTAAACGCTTTAATATATGGGGCTTTAATGGGTTTTCCTGTTGGTATAACAAGTTGGAGCTGGTATCACAGCAGTAATACTTCGGTATAGCAGATACCAGAGTTGGCTCTGTTGGCTTTTCCTAACACCTGATGTCTCGTCTACCAGCCTTTAACAACATCATGTTTAATGCTATTATTATCACATGTTATGTATCATATTCAGCAGTGAGCTTATCATTTAATCAGGAAGTCAGCACGTTTCTAAGCACTAATGGTACAATTTATTTCTTATGCAAAATCTTCAATTTGTAACTATTCCTGTGCCATATAGAAGATCAGTACTTACAAACTGAGATGAGGAGAGGCAGGAAGAAGTTATGTGTTGTTAACAATACTCTCATACTTAATAATCAACTGCATACTTAAAAAAAAAAAAAAAAAAGAAGAGGATTTTCAGTTTCTTGCACAGAAAAGCATCGCCAAGGCTTAAATCCCTTATATGAAACTAATTTCAGAAGCAGATGGTTGTATACAACTTTGATGGCCCTTCAGTTTCTTTATTGCAAATAAAATACTTGCTAGGTTTGGTAAAACAAAAGTAGAGCACAGCTGTCTTATTTGTGTATATTTTGACTAAGCACACATAATCAGTCTATAAATGATGTGGCACAGTTAAAATAAAAAAAAAATTATTTACACTGTGTTTGTCATTCGAAGTCATTACTGAACATATGCACCCAAATGAGTAGGCACCAGGTACCTGTCCTCTAGGGACAATTCATCAAAGCAAAATAAAAGTAAACTACAGTATACTTCTTTCTAATAAGAGGAGCAATCCTTCTGACATATAAAGAAGCCTAAAGCATGGTGGCATAATCAAAATTATAATTAACTGTCATAAGCCTCAAGCAAATGTAAAGCACTATCTCTTTTATGAAATTTTGATCAGACTGTGATTAAATTATTCTTAGAGATATGCAGTATGTGTCAGATCTCAATTATCCAGAGCTATAGCTATCTTACCTGCAGGGAACTCTGCTTGTTCATTTCATACAACAATTTTTGTAGGGAGTGGCTCTATAAAGAGCATTTTTGAGAGGTTTCTTTTGCAAAGATTTATTTTTCCCAAGCAGCAAGCAGTCTGATGATCTTGTCTTATCTTGCCTGTTGTTCCTGGAGATATATGGAAGACAAAACCATTATAGCACATGCTGTCTACTGGTTTTCTGAACTGGGAGAGAGAAAAGCACCTTTTTGAGAGGAAAACATGAGTTTTCAATCTGCAAGTGCCCATTGCCTGTCCTATCCTTATTACTGAAACCAGTGAGCAACAGCCATATCTCACATGGACAGGAGGACTGAGAAGGAATCTGTGGGCAGAAAGGTCAAGAGCTACCAAGTTACATCAGCTGATGCCCACCTTGCCCAATGATGTAACATTGACCTGTTACCGTGTCTGTCATCACTGTTTGAACCTGAAACAATCGAAGTGTACAGAATGAATAAACTCTTTACACACCACCTCAGACTCATTCCACCACCGTCCTTCTTCATCATTTAATGTGTTCCAGGGTCATACATCCATCTTTATGACAGCAATAACTTCCCTTGGCCTCCTTTACCTGCTTCTGATATGTGAGCATGATAGCTTTGCTCTAGGGCTCTATGCAAATTTGTTGAGTGTGTCCCTGCTAAAATTACTTTGAATGAAAAAAATAAAAGCAGGTTAACTTGTGGGAGAAGTTGCAGAGGACCTTATTGTATTACCAAGGCTCATCCTGAAATTACTTACATTTCTTTTAATTTCTTTTTTTATTCTTCTTTTTTAAGTGAAAATACTAATTTTGATGAAAATATAAATAATTTTTAGCTTTAAAAAGTAAAACTTTTTTCAAGTATGAGTTATGAATAGTCTGAATGATGTCAAGTCAGAAGTTAGACATGCAGAACAAACATACAGAAAAGACTACTACACCTATAATCCCCCACCCAGCAGAAAGGGAAGTGTGCTACTTCAGATTAAGAGTATTTATTACATTACCCTCTACCATAGGTAAATATTTCTGCCTTTTTCTATTTGGCTTTTTGGGGGGGGGGTTAGTGAGGAAAGAAGTAATGAGAAAGACGATCCTTACTCATGAGGAGAAGCAGAGTCTGAGAATTTCTGAGGGAAAATAACATCATATATGAGACCTTATTGTGCTAGTCACAGCACATCAAAATGAATTGTGTATCAACTTATCCCAAAAGGAGAACTGACCCGTCATCTTTGAAGGAAAAAAATCTGTTACCTGTTCAGATACACTAAATATTTAGGTTTTTGAAAGACAGCTCACAAGGGGAAGCCCAGCTGCCGAGGTGCCACTGACTTTTAGATGCTTTGTTGTATTCACAGCACAAAGCAAAGTTTCCTGTTTTGCTGAAAAACTACTTCTCCAGGTCTTTTACCTTCTAAAGTGAATTTTACTTCATCTTTTCAACATTTGACAGACACTTTTTTGCATGTTTTAGTTTTTACATGGTTAGTTTTTCTATCAGTTCCACTGCTAGATGCCTTTCTAAATAGAAGAAATAGCTGCTGAGGAAAAAAAGAAAAAAATTATAAAGACCATTTGCAACCGTCTATAATACCTTCCTCTTTTTCTTGCATCTTTCCCAAACTCAGCTCCTTGTCTACCTATTTTTTTCTGGTGGATTCTCTGCACTTAAACTTGTTGGCATTTAAGAGTTTAGTTGATTTAAATTTGCTGCCATAGCTCTGCCACTAAAACTGTCCTCCTACTGATATAGTTATATTTGCAAAGAAGTGTTTTTGCTGGTATCTCTTACTTCAATGAGAAATAAATGCTAAAATGTCAAGAGGTGGTATATCTACAACTCTGCCAGGGCATCACTGCATCATTAAGTAGCTGAGACAGCAAAAACTACTGGGATAGACCCAATATGTCTTCTTTTCACTTTATCTAGTTACTGGTAACTAATCCTAATCTTCTTCTCCATTATCTTTTCTGGGGTTTCACCTTTTATGAGCAGATGCACCCATTGCCAGCTGGGAAAACAACAAAGAGGACTTGGTTACTCATTTTTCATAAAATCAGTTAAGTTCTCCACACTTCCAATACTATTTTTTGGGAAGCTGGAGACTGCAAGACTGGATTCCTGTGGGACAGGGAGAAAGGGTAGCTGAGCAGCCTTACAAAGCCATCCACAGCATGAGGCCAGGGATGTTGTCTGGTCATGCAGTGGATGCCAGAAGCTAGAGTCTACCCACATCATTCCCCACTTAGCTGTGCATCCAGCGTTTGATAATTTCCTTTCTGCTCTTATTGGCTTATCAGCCGTAGGTCTTAAGAGATTTTGATGCCACATTTCCTTTCAAAGGCAGTTTCTTTGCTTTCAAAGTACAGGAATCCTTAATTAAGCATAGTGACCTCTTAGCTAGCTTTGTCATTAATTATGAATGTGAACAGTCAAATATACGATCCTCATAATAATGCCAATATTAGATTAATATCAACTCTGAACTGTAAGATGCCCTCCAAAGTTCAGAAACAAAAGAGCAAGTAAGAAACAAGAAGTTTTAATAAAAAGGAGAATCCTTTCCATAAATTGGCCTAAGGTGGGTGATGACAGGATTGTCACAGCTGCATCTGCCTCAAAATTCGCTCTGGCACCGAGTGAGCTGCACTAGTTCATACAGAGGGAACACTGAGCTAAAGCTCTGTCTCCCATCTTCCTCTTTCTACCCATTGCCCACCTAAACGCAAGAATACCATCTGAATAATTATGGACATAGGATGACAATATTCATTAAATTAATATCCATTTTCTGACTTCCTGGATTTATTTTTTCTCCTTGCCTACAGACAAAGGATCTGGTCACAGATCTATACAGCTACACCCAGGAATATGTAACCTTGTTCCTTTAATATGTTGTAAAATGTGGCTTAGGCATATCAATAGCCCTTCTATGGAAAACTCAGGACTTCGATGAAAAATTAAGCAGTTTTCCAAAATTACTTACAAGTAAAATAAATGAATATCTAGAATTACAGAAATAGATTATGTTTCTCAACAGCGGGCTCTGTCTTGTCCTGGTAGGCCTCGCTGTCTTTCCTTGGCCTTACTATCTGCACCAGGTCTCCACTGGTGGAGAAGAGACAGCAAGAGGAGAGGGAGAAAATCCCAGTGCAGACTTGAAGTGCTAACTCTGATCTTTGTAACATTGGCTACGTTAATGGCACTAGACAAGCCGTCCTATTAGCTTCAGTTAGAAAGCCTAAAATGGTGGTTTTCAGGGTCAACTGACTCACCTTGGAAATATTAATAAACTATTTTAATAAATATGAATTATGTATATAAGTTCCAGATAAAATATATATTAAGATGCTACATGCAATAACCTTATCTCAGCTTTATAGTGACATGAGGTAATAACCATATGGTTATGAAAAATACATTTTAAGTTTGAAACCCCAGATTAGATTTAGCTGGTTTTTAATGTCATATTTTTATTATATAGATAATTTTTTTCTCACTATGTATCACTGCTGGACCAAATTAAGACTGTGTGGTGGCTTTAATCTCACAGTTCTGATTTTAAAATGATTAGAATTCTTGTAAGGGCAAATTAACTTTAATTTGGAAGCCTTGAATCCTTACTATGAAAGTAATTGCAAAATTCCTGTAAAGTTTTACTTCTTTAAATTATTGATACATATCCTGCCTTAGCACTCTTTTTTTCCTTCCCTAGAGAATTAAATAGAAATTGAGAATGAATGCTAGTATATGCTATTGCTAGCAAAGTGAAAATCCAGATTATTATAAATAAGTATTTTTTCTTATTACTGTTTATTTTAAGGACAGATTCGCAGGTGCAGCTGGCCAGCAGAAAACAAGAAGGTTGCTCTGGCGCATCAGCTCGGTTGCCTAACCACAGAGAAGCAAAGTCAACCTGATCCTTAGCTCGCCAGGCTCTGTTTCCCCATTTAAAGGTGAAAGCACAACCAGCCCAGGCCCTGACCTTGCTGGGCTTCCTTTCCACGTGCCCCACTGCACTGCGGTAACCAGTGGGTGATGCAGGGCAGCAGAGCCAGGAGAAAGCAGCGCAGAGGGGATGCAGTTAATCTGCTCCAGGGGACCCCTCACCTATGGGCCGGCTGCTTTCTACAAGATGGGTGATTGTCTCCCTTCTGCTTTCACCATAGCTCTGTTTGCAGAGACGTTGTCAGAATATCTGTTGACTGTACAATTACCACAAATACAATAATAATTAATAAGCTAATTTAGTTATCATGTAGGCAGAATTTAGGTAAGATTTCAACCCATTTTAACTCTATAGATACACAGAAAGATTCTCTGTTTCTTTACTGTTATCCATAGTGACAAAGAATGGATGGACACAGATGTTAAATTTCCTAAAGGACCCAGGGTGTAAATAACATAAGTTAATTAACAACCTCAGCTCTCTGCCCAAAGAATAAATGTTGTAATTTTGTGAGGAATATGTAGTATTGCTCAAAGAAAGCAAAGATGTTCAATACCTGATTTAAATGCAAAATTGAACTCCTTAACTCAGGAGTCACAACAAGGCTTTCCATAATAGCAAGGAAGAAATTAAATTGATATATCAGTAGTTACCATATTGCCGTGTAGAAATAAATCACTGTTTATGCTATATTGCACATTACATTATTAGAAGAGTTGGGAGGAATTTGACAATAGAATAAGGCAGCAGGCATATTGCTTGTGGCATTGGTGGAGCATGTCTCGGAATTTTTGCTCCATGTTGTGATTTTTCATAACCTGTTTGATGATTCTTGATCAGTATACAAGGTTTACAAAATATCCCAGTCCTTCCCAACCATTGCGAAGTCAGTCTTCTCTTACTTTCTGCAAGATTCTGACACCAAATAATTTGGTGATTTTCTTGCAATCACACTAAGTAATGTCATCACTATCACCAGAGCACACAGTACACATAGTAAAACTTCGCGCAGAAACAAAAACGCAAAACTGTGTTTGTGTATTAAAGGAGAGAACCAGTGTCACTCTGTTTCTGTACAAGAGACAGCTGTAGTGCAGCAACTAAGAAAAAAAAAGTGTCATACAGTTGGTATCAAGTTTTTGTAATGGCTACAAGAACAAGAAATTTTTTAATAATTACAAGATTGAAATCAAATTTGACACAAACGTAAATGCAAAGACAAAGAGTTGTCTGCATTATGAAAGCATATAGAAATCTCAACCAAGAATAGCAGTTCAGTTCCCCAAAGAGCTTAGAGCTGGGAGCCATGAGACTTACCATGGAGAAATGGGAGATGGGGAACTGAGGTGCAGAGTGGTGGAGTGAGTTGGTCACACTTGCACGGAAACAACCTACCAAATGCATCACTGAACAGAGCTACAACATTTTGTCCCAAATATCAACAGTCCTATCTTCTACCATGCATTTTCTCTTCAGATATAATGGTTTAAAGCCCAAAAAGAGGACAAAACCACTTGTCAGAAGTGTCTGTAAACTCAAGCTCAGTTGCTAGTGTAGTTCCCATAATGTACTTAAGCATCTTTCTGCATTAGAAACATTTTTTAATCTTCTTGCACCTTTCCGGACTGGTCCAGACTCATAATCAACTTGTAGATATTTATAAATCATTACTAAGACATATTTAGTAAAATTATAGTATAGTCACACTATATTTATGCATGCCCCTGAGAAAAAAAAGATTAAAAATTGGTGTGTTGCAAAGGTCAAGAAACACTGGTAATTATAATTAGTCCAGGCTGAGATCTCCAAGTTCCAGAATTATTCTTCTGAAATTTATGGCACCTAAAAAATCAGTACTTTCTCAATATTATCATAATAGCATTAAGTTCCCAAAATATAACTCTTTTACCTGTGCTTACTGTAGTAATGACATGGAAAACTTTCCAAAGACTCTACATCTTTTATAAAAGAATTACCAAGGTTTGGGTGGTTAGAACTGGTAAAAGAGCAACATATTTGAGTGCTGTTCATAGGATATTTCAACAGCTTGTATTCTAGAGATAGCTGGTAACAGAACTGAGCTATCACTTTGAAGTAGAGCATAAATCTAAGCATAAACATTTTCTGAATTCCATAAGTATTTATTATATGTACTTTACTTAAAAATGATAAAGGTTATAAGCTTTTTTAAGAGTTGTAGCCTGCAATTTTATGTATTTATGCACAACATCATGTGAATTGCCAATATTATAAGCGCTTTTAAAGGCATTAATGTGAAATGTTCTAATAATGCATGTATTTATACACATCATATTAAACTGCTAGCATAGGATGCAGTATCAAAAATTGTTTCCTAATGTGTCTTTTTCAATAGTAGACATATTACTCCTCTTCTCTTCCTTAAATTTCAATAAAGACTGCTTTGCAATACTGCCTAATTGAATAACTGACAAGTCTTTAATTTCCTGTATTTAATTCTTCAAGAGAATGCATTAAAGTGAACAGATTTTATGCAGTGTATGATGTTATGTTTAGCTGATTTGTTCCTTCCCGGAAATGTAGCATCAAGTTTATAGGCCTACCAAAAATTCACACCTGCATCAGCAGCAAAAATTGTCTCTGCCCTTGCATTTTGAGATTCCATTCTTACAGAGTCCTAACACTTAGTTTAAGTTATTCATGAGGAGTTTGTGACTTTATGTGTAAGTTAGGAATTTTCATTACAAATGGATCAGCTGATGCAGCTAAAGTGGTTTGGTGGTTAGCAAAAAAACCCCAAAGATATGATAGATTAGTCACCCTGAGAATATCACACTCACCCTATATAACAGTCTTTTATTACTGGAAACATTCACATGCCTCTTTTTATCCCAGTTATACTTTTTAGTATTTCTTCACTGTGTAAGTACGTTCCACACATTTCCCTGGGCTTTCTTCCAGAACACACACACAAGAGACTACATCTTTTGAGGATTTGACTTCACTCCATAACGTTGTCCTAATGCTGCCTTTTTGCATACTTATCAGTTTCTTTCCTTGTTTGTTGGTCAGTAATTTTATTGTACATTCCTTTGTTGGCTCGTGGTATTTTGCAACAGTGTTAATTATGATTTGTTTATAGCCAATAAAATAATAAAGAGCAAGCAGGATTTTTCCTTAGTGGTGAAAACTGGTGTCCCAGTGCTAAGACGATGAGCAAGTCTATCTGCTATTGGTCTCAAAGGAAAACTATCTGCAGCTTAAGTTGAAACCTTCATGTATATTTCAAGCCTGTTAGCTGAGAACGTCTTGACAGACAGTCCGCAAACATTTGTCTTGAGGATCCAGACAACCAGGAATTAGTCACCCAATTCATTTAGTTATTATTGTTACTTATAGGTTAATAAGGTAAAAAAAACCCAAAAAACCAAAAACAACAACAACAAAAACACAGGGGGTGGGGGGAGTGTTACTAATTGGGCTGTGCAAAGAACAAAAACAAAGGAGAGAGAGCGGAGGCTTCTTAAAATCCAGTGCAAATATCCAGAGACTTTACACCCAAAAGTATAAAGAACTGGCTTTCGTGATTGTTTAAATAAAGTAACTTATAACTAGACTGGTGTGGCCAGGCATCCCATCTGAGTTTGAACTTCAGATTCTGAAGACAGTCCGTCAACAGCTCACCCTTTTCCATGACACTCCTGGCTTCTTCCACTATGTTGAAAGTGTCTTCTTCTTCAGCAGTTCTGGCCAAACTTCCAGAAATACTGAAATCCCATAAGGACATTCATTACACATTCAGATTGCTCCTCTACATCATGCATTTGGTGAGTCCTCAAAATATTGTATGTAAGGGTAGCAAGATAAATTTCAAGTCCCCAGTTGATCCAACATATCTCAGACCAGACTCTGTCTTCAAATCTGCCTGTGCTGATAGGTGTACATCCTTCTAGGAAGTAGAAATATGGACCTGCTTTCTCTCACTTCTGACTTAATGCTGTAATCACTGAAGTTGTGTAAGAGAATGAAATCACATCTATTTTAACAGAAAGCATTGGCACTACTGAATTTTGTAGAGAGCATCAGTCTAAATCAAACATGGTTTCAGAAAATCTGGTAGCATGGTCAAAGGGATGAATATATTCAGCTCTTTTCTGCTACAACACACTTTTCAGCCTTCTGAGAAGCAGTGCAGGCGACTTACTACCAAAAAATGAGGTACCTAATGAGTTCAGCTGACAGCATGAGAAAACAAGAATGGCTGAGCTGATTTTGACCAAGGCTCTGGTTAGTATCCTGGTCTCCTTCTGTGGCCTTAAGCTGTTGCTAAGGGAAGAGTAAAAAAGGCAAACATGTGAGTCTTCCTTCCAGCATCGCTTCCCAGAGCCCAAATATGTTTGGCCTGAATGATTTTCTGAGCTTATTGTGCTTTGCCTGTTCAGCAGCCCTCAAGGTACTTCTCTTCCAAGTTCTTTTTCACTCTTCCTTTGAGACTGCCTGCATGCACAGTATCTTCCAGCAAGTTCTACAGGTCTCCTGCCTACTGAGTGGAAAGCAACTACTTTTGTATCTGGCTTTCAGAGGCCCCTTATTCTCATGTTGGAAGGGAGAATGAATAAACCATCCATGTTCACCTTCTCCTTGTCACTCAAAATGTGATGTATTTCTAAATTCTCCCACTAAATGAACTTTTTTCCTAAATGAAGAGTCCCAGTCTTCTTAGTTGTTTTTCAAAGGAAAGATAGTCTATATTTTTTGTCACTTCTGTCCTGTCCTTGTTTTCCTGACTTTCAAATTGCAAAACAATCTATCTGAGAAGAGGGGGTCATTTATGAACTGCAATATTCACAGTGTGGTCAGCAGGATAATAAGGTTCTTTGATTGAATTTTTTGTTTCTTTTTCAGTAATTAATAGTATTTGGTGTGCTTTTTTTGACTGCTGTTGAGCATAGAGCTAATATTGTCATGAGACAATCTAGTATTACCGCAAGATCTCTATATACCACTTGAGTGGTAATAATCATCTCAGAGTTCATTATTTCATATGTGAAATTAAGATGTTTTTTCCCATGTGCATCACTTGATATTTACCTGCAATGAATTTTATGTGCCATTTTGTTAGCCAGTCACTCAGCTTCATAATGTTCTTCTGTAATTATTCAGTGTTCTCTCACCGTCACTGCTGTGAATAACTTTGTATCATCAGCAAATATTCCCACCTCACTGCTCATCTTCCCTTCTGAGGTCATTACAACTGTTTTGAACAGCACAGGTTCCCGTATAGATTCAGTGCAAAACTGCACTGTGATCCTTGCAAGAAAGGTGTATTCCTGTCATTTACTCCATTAAAAAAAAAAAAAAAAAAAAAAAAAGAAAAATTTGACTAGTCATATTTAAATAATGATTAATCTATGGGGGGAATCTTCTGAAATTACTGCCTAGGTTCCTTGAAAGTCTTTAGTGAGGGGTGTTTCTAGAAGTATAGAAGGAACCCAGTATGCTTTATCAATGATACCACTTTTACAAACATTTGTCGACACCTTCAAAATCTGCAAGAAGCCAATTTTACCTTTACCGAAGAGACACTGACTCCCTTCAAGTAGGTTATATTCATTTATGTAATTGTTATATACATATGCCTATTAAATTTGGGGGGTGGGGTGGGGTGGTTATTGACTCTACTAATTTTCTTGTAGCTCTTCAGGGACCCTTCAGTGTTGAGTATGATGTGTGCATGTCAACTTAATCTTACTTTAGACATCAAAGACATTTTGTTTACCTGTATCTCTGACTGCAGTTGATTGAGCCTAAAATCGGTGGATCAATCTAATTCGATGTGTCAGATTTCTTTCTAAAATGAAAGAAAATAAAAACCCCTTTTGAAAACTGCTGACTAAAGTAGCATTAAGTAAATCATATTGTATTTTTCTAACTGTGATTATCAGTATTAGTCATGTAACGAGAACAGTGTCAATTTTGCAAAATTAAGAGTTAAAAACAGGCAGTTGTCACTGAGCAGTTTTGGTTCATAAGACAGAAGCGCTTTGAAACACAAGCACAGAAAGGTTATCAGCATGCTTATTTCAAAAAAAAAAAAAAGAAAAAAAAGGGAAAAAAACCAAACAAACAAAAACCCAAACACTTCTGAAATCAAAAAATAGCAGTATTTTGTACTTACTCATTGCTAATCCACATCTAGCTCATACATATTCTGGCCAGCAACAATATACACAGTTTATCCTTTTATCCTGGCAGACATCAAACACAGCATTTAAAGTAAGCATTTAGACTACAAGCAATTATTTTTAGTCAGCTCCTTAAAAGCTCCTAAATTTCACAGAACACCATTGATAAGCTTCCCATATGTTTACTGATGTCGTTGCCATGGCTTCTGAGATGATTGCATAGGGATATTAAGACATCCAAAAATAACAGTTTGGGAGTCATTTTCTGATAGGATGTCTAATTAATTAATATTCCTTTTCATGAGAGAAACATGCACTTGTACAGCAGACACATGCTGAGTGGGATCCCACATAGGCTTGCCAAGTCACCTGACTCATGACCCACGTCTATTCTGGTCTTGGGGTCAAAGAATGACGTCTGTGACAAACTGTGCTCTGATCTGCGCTACAAATATCTTTGACAGCTGAAATTAAGCTACAGCTATAATGCTCATTTTACATCATTGTGACCAAAAATAGTCTGAGGGTAAGACCAGAGTGCGCTCACTGACTGCACTGTTTATAACACAGATGAGCAATCTCAGACAAGTCTGACCTTATACCTCTGTGGTGGTGTTAATAATGGACAACATGTATGCTTTAAGTAATTCATGTACATATAAAAACCAATAACTGCTCGAGCTCTGGTTATTAAAGCTAGGATAAAAGAAAATACTAAAAATAAATATTCCAGCTTTGATATTGTATACAGGTAGGGCACTAGTCAAGGGTGTGCAAAGTCGTAAAATATCTTCATCATAAAGGAATCAAGATATATTGTAAACCTAAGTAAGCCTAAGTCTTGTGAGAATTCTAATCATTATTTATGGATGAAATTGGCCTGGATGTGTTAGGATGAATGTACACTTTTTCATGTTTTATCCTATGAAACTCAACCTCAAAATATTTTTAAGTTAACTCCCAAACAAGACAGAAGAACTTTGAATCCGTCTTCCAAAACTGTCTATAATGTATGTTCCACTAAAATAAATACTCATGTTACAAAGTTTTGTACCCTCTGTAGGTTGTTTTTGCTGTATTTCAAAATATTATTGTCAGGATGACAGAATGTCTGTCTTTCACCTTCTCCTTACTGTTGATAAAATTTCATGATAAAGCTTTCCAAAAAAACATATGCAGAATTTGGCATCACATCTGGCTGACAAATAATGGCAAGATACCCCTGTAACCACATAGACAAACTCTGCAAGTCCTTAGCATCCATCCACTTAGTATGAAAAAAATTTCTTGACTACTGGATAATTGCATAGCTGATGACTCCCACTTAGAAAAGGCATTTAAATGCATCAGCAATGCTGGTGTTGACATCTGCCAAGGTCATTTTGATGCAGTCTTTTATAATTACTCATTTTCATGAAACACACATAGACTCAAAGTGTGCCTTACTTTCCTTAGAGATAGCAATAATGGAAACCTAACAGCATTTTGAAATGCTTACATTGTCATGATGGAAGTTGTTCTGGAATTAATATGGGCATCAAGGGAAAGGGACAGGCTGCTACACCTGAATTTCAACCACGCTATGACTCCCTGGACTTCTGTGCATACAGGCTGAACTATGCATGCTATTTAACTGTCTCCTAAATGTACAAATGATGCATTTCCCAGATAACCACATCCATCTTAAAAAATGGAGGCTCAGAATGGATCTCTAGACATCTTAGGAAGATCAAATGATTGAAGACATGAATAAAGACACTAAAAAAAAGACAATTCATCTTAAAGTTCAGTATGTACTACTGGAGCAGAGAGCTCCAAAATGCTTCTGAGACAAATGAGCAAGGATATAACTGACTTTTGAATTTACTGAAGCAGATCTGGAACTTGATCAAACAGATGCAGAAGCCTTGCTTAAAATATTTGAGAACCACTGACTACCAATCAAATCAATCTTTTCCATCTGTCAGCTAGTCATCTACTTCTATTAGACCTTGATGTTTTACTTGAGGATACTTGGAAAAAAAGGCAAAAATATTACTAATTCTAAGGGAACCATCTTGAGAGTGAGACTACCTTTCAAAAATTCCACAATCATTTATCCTATCAGAAACTGATTTATTTTTTTTTTTTAAATATCAACTCAAAGAAGATAGAAAGAGAGGGAAGGAGAGGGAGGGAGGTAGAGAGGGAGGGTAGACAAATCTGTCGGGAGAAGAAGTCATACTCTGCCAAACAGAATTCTGGCAATGGAGAGAATTATGTCCGATCATCTCAGTGAGGATTAACAGTTGAAGAATTAAATGTTGTTAGAAAACTGTGTGTTATTTTTATATGAGTCACACAAACTAGCTCAGTTTTAGTTTCCTGCCTGTATTAACTATAATTTTGAGCAACACTGAAGTGCTAGAATGGAAAAATAGCACAACATGGGAGGTTGTCATCACCAAGAACACAGCTATTGTTATGAAGTTACTGGTCAGCAGCAGCATCTGATTAAAGGATAAAGTTAGATATACTCATTACAAAAAGTATCATTATAATCTGCTACTTTGACAAACAGCCGACATTTCAGAGACTAATATCCATAGTATGTTTTCATCCGGTTTGTATTGTAAAAGGTGAATACGTGATGGGGACAAATGTGTAAGAAAGTAAAATAATAGCACCGTTCTCTTTTTGGCTTGTGCAGTACCTATGTCTGTTACACAGACTACTAAACACTGTGTATTACAGGACAAAAACATGTCCAGAAGATGCCAGCTTGGGTCACTTCAGTCAGCAACTGAGCCCAAGGGCAACACTCAACAAATGACAGCATCCATGGCACTGAATCTGAAGCCAAGGATCTGTTAAGATGTGCCAGTTCTTTTGCTTACCTGTGATTCAAGAACATATATTTCTTCATATACTGAAAAAAGCATAAGGCAGAGCATAAACTATATTACATTCTATTGCTCTGCATGTTTTATACAGTAACAGTGGATGACACTATAGGCTGTGGTAGTGAATCTGAAGTATTTGTCTTATGTCAGTAGAATCATGAAAGAAAAATACTGTTATGCTTTTATAACTCGTACAGTTTGTGTGTGTATAAATTGTAATAGTTTACAATATGCAGGCACCCACAAACACATAGAACCTGAATGTCAACTTTACAATATTATCCAACAATTTAAAATACTTATTGCCTCTGAATCCCTCTTTATTTGATTTAGTTCCTGCACATTTCTTTTTACGATTAGCTGTAACAAAAATAAATCTGGAGTACTTAAGAAAACACTTTGCTGCAGCATAGTAATGGTTTCTGGCATCTTCTTTCTGAAGCAGATGGCTGGTCTCAAAGACAGCAACTGAAGAAAGCTTATAGGATAGACCCTTCTCTAGCATACGATGAAGATACTCAACTGACTTCAGAAAATACAGATACAATGATTCATTAACAGTATAGTGAAAAGAAAGGTTACTTTATTTCTGGTATCAAACTCTTGTTCATGTTTACTGAGGATAAATTCTAGTCAAAATATTACCAAATATAATCAAAATGCATACTATCATTACATGCTCATGCTAATTATTATCCCATTGTTTTGAAAGTATTAGAATGCAAATCAACAGTATTGGTTTAGTTAATTGATTATACACTGTAAGAAAAAGGGGAGCAATGTGTTGTCCATGGAGCCACAGGCTAAAATGTATTTACACAAATCATCTAGTAAATGTTTAACTAATAATTGTTTGCACTCAGAGGTACCGTGATTGTTTCATCAATTTGTGGAAAGAAGTAGGGAATTACTCGGGTAATGTGCTTGCAATTACCACATTGACCCATTCTGTAGAGCAGTGTTGCCAGCTGCCTTCCAGCTCCAGGAACTTCATAAATGGTGATTGTGTAAAAGCAAAGCAAAAGTGCTTGTTTGAACAGCTAAAATTGAATCTACATGGCTGATAGCTGGAAGGAAATTTTGAACCTCAACCTTGACTGGTGAGCCAAGTCCCACTGACTCAAAGGTGGCCTCCTGGCCTCCTGCAGGCAGAGGTCCAGCGTCTGGCATGTCCAGCAGCTGAGAAAAAGGGCTGCAATAGGACAGGGGCGCATCCGCTATCGTTGGCAGTTTTTCATGGAGGAAAATGTGCTTCCCATAACTGTCATTTAAACTCTTCTAAAACACACACCCACTTGCACAAATCCAGATTACCCTCCCAATTATATGGAACACAGCCTGCACAGTAGTTCTTCAAGCATACAGCATTAATCCCACAGATTAGAAATGGATAGGAAATTAAGAACAGATGTTTCATAGCAGTGCTTTGTTAGACATGACTGAATTAGTGCCCTGAGTACTAATATATCCACATGATATCCAACAGTGCCAAGCCTGGGTCCTCAATTACCCTACACATGACATTATGTTTCCAGATCCAAAACTATCTCATTCAGCGCTCCGGGATTTCTTCACAGCAGTGCATTGCACTTTATGGACATACTTGAGTGTCTCTTGAGATTACTATCTGCTTCCCTCGTTCCACCATCTGCACAGTGCATGGTCTGCTACCTCAGGAAACATTTCAGCAAGCAAGGTTAGTTCTACCATTACGAACTCAACTAACAACAAAAATCACACCTTGCAAATAACAGTTAACATCTTAAAAGGTGCTTTTAGTTCACTGCAACTAAGGGCACATAAAATCTACAAAGTAATGGAATCAACAATCCTAAGGTTTAAAGACTAGCAAATATGCCCAAAAGAAAATGTGAATAAAAACTCCATTAAACAACCTTTCTTTTTAAAAAAAGTAAAATAGGATTCTCAGGGCAGTCAGAGACTGCATAGAAACGGAATTAAAATCTTCAACTAGCTTTAAATCAGGCAGTGAGATGTCAAAATATAGCACAACATTGATGTGCTTAAGAGAAACAGTATTTTCCACAGGGTGTTAAAAACAGAATTGTCAGCATAGTAAGATTATCCTTTTTAAAAAAAAGGGAGAGAAACAGAGAGAGAGAAGGAGGGAGGGAGGGAGATGCTGCTGCTAGGAATATATTAGAGACATAAATAAATGATGTCTGAACAGTGATCCATACCAAATAAAGCATCAACAACGAACGTATATGTACTTTGAAAGGGGTGAAATGGAAACAGGACAGTTTCAGAGACAACATTAGTTTGTCTCTAAAGTGACAGTGCTTTATGCTCCATTTGGAAAACAGCAAGTGATGATTGCCATATCTGGTTAGTCTAAGAAGTAATGCTGGAGAGAGAAAACAAACAATTAACCATTGTCTAAGGC
Organism: Falco rusticolus; assembly: GCF_015220075.1. NCBI lineage: Eukaryota > Metazoa > Chordata > Aves > Falconiformes > Falconidae > Falco > Falco rusticolus. The sequence goes on from NC_051187.1 coordinate 125,505,249, forward strand.
ACACAGTGTAGATGCCGCTCCAGCGCCTTCGCCATCTTCCTACACAGAGTAGGAATAAATCTGCATCTCCTGCATTTTCAGAAAAACGGGCCTGGTGATTTCTAACATCAACTTTTTTTAAAAATCTGGGATTTTTTCAGAAAAAAATAATATTATCTGTGTTCCTATTAAATATTGTTTATTACTGTACTTGTTTCACATTTTGTGACAACTTCACCTGCAAAAATGAAAATGCTGTTGAAATTCAGGGTTTTTTGAATTTTCAACAGGAAGGATTTTGAAATAGTGTAGAAAGCCTTACAACCTAGAAATCAGTAAATCTTATAGCAGAACTTTTTTTGCAGCAAAGTTAACACAAAAAATCAAGGGAATACATCTCCCAGAGATAGTACAAAATAAATTCACAAGAAATATGAAACAAAGTAGTTTTTCAGCAGCATTACTGAACATGTATTGGAATTAATAACACAGATCACATGAGAGACTCATATAGTGATCTCAAACTTCAGCTGTGTAATACCAAAGAACGATTCTGAATATCTACATACATCTTTAATGCTCTTTGAAATATCACAGTCTTTCTGACACAAGACTGTTGCTTCTGAGTTTTTCTTTTTCTGATTAGATGCATCTCCATACCAAACTATAATATAAATTGTCTTTTACCCCTTTTAAAGTGATGACAATAGCACTTTCCAAAGAACAACAGGGAGTAGGTTAATACCAATCTCCTTGGCATCGGCATGCACTGCAATATGGGAATTGTCAGGTTTAAGGGAATTATGAAGCAAGTTTACCTAAGGTTACCATAGCATTTATATCGCTAAGTATCATGTGGCATAAATGTGTAATGCAAACAGTAGGAGACATATGTTGCTAACTGTATGTGTCTTAGACCTACTAACCACTACTGGTTATTTGGATCAGGTGAAACCTACATCAGCTTAAGTCTTTATGGACTGAGATTGTAGATGTTTCAAAGTGCAAACTATTGTAGTTACAGAAACCTATTATAATGCCTCAACAAAGAAAGGGCAAGTAGACTATAAACTGACTGAGCAAATAAAAGAAAAGTATAAAAAGGCCAAAGTACTAATAAGAAAAGGGAGATTTTTATTACCTAGTAAAGCTTGGAGTACATTAATTGTGGGAATGAGATTGGAAGAATGGGTAGATGCACACATACAATACCAAAGAGCGTTCACATTCAGCTCTGCAAACAGATAACAAACACAGTGGGTTTCTTGGTACGAAGTAACACAGAGGATATGTTTGAAGACGTAAAAGTAAAAGAGAATCTGTGAAAGGAGATAAAATTGCTGTGCTTGTTATCAAAGTAAAAATAGAATAAAAATAAAACTTCCTTAAGCCAATCTGATAGGTGCAAGTTACACTTAATAAAGACAAATGATGCATACCTAATAATGCTACTTAGTAAAAATACATCAGGTATAAAGAGGAGCATGAGCATAAATAACATAATCCAAAGATTGTCAGAGAAAAAGATATTCTTTATCAAACTCGTAAAGGCCCAGGGAAAGAAAATAATGATTAGTGTATAGAAAAGCATTAAAGACTGTAGAAAATTATTAAGGCTCGTTGTGGCAAAACAGCTAATAAAATAAAGATAACAGGATAAATCTAGATATACAGTAAAAAGTTCTTCTTTTATACATTTATGGAAAGCAAACAGAGGAAAGGAAGGAATGGGATATTCTGGTGTTGGAGACTAAGAAGGTGAATGTGACTGAAAAAAAGGGACAGAAACAAAAATCCAAACAGAGGAAGGAAAATGTTGAAATTCTTCCCCATTGTGCACTGAACAGGTAATTAGGCAATTAGAGCTATACAAAGCAGTGAGAGCTCCAGGCTCAGAGGAATTACGTTTTAGAGTTCTGCAAAAGGCAGGCAGAGAAATGGGGAAAGTATTGGCCAAATTTAATAGCACACTAAGGGCAAGGAGTACTGGAGGGCTGCACCAGTGTTGAGGAATGGAATGAAGAGGACATGTAAAAATCTTAACACCCCCAGGAGAGATAGCAGAGACTTGAAGACACCTGAGCTATGCTTCTAAAACTGCTAATGTGCAAGCTACTCAGTGACGGCCAAATTGGTTTCACATACCAAAGTTTATAGCTAGATTCATAAACAAAGGTAAAATAGTAAATATGCACCTGCATATTAAATAAAAAATGTTTCTGTGCCTCAGAAGAGCTTGAATTACAGACATACTGTGACTTCAGTCTCTCTAGGATCCTTTTGTGTGATTGCTTTTCTTACAATATTAATTTTCAGTACAAAATAAGAGAATTTTCACATGTGAATTTGACTCATTTATGTAGTTTTCAGATCTGTAAATTCATCATTAGAGAGGGGTTTATGGTAAAGGTTAGATAAGAGATCACAGAAAGTAAATTTAGTTCATGGCTCCAGTACGGATCATAAACAAACCATTTGGGCCCAAGTTTAGCAGTGCAGTTGTAAGTATACATTAAGTTCATTAATATTTCTTTTTGTATATAGAAGAGTTTACTACCAAAAAGAACAGAATTCTCAAAAGCATCAAAGTTTGTGAATTACTTCGTTCACTTAGATGTCGAGAACATACTTGTATATGCTTACTGAAGAGGGATTAGATCCAGTGTTTACTTAAAAGTAAATGTGTTGCTTACTTAGCATTTTACTGAAATACAGTGAAATTTTCTGTTCTTAAGTTCTGTCACTAGAAACAGAAATAATCCATGTTTTCCTTACTGGTTTTGTATGCAGCACAAGTGCAGCAGGTAAGTCCATGGACCAAGCACTTGGCTTGGGATTGCAAATTTGTAGAAATAGCCTTTGTGTACACAAAGCACCTGCATCATGGGCCCCTCATCGAGTTTAGGGCCTGTCGATTCCACTGCAACATAGACAGTATCTGTCCTGGTTTCAGCTGGGATGGAGTTAATTTTCTTCTTAGTAGCTAGTACAGTGCTGTGCTTTGGCTCTGATGTGAGAACAATGTTGATAACCACACTGATAGTTTTAGTTGTTGCTGGGTGATGTTGATACTCCACTCAGTCAAGGTCTTTTCAGTTTCTCAGGCCCTGCCAGCCAGAGGGCTGGGGGGGCACGAGAAATTGGGAAGGTACAGGGCCAGGACAGCTGACCCGAACTAGCCAAAGGGATATTCCATATAATGGCACATCATGCTTAGTATATAAATGGGGAAAGAAGGAAGGTGGGGACACCTGCCATTATAGCGTTTGTCATCCTGAGTAGCCGTTACGTGCGACAGAGCCCAGCTTTCCTGGAGATGGCTGGGCACCTGCCTGCCCTTGGGACGTGGTGATGAATTCCTTGCTTTAATTTGCTTGCATGCACGGCTTTTGCTTTACCTATTAAATTGTTCTTATCTCAACCCTCGAGTTTTACATTCCTTTCTGATTCTCCTCCCCAGCCCTCTGGGTGAGGGGGAGTGAGCGAGCGACTCCATGGTGCTTGGTTGCCTGCCGGGGTTAAACCACAACACAGGAGGTTCTGAACATTGCAGATTGTGCATATAACTTTACACAACCAGACAGTGAATGGAGGATGCCAGCTTGAACATCAGGCAAAACTGGATTCAAGGCACTTAAACCAAATTACATTTCCAGAAAGTAGAATTTATTTGGAAGAAGAAAGTTCAGAACCCTGATACAAAACTGCTTCCTGGCTTGATTGAACTGTGTAACAGAGATTGAAAAATGTGACAATCACTCGTTGCTTTTGCATACATTATAAATTTTAGCATGGACTCTTGCATGATTTAAAAACTGTGTAAAATTAATGCCAATACTGTTGAGAAAATACTGAGAAGTAGAACAAATTAATTAATTTGAAAATTGCACATTTCTCCAATATGCACAGGATTGTTTAAGCTCTGGACATGTATCAGAGTATACTTGAACTGTAGGTTTCTGACTTTGAACAAATTTGTGGAAAAAGGAAAATGGTTAGAGAGACAGCAATAAAAGAGTCAAGTTCTTCCTCCCCTGAGGGAAGCAATACAAATAAAAGACTTGTCACTTGCAAGTAAAGAATCTGTGCACAGATACTAGACAGAATAATATATACCAATAAAAATAAAGTAAGAAAGGTAATGGACAAGATGTGAAACCTTGAGAGAAAATCTTAGTAAAGATACAGAGGGTTTAAATCAGGCATCAATAAAGAAACAAATTTAGAAAAGACTGGCTAAACTACAGTTCACCACAGCAAATAATACAGCTTTCTCTACACTACCTTTTTGATGTAGGAATGTATGTTCATGCACTCATATATTGTTAGCACCTGCACAAGTAGTCACATGAAAGTCTATATACTTATGGATTTATACGTCTTACCGCAAATGAGAGACTGGTGTCGTGGTTTAATCTCCGCCAGCAGCTAAATACAAACTTTTCTCTTCTGAGCTCTTTCACAAGACACAATGTTAATTTAGAACACTACATTTTTTTTTTCTTCTGTCCGTTGGTTTACCTAGCTGCCATTGACATTTGTATGCCTACACAAAATGCTTTGATACTTGGGTTTCCATTACCAAGTCTACTGTAGAGGAACAAAGGCAGGTTAATTAACATTGATAATACACAGCTGTGGGCTGGCTTCAGGGGCGGTGGGTTGGCTGATGTGGATAAGGTTCCTGTGAAGTGGTTAAATAGCTCTAAGGGGTATGGAAGAGGAGCAGCCTATGAAGAGAGACCTGGAAGAAGCGAAGGGAGGAGAGACAAGGAGAACGCAGCAGAAGGACTGGCATGAAGAGTATGAAGAAACAGCACGAACAGTCAATGGACCATTTGAGACCTTGTGGGCAATTGGTAGTCATGCTGGGGCAAGGCGTGCTAACTACTTATCGAAGTTAACTTGATATGTAACAGTAAAACACCTTGTTGCAGCCGGCTAGTTTGGAGAGTGCTGTGACAGTCCTACCACTCTAATAGCTCACCATTATTGGTAATCTCAATGGAGAGTCCAAAAAGTCAGATCTATGTCAGAAAGTGAGAACTATGCTACTTCCCCCATAACGGGATCTCAGAGAGCTACCTTTTAGGTTGAGATATCAGATAAAAATACAGTGGTCTATTCTGTAAACAAAACTTGCACCAATTCCACAGTTTTCATGGTACCATGTGTACGTGGCTTTTGGTAGTCATAGTCCCAGGAGTGAGCATTTTCAGCTTGTTTCCTGCAATTCTTTGCTATTCTCCAAGCACACTAGACTAATACTAAAAATAATTGATTTAGCTATCCCAAGCACTAGATTACAGTGTTGATATGTCCTTGCCAGATCTTAACATTAGCACCAGTGTTGTACCTAAGCATAGTACCACGTGGCATTACAGTTTAAAGTTTTTGTGAGGATGCTGCTTAAAGATCTCTACATTGTACCATGCATACATACTGTTATTCTCAAAACCTTGTAATAAGCAAAAAGGAAACACACGTTAAATGTAATGCCAGGAATTGATTGTTAAAATTCTAGAAAACTTAACTGTCTAATAAAAGAATAATTAGTTCCGATCAAATTACAGGGGGGAAAAAATCACTGTTACAGAAAAAGTCTTAATAATCAATAATACAATTAAAATTGTTATACACTGACTCTGATGATACACTCACCCTCCTGGGAGGACTACGATATTTATGGTTTTTTTCCTTCACACTCTAGAACCCACCTGGGTTTTTTTCCACATCTGCTGACATAATCTACATCTGTTCCTTCTTCTCTGACCCTACTTCCAAAGTTACTGTATATCATGCATTTTATATGTTAGATACTTGTACATTTTTATTTCTGTTACCCTAAAGCCAGTTCTCATCAGCTCCCAGATATGCATTTCTTTAACTATCTCCTAGTAAATTGTTTATAGATCCCCAGCATTAGCCTGATCCGTCTTAGTCTCTTACCATCTCATTCCTGCACACCGTACCCTACAGTGCACCCCATGTCAACAATTTCAGGGCCTCTGCTACTACCCCATTCCCCTGTTCCTCTACACTCTATCATTAGGTTGGATCCATAAATAATTCATTCTTCAGAACATAAGTAGTCATGACTGCTACCAATTATTCCAAAAAATAATCAAAAGTAAAACAAACCAGGGGCATGGCCACTAGGCCATTAGAAAGATTGCTGTTTCAGTCAAACAAACAAACAAAAAAAAAACCAACAACAAAAAACCCCACCAAAACCAAAACAAAAAACCCAAACCCCAAAACTCCAAGCAGGGCAAGGAAAGTTTAGATAAAGTAAGTCTGATAAACCTTGTCTGTGAAGTCGTGCAAAGTCAGTACAAAGACTGAGACTCGTTACTAGCAATAGCAACATTGATTGCGATTGATCATAGAGTGTTACCGATTAGTTAATAAGTTAAAATCGATTGATTCTATTTGATTAATTAATTGATTTTATAAAATCATATAATAGAGTTAAAATGTAGAAGGCTAAGGAAAAAAATTTATAGGAAACTTGCATATACGCAATAAGAGACGTTATGGAATCTTTTGTACGTCTTGTACCAAGGCTAGAAGAAGGGCCTGGAACTATTGTAATAACTCTAGGGTTGGAAGGTTCCATTGTATTTAACCAGTCTTCTGTACGCAGAGGTGCATTGAAATGTCAGAATATGAGATTAATAGGAACTGGGGAGAGTCGACTGGAACAGCTTATAGGTGCCTGCCAAGAAACTGTGAACTTTAGTAGCAGGTAATTCCGGCAGGGGGAGATCGCGACCACCGACTCATATACCACCTACCCAAATCGTACCCCAGACCCATTTCTAGACCTTTCTAAGCTTTGCTGCGCATAATCGGATATAGGAGGAGAGTATGTAAATGATTTACGGGAAATGTTATGATTATGTATGAATAATTAATGAATATGTATGAATAAGTTCTATATATGGAATCTGATTATGGGACCTGGTGTGTGTTGATCGTGAGAGGACTCGCTCATGCACCCGGCCGTCAATAAAGAAGTGTCTGCTTATCTACATCAAATTGGTGTCGATAAGTTCTTTATTCCGAGATTTCGGTAACAAGAGGACTGCCCAGTTTCTTGGGTTTGGTACCCTCTGCCTAATTCCCTCTCCTTGGGATGTATACCCTATCACCAGCTCTTTGCATAGCACATGCTAATTTAAAAACAAACAGCTAAACAGAACACGCTTCAAAGCCTTTTTATCCAGTACCTTTAATATGCCCTATTTGGAAGTCTATCAGTAATATTATTTTTTTTTAGAAACACATTTTAGTACAAAAAATAGGATCTCAAAAAGTCAAGAAAGGAGCAAATGTTTACACTGGTGCCCAAGGGTGCCATACCACTTCAGTATTATGTTATTATTGCTACAATCTACTTCAGACATTTATATACTACTGAGGAATTCCCTGATGGTTGTAACAGTCAGCATCATGGTTTGATAACATAACCAAGTGCGGTTACATTTCTGATCTCCCACTCGGAAATATGTAGCACTGTTATTTCATTTTGTTACAATAGTTCTGAATCATCACGCCTAATATAAAAGGAGATCAAATTAACAGAGATTGTAGTTGACATCACCATTACACATGGGTTCTGATTGTCGGTAAAAATGATAAAATCTATGATATGTTTCTTTGAATTATAATCAGTTCTTTCTTGAGTTTTCCCTCATTACATGTTTTATTTAACCATACAAATATAAATGTCAGTTTCAGTAAGGAAGCTTATGGCAAGGTCATTAGCTTATTAGACTATTGCAGTAAGTAATGTAAGCCTTCAGGAAATGTGTAAACGTCCTGTGTACGGGAGCAAGAAAACTTCACCTTGAGCAAATTGCTTCTTACATAAAGATTTCTCTAAGTAAAACCTCGGGTTGCCAAAGTGGATACAACCACAGCAGAAATATGCTTTCTTAAATTCAAGTTCCTCAGATACATTTCGTTGTTATCAATTTAAATGTGTCTTGAAATATTTTATTTAAAATGCTATCTAGAAACAAACCCATTTTTAGATGCTGTAATAATTGCTTTGTTATAAAGTCAAGTCATGGTATCTAAAAGACTGATTGAAAGAAAACTGCAGCTTCCTTAAGGGAGTCCATGGTGATTTAATTTAATTATCTTATTCCAACTGGTGATAATAACCAAAGGGGAACTATTTCTAAATTTACTTTTTATTAAAACTTAGTTCAAGCACAGCTAGCCAAATTTGTATATACTGCAAATATATTTTAGCTTAATGCCACTGACAGACTCATTATGCGTCGCTTCAGAAATCAAATGAGGAGAAAGTCCTGTTATTATAAAATACCAGAAAATAGACAAACACAAAATACTAAGAATATAAAAAAGAAAATCATTTAACACCGATCAAAGTGAATTGGCAATCAAATGAGTGATACTTTTTTGTATTTTCCTTAATACTTAGACACCTCTGTGAACTTTTGGAAGAGTTCTCCAAACCTCCCCCCAGCAGAGTTTCTTCCACTGCATCTTTTCCTTTCTAACCATTTCCAGTGCCGTATTCAGCTAGCAATGGCAATTCCCTATCATTTATCCCTATCTGACTCCTAGTTGTGCACAACTGGTATCCACCAGTGACTCTCTCAGATGTGAATACATACGTTTGAAGGGACAAAAATCCTGCTGAGGGCTGCTGGTGCATATTGTAGGGCAAGAAGAAATTGTTATTTATAATATTGCGTTGCTTTTCCACTGACACTCTTAAGCTTGACCCTATACTATCATCATCATTAGTTACAAACACTAACCACTGGAGAACAGATACTCAGTTTGGCAAACCATTAAAAATGAAAGTGAACAAGGCTGTTAGGAATTGTTGGCAGCAAAACTATTCAAAGCCCTTATACCATAACTACATCAGGCTTAATTGGGAAATGCCCACTTTGCACAGCTACAGCAGACTTATTTCCTGCTCTTCTAGAAAGTAAATAGCTGTTTTCTTCCTACCTTCAAGGTGACATTTCCCATGCCACAAAGCAATTCAAAGATAAGAGATATTTTTAGCTCTCCTTATAGCTCTTAATACAGTTATGGCCATTACACAGCACATTAGTTTTTCGCAGGGATGTTCTTAGCGATAAAGTAGGCTTGGGGCCTATCACACTATATGATTTTATTCTTCCAGCACATCCCTTTTTTTTTTTTTTTATACTTCAGATAACAGTGAACTTGTACTGACTTTTTAGTGCATTTTCTCCAATTTTTATTTTTTTTTAACCCTCTTCCACATATTTTTCCAATACCTTTTCCGTTATTTAATTATAATACAAAAGTTTTGAAGTTGAGGTCCAATATTTTGAGCTTAAGGGTTTTTTTTTCCATAAGAGTAATGGAAAACTGATGTCTATGGCATTCAAAAGTCCTTATAAAAACAAGTAAGCTATAGCCATGTTCAACAGTTGGAAACTAGAATAAACCTGTGCTCTGCCTTCTTTGAGTTGGAAGCCATTCAATCCATCTAAATAAATCAGCTTTCAGCCTGAGTCTTGTTTGAGTGAGATACCTTTTCAGGAAAGGCATACTGTCTTGTTCTGCTGTCACACCAAAATATATAATCCATCAATCTTGTTCCAGAGGTGAACTGTTATCACTATTAAAAATACTTTTCTAAATTTTGGGTTTATTCTTGTTCATCTTCCAGCCTCATTTTTGCTATGTGTTTATTTGCTTTCTCTTTCAGCTTTTGGTACTCTTTTCTTCCACTGCAAACAAGTTCTTGCAGCTTTTCTTTTCATCTTAATTATGTTCTTGAAGGCATCTTTTGTAGCTCTTGATTTATTATTTAGCTTTTTTGTATATTTTTCCAATTTTTCAATATTCTTTTAAAAGTGGCAGCATAACTAGATAGGGTATTCTTCAATCCCATATATAATCATAACGCTTCCCCTGGTTTCTATTTCCTTCTATGCTTTTGAGTCATGACACCACACAGGGAGCTCATATTAAGATGCTTGTATATTACCCTGCCAAAATCCTTCCAGAGTTGCTATTTAGTAGTCCATCGTCTCACAGATAAGGGCTTCCTGTTGTTTTTTCCTATGTATGCAGTTTTGCATTTGGATGCAACCAGCACAAAACTGATCCTACTCTTGGCAGTACTGCCAAGTATCTTTTTGTCTTCAAATTTTAACAAAAATGACTTCATATTTTCCTCCAGATTATCCTAGAAGCCATTTTGTATCATTAAACCCAACTACAAACTCACCAGCGCAATGCTGACTGCATAACTTTACTTTATGTCAGCACTGTCAGTCTCCAAGTTTTTTATTCAATTTAAATCATCTAATTCTTAAACAGTTATTCAGCAGTGTTGAATGTGCAACAGAAACCTCAGAGTATCTACAGATAATTTTATCAACGAAACACACAAATCTGTAAAATATAGAATCAGATGTTTTTGGTAGGTCCTGAATTCCATAAAATCATATCTCTTCTTACTGACTATATCAGCATTCTTTCATTCTTGCATTTAAAAAACAAATCCTGTATCACTTTTAGCTTATGTTGCCTGTTAGTACTGTCTGACTAGACAGCCCAGTTTTCCACTTGCCTTCTTTGTACAGTAGCACAGTATTCTTATTCTTTTGGCATTCTAAGCTATAGCCAGTATTCAATTTATATTATTAAATATCACCAGTAGGCCGCAGATGTACCTGCCACACTATTTTAGGAGTCAACTGGGAGTTATTGGGACCTGTAGATTTTAAAAGGTTGGCCTGTAGTTCATTTTATCCTTTCCAGTTACCAATGAACCAGAAAGTACTTTATATGAGTATATTATCCCCATTCTTCCAAGTAAAGAAAGGAATATTTATTCAGCACTTCTGCGTTTTCTACATCACTGCTAATAATTTTACCATCCCCACCTATTACATTGCTCACATCAAGCCTAAGATTCATTTTGTATCTAATATACTATAAAAACTGATTCATATTATCCTTAGCAATACAAGCTATGGATTTTTCCCTGGTATCTTTAGGGTTTTTTCTTACGACTCTTTCAATTTATAACAGTCATTACCTTATTTCATCTTACCTTAAAACCCTCTAGGGTTTTCTTTATTTCTAATTGGTGTCATTATTGGCCCCTGAAACAAGCACAGGCATTTAACAAAAGCTGTCCTCCTTTTCACTGTAGTTGTATGGGTGTCAGATATATAAACTTTTCTGAAAGAATTTCCCCCTTTTATCCCCATCCCCTCTGTCTCCTTTTTTGCCATAGTCAATTACAATTTTCTGATTTTAGATCAATTTATTACTTAGACTCATATATATAACACATATATGTATATACATATGTACACCGATTGGCACTTGCTTGCTCACAGTGTAAGAAATCAGGTCATAAAAAGCAGTCTCTAGGCAATCACTAAAATCCAGATGATTTATTTACCTCCAGATTTATTTCATGTTCAGTGCAATACCGTCTGCATATCAAAGTATTTATTTATATTCACAATAGTGAATCAATGCGCAAACACTGCATATGAAGGATACAGGTTTAAATATGCACATAGACTTGCGAGTCTGATACTTTTGCTCCTTAGATGTTTTCATTTATGCTGTGTTTTTCCTGTTAAAGCTTTATAGAGGTTGTTTCATTAGTGATAGTCTTTCTCTATCTTTGGGGTTTTTTTCCTTCTGTATCGCCAGTACTCACTTAGCTTGATAATTTTCATTCTTGATCCTTAGCTATTATGTGATATGGGTTTTAGATGATTGCTACAGCCTTGTTGATAATGGAATTCAGATAACCTGGCATTTTGAAAGAATTTTACTTAATGTAAACTCTGTTTCAGTTATTTATACATATTAATTTGTTCACTCTCAGTCCATGTTGTTGAAATATTATTACACCATTCCAAGTTCATCTCCTGCTAACCAACAGAGATGGCTGTGAACCAAAATAATACAGTCCAAATCAGATTATAGGTTTTCAAAACCCAGATCCTATGCTGCAGTGCAAAACCTGGTTTACTGCAGACACACAAACAAAAAAAAAAAAGATTAAAACCTTTTTGATAAAAATTTTGTTGGAGGAAAGAGGGAGTTAAAGCCTTCTTCTCCTGTGCAAGCAAGGGATTAAGGAACAGGGCTCCCAGACTGTGACTTGAGAGAAGAAAACTGTGGGGTACTCCAGTGCCAGTGCTGTATTTCCCTGGATCAGCTGCAATAGCCTGCTTCGTGGTGCAGTGCAAAGGCTATTGAGCATTATTTCATGGTCAAAGGGACTTGGATGTCTGTAGGGATTTCCCCATAAAGGCTTCCTTCCTGTCCTTCCTGGGAAAAGAAACAATTAGTTCCTCTTTTTTTTTTTTTTTTTTTTTTCTTTTTTTTTTTTTCCCCACAGCTTGAGTGTCTGTCTTGGACCATGCAGGGAAGAAATCCTTTGCTTATTTTACTACGGCACTGAACCAGGAGAGTTGCTTGGTGTTCTATTTAGTCCTATGTGCATTCTAACCAGAATGTGACAGCAAGAAGGGCTCTCACAGGTCTGGAGTCTTTGCTACAGCAAACCCATACTGATTGACAAGCATAATCTTTCTTTCCTGATGTGACTTTGATCGCTGAATCAACAATAGCTGTAGATATTTCCACAGGAAAGGTCAATTTTGACACATGGCTCCTTGAAAAGTGCTGAACATCTGCCTTGTCATCTTGCATCTCTATTATAAATTATCTTATAGTAAAAACCATAATCTGACTGCAGTCAGTGTAAATCGGCCTTTGGAAAATATTTAACTTATTTATCCAGTCTGCCAAGGTTTTATCTGTATTAGACCTGTATTACTGGTTTGTACCAGCTGAGAATCTAGCATGCCATTTTTAATAGCAGAGGTGTGGGCAGGTAATTAGAGTTCTGTTTGAAGAAAAATAGAAATTAGTAGCCTATCAAAGCTTGTGTATGTTCCCCAAAGTACTTACCTAAACACGCAACAAGTACTTCTGTACTTGTTCTCTCAATAGCTCTGACATAAATCCATTATGTAATCTCGGGAAATCCCATGGAAAACAGATTAACAGAGAAGCTTAAAAACACTGCTAGTATTTCCAAGTCTTGCTGTATATGGGGAATCTGTGGGAAAAAAACCAGAAAGCTCAAAAGCAGGGAGTACCCCACAGTAATGAAGATGGATTGCCAAAGACGAAGTGCTGCCTGGCTGAGGCTGTATAAGGAGAAAGACAGGAATCCACGAGCTCTCCTCCTGGAGCTATGTATCCAATCTCTTTCTTGAAGACTTCAACAAGACATGATTTTTTTTTGGTTGCCTAGCAGTCAGGCTTACCACTCTGTATAGCCTAGGGATAAAGGAAGAATAACACCATGGTTCTAGTCTATTGCTCTTAGTATCTTATATCATATGTAATTGCAGCCAAAGCTAGAAATGCTAAGCCGTAACTTCATTTGTTTGTTTGCTTGCTATGTCCGTCTCATGTTTTGGCCCAATGAATGTGAATTACAAGCAGTGTGTCTCCAAAAGAAAAATCAAGACATTTCCTCATACTAAAATATGGTTTTCTGGTGAGCTCACTGTGTCCAGTTTCTTTAGACACATGATGGAAGCAAAGTGAAGTCTGTCCTATCTTCAACCAGAACCCTGTTTGCTCTAATTAGTATAGTACAGGATGGGGAAGAAGGATGCTTCTTGATCAAAAAGCAATGAGAAAAAAAAGAAAATCACTTCCCTTACTTGCACTTTTTGATGGCCCACTGCAGTAATCATGCTCCAGGTGTGCCTACATGACTGGAACTCAAACACAAAATAGACACAAGAAGTGTCTACACTGATTCCCAACAGGGTTTAGGCTTGAGCTCAAAGCTGACAACATGTATGCACTTGCTGTTAAGCCCAGAAGCATACATTTACATGTCCTGGAGGACTCTTGAAAGAAATCAAAGCACCAGAAAGCATTTGGGGTCAAGGGTCTTATTATTGAATGCAGACTCCAAGAATGAAACACAGGGAAGCAAAGAGCATTGTTTTACAAAGATTTTCTTCTGAAACAGAACTTAATGTTAAAATAAAAAAAATCAAGATGACTTTTGAGAGTCCTGCTAACACCAATAATCAGAGATTACATGTCTTGCAACCTTTAAATAAATGTTTTTCCCTAGAAACAATGAACCAACATCATATGCCTGGGCATTTCTTTCTTTTTTCTATTAAGTTCTCCTGTCCTGGTCTGGACTTCCCAGTCTCAACTAGACACTTTTAAAGCATTACAGACCAAGGAAGTTAATGACAAGGGCACAACAGATGATGGAAGAGTACTTTGGCCTCCTTATAACTATTTCGGGAAACACGAAGAACACAAGACTGAACAGAGCAAATTCAGAAAATAAATACTACGCTACAAATCCTTGAATGAATCATTACCTTACTGTCATAAACCACATGCAAGGTTCATTTTCATATGAAATGCATAATAGGACAGATTTTCTTTTCAAAAATCTATCTGGAATCCTGTCTACGTCCTCATACTTTATTTTAAATGTGGTGTTCTCATTGCACTTACAAAACAAAATCAGAACAATTAATTTGAAATCCATAGAAAAGAACCCGACAATCTCCATACTTCAGATTTTTATTATAAACCTCAACAAATATCATTAATACTAAAGAACATACATTTCCCAGCTAGATTCTGCACAGATTTCAGCTACAATCCTTTTTTATTTTGAAAGAAACCACCACCTTCAAATTATACATTTTTTAAAAAGTATTTGTCTATGTAATCAATATTTCCTACTGCCATCAAAACTCAAGCATTTTATAAAATCATTTGCTTTCCCTTTTGTTAATTCATTGCTTTTATCTCACTTCAAAATAAAAAAGAATGAAATCACTTCTGTGTGTACAAAGATTCCATTTTACCCTCAAGCGCTCAGTGTTGCAATGTTCAGCCTGCACAGGAAATGAGGAATTAAAGATAAACAAACAAACAAAAGCAATTGCCAGTTTTGGATATGTTTTAATACTGGAAATATCTTCATTCTTTGTCAGTTTCTTATCTCATAATCCAGCCTTTGGATTTTCTCTGGCAGTTAAAATTTTTCACCTCAATGAATTGACCGAGAGATTTTATTTCTCTCATACATCTTTGAATTAGCTGTATAATGATTGAATGCTGTTTACATAATGTAACAACTACTATTATAATTAAAAAAAACCCAAGTAATCAGCTCTGATTGACTGGGCACATATTCTATATATATATGTCCTTTCTGTCATTCTGGTTCCAAAATAAATGACTGTTCTCTTATAGTTCTTTATTTTATAATGCAATTAATTCTAGTTATTCTTTCTCTGTAAACAGTGATAGCATCAAACACATTTTATATGGCCTTTCCATGACTGTACTGCTCAGTCATACTCTGATCACATGTATCACCAATCCATATGGGGTCTCAAGCTATGTGCTCATCCTAACCTGCCAGGTGTAGACGTCTTGAGATCTAAAATTTTCTCAGGTTGTGACATTCCTTCTGCAAATGGCAGTTGTACAAATACTCACCTGCACTATCATCTTATCAGGTCGTGAAGACTCCAGGCTGCCTTTCCTACATGTTCATGGCCAAGTGGTATCAATACCAAGACAGAAGAAGTACATGAAGGATGTTATGACAGCTGGAGGCCCTCCTCATGACAAGTGGACACCAGATTATCTGAGAACCCAAAAGCAGTCAGAGCAGGCCACGCCAGAGGTCCGTCTTGCCCCATTTCCAGCAGATTGGTCACTGCCAAAACCCTGGGGCTGCAGAGCTCCTTGTCAGCCTCTGCCCCACAGACCTCCTCCACCACCCTACACGCACAGAGTGAGCAGGCTCCAGCCAGCCTACCTCTAAACCAAACTGCAGGAATGTCCTCATGCTCCACCCCTTCTATTTTCTTGCCTTTGTCCAAGGGGAGAGGGCAAAGAACTACAGCAAGACACCCTGTGCTCAGAGCAAATCCCACTGCATGGTAGAGATGTAAGCTGGATACTCTTCATGGAGCAGTGGGCATGGCCATGGTCGTGGTACAGTTCACAGGGCCCTTTAGAAGGTGAATTTAGAAGGTGAATAGAAGGTGAAGCCCTTGAATACGCTGCAGACCTTTTCTAGAATCCACCAGAACCCTTTCACTGAGGCCTGGCTATGCCTTCTCATAAATCGTTTTAATGACATCCCCAAAGAATATCTGGTACTAACTTAACTTTTCTGTTATTGTCCCTAAATGTCTGTCTGATCTTTGTCAACACACCACAACTAGCATCAGCTTTCTAAACAGAAGGTAAATAACAAGCTCGTTTCAGGGCTCAGGTTCCATTCCTTACAGATTTTATGTTATTTTTGAGACAGTCAGTCAGTTAATTTGGTTAGACTGAAGGTTGTCTCTTTTCCAAATGCCTCATCAACACTGGAGTTTATTGCATTTCTCTTGTGTGTGTTTTATCCTGGTATTGGAATGTCCCATCGTCTTCTTTCCACAAAGTTTCCACCATGCCTCAGACGGCTTACTGATTTTTCTTTTTGAATTTGAAGTGCTAGTTTCCCGATCTTATTTCTTAGAATTACAACATTCATGTAAAACTATACACATATACTCTGTAGATTATTTTTTGACAACCTATTGACGGCAATCTGTTTGCCTTGCATTCTCTGTTTTGCTATTTTCATGCTCTTCACTTGAGGATACATATTTTCAATATCTTAATCCACAACAGAAATGTTGCCCCAAAGAATTATTTCTTCTGTACCCGTTATCTCCTTGATTTGTCAGTTTGAACACACAAATACAGCTTTGTTCCCTCGTGTCTGCTGAAATCTGCCCTTCCTAAGCATGTCCTAATTATCTGAAAACGATTTCCAGTTCCTGATGAATCTGAGCCCTCGTTCCTCACATTGAGTAATCTTTCAGCAGCCAATAGGTGCAACAAAAATAATTGGTACCAGCACATGAAAATGAAATTTCATAGAAAACATTTTGCATGCCAATACAAGTGCATTGTTAAACTGAGAAGTGCTAACTGAAGCCTGGGCCCAATCAGACATTTCATTAAAATGAAGGGATGTGCCTTGAAAGGAGTGACAAAAGCCACAATTTTTTGAACAAGCAAATAATAGCCTTCAGTTGCCTAATGCAAGTGGCCATAAAAATTAAGGTTAGAGTAAGACTGACGTTTTCTGCTTAACCAAAGGTGATAGAGGGAGCTGTGGCAAGACTTTAAAAAGAACTTAGGAAACATCTTTTTCTGCACTGGGTGGCTGGAAATTTAAAACAAAGGTTGTTGGGTTGGTTGGTTGTTTTCCTACACCTTAAGCACAGTAGAACTTTGTAAGCAGTTTTGGCAAATAAACAAGATTATAGAAAAAATATACCTGACTCAGGCCCCCAGGTTCTATATAAAGAAAAGGTTCTGGCTCACCATTTGAATCAATGGAACAACAGCACACAGTTAAAACTTCACAAGACTTCACTGGGTCTAAAATCAAAATATATCTAAAAAGCAGTCTCTCAGACCATTAACATTTCTCACCCCCTTTTTTTTTTTTTTTTAGTGCAATTAGTACAAATCACAGCCTACGACATTAAACTATATGACCAGAGCCCTTTTGTCTCTTTCCTTGAGATAATAACAGTGTTAACCAAAATCTATGCAATCTTACTGCAATCAACATTACAATAACTGTCTGACAGGCTGTCATATTAAAGTATCCCCCATGAACAGGAAACCATCAATTCTTGAATAAATATTTGACAATTTCTACAGAATATGACTCTTACACTACTTAATACAAAGGATTTACAAAGGTTTCGTATCTTTTCTGTCAAAACTGTAATGGAATGAAATAATCGCACATTTTCAGAAAAAGTACAAGAAATGCTTCCCTTGTCAAAATTCCACTGCTAATCGTTATCTGCTGCACGCTATAGTAGTGTATATATGGGCCTTGAATAAAATTTCAGTGAAGATAATGTATTTAGCTATTGAAAAAGAACATGAAACAACTCAAATTCACTGAGTTCCTGAATTGTTGGCTGTTCAGTCTTATTGTGAATATTGTTACTAAATTTGTCATTTAAGTGCATGCAGCTGCTGAATTTATATCACAGGTATTTATAAATTTTTGATATTCAGGTTATGAGAACAAGAGAGTTAAAAAATCTAATTTATGTATGAAAGCCTATAACACCTGGATTTGATTTATGATTTTTTTTATTTTACTAGCTACATGAATATAAATAATGTATCCATACAGAATTATAAACAAATGTCAAGTGTACATATTTTTTTATTCAAACTATGTAATATGGTTAATATTGTAGATACTGTGAATTAATTCCGCTTTCAAAGTTCACAGTGTTAATTAATGGTAATTATTTAGAAATACATTGATAATTGCTTTACTAATTTATGATTAGTTTGCATTTAATTCATGTAAATACATAGGGATATATATTTAGATTAAGCTATCATGGCCTTATTTTATATTACGTTAGAAACTTATATGATATTGGAAATATATAAAGAATTAGAAATTCGCCTGCTTTATTGTCAGGGGAAGAGGAATAATTACTTAAATATTCTTTTTTTGATAAAGATAAATTAAAAAATAAAACAGCTGGACAAAAAATAACATTCAACGTATTTTGGCGTCATTGGTAAGCGAAGTGTCAGAAGTTATTATAATCATGGGCATTTTGAGCAGAAAGGTTCACAAGAATTATGACTTCAGTTGATAAAGTTTATTTTTTAATATTTAAATCAAGAAATCCATGTGAGGACTGGCACCTCATCTGGATGATCAAGCAGATATTTACTTTTTACAGTTCCAAAACACCTTTGAAGTTTTCTTTAGAATAAAGAAGTTCTCTTCGCCACCTTCTTCTTTAACCTTAAAACAAATCCTCGGATTTTAATGTCTTTTTTCCTGACTCCTTGGCATACTGGAGAATCCATTTGATCAATAGAAGGATCAATCTAAATCTAGAGCACTTGTTTCTTCTCTGCATTTTCTTTGGATCCGAATAGCTATTCTGTTAATTATCTCCAGGATAGGTACCATTTGTCTCTATTAGTCTTGCCTTTTTTTTTTTTTTTTTTTCTCCTACAAAACTTCCCTGCTTTTTCCTCTTCTCTCTCGTAAGCATGGGAAAACACATCCAACCAACCATTCTGTTCACCTTCCCTATAATATACCTTTGCTATTGTCATGGTTTAACTCCGGCCAGCAATTAAGTGCCATGCAGCTGCTCGCTCACTACCCCCTCAACCAGAGGGATGGGGAGGAGAATCAGAAAGGAATGTAAAACTTGAGGGTTGAGATAAGAACAATTTAATAATTGAAATAAAAGAAAGGTGAAAGAACAATAATAATAATAACAATAACAGATATAATGAAAAGGAGGGAGGGGGGGAGGTATTAAATCCAAAGGGAAGGGAAAAGAAAACAAGTGACGCACGATACAACAGCTCACCTATGCCCAGCCAGTCCCTGAGCAACGACTGACAGCCCCGGCCAACCCCCCCAGTTTCTATACCAAGCATGATGTGCCATAATTTGGAATAGCTCTTTGGCTAGTCTGGGTCACCTGTCCTGGCCGTGCCCGCTCCCAACCTCCCGTGCCCCCCCAGCCCTCTGGCTGGCAGGGCCTGAGAAACTGAGAAGTCCTTGACTGAGTATAAACATCACTCAGCAACAACCAAAACCATCAGTGTGCTATTAACGTTGTTCCCACACCAAATCCAAAATACAGCACTGCACCAGCTACTGTGAAGAAAATGAACCCTGTCCCAGCTGGTGGACAGCCGTGAAACACCCATGTCCTTTGGCACGGAGAGGGAAGCTGTAAGCCCCATCAGGTAGCCCCCTGCCCTAAGTAATGTTCTTGGTAGCTGGAAACCTTCCCATTTAGTAGTGCAAGAGGCACATAAACTCTGTGACACCTATTAATTACCTATCTTGATCACAATTTCATGAACTAATCAATCCATTTGTATTTATTAATTAATATTGTATTTCTTTAGCCGTTGAGGCTTGACCAGAATTCAGAGTAAAAGCTGTGGAGAGAGTTCATACCCCAGTGATAATACAGGTTAAAGGTTTTGGTTGTTTTATCCTTTTGCTTTGTTTTGTTTTTCATGAAGTGGACTATAACCACCACAGGTGATTTATTACACTGCACCAGGCCCACACTGGAGTTCCATCTCAGTGGGGCTTCTGCTCCCGCATTCAGGAAATCCCAAATAAATACTCGGTACCCTGGACTGATGCATGCCTGCTCAGGTACAGGGAAAACCAGGAGAGATGCAGAGCCAGATTCAGGCTCTTTAAGCAGAGAAACTGCTAGCACTGCTTCCTGAACTTTCCCCCTTGTCTGATGACATCTGGAGGAAGGCAGGCTGGCACGTGGAGGGGCAAGAACCACAAAGGGGGCTGCATGGGAGACCTGACGGTCAGACAGTGCAGAGAGAGGGTCCTGAGGAAATGACATACAATTTAGCGGGGTTAAAAACACTAGGAAAGGCTGTAGTAAATTCAGGTGAATGATAAAGACCTTCATTCACATGAGGAAGGATTAAAATGATCTTCTGTAATGCCCAAATTATATTCTGTAATTGCGGGAGGAGAATTGTTTGCACTGAGGCACATTGTGCCTCTGCTTGCCAAAGGTTGAGCACATGTGCCGCCACTAGTCACACATACAGCTACCGTGAGGAAGCTGCCTTTGCACAAATGGATTTTGGGGTTCCATTTCTTTTTAATCATAGGAACAGGAATTGATAGCAAACAGTATTAAGTGCTGCTTCCTCTCCTTTCTCAGCTCCTGTATAATAACTTCGGCTTGTGGCAGGATGGGGTATAGATCAACATTAAATTAATAGGTTCAGCCATAATAATTTCTAGAATCAAACTTTATATCCATGAAAATAAAGAGCTGGTGGTGGAAATGCTGACATAATTATAGCAAAATAAACAAATACTTCCATACTAAGAAGTATGTAAACTGATGCTTTTAAAACTGCTTTCCTCCCTCTGGGAGACCAAGGTGGCAGGGGTTCATATTAAACACAGAAATCAGGACTTTGGAGGCTCAGCTGTCATTACTTTTGTGCAGAATCCTGAGCTTCTCTTACTTGAGTTTCATATTTACAGCCCTGCAGGGTATGTGGCGACACTCAAACCCAAAATAAATATATATGTATTTTTTAATCCCAAGCTGAATGGGAAAACAGCAGGTATAGAAAGTAATAAGGTATAGCTCAAGTCTAGTGTGAAAATGAACAAATCACAGGCAAGCATTTTTTTCAAGCTTAGTTTCTGTTGTGTTTGTGTTTTCTGATGAAAGCTGACAGGTAGAACAGTTTGCTTTTTAAGAGACTGATGTAGTCCCAGGAAGACAGGTGACAGGAGCAAATGAAAACAATGGAAACATCAGCTCTGCCTGCCCTACTTTTAAGAAATTTTGTCATAGGCTATGATTCTTACCTTTTTTTTTTTTTTCTTTTTTTTTTTAGTTTAGAAATAGTGATGGAGGAGAGAGGTCCCATGTTCATTTTCTGATTTAACTTTTGGGTTTCCTTGGTTGCATTTCTTAATTAAGAAGGATTGTCTAATGGCATGTCTTGTGAGTGTGGTGGGACAGAGATGCATATTATTAGCAGATACGAACCTGACTGTGAGTCTAAACTCCTGGCACTGAGAATGCAGAACGGATTTTAAGGTAGGTCTAACTAATAATAGGAAATGAACAAGCTGCCTTTCATTCTGACATACTTATAAGATGCTTCAGTAATAACTTCTGTAGAAAAGCTTCACTTTCATCCCACAGAGGCTTTGACACAAGGGAGAAAGATGCTATTCCTGAAAGCTCTATGTGACTTACTTGAAAATAGATAGAGGAGAGAACAAAGCTTTCTCCTTTAAACTCATAGAGGAAATGTTAAATAGCTTATTACAGATAGAACAGAAAGAGGAATGTGCCTGAAAAGACCTCTTTACCTGGCCCCAAAGGTTCAGACCCATGGCTTAAGAACTTTTTCTTCCCACCCTAAATCACAAAAGACTGGTTTAAGATATCACGAGAATACTGTTATAATTAATAAAAAATAGTAGGAACAGTGAAATAGTTTCTTGAGATGCCTCTGAGCCATCCTCAGGCTTTCTTTTGCAGCATAAAAGCCACGCATATGGTTATTAAAGGTTGAAGTTCTCAACCTTTTGTGCAGTAACACAGTTCTAAAAGGGATACATAAAACATATACAACCATCTGACATTGCAAAGACTGATAGTTTTGAACGTAAGTAAGGAATTTTATTTATGAATATTCATTTGCATCATACAGCTTGGTCCTCAGAACAACAGACTATTTAGACAGGTACCTGGTAAAGCAAATAAGAAAATGAAGAGAAAGGATTTACTAGACATATAAAGGGAAGGACATGAGTCCTCAGTGTCAAAGACTATTCAGATACAAATGCAACAGCACTGATTAAAAAATCTTGTTCTTGTTTTGCTGCCATTTAATACACTCTAATGTGTTATTTGTCACATTTACTTAGTCATTCTTTACTTTAAAATCCTTTTACATCCCTATTCATGTCATGTCATCTAAAGTACTGTAAATCCCCCAGAAATTATATTCTGGAATTAATTCATTGTGCACTAGATGCACAAAATTTTAATATTGGTAACAGCTGCAGCATCTGTCTCCAACATTTGGAATGTATTTGCATATTCTTACCAGTGCTACTGAATTGTCAAGCAACAACTTATGATCCTAGCTGACCCCTCCAGCACCCCCTCCCTCAATGAATCTCATGTGAGTTGTACTATCAGGCATTTATTTTTAAGACAACACTGCATAAAATGGGAGAGGGTCTATCAGATCAGTGAAATACTTGGTCTAGGAACAAACACACCGCATTTAAAGTTCCTTTTTGAGGAATGGAAGAGGGTTCAGCCCTACTCCCTTGCATCTTGCATATGCACAGTGCCAGGTCCTCCTCTGCAAAGTGCAACCAGAATCTGCACTGTTGTGTCGAAATTTATTCCAAGACAAATCAAGTTACTGTAGCTGCTGAATTACAAGCAGCTTGTGTCCAGAGACCCTACAGTTTGTATGCTAAATGGGTTAATTTATTCACATTGATTATATTGATCCACCTGGCCTTCCTGATCTCTCTCTCCAAAACAAAAAACAGAATATATACTCCTACTGAATCTGATCTAACTTGAGAAGGATATAATTTATGTCATTACCTTAATTATCTTAGTTCTTTTCAAATAGAATTCTAAAAAGAAGGGGATTGACTTTTCTTTAATCTGAAAATGTCTTTCTTTAAATTGTAAATTAATCTACTGAAAGAACTTGAACTTTTGAGATCCAGCATATGTTGCATACTTGCTCCCTATACCTTAACACAGGATTGCCACTGATAACTAGTTTCTTACACAGCTTCCAGCCTAAAATCCCTCTACCACCTTCACAGAAAACTTTTATTAACGTATTACATGGCTTTTGAACCCGGGATGTCTCAAAGGTTCATATGGATCACGTCAAATTTTGCTTTAAGGTGGTTTTTAAACTGTTTATTTTACATTGGAAGCATAACTGGGACCAAAATACCAAATTAATTTTCCTCTCCAGCATCATTTCACAATTGCCTAGGTTTCTATTTTCTGTTTGTAGAGCTTATTCTCTAGAGATCCAATGCCCTGGAGGCCACCCATGGCTTCATAGACAGCTGGTTAGTAATTCCATTCAGCCAACTCAGTTTTGATGGTCCTCATCCTCCTCTCCCCGTGTATAAAGATCTGCCTCAGCACCCCGTTACCCTGCTGAAGGATCAGAGCCGTGCTGTCCGGCAAGTTCAGCAAACACAACCGTGGGAAATACACTCTTCAGTAGCAGCAGCAGCATGAAAATATATTGAAAAGCCTGGCAGAGGCAAAGTTTAAATGGACAGCAACACAGTGAAAAGAGCATTTTTAAAACCTCAGGATGTCTGTACAGCAGCGAGCCCTGGCATGCTTCATCTCTGTCCCTCTTCAGTAAGGAGTTCAAACACGTGCTAGCCCTAGCCTTTGACAGACACCTGATTATTGTGCATGCCAGGCCCTCTAGCAGGGTTAGTCAGGGGTTTTGAATAACAGGCAGAAAGTACAGACAGCATCAAAGAGGAGGCCCATTAAAAAAAAAAAAAAAAAAAAAAAAATGGGTAGAGGAAGGGCACTTAACCCCTGAAACAGCTCACCCTGCTGAAACAGACCCTACACCTGGCTAAGTAGCCTGAAGGCCATACTCCAACAAGATGATTAGGGAACAGAAGTCTCAAAGAGAAAATGAAGCAAAATCAAACCAACAGCTGAAACTGCAGCTTGGTAAGCAGCCAATGCCACTACATCATTTTCATAAGGTATGCTGGGGGAGAACATCAAATGTGGGAGAATAAAGAAACTCAAGGCAACCAATCAGAACAAACTCTAACCAGCCTGCCCTCTAGCTTTGCTCCTCTCCATTCCTCAGCACGCTGCTTATTCAGCCATCAGTCTTAATCTGCTCTGCACGGATAGATAACATTTCTCCCTATGCTACAAAATTTGACCCCTTTTCTGCTGAGTGTTAGTCGCCGAGGATTTTTCCCTGATGTTATCCCAGCCCCTAAAACAATTCTAGTAACAGGTCCCTGGTTTTAGCACGTTCCCTCCATCCCTCCTGTCAAGCTGGCTTGTTTTTTGCCTAATGAAATCTAAAAATCCTCCTGAAGCGCATGCAGGCCAGCAGTCTCACTAGGAGCAAACTCGGGAAAAGCCAGTGCTTAGAAATGAAACACAGGTATAATACAGAGAGCAAATGTTTATCCTGTTTAACAGAACATACTATGAATTTTTTAAAAAAGGACAACGACTACTCTGTCTTTTGCCAGAAAAAGGCCTTTTGGCCTTCTGGAAAAAGTATACAGCAGCGAAAGAAAACCAACGACCAATAACAACAATTAGTCTTTAAAGAAGCAACAGCAAACTAATGAACATACACAATAAAACAGCTCATGGCATTGCATTCCCTCAGGCATACCTGGAAGGCAAGAAAACATCCCCACAAGACACTTCTCATTTTTCTTGCAGACTGAGGACTAGCCACAGGACGACAAGGACATCTCATAATGACTTGGGCAAGGGCAGAAAATCCTCTGTGCTTTAATGCCATAATTGAAAAAAGAAAACCTCGTTCCTACAGACTCTCTGAAGTCATGCTCTTAACACCATTGCTGTACCTACACCCATGCAGTCACACAGGCAGTGCCATCTTTCAGGCTGTCAGAGGTATAGTCCACAACCACCCTGCAAAACTGCAGTTTCTTCTACCAGGAACTCCAAAGTCAGTACACTCACAGCTACATCAGCCTACATTCAGACTTAGATGACCTCCCTCATTTGAATGCTGTGCAGCTACGGGATCCGAGCACACATCGCATATCTGTTTCCACCAGAAAACTTCCTGGTTGTGCTAGAATTAAATCAGTAACATCAAAATGTACGCTGCCTATACCATGCCCACAGTAACCGGCACCATGCAGCTACTGTCTTTATTTTCACTCTCAACCTACTATGCCTAGTTTCCTTCCTGATTTCCTATCCTGCCTTCAGAAATCATTGATGAAATAGTCTCCTGACCATCTCCCATGGCTTTTGTCAGCATCCTGCTCACTCCCTGTGCTGATCCAGATACTGATCAGTTGATACCAGTGAGAATGATCAGAAGCTGTGTGTTCAGAAAACATAAAATACCTTACAAAGTCTTTAGCGGGCTACGAGTATTAGTACACAGAAAAACAGGAAAGTTTTCTCTCAGACTTATGAAGAAATCAGTATCCACAGAAAAAACGGTACAGAAGCTAACCACAATGGGGAGAGAGCGCTCCACGCAAGCTCTTTGCAAGCATGAAGGTACATGTACAGATCCAGGCAGACTCGGCAATATAGACCTATGCTCTTTCAGTTAGAAGAGATTGTACAGATGACAGGAGCAGTAGTTAGAATGACACAGGATGGAGAAAAACACAGCTTTTTAACACTTTTGTGTGCATTGTGATGATAATATATTCAATTACATGCCTTTCCATTACCTGACAGAACACCTGTTTTTATTCTTCTAAAGCTTATAAAACCTCTCATTTCTCTCTGGATACAGTGCAATGATAAACAGCTATTTTAGCTGCTATTTCTACAAAACCACTGCTTAGAAAGTATCAGGAAAGGAATGCTTTCTAGTAAGTGTCCAACACCACCTGGATTTTTTCCTCTTCCTTCCTCCTGCTTTTCCTTTGATTTTTCATGTGCGATGCGGTTTTAAAGAAGGCAGTGGTGAAGTTGGGGATGGACTGTGTCAGCAGAAATAGAATCATCTAGCCATGATTAACCAGCATGACTGGGTAAAGAATTTATGCTCAGAAAAACAGAAAAAGCCATCATTTTTTTGTGCAGGCTTAAGGCCACAGAGGCTCTCTTTTTTTTATTATTTTAGTTCCCTCCATTTGCCTTTTCTTTGTCCTGAATCACTTGTTAGCTTCCTCTCTTATCAAACATGGTTTTAACTGATGGACTGAAGCAGTAATAATGTCATTATACTGCCTTTAAGTTCTCAGATCTTCTTTATAGGCATGCCAGTGCACTCAGCATAGATGGTGGATAGTGGAGCACAAACTGTATAACTCTTGAGTAACAGTCTTTAGGACTTGGGCACACAACACATCATTAGTACTGGGGTGTTTCTGATAATGGTGTGACTGCTGTGATGACTATGAACCTGCCAAAGAAATCACTTTTTGCCCTCACTCATAGCCATTTTGACATAATTCTTTTTTTTATACATAGTAGTTTGATATTAATCCTGATTTTGATTTAGAACCCTGTTCTGCAATCAGATTCACCTAGGTATATATGGATCAATGTCTCATTTATTGTAAACAGACCAAATTTTATGTTCATAAGAATTCCAGCAATTATTCTATGGGTGGAATTCCCTTAACGGCGCTGAATGCATTGGGAGGTGCCTATTAGGCGTACCACTTAAAAGTCAGCAGCAAAGCCAGGGAGATCTTAGACTTAAAACTTTGGTAATTGTAACCAAATCATTTTCAATGCTTCTTTCTTCTCCATCTGGCAGTGAGCAGAGGTCAAGGAAAATCTGTGTGCAGTAAATGCCACCTTCCCACATGAGGAAAGAAATGGTCAATATCATCTCCCTTGTCAGATGATCCCCACTCAACCCAGACTTCACCTTTGAAGCATCTTTCTGGCACTAGTTCATACCACATTTTTCCTCTCTCAGTGCATAATAACTGAGAACACAAAATGAGGAAAAAACACACTGAAAATTGCCAATGAACCTTCTTTGACATCAGTCACTGTTTACCAGGGGAAAATACTGTTGTTGCTTGGATCTAATCTATTATGAATTGAAGTTATTGCTTTGAATACTTGATCTGCAAAATGAATGCAGTAGACAGAGCTGGCAGATGCTAGCTACATAATCTGTGCTCTGCTTTCAAGTACGCAGGTGACTGTATATCTCCATCAAGATAAATCAGAGCACGACTGGGCTGCTCAAGTGAAAAATGTCTTAGAAACTGACATTTTACTTGGAGTAAGGCTCATTCTGTGACTGAACCCTCTGGAACAACACACTGGAACCTCTTCTGCCTGTCAGCTCTGCTTTTTGCAATTTTTTTGTCTTAACGATCTAGTACCTTATTTTGGCACCTCTTTCCATGCAAAATAAACCCTGCTTTGAGTTAGCAGGAATGAAGTCCAAGGTGAAAGTTCATTATATATTTTTGTATACAGCATCAAATACCTAGACACACAATCTGCAAAATGTCAACGCAGCAACTGTGTGAAAGACTATAAAGTTGTTGCAATATATAAGGGTCAGTAAGGTGATGGACTTGCTGCTATAGGAAGTCTCAATTATGTAACTAAACCACTACAGAATAAACATGGAATTCATGTCTCAGAATGTCACAAAGAGCAGGAAATTTTTGCTAAGTAGCTTTACTTTTAGTTGCATTTCTAGAGGTTTTTTCTTGGTATATATTCTTTGTTCTCTGCTATTTAACATCGTTATCTGTCTCCTGGAAGTCAGGGACCTGAATCTGATGGTGTTCTGGAGGCATGAACATTTCATTTTAACTTTCTGCTCACTTCAGCAAGGCCAAATGTAAAGTCAGATATGGTAACAGCAAAAATCCTCCATGCTACTATAGTCTGTTCTGCCAGATAGTGACTCTGAAAGATTAAAGAGTTACAGCGGCTAATAGGCTGCATGTGAGCTTTTAATATGATGCTCCATCCAATAGAATAGCACAACCCTTTAGATGTAAAAGTAGGTGAATACCAAATAAGAGCACACCTACCTAACACAAGTTCGATTGCTGTCATGTCTGGTCTTATATCCTCAGATCAAGAAAAATGTTGAAAAGGAGTTACCAAAGGAGCAGAGAATGACTGGAGGAT
This sequence comes from Falco rusticolus, assembly GCF_015220075.1. Taxonomy (NCBI): domain Eukaryota; kingdom Metazoa; phylum Chordata; class Aves; order Falconiformes; family Falconidae; genus Falco; species Falco rusticolus. Next base: position 125,533,784 of record NC_051187.1, read on the forward strand.
GAAAAATATGTACAGACCAAAAGTCTCCGAGTGCTAAGTGTATGTATTTCAAAGAGAAGCAAAGAGGTAAGTTGATCACAACCTGTATATGGATACACAGAGAACAGAGCACCTCAGTCTAGCAAACGTAGGTTAACACGCTTCAATGGCTAGAAGCTGAAACCAGACAATTTCAACATAGAAAGAGGGTAACATCTGAAAGTAATTAATGATTAGGTTTCTAAGAATTGTTGGAGGGCTTTTATTCAATATGGGATTTTTTTTTTTCAAAAGGTGTGCTGTAGTTCAAATGCAGCTATCTAGGTTTCAACAGGAATGAATACTGCCAAGTCCTAGTTTTATTAAGAAAAAGGTTAGATTAGATAATCACAGTGGTTATTGGAAGCCTTTAAACATATTACACTTAGCATGAAGAGTTTGAGATTATTTATGACAGGATAGCATAGAGAGGATGGAATAGGATGAACAATGCAGAAACTTTTCTTTAGGAAATAGAAATAACTTGAGTGAACTACAGAAACAGTTTGTGCCAAAATTAATACTCAGAGCAGATAGAGGGCACATCTCTATGAAATACAGAGGATTATTCTTATTAAAATAGTTATCTAATGGACTCTCACAATGAGGCTCAACATCTTAATGCACAGCTGGTATGTTATCATGCTCTGCTCACTGAAAAATGCTGGTATGCACAGTAATGGCAGTAGGTAACCAAGCATGGTACAGCAGTCGTCCTCACCCATCTTAGTAAATGAATCTGTACAGGTGGCTGTAACCCACCAGCGTTCTCTGCTTCCTGATATATGTCAGCCATCCAGCGTAATAAGAGACATTAATCATTTGAAGATGTCTATGCGATTTCTGACATTTAGAATACAAAAACTGAATCCTGGAACACAAAGTCAGGAATGTAGCATTTGCAACCTGCTCCTCTCTAAGTCAATCTGTACAGAATTCAGATAAGGCCAACTGTATTGCCTGCATGCCAGTACTACGCATTAGTCTCACCTGAATTTCAAGTCAGGGCAACATGAAGTAAGTGTTATCAAATAGTATGAAAAGCAAAAAATCACGCAAAGCCATCAATTAAGAAATATGAAGAACGTTAGAGGTGAATTCCTACAGAACCTTAAGAGTTGTGTCCCCACAGGATTAAATACAAGCTCCTTCACATCTTCTCTTCTGACTGGTCAAGCGGACCCTGATGATAGAGATTTTTTAATCAAAAAGGCTTGCTATGAAGCAATGAAACCTCTGCCCTTTCTCCTTCTCAGCTCCTCTTTCTCCCTCCCTCAAAATATTGACAATTTTCATATTTTTTTGAAATGAGTTGAAACAAGGTGCTTCCAACTTCCCTTTGGAAAGTAGAAATTAAGAATTTTATTTCTGGAATGACTTGAAATGTTCTCCATTTTTTATTAAATAAACACCAAAAAAAAAAAAAAAAAAAGAGGTATGCTGTCTTATGGGAGCTGTGGTCTCTGTGTCCATTCTTTCTCATCATCCAGACTCTATCAAAGGCTGTAAGCAAGCAAAGAAAGAGGCAAGTAGAAGGAAAAAAGAACTGACCAGCACTCCCTGTATCACTTAACAGCAGCTACCTTAGAATACGTTTAAGACAGCCTCCTGGTTGAGAGCTTCTATGGATGTATCACTCTTCTGTTTTTTTTGTCTTTCCCAGAAAGTAGGTAGGAAGGCAGACAATTTAGCTTGACTTTTAGGTCTACAGTTACTTGTAGGTGGCCCTTCCAACAGATAACAAGAAGAACTTGTTCACAGAAGTTATAAATAATGTAAACAAGAGCTCATTCCTATTTGTTACCTTATCTGTATCAGGACTAGAAGCATTTTCCATTACTATTAGCAGCTACTGTTTACAGAGAGATTTGCCTGCATTCAGCACAAGTTAAACAAGCTCTAATTTTTATGTCTGCTTAGTCTGTGGTCAATCTACTTCAAAGGCACTTTGTTAAACTAGAGACAAAGCTATAAACTCTTTCTTGCATGCCCATGTCCTCTAGATAGATATCTAGCCTTAAGTCAAGCACCACAGGCATGTAATTTGTTTGTAATAGAGATCTGAACAACTGAATAAGTTTCAACATTTTTCTTTCCCTTTCTGCATACTCGTCTTCCTGAATGAGCGGGCCATGCTCAAGTATGAAGGAAAGAAAGAAAGTACATGAAGAAAAATCTAAAACTGAAATTTAGAAGATACAGTTTTGCTTAAGCAAAACACAACACATCTGCCAAAATCTTTGTATCTGCAGCAACACACACACATGGACTCCATAATACCATGAATCATCTTCTTAGTAGCTGCAGCCACTTACATGGGTTTCTTTCCCCAGTTTCATTCTGGGAAGCCCATTCCCATCAGGACACTAACTGTACAATCCATAAATCCTTTTGTGAACTGACTTTAAGAATCTTGCTATTATTTTTAACCTAAGTCACTTACTGCATTCTGTTCACAGAGCAGTCCCATGAACACTTTTGGCCCAGCTAGGGCAAAAGTGTGGAGAAAGGAAAAAAAGACCAATGACAAAGGAGATCAGGATCTGTTTAAACTGCCATTGCCCCTGGGGGAAAAATATTAAATAAATTTAAAAATAAAAAGGTACCTAGAATCACCATCTAGTCATTAAACCTTTTCCCCAGTCAAACGTTCTTACAATATTTTTTTTTTTCTCTTCTGAGACAAGCAGGAAAAGTAGGATTCTACTGACTTTTACCAGCTCAAAAATCTCAGAGAATCAGAGAGGATGGATTTCCAGATCAGCATACTAATTGCATAAAATCTGCAGAGATAATATTTTGCACTAACACCATTTAGGATGACTGTATTCCGTGAGCAGGTCTATTTAAGGGGAACCCAGGTTTGGAGGTACTGATAAGTTGTGCCTTCTGAAGGGAATTACCTTGCTTCAGAGGAAGAGATTCCGGACACAGTATGTTTGCACCACCTCACACACATTTAGCTAGCTGTCAGTGGGGAAGCAGCTGCAAAACCAGTGATTAGTCCTCTCCATCTCTTTATGGCTGAGTACTTGACCAAAATGGCACTGGAACTTTGCCCACAGGAATGCTCTATGCATTCTTTCTTCTCTGAGTGTTCACAGGGTGACCAGAAGGAGCCTGGACTTTAATCTCCGTGCCTTAATTACAATCACTACCAAGACATGATACAGGTATACATAGACTATTATGCCATTGAAAAGAAATTAATTATTTGAGTTCTCCTACAAAACTCCACTGTGTACTCTAGATTTGAATAGCATTCCTAAAAAAAATACAGACTAAAACCACTTGGTCACTAAGTAGTGATGTGGAACATAACGTTAATTAAAATGCATTTGCAAGGACTTTAAATGCAAATTAAACTACAAGATTTTTGCAGAATCACCATTTTTCATTCCATCTAACAATAATCAGGATGATGCAAACACTATGCTTTCAATGTATAAGATTAAATTTAAAAATCTGCTGAGAGTTAAAACTGCACAGTTTGGATTTCTACCAAATGACTCGGTAGAGCTTACTACAGTAGACTCAATTTCTGGAATTCTTAGAGCATCCACACACCTGGTTTTGTTATGTAATAAAGCAGATAGCAATCATTTGTTTCAAAATGGTTATTTATTCTAGAAGGAGGTGCTGCATAATTTGGCAACAAATTTTGCATTTCTAATAACAGGAACATTATCTGCCAAAAAGAAGTTCTTTTGAGTCTCTTTCATTTTTTGTTAAAATCTAACCCCATGAAACAAAGGATGATAATGACAAAAGAATAAGCCACCTGATCCTTTTCCTTAATTCTTCTTACAATCTATTTCCAAAAGAATCGAAAGACTCTATAGATATGTAGTGGAATACAAGTACTTCGAGTTCTGTGTTTTCAGCTCAGACTTCATCCAGGTCGAACAGAGAAGAGTGAGCTAATCATGTTGTTATCAGGTAGGTGCTAACGTCTTTAGTAATGAGTATGGAGCATTCAACTCAGTTGACAAAGGCCAAGCATATGCAGGCTCAGAAACATCACTGCCACATCTGATACTAATTGGCTATAAGCTGGGCCTCTCTCCCAACAGGTAGCTACGGAAATGATAAGTCAAGGAGACAGAACAAACCTGTCATTATTTGAGGTAAAGGCATAAGCATGGCACCCTGGTGATAAAAGCAATGTCACTGCCCCACATATATGATTCTGTAGCTAAAAAGGTCTTCACAGTTGTCAATACAGGACCATTCAGAGACACACGTATTCGTTAAAACTAAACAAAAAGATGGCTTTTTGAGCAAAACCACAGATTTTTCACAGGGACCAATTAAGGAGAAAATTATGCTTTTACATTATAGGAAAAAGTGATTTGTCATGACTTTTGCATTCTTACTCAAGCAGTTTTGCAAGGTAGAAGCTAGGCACGCTTCTTATTGAAAGTACTCGCTGGTAGGTCAGTAGTTTGTGTTGATCTTTTTTATTCCCTATCTCTTCTCTCTTAACAGGTAAAAGAAAATGCTTGCATCATCACTTTCTATGCCTTTTATTTAAACTAGACTTCTAACTTGGAAGTTATGCATCTACTTTTTGAATGCTTTCACTGAAAATCACTGCATGTACACATTTTCAGAAACAGAAAAATACAATTTGATTCATGTACTCCTGCAACACCTAGAATAATGTAGTGGATTCATTTCACTTTTTTCCTGTTTCACCTTTCCCATAACTCAACATGAGGATATCTCAGCATTGTCAGATTGTGGAACTCTGTAGGCTTTCATTAGATCTATTGAGTCCATACATACTGTAATGCCTGGTTATAAATTGGAAACATCAGTATCTTCCAAAATAAAGCAGCTCGCTTCCTTCTATAACCAGAATGCATTTCATTCAAACATACATTAATTATATTCGTTTAAAAGCTTCTGTAAGTTAATATGTTGCATAGCATTACATAACAGTAAAGATATTTCAGAATAAGAAACTACTTCCAAACAGAATTAATAACAAATGTGTCTGAGCTAAACCCAAACTTCTTTGTCTACAGAGAAACACACGGTAAACGGCGGCTGCATTAGTTCAGCTATGACAATAGTCCTGGAAGTGACATGGAGCTACCGCTTGTCGCCACATAAGCTACTTCTCCATTTCAAACACCACGGTTATGAATACACTTGGATTTTTGCAGGAAGTAGTAAAACCAGAGTCTAGAAGACTGAGTAACTATTAGCTTGTAGTACCCAATATCAATTTGTCCTCATAAATAAATATGTGGAAGTAAGATTTTTTCTCCATTTGCAACTTTGTACACTGCTGTACAGAATGCAGTTTTCCTCTGTTAACAATCCCGGCAGTATGTTGATGAGTAGTATATTAAATCATTTTGCACTGATTGTTTCAGGCTAACGGGCCACCTGGTCATTTTCCTTCTTGCAGAAAATATATTTCTGCTTCATTGTGTTGTTCTGAATAAAAATTAACAAAGTCATAATTTGAAATACAAATGCTTTGCATTGTACACCTAAGGAAACGCAAACAAATTCAAGTGACATTTCTAATTGAACAAAGATGACTTTTTAGATGACACAAGGATGGGGAAAAATCTATGGAGGTGAGAAAGAAAGAGGGAAAAATGAATGGCATTTGAAGAAGTTTCATGAACACATTTAGGAAAATAAGTTTAATTTAGATTCATATAAAAGCTGAATACCAGTAAAAGCATTATATTTTTGCATCTACTTTAGTGTGCTGACTCTTCTAACATTTTGCAGCTTAGAATTAGGTTAACTACTTCAAGTTCCTTAAATGCTACTGAATATTTCCGTTATGTTTTCATATAATTAACATAAACTTGATATATGTTAGTAATTAAATTTTTTTTTTAAACAAACAAACAAACAAACAAAAAAAAAAAAACACAACAATCTTAGGCAGCCTTAAAACTGCTGATTTGCAGTTTGCTCCTAAGGATACACAACCTTATTCTTACATACCCCCAAAGGAGCAAATTTAGGATGATTCAATAAATCCACCATTTAGAAACTGTAAAAGGAAACCATTAGCAATTAATGTTAATGTCTAAATGGAATTAGATGTACTGTACTCTTTCATAAGTGATATGCAAAAAAACTTTAGTCCGTAGGGAAAAGAGGCTAGTATTATTCAAATAACTAATTTCAATCCTTCACATTCATGCTAATATCAGTTTAAAAACTTGGCTGCTATTTTGACATCCAATTGAAATACCAAATTCTTCAGCTCTGTCTACATGATGACGGAATCATATTCTAAAATCGTAATGTTTACATAGAAAAGGATTTCCCACCTTGCATTTCTGTATTTGTACTCATTCAAGGACCTTAGAAGATTTGGTTTCCAGCCTTCCTTCTGCTTGTTCTAAATTCTAACTTCCATCTTTTTATATGAGCTCAGCCTATCATTCCTGGGGATTTATAAAGTTATTTAGGATTTGGACGCTGTCTATGCCATTTTCAGACTTACATCCTTTTGTACATCAGTGTGGCTGTTTTGATTCAGGTCTCAATGTATTTGTAAGCTTCAACACAGTCCTTCTGCCTGGGCGAGTCAAAAGATTGAAGTGCTTGATCATTTCCCCAAAATACATTCTAATCTCCTATTTCATATAATCCAGCTTCCTAGAGAAAACTAAGGAAATAAAACAGAACTTTCAACAGAGAAAACACCACATCACAACAGGTAGTTTCCATTGTAAAAGCTGAAGCACTGCCCTGGAACGGATGTAACTAGACCCAACGATTTCAGTAAAAGCTGCACATACACTTGGTCAGATATGTTACTAATGAGCTTTTTTTAAAGTCCCAATATCATTATCATTCATATTCTTTTAAACCTCTCCTAAACACTCACATGCACACACATACATGTGTATAACATGTATTCCAAATAATACAAAAACATACAAATGCATATTTATCTCAGTCACAGAGTACAATATTAACAAATATTTTTCCCTCATCAACCAGGCTTCTTCAGCTTTCTTCTCTCTGTGCCATTATAATATCAATCATTCAGAAATACTGGTATTGCCACTCATAGTCAAAATACTATTTGCAAATGTCAAGAACCTCATATTTGTACTGGAGTTCCATTCTTTGCTATTTATTCATATTTTTAAGCTCAAATTAATAATTTTAGGTGTCCATTCCATAAGAAGGAAGTTTGATATGCATCCATCAGCACAGCATGACTGAACAATAGACAAAATGAACCAATAGACAAAATGAACACTAAATATTTTAGAAACAACTGAGGAATGAGAATTATCTGCACGTACTACTAGGCAAGCATTAATAATTTTTTTATCAATTTTCAGAACACATGACTAGATAACAAATACTACATCAAACAAAAAAAGCCCCACAATTAATTCTTTTTTTTTTTTTTTTTTTTTTATTAAATGCTGCTACTGGTTCTTGTATTCCTTATCTTATAAGGGTCTCATACAGAGCTGTTATCAACAAGAATGTCTTCAGTGACTTTAAACAGGTTTTAGACCAACTTCTGAGACTATTTAAGGGCTGCCTAAAATAAGTCATTTACACTGTCACTGCTGGAAACGCAGCACAGGCCTTAGTGGTACCACTGACGGTTTGGGGTGTTGGTTGGGTTGGGCTTTTTTCTAGCAAATGGGTGCTCTAACTTGGTGACCGTAACACAAACCTGATTGCATCCACCCTGAGACAGTCAACTTAGAAACTTGCTGTTTGGGTCATTTCCAGAAAGTCAACTTTAGAAAGCAATTCAATGCAGCTGGGATCTGAAATGCTTCTGGAGGTGTCTATCTCTGTCCACGGACACTGGGGAGAGCCCAGAGCAATTAGATCCTTAAGCATCTCCATCGAATGATGTTCAGATGGGATGTACTTGTGCAATAGCGTTTGTCTGTACCACAGCAGTTACAAACAAAAGAGTACATAACTAATACATCTTTCATTGACCAATATAATGTTTCCAAGGCTTGACAATTCATTAATTCAATAATTTCAATTATAGTTAATGAAGTCGGAATATACGCCACAAAAAAAAGTCAGGAACTACAGTTTCTCTTTAAGAATCAATATAAAGAAAAGTGAAAGTTTAATTTTATTCTTTCATTCCCATGTAACCTTCAATTACTCATATGAAGACTAGATCATAAATTAGCAACGTCACCTCAGGAGAACTGCTAAGAGGGCACGCAAGGCCTGTTACGTGCCACAGTGCAGCAAAGCAAACAAAGCCTTAGGGTGCATACAGACTGGAAAAGATTGCACTGCAGAAAACCTGCTGCTGCCATTGCACATGGTCGTGCTGCAGGTTTATCTGTGCAACTGTGCTCATTTCACGTCCTTCACTTTGTGAACAGAGGAACTGCCTGTAGTGGTGACAAGAATGATTATGGTCTTAAAATTCTACATTCTGATCTAAGGGGGAACAGGAAGACCAGGTTATATTATTCAGCGAGGAAAACAAAACCAAAACCAAAACCAACAATAAAACAAACAAAACCAAACCACAGGGAAATAAGGGAAATATATAGAAAACAGGACAGAAGGTGGATAGGAATATTTTTTTTTCTGTAGAAAAATAAACTCATATTGGTAAAAGGTGGTAAACAATAAGCGAAAACTGTTCTACAAAAAAAACCCAACCACCTATCCCATGAGATTTATTGCCACAAAATAGACTTGAAGCCATGAATTTAGAAATATTTGAGAAAAGACAAAAAAAAGTCATAAAACAGAAACTACTTTAAAATAAGCAAAAGAAATGTAAACCCTTATATTTCAGCCATACAATGACTTCTCCCTATTGGGAACTTTTAAAAAAATGTTGCCAGCAAGCAGATTACCCTACCTTTCTCTGAAACAGCTGTTGCTTGTTGCTCACAGATATAGTGAGTGGAATACATCTGTTCCTTTATAACTTTTTTTCAGACATGTTCTGGGAACCTAGATGAAGGATGGTTTTGCTTAAAAATACCGAGTGTCAGCTTAAAGCTACAGGCACAGCTAGCTCTGCATCCAGCCTTTGGTCTAGATTTCTTCTGCAGATCATCAGCACCAAGTTGCCATGCATGCTACCTTTGAACCAGTATACGCGTGTGGAAGAAGAGGGTCAGTAATTACCCTGCCTCCCAGTGAAGAACAAGATGTATTCATATGAAGGCTGCTGTTTCAGTACCTCTCAGCCTTCAAAAACTTTATCTTCTGAGGTCCAGCCTTCTGGATCTTCTCCTTAGCTATATTATGAGAGGTAAAATTCAGTCTTGATTTCATTTGTTCCTTCAGGTCCACAAGAGCATGTGTTGGCTTCAGACCAATTTAGTAGAAGGTCAGAGGTGTGGGGGTGTATAATTTCAGGCACCTTCTGACTTTAGCAAGTGAAATGGCAACTCCAAATAAACATTTCAGACACAAAAGCCACATCCTATAATGGCATCAGTTTGTGAACAAAGCAGTTTGATCATTTCTAGCCTGAAAAAATAGGCAAAGGTCCCAAGCTTTGGGAGACCATCAGCACTGGAGCTGTTTCTTCAGGAGTTAATGCAGCCTGCAGTAACTCAGACATTAGCAGCACTCTTAGTTCATCTTCTGCATGATGATTAGTCAGATTGAATTTTTAGCAATAACATTTGTATACTATAGGCTTTTGACCGCTGACAATTTAGTTAATAGTATCGCTTCTTTTCAATTCTAGCTAACTTGTTGCAAAAATAGCCATAGCATAGTTCAAAGATCACCATCCTGAGAGAAAATGTTTTGCATGATGATAAGCAAGAAGTATACAAACTCTGCAATTACTAGTCAGGTTTAAGCAGAATTAAAGTACAACTGAATATACCCAGAAGGATGCAATGCTACCGCAAATATTCTAGCAGAGAAAATAATTAGTCCTTAAAAGTTATCCAAATTAATCAAGAATAATAGGAGAGAGGATACATCAGATCCTCCTTCCTCCCTCCTCCTTTAATTGCCTTCATTTTATATGCAGACAAAAATTAGCCTTAGATCACACTTGTAAAATATTAAAATTCCAGTGGGATTACCATCGGGCTAACTTGCATTCTGAAATGGATTTTGCACTGGATGCATCTTTTTACATACAAAAAGCAAAAAGCAAAAAGCAAAATTTGCTTATTTTATTTGATGTTTTAAAAATACGTATGTACTCATTTCCTACTTCTTGTAGCAAATGTGCACAATTTGAACACCTCTCTGGGAATATGAAGACAAAGGTGGTTTTTCACAAAAACCAAAGACCTGCTTATGACATCCAGATAACCTCCTTCCAGTACAAGATAAAAGGTTGTTGTTATTTAGTATTTCTTTTGCCATTATAAGCTGGAACCCTGTCAGGGACCCTTTGTACAAATAACGCTGTGATATTACCTGCCTGGCAGAGTCACACTCTCTGGGATTTAAAACACAGAAAAATACTGAGGACATGGTAACAATAGAGACAGGTGTAATTGGATATGTTAGAAATCATAGTGGATGCAGTAATAGTGAGTGATTGCCAGGATAACTATTTTTTTATTTGCTTGTGTTTAGCGCTTCTAAATACACTAAGCCTTGAAAACCCCATCTACGGAGCAGGCTTGCTGTACAAAAGCCCCGTGAGGGTGAATTAATAGTGCTCTTGTAATTCACACTTCCAGGAGTACCTTTTCCATCAGTGTAAACCACAGTGTTAATGCCACCTCTTTGTACTTGTATTTCAATGCAAAAAAACCACCTTGGTTCGTACTACTTTGTTTTGGCTATGATTCAACAAAGCACTTAAATATGAGCTTAACTTTAAAGCATGAGGAGTCTCACTGATTATAATGAGACTACTCATGTGTTTAAGGTTAAGTATGTGCTTAAGTGTTTCACTGGATTAGGACCTCAGCTATTATTAACACTGATTTATTAGGGAATGTGGGGGCAGGGGGTGAAAGAGAGAAAATGCATGTTTCGAGCTGTGATGTCTGACTCTATGTATTAATATTGCCTGAGATGAAATATATATCTGGAATACAGGGAGGAGGTGAGAATGTTTTCGTTCTGTGTCTCAGAAGTCCCAATAAATGCGTGATTGGGAAGATTTTACATACAGTATCCTCCTGTTTTCTTAGAAAGCCACAAACACTTCATTTTTTCAAAAGAATTATTATTTCTCTTTGATTTATCAATAATGCTCTTGCTGTAATTATGGCAGGAATAATGAATGGATCTTCTGTCTGCCATGAATTATGCTGCCTTGCGCGCAGCTAGCCTGGCGGGCTTTAACGATGTCTCAGACAAATGAAACGTATTAAAGTTTGTTATGCACAGCCACTTTCAGTGTAACAGAACTACAGATCCCTTTCTGAGCCAAATTTTTATGCAAATTATCACTTTAAAAAGATAAAAGAAAGGGGCTTCTAATTTCTCCCTACATCAGAAGAGTGATTGACACAGGTTTGAAGAATAATTGGCACTTGCAATCTCATTTTATTGCTCTACAGCCCACCAGTGGCTGCTGGCCACCCCTTCTCATGCTGCACAGCTTCTTGTGGTTCAGGAGGCCTGGCTGACATCAGGTGATGATTGATGGGGATATTCTGCAGGGAAAGTGAGAGGGAGCAGAATCCGGCCCATGAGCTGGGGCCCGCTGCACACCATCAGCTGCATCCTCCTTTGAACAGAAGGAATATGCCACACTTTTTGTCAAACAAGAGGCAACCTTTGAAGGACATTACTGTTGATTTCAAAGCCATTTTCTTTCTAAAAAATTCATGATGGAGAAATAATTTGGCTGCATTGATGACTTTAGACAAGGATTTCCCAGTCTCACTTTGCATTTTGCCTGGCCGTTTGGAGTGGTTACGCCTGTCACCTCATCACTAAAGCCAGTAATGAAAATGGACCTTTTAATGAGTTACATACAAGGCATAATTGCTGTAAAACTCTAACATCCTTTATGCAAATGATTCTTTGGAGATCATTAATTAGTTTTTGAGGAATATTAATTTCTCCAAACCAAAAAAAAAAATATATTACTACAGGGAAATGGGCTTGAATTAGTTTTAACTATGATAAAATTACACTCTGTGACAATTAATCAAGTGGAACACAAGAGAGCCTGGTTTAAAATGAAAAGTATACTGTTAATACTGCTTCCCATGGTTACAACTAATTAGTATGCATAAATAGTATTTTAAGAAGAATATAGGTTATCTGTGCTTCAGAATACTTGCTGCTTGCACCTTGATGTAAAAATAGCACAGATACCTGTAGTTCAGAGGTACTCTTGCACCAGCATGATTCTAGGAACATATTTCTAAAACATACAAATTTTAATCAGTGCCCCAAGAGTGCATCTATTTGTATCATAGGGCAGCTACAAAACAGCTTGAGTTCAAGCTATTAAAAAAAAAAAAAGTGATTCTACCCTAACAAAACTGTGATTGAGAGACTTTAGTACAAACAGAGCCGCCCTTGGGGCATCATAGAAACTTATTATAAAGCACTGAAATAACACTACAAAGTTAATTTTATTAAAGTTAACAACACCTTCCTTTCCATCATTCTCACATTAAACGGAGCACTGAGGAAAAGAACAGTTGATCCTGTCTGCAAGATTATAAATAGCCACATATTGTTTTCTGAATACTTAAAGGTTCAAGCAAATAAAACACACCAACCAACCAACCAATTGTTATATTGCCATTGCCTTGAATTCTGCAGCTGAAGCACCCCAGCTCTATTTTTGTACCATGTTGGAGGGAGGCCGGGGGTTTCCCATCTTTCCTTCTCCTGGTCAAAAAACTATGCAGCCAACACATCTCTGTGGGCAGGGCACTACAGCAGTAGAGGTATAAAACAGTCTCCAGGAAACTGAAACATACTGAGAAAATTTAAATTCTCTCTTCTATGTGCAAATTGAAGTGGCAGCGGTCGTATCAGTGGCAGTCATAGTGGCAGCATCTGTGAGAGGTGACATCCCCAGCTCCAGGACTGGTGCTGTCCTTGACAGTCTCCAGGAGCTGGCATTCAACCGTCGTGGTTTTCTTTCTTTCACCCACACTGTGGGTAGGTCTTTCCATCCCTGAGGCTATATGTAATTTGTCCACGACATGTGCTGTGCAGTATGTCCCAAAGATCAGCAGAGGTGGGATGGTGATGGGCAGCCGCAGAAAGCAAGATGTGCTCCCAGCTGTTGCAGTCCAGGCACAGCAAGGGTGCCTCACAGCTTCTTCCAAGCATTCTTCAGGTTGGAAGTACAGCCCTCGGGATGCAACGCTTTTGTCATCATCCTTGACGCTTTCTTACTTATCCATAAATGTATATCTATCCACATACATATGCTCCCCTTAATTTTGTTGAATAACAGTTCTGAATAATGATGACAAAGAGTTTATTGGGTTTGTCTCAGAGGGCAGCCCAAAACATCTGATTACTCAACATTACTCTTTATGCTATGGGATTTGAGATCTAAGCAATTTATCTGTGATACCAATAGAATGTTGCGGCCTTGGGCAATCATGACTTTTTCTGCTAAGAATATTTATCCTTATGTAAAACTTTTAACATTCATGAAGACTCCAAGACACGATAGATCTTTCTGAATAGTTCACAATAAATAAGTAAATAAATAAATGGGTTTTGCACATTGTTTGCTGCTAACTATAATCCCTTCCCCTCCAAACAAATGCTTTTAGTGCTCTAAGCAAGTACAATACACTATAAATGGGAGCAGGCACTGCTTTTCTGTAGACAGGTGTAATATGTTTATACCATGTTTCAGACCTCTCACGAGAATAAAATAAGCTTTTCTCTTCTAATGACTTTTTGTTTGTACATAAAAAAAAATAAAAACACAGCAATGACTAAATGTAAATGAATATATCTCTGGTTCTGTGGCTGATAAGCTCAGGAATTTGTGGGGTTTTTTAATTACAAGAAAAAACATACTGATTTATTTGTAGTTGTTTGTGTTTCAGTGTAATTTAAGGGCCTCACAAATGTATTTAAATCACCACAATTGTATTAAATTATATGCCCTTGTAATACAGATTATATGTTTGCCTGTATTGGACATAAACTGCATTTAACACCATATTATCTAGTGTTAAAGTGAGAGTAAGATGTGCCCAAAACTATTCAGCAGAATTCAGGTTCAGTAATTAGGCTTTTCCTTCAATGAAATACAGTCAATGCAATATCCTGGATAATTTATTCAGCGAAGGCAGAAACAGAAACAAGGAATAAGAAAATAAATGGTTGACAAAAGGGAGCAGTTTAAGCTCCATACTTAAGTTCTGTAGTTCATATATTTTGACAGCTTACATAAATATCATTGAGACAGAATTCTAAGGGTAAATCAGAGACTGAAATCTGAGCACCACCTCATTTCTTGCCAAATTTTATTAGTATTTTAGGTTAAAGACAAATTTTAATCAGTTCTGTTGCCTGAATTCTTTGAACCTACTTATCAGGTATGTTCAGACGCAAACAGAGAAGCTGTTTCCCAAAAGTAATGAATTTTGAGCCAACAGTAAAAAAAATTTAACACCTTGCAAATATTTAGTGTCATTGTCACAAAATCCTTAACTTGGATTTAATGTGTTCAAAGTAGAACTGTTTCCACTTACGTGCTCAGTTGATTTTTGTCTAAACAGGATAATATTTTCAATATGTCTGGAAGAATAGACTAACGTGCAATCAATTTGCAACAATCATAAAGAGGATGGCAAGCTAGAAGAATTTGTATATGATCTGCTTTGGAAAGAAACATCATGGCTAGGTTTCAGTTGTGTATTAAGACAACATAAACGTCTACATATAGGCAGCGACATGTGAGCTCAGGGACAAAAATCTCATTACGCTCAGTGGAGAACACAGCATCTCTGGGGCCCAAGAATAATGCAGCTGTCACTAGGGATTCGCCTCAGTTGTCTAGACACAAGCAGCTGGTACTCTTGCAGATGACCATGGGCATCCTTTCCACATGCCAGATGCAGCTGCAGAAGGTCTCCCTCTACCAGATATTGCATTTGCCTACCTGATACAGGTGTCCCAGACTGCGGCACCGCAAATGGCTCCAGATGCCAATGTTTAGGCAGGTCAGACAAGCCCTATTTTAAGGTGTGCTTTGTGAGTTTTGATTAAGAAATTATCAACTTTCCTTTTTTAATGTCTTCATAGACCTAATTTCTCCCATGGACCTTCATCACTGCTTATTATGAGCTGGGACATTGACTCCAATACAGCTACTTGCTGTTTTCCAGGACAAAAATTCCATTTTCTTCTCACATGTAATGGCACTTATGGGATACTCTCACTTCATCACTTGGATTTATAAGATCAATAAATCAGCATAACAGAGCTAGCTGCAGAAAACTCAGATCCCAATTTAAAATTATTTTTCAAAGCTAATTTACAATCTTACTGAACTAACTTGTGATCTCTTACCCATTAGATCAGCACTGTCAGCATCCAATAATGAAATAAAACTTATGAAATGGATTTTTTAGAAGTCCGTAAAAGTCTTTGTAAAAGAAAGTAATTGTAAAAGTTACAACTCTGAACAATAACAACTGGAATGTGGTATTCCTGTAGGAATAACGTTGACTATAGGATCCTGACATCTGTGAGAAGTGTTCATTTTTCAAAACATGCTGTCAATATGTCATTAATATTAAGAGAAATAAGGTTAGTAAAGTTCAATATATATTGAAGAGTTTCCTTGACATTTAACACATCATATTAAAAGCTTCTTCAAGAGGAAAGAAATATCAACTTGTCACCTAGAGATTGAAATTGAACTGCTCTGAGACAAACTGCTGTTTCTTCCCCATGATGAAATTCACAGGATGGGCAAAATGTCAAGATAAAAATAAACTATCTGGGAAAAAACATCAAAAGAAATATAGCCATTGTTACAGTTACTGCCAAATTAATCTAGAAAATCCAGTTGCTCCCCAGTAATAATGTGTGACAGAAATCTCCACACATTCAGATCTGTTCTTGAAACACAGTGGAAAGTATTACTGAAGGTATAGTCTCCTGTTCCACGTAGTTTGTTAAACTCCCTGGGAAGAAAATAGCTCCATTTCTTAAGGTAGATCATATTTTCAAATCACAAAGCATAAAAGTTTATTTTCTGATTTTTGAAAAAAAACATTATGAGTAAAGAAGGAACCCTATAGTTCTATGAAATACTATGCAGTGAAGCTGATTGCCAAATCACAGGTAATCTTGGTAGGACAACTATACATTGAAAGACTGCTGAATAATTTTCCTGAGTATATTCACTGGCAAAAACTATTGTGAAGATATTTAAATATGTTGCTGAATGAGTAATATCAAGTACAAAAGTCTTCCTCATGAAAACTGACAGATAGGAATTAATAGGAAGGTTAGGATAAGACCTATTATTTTTCAAAACGTTTTGATGTCTGGAACTGCTACAGATATGCTTGCTTTACTACAGCTCAGTCTTTTGCTTTTTGTAGCCATGACTCTTCAAGAAAAGAAATTAATACTCTTAATGTTTCTTTGCAGTAGCCAACAAAATGTGTGTGCTTGCTTACTGTTTAAAAGTGTAAACTCTGGTTGCCGGTTAAGGGCAGGATGTTACACTAAAGCTTGCCACAAAACTAAGAAGTTCCCATAACTTTCCATTAGTTATGAAAAAACTAATGGAAGATTCCAAAGTTTCCATTATCTTTCCATACGATAAGTATCTTACATTATCTAGCATATCAAGTATCTCCTACTATTTACTTAGTGTTTTGGAAATATATATAAACTTAATCTATTCTTAGCCTTTACCTTCAATTCTTTACATATGTATTAGTGGCATCATGTACTTTAGTGGCATCATTTTCTTTCTTTTTTTCATCTAAAAACTGAAATTTCTTTTCAACAAAGATGCATGCTCCAGAATTTGAGTTTCAGTTTTAAATCCAGGCAAATACTTCACAAGTCTCCATCTTCCAAGAGCCTTTAAAATGTCCACTACCAAATGTGGATATTTTGAAAGCTCAAAAACTTGTATTCACTCCTTCACCATGTTTTCAAAGATGTTATCTGACAACCTCTCCCCTAGACCTGGTGACAGAGAAGCCAATAACTATTTAGAAGGATTACCGCTTTTTCCCAAGAAAAAACAGTGTACAGAAATATAGCTGGTATCACAAATGTAGGTGTGAGTGTTCATTATAAATCCTTTATCATCTGATAAAAATTAATTCTAGCTGCTGCTTGTTTGGAAATTAATTTTCTTTGAAGCACAGCTTTTCTTTTTGCCACTGCACCTGTTTACTTGAAAGGTAATCTTTGACAGGGAAGAGTTTTTGTTAGACTGGCATTTTCAGAATGTAGTCAGATTAATCAATCCATCAGCCACAAAAAGATGTAGAAAAAATATTGTAAGAATAATTTGAAGAAAATTCATTTTCCTTGCAATTTTGCCCTGAAAGTTTCAAGCACTGATCTTAAACAAGCTCCAGGAAAGAGGTGTGAACTACTCTGAAAGACACAGAATATGTTTTTCATCTTGTTATTTGTCTTTAAAATTCTCCTTGAAAAAGCTAGACACAACAGATGAAAGACTGAATGTTCATTCAGGATTCATCATGTCAGCTCTTAATAGTTCATGCATTTCAAAGCAATGGGAAATTTCTTTCTCACACACACATAAGGCAAATGCACAGTTAGAAATCCAAATTATGTTGAAAGAACACCAGAAGACTATTGAGGAAGGCTTTCAAATGTTAAGAAACACTCATCTTTAATTTTCCTGTGCATCCTTCATTCTTTGTGCATCTTCTTTGTGCATAAACTTCATGACAAAATCTAATTACGTGATCACTTTTCTCTTCCGCAGGACCTCTGCTTTGTTCAGTGCACAGAATGTTCACATAATGAGCAACCACTCAATATTTTGTTTTCTCCTCATTTTTCAGTGTGTGACCCAAGGCCTTATTTACTGCACACTAGTCAAACCCTTCTCTCAAGACAGAATTTTTAATTTCCTCATGAGTTTCTCTGGTGCTCATCACCACAGTACCTAAACAATTAAAAATATTAATTAACCAGTGCTCACAACACTCCTGCAAGATTATAGAGAACTGAAAAGTAAAGAAATTAAGGTTAAGAAGGTCTACTAATTTGGTGTTTGTAGACAATAGTGTCCTTCAGTGCATACTTCTTCCCTTTTGTACAATGATTTGGAACCTATATTAAAAACAAGTATATACTATACAATTAAAGCCTGCAGCATAGTACATTTGCAGAAAGCGAAAGTATAATTAGAAAAAGTAAAGTGAATTCTGAAATGTCCTGACTATGAAATGATTTTCCTTCTTGATCCTAATAAAATTCCTATAAGGGACCTTCTTCATGAAATAAACTAAGATTTTAATGAAAAAAACCAGTTCTATAACATGGTACAAAAGTGAGAGCAACAAGATTTTGTATCAGGATGAGAAAGCTTTGTGCTACTTGAGCTGAAGGGTAGCTGACACAGGTAATAACTCATCAGCTGTTGTGTGGACCAGGAGCAGGAAGGACCAGGACACTGGGTGAAATTTGTAGATGTTTGCTGGTACCAGGGGAATGGCATGAAATGGGAATCATACGTTCCACCACAGATTTTACAGGACAACATGTTCTTTGGGAAAGATGACCATTTTTGCCTGCATCCTTCCTCCCCTGCAAGAGTGGTCCAAACCTTTCCCTAGCCAATCTCTTCTCCACATCGTCTTGTGATAAACCCACTCTGTCTTGCAGGAACTTCATGTTATACATATGAAGAATAACATCGTATAGTAATGAAAGTGTTTAGGGAAAGCCATTTAAACCAACCATAACTAACAATACATAATATTAGTTTTTCCAACAGACCCAAAGCCAGATAGCCAAAAGTTTTCATCTCTTTACACCTCTTTTCATCATTCATCCCTTTGGTAGGTTTTGGTTTGGTTTTTTTGTTTTTTCTTTTTTGTACTGATACATCTTGCGAAACATTTCCCATCAAAGACAGGTCTCTGGAAAAGATACCTCTGTTAATATTCAAGCTGTCAGTATGCAGTAATATCTGACCTTTTCGCTGCAATTTAACCTATTACTTGGACTCTGAATTGAAGCCTATTTTTTTCTAAAGAATTTAAGTTTTCCAAGTCATCCTCTCTCACAAGGGCATAATCACCTACTTGTCTGAAAACCGAGATAATTTTATTTTATCATGCCTGAATTACAAGGCAAGCTGAAGCGAAAGTGAAATAAAGTGATATATCCTTTCTTTCTACTTATCTTTCCACTTATCACTCATCAGTGAGGCACAGGCTCCTGCACCATGAGGGATGGTCTCAGCTGAGCAGTTGCGCTGTTGCCACCTTCTCCATTTATACACAGGAGCAGATGGCTTCTCACCTACTGCTATCTCTTGAGGGTTTTAACTGTAGTAATGTAAATGAAGTGTTCACTTTAAAAAAAAAAAAAAAAAAAAGAGTAAAAAATGTTAGAGCACAATTTACAGACCCTTTGAAATTGTTGTGTTTAGTGACCTCTAGTGATAAGGGTCTTATTTTCACACTGTATTTTCTTCCACAATAAAACACTTGTACAAATACATGCTGTGATCGGCCACAGTTCTGTTCAATGATGCATATGAACTTTATTGTCCTCTCCTATCCTCCTCTTTAAACATCCATTCTTTTTTAAAAGAAAGTTATTGCCATGTGCTTGTCCAAACCTTCCATAGTGTTAGGCTCATTAGTGGTGAGTATAAAAATTCCTCTCTCAGAGCAAAAGTGTCAAGGCTCAGTCTCCTACTGTGTCCAAGATACTGGGAATATGAGGTGAATTAGAGAAAGGTCTGTAGTTTTAGAAATTAGCCTGCTTGCTAGAGAACAAAATTAACTTTTTCTATCTGCCTTTACCAAATTACACTCTACCTGACATTTCATGACTGTGATTATGAAAGAACCACAGAAAAAGCACTGGATGCCAAATCAAATACCGACATGCTCTGAGCAACCAAGAAAGATTTGCGTTTGGTTTCATGCATTGGATTGAAGGAAAAAATAGAGTTTGTAACCAAACAAATGGTATTTTAGAATAAGGGAATATGCTTAGAGAGAACCAAAATAAATTATCTCTCTCTTCCGTTCATTAATTGTCCTGAACAGATCTGCATAGGGGTACCCAATTATTTTCTGAACAGAAGTTAGGAGCTCTTTCCCAGAGAATCTAAACACTAGTATTGGGTATGCCATAACTCTGCATTAATGGTAGAATAAGGATGGTGTTTGACCGTTGTACTTCCCCCTTCCAAAACTACTATCTGACAGTTTTGATGTGACAGTAGTTTATGTGAAACTAGGTCTTAGGTATTTAACACTTTGTGCAGAATCTTGAAGTAGAAGGCTAGACAGCTTACAGTTCAGATAAAGAAGAATGTTCCAAACCAAAAGAATATTAGGAAACACTAAAAAAGTAATAGAAAAAATTCAAGCACCACTGGTAGAGTGGAAGAGAGGGAAAACAACAAGGCTGTGGATTGCAAAGCCAAGTGAACAGGGACCTAATTTTTTAAATTCTTAACAATGAAAACAAAACACCCCAAAAACCACTAGAATAGCAAAACCGGGAGTTCAAAGAGCAATATGACAACATTGGGCTAAGTTTCAACAGCAGTCATCTGAATGAAGCACGAGGGAGGGGTAGGGGAAGGATGAGATAATGTGGAAAGTTAGTTGCCAAAGAGATCACAGTCAGCAATAAAATTGAAAAGGGTTGGAAAAATTTTAGCTGCCTCAGCAAATAAAAAAATATTGAATCTTTAGCACTACTTTGGATAGAAAGAATTTGTAGATAGCCTAGATGTGAAGGATGAATAGCAAAGACAAACGAGTTGGATATGACAGAAGGCATGGCCTCAGCTGTCATGGAATATGGTAGTACTATAAATACATTAGAAAATGGGAAAAGCATGGAAACTTCTAAAGAAAAGCAAGGAATGACAAGCTGAAACATTTCCCGGAATGGACGAAAATAGCTTGAGATTTAGAAAAGAAGTTTTTTACCCACTGACATATTTTGTAGAGCAAGAGTCGCTAGGATTGATATGGAAAAAAGCAAATTAAAATGTAAAAGATCGACTAAAGTTGTAAAGTGAAGGGTACTGAGAAACCTGAAACAATTAAGAACACTCAAGGAGGATGCAGCCGTTGTGGAAGACAACCCTTCCAAGAAACTCAAGGTAAGAGGATATGACCAACTCTGTCAAAAGCAGAAAAGAGAAACTTACCTGCTCACTGACAACAAAGCAGTTTTCATAAAATAACTTGAAAGCATTGTAATTCCGTTTTATTCAAACACTAAAAAGGCAAATAATGAAAAGAACTTGCTCTCAAGTGCAGGATGTTAATGACAAGGGAATGCACTGGGAAAAGCACTGGAAGAGGTTGGCTAATAGCTCATTGTTATACATCCATCAACCAGACGGTGCAGAAAAGCAAAGGGAAAAAGGAACTGGAAATGCCGATTTTGTAACTCCATGCTTTTGACATCATAAAGTAGGTCTAAATCTTTCTTTCTCACTTAATTGCAAAGAAATTTACTCCAATACATTGCCTTGAAAACATCATGCCATTTAACTTATGTCATTAGAAATACTACACTTCTCTTGGTTTGAGTTAATTTTCATGTTATTTGCATTCCTCATAAGCCTGCTTGTGACATATACAGGGGGGGAAAAATCTCACACACCAGGAGACTCGGAGGTCTTCTAAATAAGGAAATTGAGAAGAGCCAATCTAGCTAATCAATAGTCTAAATATTTTTTAAATAGAAACGATGGGCAAGAGCTTCAGACCTAATTAAATGTGTTTTAACTCAGGTAGCACAATGGGTACTTAACAATGCTTTAAACAAGCAGCTAAGAGTTTCTCAGAGCAGGGAGTCCTTGAACAGCTTAAAGCTAGGGCAACCAGTTTATATTTCCCACTTCAAACCCTTGGATGTGGAAAATGAAGAGGGAAGAAAGAACCACTCCAGAACTGGGCGGGGAGGAGGTTGGCTGTGGTGCTACTTTTGCTGCAGTAGCTTACCTGGTAAAGCCCCAGCCAACTGAACTGAGATCACTGTAAGTTGCAGCCCCACTACCTCACAACTGAGAAATGAGGTCGTGAATAGAAAAAATTGCTTTCTTTTCTACCATCTAGATCTTTTCCCATCACTTCAAGATGATTCAGATTGATACTTGTCAAAACCTCACTGGATGCAAACAGATACCCAGTGCAAAGCAGGAGCTTCACAGAAAAGCAGATGCCTCACTCATCGTAACAGTCTAAACATCAAAAGTCTAAAAATCAAAGCTTTCTTCATTACCTTTGTGGAAAAAAAACACACTTCGTGTATTAAACTGAAATCACATTATTTTATGCAAAAATAATTATTAGACCATCTTTTTCAAAAACATGGTCAAGTTTCTGAGTTTTTATTTGTATCTTTAGGAAATACCATGACAGTTTTAAGGTCATTTGGATCAAGGAGATTTAGTCACCTTTTTTCCAAAATTGCCAGTTCCCAGTGTTAGAAAGTAAAAGAAACAAAACAGCAAACATGAGTAAAAATATGTCCAATATAAACATGAACAAGCTCTTCTATCCAATAAATATATCTGTCCCACAGACATTCATAATTGATTAGCATATTACATTATAAAAGAACTGTAGAACTCTTCCTGCTATGATTGAAATTTGCACGTAAAGCACAGATGGAAATTTATTTACAGCACTTTTTCCCCTGCTTATTGCAATGGACCCTTAACTTAAGAACAAAATGAATATTCAAGTAAATGTAAATCACTTAGAATTATTTTCTTTTAAAGATGTCTTTAATCTAGTCATTCACCAAACAATTGCATAAAATAATTCCAGATTTAAAATATAATAAAACGTATTCTTTTCTACAGCTGCATTAAAATGAGAGGTCCAGACTCTGAGAATAAGACAAGCACTAAGTGCCAAGTGCTGTTGGATTCGATCATTTCTACCTACCTCAGCTGGACGGTAATTAATATTTTATCAAAGACTAAAGAGCCATCATAGTAATTTGTTGTTGATGCATGTTCTGCTATCTGAGGTTTTAAATAGTGTCTTGGTTCTGTACTGAAGAAGAACAGGGTAAAAGAATAAAATGTTTCCCTTATATCTGTAAACAGTCAAGGAGAGTATCTCTGATGCCAAAAAAAGGTTGTTTGGCTTCTGATCTGCCTTGAGGACTGATACCAGGATTTTTAGAATAAAGCTGTCATAGTACTTAATGCTGCCCTCATACTGATGTGTTCACCTCTCCTAAATGATTTCCAGCAGTCAGTGAGATAGCACAGATACGGAACACGAAGCTGAGCAGAATCTCTTGGACACATAGCAAATATGTGCGGACCCAGGAAACTTGCAAAGCATCAGCGCTGTCAGAGCTTACTTGCATAAGCAGGGCCAGTCCTGACCTTAAGCACAGCAGGTGCTCCCAAGCCCCGATGCGCACATCTCCAGTAGCACACAAGACGCTTTTCAGTTGTATATGAGTGTTGCCCAAAGTCTCAGCTGGTGTGCATATGTCGCCTAGCACAAAGCAGGAGCTGCTTCCATTTCCAGAGCTGATATCCTAAAAAACTGGGTCAGGAACACCTCACTCCATAGTACAAACACTGACCAGCTGCAGAAAGCACATGAGCAATTGTCATTTGCTCTATGCATGTTTGCATTGTTATTGGTACTGTGCAGACTATTTACAATCTTGAAAAGTATCATTTACATGGATTCAGGTATGGGGACTAGTTTATAGTTAAGCATTGAAATATCGGTTTGCTGTTGAGCAGGGTTTCAGAACGCCGACCTATAACACAGAAGGAGCAGCACGGTGAGATCCTTTAACTAGCACAGAGTCAGATCTGTACACTTGAAAGAGCAGTGCCGTACCATGCCAGCTTGCCAGTTCAGTCCATCAGCATACATAGTCTGGGGAGGACCATGTTTTCTAAAGAACATACCTCTTATTCCTGAAAATTCTCCATAGTTCTGGATTACTGTGAAGACTGTGTTCATACTCTCTCTGTACAGCCTAATCACACCTTTGCAAATACATCTATAATTCTCAGTACCTCTGTTTCTCTATCTGTCAAACATGGATAAAAATACTCTTAAATTACAGAGCTGCTGTGAGGCTTAATTTATTAATGCACGTACTCTGAGATTCAGAATTGAAAGGAAACATACACATGAATTATTATTATTATTATTACTGTTTCATTTCAAAAATATTTTGAAACAATAAAAGAACCAGGAAAAGGTGGTATTTTGAAAACATCGGTTGTTAAATCCTTTTGAATATTACTGTGCTGACGCTATCAAACATCCATTTTATCATACACAACAGAACATATAAAATCATTACAAATGATGCTTAGTTCAAAGAACCAGAGTTTTCTGCAGTCATGAGTAAGTCTTTTCCTTAACTGTATGAAAAACTTCAGACAGCGAAAGCAGGCAAGGTACTCATGATTTCTCTTGAGAATTCTTGATAATACCACTATCTATTACACAGTGCACGTGTATGACAGTTTGGGGTCTAACAAAATTTCTAAAACAACTCTTTTTGGATGAACACTTATAAGTTGGCTGAACATTGCACCAGAAATGATAAACTGTGGTTCTGCTAGCAGCTAAGTCAAAATAGTCAAATTTAAGAGCCTGAAGCAAATCACAAAAGCTATATTTAGGACCCTAAATCAGGGGCCTTATTTTAGAGATACTTAGCATTGCTAGTTGCCCTACATGCCATAAGCAATCTCATCATGCCAGAAGTGCCACCACCAAATACCTCATATATTTGCATGCTCCTGTTCTCATCCCCCAGAGCCCTGAGTCTTGTGCAGTCACAGGTGTGCAGAACAGCACTGCCTTCCACCAAATCAGTTTCCCCAGCTGACTAGGATTTGCTATTTATACCTCAGTAGCAGGATATTAGCTTCATAGGATCCTACATAGAATTACTGTAAAAGACATATTGTTATATTTATTATATTAGAATTATATTCTGTATATGAACTTTTTTCCAGAGGATATATATCCGAAAAGGAACATGCCAAAAGATTACCCTACAGAGGCATAAAACTAAATTCATTAGTGCAAAAGTTTTGCTATTAGCACGCAGTAATTCCCAGGAAAACTTCCAGAAGAGCTGCACTTCTACCAGACTTGCTATGCACTCAGTTTATATTGTAAATCCTAACAGCACTATTAACAGACTTGATTGATTAGGAAAATTGAGTGGCAGAGTTTAAGTGGATTCAGCAAGCATTCTAGAGATCTGTATAAATTTTCATAACATTCTGTTTTCTCTTTTCTCAGCTGGTAATAAAAATTCTTTCAAGCAGGAGTAGCCACAGCTGCTGTCCTTAAATATGTGGCAGTTTTGCTTACGGTAAGATTAAGTTACCTCAGAATCTGCAGTATTGGCTTTTAGTTTGTACATTTGAAATAAGAAATGCTCTAAATACTGCAAATAATACAGTTAGTTTACTGAAAATCCTGAGGGCATAGACATATGTTGTGAATGTAGCTGGAGCAGTTTGAGAAATTACCACCCCCAGCTGTTTACTACCACCCCACAGCTGGAACTTACACCCCACACACAGCTGGAGCACCCTAATTGTCCATATGGGCAGTCGTGGCTAGTTCCCATGAAAAGCAGACAGCTTTGCTCCAGTCACCTTCAGAGGAACAGAAGAAATCCTGGCATTGGGATAGAATAACGTGGAGGTAGTAAAATCCTTATTAATAGAGCAGAAAAGGTAAAAACTGTCAGTGTTTTGTCGGAAACAGACAGAGGCCTAGGCTGCCCTCCTTTGCTCAAGAGCTGTACTTTAGCCAAGACGCTCACCCTTCGTCCCTGCCAGGGATATGCTGTCAGTATGTCCATATTTATGTCCCAAAACTGTGATAACAATCCCGAAGCCCTAAAAATCCTAAGAAGGATCCTCCTGGAAAGGAGAAATCCGGCCTGCAGAACGGCGCGAAGTGGGCGGCAGGAAGGCAGCATGCAGGCCACCATGCCCACAGCCCGCGGGGAGCAGCGCCCTCAGCGCCCGCCTCGGGCAGCTCTCGCCGCCTCACTGTCTGCTCGGAGAGGAGTTTCTCCCCCAGCTTCCACCACCTCACGGAAATTTGTCAACTGTCTTTCAACTGCTTACTGCCTGGGAGAGTTCACAGTCCTCAGCGAGGCACTCTGGCTAAGAAAAATATAAAGCAGATGGAGAATTATCCCTGTGGAGAGAGGAACTCAGCAGAACTTTTACACTGGAAAGAGGGCTGCTCGTTCCAGCTCACTGGAAATGCTGAGGAGCTGGGGAAGGGGGACAAGTTTCAAAAAAATTCTGGTGGAATAAAATCTTTTCTCTCATTTACCTTCTACCGCCAGGAATCCTTCTTGGATCAAATGTGCTAAGATGTTGCTCTTCCAAAAATTTAGAAATAGGTGCAATACTAGAAATAGGTGCACTACCATCCAATGACTGAAGATTACAGCATTCACGTAGGCTGTGAAAGACATACATTGAAATAGAATCACAGAAGCGTAGAACGGTTTGGGTTGGAAGTGACCTTCACTAGATGAAGATGACCTTGGTCATCTAGTCCAACCCTCCTGCGATGAGCAGGGACATCGCTAACATGGATGAAAACAAGTATCCACATTTCCCTTTTTCTGAGGCAATATGTTGTCCTGTAAATGAGATCCACTAACCTCCCTTTCTGAAGCTGTTTCACTGCATTTGAAATACAGAAATAAATATACAAGCCTGCAGAGTGAGAAGGATTCAAGAGTCTTGTGGGTACTACCTTCTCCTGGGAAACCTGCACTTCAGTCAGTGCTCCCACGAATATTTACAGAAAGATAAAAAGCTCCTAGAGGAGACGTTAAAACAGACTCTACTGAGAATGCCCCGTTTGGGATTAAGCACCTGAAAGGCACTTAAGCACTGCTCATAGCTGTCAGGAGCCTACAGTACATTGGCTTCAGAGAGGAAGCCCATCAAAGAAGTTCCTATGTTCTTCCCCTTCCCACCTCTCATTCGCTCCCACATTCAAACATCCTCAGGTATCAGTCAATGTTACTGTGAGGCCACACTGGTATAAAACAGTCCGTTAAATTATTGACTAAGAAAAAGAAGAAAAAATAATAAGAAGAAAACGAAAGAAGAAGAAAAATGACCACCCCCCAAAGCTGGTGTTTCAAATCATTTCACTAACCTGACAAACAGCATTAATTCCAATCAGCTGTGAGAACATGAAGAAAGGCTCAGAGATTTGCAGTACACAGGTGGGAACAAGTAGAAGGAGAGTACTTTTCAGCACAGAGAAAGGCAGAGAGGAGAGATAAAGAGATGTGTTTATGGGTCTCCACTATAATGGGACTGAACTGCCTCTGGGAAGCTCTGAGGCTAGGTATCTGAAGACTATCAAAGAGAACCTAGACACTTGAGTGAAATTAATTTCATTTATAGCTGCATAAGTGTTAGACAATCAGCGTAACAGGTAGTTACTGTACATCTAGGTTCCCTTTATAGTCTATGCAGAGATGAAGACCATTTCATCTACCTTAGACATCTGCTCAGGGTGGAATGAATCATGCTCTGGAAGTGCATGGCTGTCTACACTGGCTATAAAAGGAGACAATATAGCAATATTTAAACTAGACATTTGATATTTATATTACTGAGGTTAGATCACTTCCACTCCTAGGAATTCAGGCAAACTGCCACAGTAGATGGTAGCTAAGAAAATGCTTCATAGCTGCCAGGCTTGTCTTCAGGATGGTCTCTCTTCTTTCAGGCGCCTTTTTCCTTTGTATATGTGGCCTCAGTCATCCTTGTTATCAACTTCTAATGAAGATGCTGGTAAAAATCAGTGTTTTGCAATGTTGCTACGCTACTGGAGTTACTGACTCTACCTCCTTTCTGAGTGGTAAGAACTACTGTAAAACCCAATGTTACTGTGCACACGTAGTTACAGTTGGTTTTCCCCATGTAAATCACATTGTATATAATTACCCATATTGGATTTCAAATATCCTTTTACTGATCAGTCACTTAATGCAGGAGGATTTCTTTGCAGCTCTGGCACTGCCTTTCATTTTTATTGCCTTACACATTACAGTTTTGCCTGTAATTTTTTTTAATTCACTTCCTTCTCCTTTTCTTCATATTTTATGGACATGTGAAACAGCAAAGGTGTTGGTAAAGGCTCCTGTGGGTCTCCACTGATAACCTTTTACCACTGTAGAACAGCTCATTTAGTTCTACCCTCTTGTTTCTCTGTCTTCCAGGTAGCAATCCACAAAAGGACTCTTCCCTCTTGCCATAGGGAACAGCTTTGATTCCGTACAAGCTTTCAGCACAGGGCCTTTGTTAAACACATTTTGAAAATCCAAGCATAGCATTTATACTTGGATACAGCAAGTTGAATAACCCTTAGCTATAGCACATCTGTGAAATTACTCCCATGTTTTATAAAATACATGTTATCAGGGTGCCTAAGAGTGCTGTGGAGAGTGTATTTCTAGTTAATTCATCTATAATGCAGATTTATTCATTCACTAATACAACTTGACACTCAGTATTTTCTTTTTTAATAAAAATGTCCTGTAATATTTCTTCTATTTTAATAAAATAGAGATTGTGCAAGTAATCTTGTCTCTCCCAAAGTCAAAATGGGCCTCATAAAAATTGGCATTTAGATGTAGATTACACATTATGCTGGAGATAACAGATGAGGTTATCAGTTGTTTCACAATTACAAAGGAAATGTATTGATAAAAACTAAACAACACAAATTAAACTAATTCTTGCCGATAACACATGACCACGATGGGTCCCTGTCTGCCCACCTGTTTATATTAATCTTTTAGTCAGCATGAAATGAGCAGCCTGTGTTCCACTTGTAAAATAATTTTATTGATAGACTGTGCTTTAAAAAGTTTAAATTTCTCTTTTGCTTCTGTTTTTTTAAAGAGCTCCTCCAAACGCTTCATATTTCAGCAAATATCCTCTCATCTTACAGTAGGACCTAAAGTAAACCATAGAGCAACGTGTGCCTGTTGTGCCATCTTCAGGATATTTTTGGAATAAAATTATTCTGGATTTTGCAATCTTTCTAAACAAAAGGAAGAGTCATATATTTTTTTGGTTTGTGGTTTTTTGTTTGGTTGGTTTGTGTTGGGTTTTTTTATGACTCAAGACAAGACAAAGAAGTTCAATTAGGGAAGTTTATTAAAAGAAAAGAACCTGGTTTTGCCACAACGTAAACCAGCTTCTTTTTCATCATCCTGAGAAAAACGGCCTCAGGTTACTACTTTGTTAGTTGAACTTTCATTCTGTTCCCTAACATCATGAGATCTGACTGTTGTATTTCTCTGTTTCGGCAGAAATAATTTGTTGGAAACCCACAGCACTGTTTTCTGTTGCAAAATTGCTTTTGGGTTGTTTTTGGGTTTTTTTTATTATTCTCTGATTTTGCAACGCTGAGCATGGTGGAAAATGGTGTTGCACCACAC